>NC_140411.1:296120790-296815790 GCF_965140295.1 Lepidochelys olivacea
TTCCATCAGGCCCTGCCCCTGCCCCGCCTCTTCCCACCCCTTCCCCATCCCCATTCCAACCCCTTCCCAAATCCCCACCCTGGCCCTGCCTCTTCTCCGCTTCCTCCCCTGAGTGTGCTGCATCCCCGCTCCTCCCCACTCCCTCTTGGAAAGTCCTAAGTGCCACCAAACAGGTGTTTGCCAGCGGGAAGTGCTGGGAGGTAGGCGGAGGAGCGAGGACGCAGCATGCTCAGGGAGGGGGCGGGGGGTGAGGGGAGCTTGGCTGCCAGTGGAGTCAGCGCCTATGGCAGGCCGCAGGAAATAACTCCACGGGCCGCCTGTTTGAGACCTCTGCTCTAGGAATTATTTGGGGAAAGTTCTACAGCCCGTGTTATACAGAAGGTCAGACTAGGTGATCACAGTGGTCCCTTCTGGCCTTGAAATCTATGAATCACTCTCAGCTGAAGCTGCCAAATTCCACTCCATGGAACTACCTAGGATGGTAAATCCTGAGTGCCTGCAATAGGCATCAGAGCTGAGCACAGTGAAAAGCTATCATTCTACTTTGCTGGAAAGTACACACATATGGGGGATGCTTCCCAAACTACCGAGATCTGTCCCACCTGCACCCACCAACAAACAGCCCACCTGCATTCCCAGAGCTCAGTATTTCCATTCATCAAAAAGTTCTGGAGACCTTAAATTAATCTCAAGCCAAGACATGTGAATCTGATCAATGCCCGTCCTAGCTGGTGCAAGATAGTCATGAACAATTATTGCCACTGAAATAGCCAACACCTAATTCAGAGAAAGAATCTTCCCTTCCTCCTTCAACCATGCAATTGTCCAACCCACATTTAAGAAATCCACCCTGGTTATATCAGTTCTAGCCAACTACCACCTAGTGTCAAACCTCCCATTCCTCAGCAAGTTCAAAGAGAAGCTAGCCAAAGGCCAACTATAAGATCATCTCATTTAAGCTACTATTCTAAACCCAGCACAATCTGGATTCAGACCAGGACATGGAGTTGAAATCACTTCAATGGCACTGATGGATGATCTCCTCCAATCAATGGTCAGAGGGCAGACTTCCATTTTCATCCTTCTGGATCTCTCTGAAGCATTCAGTGCTGTTGTCCATGAGATTCTGCTGTCTTGCCTGAGACAGGTGGCACAAGTTCAGAGTAAAATGATTTGAATCCTTCATGGAGAGTCACACACAATGAGTAGTGATCCTCTAGACCTCTCACTTGGGAGTCCAATGAAGATCAATTGTCTGACTGGCCCTATTCAACATCTATATGCAGCTAGCCGGTGAACTGATCAGCAAGTGACAGCAATATGCAGATGATATATCTATTCATCATCATTATATGATTTCCCCACTACTACCAAGATGACCCACTGCTTGGGCAAAATCAGCTCATGGATGGAGAACATCTGGTGGAAGATGAATCTGAGCAAGACAGAGTTGATGCTAATATGCAGAGGAAAGCACCTGGCAGAGTTTGCATCTGTGGTGCAGTCTCCTTTGGTTGAAGATGCATGCCCACAATTCATCAGTTCAGTCCATAGTCTAGGCGTGCTCTTGGTTTCCCTGCTGACACTAGTCTCTCACATAGCAGCATCCACAAGTAACACCTTTTACTATCTCTGGTTGGCTAGGAGACTGTCCTTTGGGACAATGACCTCTCCTCAGTTCGATGGCCTGGGCCCAGATATCTAAAAGACTGCCTAAAGCTCTGGGATGAAGACTGTGAGCTACCCTTTTCTTGACAACTACCCTTTTCTGGCACAGCAGAACTCTCTACAGTAAGAGTAAAGCTCATCTGTGGGCAGATCTGAGATCATGGAATTAACTCTCCAACAACTAAGCACCATTGCAATGCTCACTACGTTCTGTTCCAAGTGAAAACATATTTCTTTGACCTTGCCTTCTCTAATAAATACATAGCAACATGTATACTTAAAAAACAAACAAACAAGCCTACCAGAACAAGACACTCCACTGTGCATATTTCTCACCCTGGGGAGAGGATGAGAGAACAAAACGTGACAGATGTTAGTCACAATGGTTCATGCCCTACTGGAAGATGCTCAGATATTACAGTGACGAGTACAGTATACAAGCCTATATAACAGAGAATAGAATTCTGCTGGCTATACTACCTATGTATGGATCTTAAGAACAATGAAAAAGCAATCAGGTTCTTAAAAGAAGAATTTTAATTGAAGAAAAAGTAAAAGAATCACCTCTGTAAAATCAGGATGGTAAATACCTTACAGGGTAATCAGATTCAAAACATAGAGAATCCCTCTAGGCAAAACCTTAAGTTACAAAAAGACACAAAAACAGGAATATACATTCCATTCAGCACAACTTATTTTATCAGCCATTTAAACAAAACAGACTCTAACGCATATCTAGCTAGATTGCTTATTAGCCACTTTACAGAAGTTCTGACCTGCATTCCTGCTCTGGTCCCGGCAAAAGCAACACACAGACCGAGAGAGCCTTTGTTTCTCACCTCCTCCAGCTTTGAAAGTATCTTGTCTCCTCATTGGTCATTGTGGTCAGGTGCCAGCAAGGTTATCCTAGCTTCTTAACCCTTTACAGGTGAAAGGGTTTTTCCTCTGGCCAGGAGGAATTTAAAGGTGTTTACCCTTCCCTTTATATTTATGACACCAGTAAAGGGGCTGGAAGATTATGGCTGCCTTTGCACATAATGAGATGGGGAAAGGAAGGGTTTTCTCTGACCCTGACCTGCAACTACCAAGGGCCATCCATAAGTTGGCCCAAAACATGAATTCTGCCCTGGTTCACACCCCATTATGCCAATTTCTCTTCTTACTCACACTAGCACCACTCTTGTTGGAGTCAGTGGGCTCATGCCATTGCAAATGGAGAATTCTAACACACTGACTAATGAGTTGAATGGCTCAATCACAGCACAATTTGGCCCAAACAGTCTAGCTGCAGAATCAGACTGGAGCGGCAAGCTTAAAAAATGTAACTAAAATTCTATAGAGCGAGGGGAAGTATATATATTTGATATTCTTTGAGCATATCTGAGCAAGTTTTTAACAAGTTGCTTTGGGAGTACTTTACTTTACAAAATATCTCTTTCAGTGGGATTTAAGATAATTCTTAATAGAAAGTTAGAACAGGGAAATTACAATGCATCTTCGGTGTTTATTTTGTTGGAAATATTAACAGAGAAAAAATGCCTGTGGAAGCACTCAATGCTTTTTGAACAGATAGACATCTATTTAATCCTGCTTAATGTAACTCAGGTAGGGTTTTCAGATGACTTTCATGTTTACCCATGCTGTCTGATAGATAAGTCCTAAATGAATAATAATAAAATACAATAAGATAAATGATTTTTCTTTTTAGGTAGCTGGAATTAAATATACAACAAAAAATTATTAAATTATTAAATCACATACAGCTATAAACATAAGCAACCAAAAAAGCATTCTATAAACTAATCAAACTATATCTCTTATAAGCTGGGAAGGAAAAAGTAGAAAGAGGATGTTATTGTTCTGGTTTTAATTTATTGGGAGTCACTCAAAAGAGTGATCATATACGTACAGAATAGTTATATATTTATCTATTCTGTGTGGAAGGACACTTTTCCAACATTTCAGTTCATCAACTTCTTTGGGGATGGACCTGAAGGAAAGCACTTGTTTGTTTTCTTTCTTTAGCAGAGAATTTGGCATTTGGCTAGTCTTTTCTATATGTATATAAACTCAATACATATAAGGAAGGAAGGAAGCTAAGCTGAATCTTGACCCCATTTTCACCAACAAGTATACAGTTCCCCAGTGACACCTTTTTTGCACATACACTCATGATAATTGTGTGTGCAGTTGCACTTGCACAAATATTGGTATACGTTAACGTTCTGAAGAGCAATATCTAAAGATGCCCTAATATCAAGGAGGAAGCACAATGTGCACTAACTGCCACTGATTTCATTCCATTCCACTGCACTGGTAGAAAAGCCATTTATCTTCATGCTCCAGATTTGACAAGAAAACATCCAGCTCCCACTCACAGCTGGGGAAGACTCACAAGTCAATTGGACACTGATTTTAATTTCATTGCACTGGATGGAGAGCCAAGTTATTTATGTATAAAAGGCAGTTTCAATAAAAGAGACATCTGCCTTGCATACCATCGTAGCTGGACATATTTTTACTGAATAAGACCCTTAAAGACAAATGATTTTGCTGTCAGTACAGTGCAATAAAAATAAAATCGATGGCAGACTGTCTCCGATGTGCCTTGCCCAGACACTTTAGAATAAACACAGTGAATGTCAGTGTGACAATGGATATAAACATCACCGACAATGAGCAATGTTTTTAGGTGTCTTGTATTCCTATCCCTGTTTTTAAAGCTCCCTGTAACCTTGCGAACGCTTCCGTAGCTTAACAACCACCTTTATTTTCCGTTTAGAAATTTTATTTAAAAATAAAATAGTATAGTAAAAATATATACATGCAAACAAAACTTTAAAAAATAGAAGCATAATAGAATCCACTTCCCATACAGAAAAAAGGAGGCTAGACTAAGTTTATACCATATGTCTATTATTTTATCATCCAAAGTGCTAGTGAGGTGTTGAATCATCCAGTGTTTGGAAATATATTTCTGAGCATCAGGCCTGAAGTTAGAGTAGAATGGAAACAAATTTATTTTTCTTGAGTCCCACAGTTGCAAGGGCTAGATTTATAGGACAGAATCCTTCATTGATCTATTTTATATATAATTGAAAGCAAAGCTATTTACCTTTGTTAATAAAGGCACTGTAAGAGATAAAAATATATAGATTTTAATATTCTGTAGTGTCTATGCACAGTTGAGCACTGATTTAATTTCACAACTTTACCACAGCTAACTCCAAATTCAATCAGTTGCCCCAGCAAAAAAGCTGCCAATGGTACTTCATAGTAATGAGTAATGAGTACATTAATTATGTGCTGTGTAACAAAGTATTTTCCTTTATCAGTTTTAAAAGTATTTCCTTTCACAGCAAGTTCCTTTGTTCTTGTTTTATAGAGATTAAACATGAGCGCTCTTCTCCATCCCATTCATGACTTTTTATAGTGTTATCATCTCTCCTCTCAGGTTCCAGCCTTTTCAGTATCTCCTCATGTCTTCAACTTTTATCATCTCTGCTAAACAAGTGTCTGGTTACAAGCCAGTGGTCTGCTTGGAGCAGCTACTCTAACTCCAGCCTCCAAAACTGAGGAAGGAAGACAGCTATATATTTGAAGGTCCCAGCACATTTCTTCACTTCCCCCTTCATCCTCCACTTCCTGTTAGGGAAATCCCACCAAATGTCCTGGGTCCTCCCTTTCCTCCATATTTATGAGACAGAAGTCCCAGATTACTGGGTCAGCATTCCCTATTGAGTGAGGAAGGAGACTCCCCTGCTATACACACATCATCTTATTAAAAACTATTTTGAGGACCCTTGTTTCCCATTAATTCCCTTATTTCCCTTGGCTTTCAGACCAAACCACCCAGCTGGTAAGTTAAGTGGGCATCAGTGGAAAACAGCAGCTATACCATGATGCCGTTGACATCAACAGAAGCAGTATAATGCCCAAGAGGAATTAAGGTTGTTCAGATTAACCAGGTGGCATTAAACACCTTGAGGGGTATCTGGCATCTTGTAGGATCAGAGGCAGAAGGAAAATCTATTTACCCTCCTTGTAAGGCTACTGCTCGGTCTGGTGTCTATGTAGTGCAATCCATAGAAATAACACCACATTGATGTCTGTCCATGCTGTCTGCCAACAGTGGAACAACTCAACCAACCAGTTTTATTCCCTTCTCCACCATGTAACAACATGGGTAAAGACCAAGTTCTGTTGTGAAGATAACAGCCAAAATCTTGTAACAAGTGGTACACTCATTCTGCCACATAAGGCAGGCCAGCTGTTCATGTTCAGTGGTAATTCCCAATGCTATCTATGTGGTCTGGAGAAAACTACACTAACAATAAAAACCCAATACACAGTCAATAAACAAGGCAGTGAAAAATGTAATGAAGGAGATTAAAAAAAGAATAATGAGAAATATAAAATATTGGGTCTAGATTATGTATACAGGGCCTGTGCCTTTATTTAGGGCCACTGGTGCCCAGGGAGGGGTTCACCAGGCGCTCACAATCCCCGCTCCCCCAAATGGCCTTTGACCAACTAGTGCAATTAGACTGCAATTAGAACTGGTTGAAATGTGTCCTGTTTTTCTATCAGCTCTGTCAACAATCCTGCAAAGGCTGGAGAGGAGGGGTTTGATCCAGATACCTGGGGAAGGGAGGGGGGTGCAGCTTCAGAGCATTCCCTGGGTAACCTCTACAGATACCTCTCTAGAATCCCAGGCCACAAATCAAACTACCATCTCTGGTGTAAAATTTCAGGGAGAACAAAGGATCAAACACTGCCTTCTCCCCACTTGCGGTGAATCTCCCCCCCACCCCGGGGTGAACCCTTCCCTGCTGGCATTGAGCAATATTGTTTGCACCCCTGCCACAAGAAGAATTCTGCAAAGAATACAGAAAAGTGGGTTAGCTTGTTTTCCTTAACAGGCTGGCTGCTGATTGTACATGTCTGCATTTTTATTCCTCAGATATGACAGAAACATTTATACTGTGCAGCAACTACATTAGCTAGTGATTGTTGGGTGCTCAGCCTTTGCTTTACACAATCTCCAAAGTCAACAAAGCAACGAAAACACAAATCTCCTTACCAGAGATTTGCTTGCAGGCAGGTATTGCACAGAATTTATGTATGTGCCTTTCTCCCTCCATATTACCTAGCCTGAGGCTGAATGCATTTTCTCTTTCATCATGATGTGCAATGCTGCCACCTAACTAGGGCCTGTGTCCAAGCCTGTCTGTAGCTGTCTCTCTAACCTTACTGCCTTGAATGTTATTGTCTCCCCCGCCCCGCTACTGCCCACACAAAGTCCTTTATTCACTAACCTCTTTTACTTATCTAATGTTAAAAGGAAGAAGATGATGGATGTGGGTGCCAAGCAATCTGAAACAATAGCAGAGGCACAATCACATCAGTAAAACTAACTGAAAATTGTATAATACATATCACTAAGGCTGTAAAACAGTTGTGGGGTTTTTTTATTCAAAAATTGCAGCTACGGTTTGTTAAAGTTGCAGTTCTGGGCAACAGCACAGAAGAGACACCACGTGTCCCCTTTGGCTCTCGAATGCAGGCATGACAGAGGGCCAGCCAGGCCAAATTTGAGAGGAATTCTGACCCTGTGGGCCTGGTCCAATGCCATGCACTCAAATGTGGCCCAGCCACCCTTCCACTAGGTGGCCAGGCCACACCTGAGTGAGTGGCTGCGACAGGGTGTGCCAACCCCACACTGGGCCGATGGGGATGGACCAATCATTGTGGGCCCAGGAGGCCACACCCCCTTTCCCCTGCTGCACATGCTCCAAGTGGAGAAGACACACAAAAGGAGGCAGCCCAACTCAGTCTGCGCTGGCTGCAGAGGAGGAAGGAAACGTCCTGGGGGCTCCTCCAGAGGTACAAGTGGTGCTCCAAGCAGCAGAGCCCATGGACCTGGACTACACTGTGGATAAATCACTGACTACAGAGACTGACAGGATGCCGGATCACTGCCAGCCAGAGGAGGCAGCGTGGTATTGTAGAGAGGCTGCAGGACTCTAAACTGTTTGCTTTGCCCTGCTCAGTGGCTGATTGCTGCTTTGCTCTGCCCAGAGGGCTGGTTCCCCAAATGCTACTGACTAGCCCAGCCAGTAGACTGCGGGGCCCCAGACTGTTTGTTTGTTTTGCCTGCCCTCAGACCCATGGACTATTCATCAAAGTGACCCTGTCAGAAAGCTGGGACCCACTAGACCAAAATCACCCACTTAACGGGGAATCCCGATGACCATGTGACAGGGTGTACCAACCATGCACTGGGCTAACGGGGGCGCTGCAGCTGGACACACACAGTGTGTGGCGCCCGTCACAGTGGCATTGTGCCCTGGTGCACCGGGTCACAACCAGTCAGACTTGCAGCAAGTATAAAAAGTTGTGATGTGTGTTAAAGTTGTGATTTCTGCAATAAAAATTGCAGCCGGCAATTTTCTTAGTCTTGCATATCACCCAGCATAAGTATGGATAAAAGAATGTCATAAAAGAAAGATGTAGTTTTGCCAACATAACCTCCCGTGTAGATAGTGTGACCAGATGTCCTGATTTTTTGGGACAGTCCTGATTTTTGGTTATTTTTCTTATATAGGCTCCTATTACCCTCCACCCCCATCCTGATTTTTCACATTTGCAGTCACCCAATGTGTAGATGTAGCTCCCATGTCAATGGAAAAATGCTTCCATCAATGTAGCTACCATCATTCGGGGAGGTGATGTTCCTACACAGGTGGAAAAATCCCTTCCATCAGTGTCGGCTGTGTCTACACTATAGGGTTATGCCAGCACAGCTACGCCAGGATACTCTCCATAGCATAGACATACCCAAAGGTACATAGTTACTCCCTCTGTAGAGGTCCTAAGGTAGAAGTGCAGGAAGGTAACCTGTTCCTGTGCTCCACAGCTGAGGAAGCAACCTGTCCATGGAGCTACTTAAGCTCTTCCCAGACAGTAGCTCTGCTCTGCAGGGGCTCAGGATGTACACAGGACAGTTGCCTCCCTCTGCAAGCTTTGCCAGTTCCCCTATTTCATTTGGCAACTGTTGGCCTCTTACTCTTGTTCTCCTTCAAATCCTCCTGCCTCCACACTCAGCATATAGACTGTGACTCCTTACAAACAAGCCAACCAACCAATCAGAAAATGATATGACCATGTAGTGATGTTGTACAACAGATCTTGCTGGACAGTTAAACCTTTGTATAGCTTGAACTGTATTATACCAAAATCTGAAAATATTGATTAGTGTTTTGCATATCATTGCTAATAAAAGCAATAGTGCAAATATAGTTTACAAAACAAAGCTTCACCACAGAAATACATTCATTAGCTTTCATTCATTATCACAATTCTAATAACTCACCTAGCAGTCATTCCCTTGTTCTCAGCATTATTTCTTATCCTGATGACTACTTCATTCTGGAAAAACAAAATTCACTCTCAAATAGCCAGCACAAAGCCAATGCACTACTTAAAGCCTGCTTAAGCCCTTCAAAATGCAGGGCAGTGTAAACATGTACAACATGTGTGTGTGAGAGAGAGATGGAATACCCTTTGATTTATTTCAGGCAGAGACCATCTTTTTGTCCTGTATTTGCACAGCCGCTAGTACAATGGGGTCCAGGTCCATGACAAATAATCATAAAATAAAACATGAGAAAGTTAATAATCGTGGTAAATTTAGATATCCAAACATTAGTCCTGTGTGTCAAAACCATGAATATCATACAAGTAATTCCAAACAAGTGCCAATAAAACCTCTATATCACACTAGTATGTATTCTGTACATGCCACATATGGCACAGAAACTATATTAGGAACATTTGGGGATTTTTAAGTTTTATTACTGGGACTATTTTTTGCATCCATCTCCCTGTCTGTTTTAGCTACCAACAGTCAAACTATACAGGCCTTGGAGAAAGCCATAAAAATCCTCTAAAAACAGACTTAAAATGTCACCATTTCAAAGCACAATATCTCAGGCCCTTCCAGGGGTGGGAGTGAGTATTAGGTCCCATTGGGATTCTCTACTTTCTGATGGGATCCAGCACTCGCTTCTAGCTCTGAAAGTTCTAAAAGACTGGACATTAAACTCATGACATTTTAATGTATATAGAATCTGTCACTGAGCCAGGACTGCACATCATCTGTCTGGGAATTCAGGCATATTTAAAATTGGTCGGGGAGAGGAATTTGAGGGGAAAAGAAGGAAACAGTTCTCTGACTGATAGATTTTATGTTTAAGATGGCTGAAGCTGCTCAAGGGTCTTGACCATTAGAATAAATGCCAGGGAGATGGGGTGGTAGGCAGAGTGAAGGCAACGTATCAAAGGAGTGGGATAAATACTTCTAGCACCATGCTCGGTAATTTATCAGATGGACACCACCTCCACATATATAAATATACTTCATATAAATATATGAAATCAGAGCTCAGCAATCTACAGTCCAAGGGTTACGAAAAGAAACCTGGCTATCTACCGTGCCCAACGTCACAAGGAGAAAGGTACACTTTTAAACAGAGCTATTTTATATTTATGAAAGCCTTGGTCCTGCCCATTTTTCATTCTGAGCAGCAGGGTGTGCAAGCTTGTTTCACCCCTGGACAACTGAAAATAAAGACTACACAAGTAAGGTTAAGTGCTGAACAAAATCCTTCCGAGGGAGCAGTACTAAACCACAAGTCTCCTGCACACTGACTCTCTCACATGCAAGTGTATGTGATAAAGATGGGAGGGACATGGGTGGAAATCTCATGTAGGTGAGAAGTCATGGGCTAAGCATAATCCTCGCCATATTAATGAGGCTTTTAGGGTATGTCTACATTGCAAATGCACACTTGGGGATGGCCCGGGCCAGCTGACTCAGGTTCATGGGGCTCAGGATAAGGGGCTGTTTAACTGCAGTGTAGACATTCAGGCTTGGGCTGGAGCCCGGGCTTTACGACCCTGCTAGGTGGGCAGGTCCCTACGCAGCCCAAGCCCAAATGTCTACACCACAGTTAAACAGCCCTTTAGCTCAAGCTCCACAAGACAGAATCAGCTGGTGCTGGCCAGCCATGTATGTCTAACTGTAGACATACCCTCAGTTACACATTCCTTCTTAGGCCTTACTCCCAGCAAGCAGCCAGGAGTCATTTGGTAGCTTCATTGCATTTTCATCGATTCGTGCTCATGTGCCCATGTATTTCCTGTCCTCCTCACCATACTTTTATCCAGACTGCTCTCCACCTGCACTGAGAAGGATCAAACCCTAAACATGTTGCAATTCTGAAAAACATGAACAGTTTTACAAAAGGACTTTGAAAAATCAAATAGCTAAGAAGCTAATTTATTTGAGATGGACTTTAGGTCCCTCTAGTGGTTTGGTAGGGGTGAAATTACATAGCAAAACAAGAGAGAAAGGAAAATTATAACATCCAAAAGGCCTACAAGAGACTTCTATCCCACCGACACCAAACCACAGAGTGGCAACACAGCTGCTCCATGGCCATTACTGCAATTGCAACATCACATTCTTCTTCCACCCACCGCAACTTGCAGAGGGTGTAAGCAGCAACTTGTATCCCACTAACGTTTTCTGAGACACCAAAGCCAGATCTAAATCTCAGTTACAACAGTGTAAATCCTGAGTCACTCCACTTCAGTAGTGTTTTACATGAGAGACTTTGGACATTTATGATGCTGGCTTGTAGTGGGTCTTTACAAAATATTCAGTGTTGGCCTAACTGCTCTCATTCAGATCAGTTTCAGTATTGCCAAACATGGAAATATCACAAGTCTGCCTCCTCCCCAAAATCATGAGATGTGTTTAAAAATAATAAGTTGTTTTTAAAGAGTTACATTTTGAGTTCTGCTTATTTCTCTTCTGGCTTTTGAGCCTTTAGAGAGCACTTTGGTCATTTTTCAAACTTTTTTCTACACCCTAAGGGCTAGGAGCTTACCTTTATTTATGTGAGAATCACACCTCTCATTTTAATCACATGATTCCAGGAGCTGGGGCTTTAAGAAAAAACACCAACTGACATAAGACACTCAAAACTCTATAGGCAACACTGTATGAAACAAGTGGCCAGCATAAAATTAAAGATGCAATGTAGGCAATCTGGAGGCATTTCTTATTTTAAAAGAAATCATGATGCAGCCAATTAGTTCATTTTATCATCCATTTATCATTGTGTTATTTGGGGTTATGGTCAATTCATATGTTATTTCATATACAATCAATGTATACTAAATAGATTTAAATTGTAGGATTATAGAAGTATAAGACTGATAAATATATAGGAGCGATGAGCGTATATTAGGTGTGTAAGTAAACCATGACTGGAATGCAAGGCCTACAGCAGGGATCTCAAACTCAAATCACCACGAGGGCCACATCACTGACATCTTTTCATACAAAGATACCTGCCCCCACTCCACCCGTTCCATGAGGCCCCCTCCTGCCCTGCCTCTTCCCACCCCTACCCCGCCCCCCTTCCAACCTCTTCCCCAAAGTCCCCAGCCCAACTCTGCCCCCTCCCTGCCCCTATTCCAACCCCTTCCCCTAATCCCCGCCCTAGCCCTGCCTCTTCTCTGCCTCCTCCCCTGAGCATGTCGCATCCCCACTCCTCCCCCACTCCCTCCTGGAAAGTGCTAAGTGCCGCCAAACAGCTGTTTGGCTGTGGGAAGCGCTGGGAGGTAGGCGGAGGAATGGAGAGGCGGCATGCTCGGGGGGGCGAGGGCGGAGGCAGGGGGTGAGGGGAGCTATGGCAGGCCGCAGGAAATAACTCCGTGGGCCACGTGTTTGAGACCTCTGGCCTACAGGTTGAGACCTGTAAGATCTTAGCGTAGTCATAGTAGGCCATAAGCTGAAGAATGCTTGACATGAGTGGGTGACCTAGGAATAACCCTGTGCCAGTAAGGTCCCAAGATTACTGTAAAAGCTGACCCAATAGGTGATGTTACAGAAAACTAGATTTCAATAAACCACAATGTATGTCTAAGATCCATGAGACACCTGATCGTAACATCACAGAATGTCCTGTCCTGACCACAGGGTACATGTTGTGTGTAGATGCTAATGACAATCAGAGGAACTAAGAAACAAGCAATGAAAAATGGGGCACCACAATATTCATGGAGTGTTGAAGTACAGATAAGGAAAAGAGGGTTGAAACCCTTATGCATATGCATAAGGTGTTACGTGTGGACAGAACAATATAAAAGAGGTTTCCTGGTAGGGTAAAATTGGGAAGTTCTTAAGGGATGACCTCACAGGAAATCCCAGCAGGAACCATCCCTCTATCAATGATTGTCTGTTGAGAGGGACATTGGACCCTAAATATCTTTGAAGATGTGAATATGATCACAGTCTTCGTTATTACATGGGTTTTTGTAGGATTTCTATATGCATGGGTAATTGTAACTTTACTTATTGCTGTAATAAAACTTGTGGTACAGATAAGACTTTGTACTTGTGATTGTGTCTGTGGTCACTGTCCTTGGTCTTCAGGTATTCCCGGAGTCTCCAAACTTGAGAAAAGCACCAAAGGTGATATTCACTCTGTTGAGCTTGTAACTTTAGCAACAGGAGCTGAACCCATAGTAGTTTAATACAAAATTACAAAATTCAAGTTAAATAAAAAAGGCTACAAGGGATATTTTAATTTAATATTGATGCCATGTTTCAGGGGAGATATAAAAAACCACAACACATGCTACGTAATACATTAAAATGCAACTATAGAGCTCCCGTTTTGCTAAAGCACTTCTCCTAATGTGGGCTGCAGCTCTCACTAATCCCTGCTTTATCACATACACCAGGAACTGTGGGATAGGTACCTCAGGAGACCCATAATGCACTGGTACGATGACAATTAGAGGAAGTGCTGTGTGTGGACACAGTGAAGTGGCTTACATTGACACATAGCAGAGTGACTATGATTTAATAACCGTTGTAAAGGAATCTTGAGAGGCCAAAACTTTTGAGATTATGGGCCTCATTCTCCACTTCCTTACACTTTGTGCAAGTCTTTTACTCCCATGCAAAGATATGCAACATACAAAAGGACTGTCTATACTACAAAGCCTTGGCTGGTATAGCCAGGTAGGCAGAGCTCCCATTAGTGGAGATGCAGAGTAAGCAGATGGAAGTTCTTCTGTCAGCATGACTTTATCACCGCCCCAAATGACTTTACCACCACTATGCTGACAGAAGCACGTTTATGTTGGTACAGTTGCATTTGTCAGCACAGTTATGTCAGCTACCAGCTGTGATTTATTTGGGACCTAACCAAAATAGCTATGCCTGCAAAACTTTGTACTGTAACATGCATTCTGATTTGGCTGCATTTTATACACACACAGTTCAAAAAGAGTTCAAACTTCACAGAAGTGTAAATGACTACACAAAGTATGAGTCAGCAGCAAAGGAAGCTCTCTCTCTCTCTCTCTTTAATGAATGAACTGTTCCTTATTTTCTCTTTAAAACCTAGTCTACCTTCCCCCCCGTCCCCCCCGGAGGAGTTTTTGAAGTACTCCTTTTCCTGATAACTCGTTACCATCTATTCCACCCCTATTGTTGCCTATGCTTAGATACTAAAGATTAAGTTGCTATTAAAGATTAAAGATCATCAGCCTCCTATGGTGCTTTTTTGACACTCCATTCATTTACAAGGACCATAAAACTAACCTAATTAGCCCAGTGTAGCGCAAATCCCAGAGTGACATAGGGCTTATCTACACTATGACGCCACAGCTACGCTGCTGTAACCCCACAGCATAGATGTACCCGGCAGCAATGGAAGGGGGTTTCCCACCGCTGTAAGAGCTCCATCTCCCCGAGAAACCATAGCTAGGTTGACAGAAGTTTTCCATTGACATAGCTGCATCTACACCAGAGGTTAGGTCATCCTAACTACAGCACTCAGGGCTGTGAATTTTTCATACCCATGAGCAACATAGTTATGTGAATCTAAATATTTTAGAGTAGACTAGGCCATAGTCTCTGTACATCACCTCTCTCCTGAATCCCAGGGTGAAGGAATATCACTGAGGAAAAGGGGCCACAGCATCACTGCAATCTTCAGCTGCTGTAATGGTTTTGAGCCCGTAGACCACTGCATGCAATACATAACAGCCCTGAGGCAGCTATAAGTGGTGCCCTAGGCAGAAATAGCCCCAAAACTGGGGGCAGAAAGGCATAAAGGTGGCTTAGGTATATCTTTGCCCCTCACCCCTTCTACAGTCCTTCCCTGAGCACAGCTCAGCTGGAGTGGAGAATCTGGTCCCACATGCCTTAGTTCAAGTAATTCTTTCTTTCAGACAGCAATCTTAATGAGAAACCCCCCGTACTGTAATATTAAATCCATTTATATTTGTATTTTCACAATTACTACATTCTAGGAGAATATTGTTAATGTCACCTGTCTCTAATATGTAAAAAAGTGATTGGTCAATACAATTGTACACATATTTTATTTAAGTTTTAGTGACAATACATAGAGCAGCATAAGGGACTAATGACAGCAATCAATACTAATTAAAATAAGTGTCATTTTCTACAGGGTTCTGGCATTTGTTTGGACTCCAATGGAAACCTAAACCGAACTGAAACATGATGTGGGAAAAGCACATGTAAGGAGTCTGAATGGACCACAGTTAGGTGAAATATACAACATTTTACATTTCTCTTGCACTGATAAGGGAAGAAACGAATCTGTGGGATATCTTGGAAAATGTTGAGTTAGTTGACATTTCAACCTACACAAGATATTTTCTTTTTAAATCACCCATTCAATGACAATGTTTTTGGTCAGTGCCTGTAGCAGTGTATTGTTTGTAACATTCTTTTAAGGACTTCATCTGGAGCCCACTTTGTTTAAAATTATTTCCTTTTGCTTGAGATCTTACACCATACTGTTTTGTATTTTTTCCTGAGTCCCTATGTTCCTTGTTATCTTCATTGCCAATTTCAGATGATGTGTTAAGAGATGCTGTGATAATCACTCTAATTGGAAACCTCCACATGCTGTCAATTATTGTTATTTCTCAAAAGTTAACGACTGTACAGTGATATTTAAAATGAAGATTATTAAAATGATAAAGAGCAGGAAAGAGAAAACTTATTTTAGAAAATATTCTACACAAAATATATACTTATTGGGCATGGTTTTGCATAATGTCCATCATGAGAGCTTAGGGCCTGATAGAAAACCCACAGAATGGCAATGGAAAGTCCTATTTATTTCAGCAATATGTTCTTCCAAAACATCCAGTTCTTGCCACTGCCATAGACAGGTTATCTGGCTGGATGAATCATTGGTCTGATTCCCTATGACATTTCCTATGGTCGGAAAAGCTAAAACACTGATATTCTACAATGCTGACCACATAGCCATTTCAAGTATGCTGCTTTCTGGTAGTGACAGAACATGAGCATATCCAAAAGACTCTCCTGAAAACCTTTGCTCAATGTGCAACTGCCAGCAAAAGAATAAACAAAATGCTATGGTATATGAAGATTGGGATGGAAAATAACACCAAAAACATTAATCTTACCTTGAATAAAACTGGCCACTTAACAAAACTGGCCACCTAACCTCCAAATGAGTATAGGTGATTATAAAAGGTGTCTAGAGATGGACAACATAAATAATTAGAGGCATGAAAAGACTTCTGCATGAGGGGAGACTGAAACAATTGAGACTTTAGGGAGAAGACAAAAAAAGTAGACTTGATCCAGGTATTGAAAATAATGAATGACAGAGAGAAAGTAAACTGGACTCTCCAGTTTACTCCCTTTCATAATACAAGAAGAAGGGGATTTCTACTGAAACATGACAATTTAAAATGGACACAGTGAAATGCTTTTTATGCCCTGCATAATTGAATGGTGGAACTAATTGCCACCCCATTTTACATATGGGCAACTAAGGCACAGAGAGAGATTAAGGCCTGAATGCACAAAAGGAGGCAGGCGTTGTAATGCTCAGGATGATAATGCATAACTTTTAGGCTGGGAAAATCACTGCAATTCACAAGGCCCGAGTTAAGTGCCTAAATTCCTACATAATGAATAGGGAGAGATCTATGCCTTAGACTGCAATTCACAAAAAACAGTATGCTAAACAGGGAGTCACCTCAATTAGTCAGTGGGAGATGAAAACGAGAGGGGTGAGCGCTAAACCCCACCCCTGTCACTGGGCACCGATATCTGCTTAGCAAGAAATGTGGGGAATCCTTCACTCTCTCCTGTTGGAGCTGTTGCACTGTGAATAAAAAATTAAATAACCAACAGAGCAGGGGGACTGGATCCTGGGTCTCCCAGGTCTCCCTTTCACTCTGGCTCAAATGACTCCTGAGAGAGAAGAGCATAAGAGAGAACACACACATGAGAATGAGTCTTTAGCCTGGTGGTCAGAGCACTCACCCAGGATGTGGAAGACCCAGTTCCCCTGCTTCAGTGATGCTAATTCTTTTTTCACAGCGCAATAGCTTCAGCAAGGGAGACTAAGGGAGCCCCATATCAGAATACCCCACAGCCCAATGGTCATGGCGTGCACCTTAGAGGTGGCAGATCCCTGTTCAACTCCCTTCTCCCCATCAGGTGGAGGGAGGAAAGACTTGAACTGGGGTTTCCCACATCCCACATGAGTGCCCTAACTACTGGGCTAAAAGTTATGAGTGAAGATCTCCTCTTTCCCAACCCTCCCGGGCTGTTTTGTGTGAATTTGCCTGAGGGGCCCAATCCAGTGGGCAAGTTAGATCTCTGAATGACTATCTTCCCCTGGTTTGTGAATTGCTCTGGGACTTAGGCAGGAAATAGGTACCCAGGGTGCCCACAAGGAGGCAGCAGTGTGAATGCCCAGAGGCAGAAACATAGGTGCCTAGAGAACTTTTACTGAAAAAACATAGGTGCTGAGTAAGTTGCCTACAAGGTTTCAGCAGGAGTTTTGTGCATCACAATAGTCCCAAAACTAAGACTCAGGCACCTAACTCTTTTTGTGCATTCAGTGACTTACCCAGGATCACACAGAATATCTTTAGCACAGCATGAAATTGAACTTGTGTCTCCATGTCCCAGCGAGTGTCTGAACCACTGAACCATCCGCCTTCTCTTATAGCACATACATTAAGTTATGCTATAACTTTAAGCATGTAAATATTCCCATTTGAAGTGACTGGGGCTATAGAAGCAATTAAGGACCTGATTTAATCCAGGTCTACAGTCCAGTGTTGCTCCTCACACTCTACCAGGACTACACTTTCTGCCCTCAGTAAAAACCTATCTTTATTCACAGCATGTGCCTATTTACGTAATGTGGTTTACCATCCTCTTACTCTGCATTACTGTTAGAAAAAACACAAGAGCCCCATATGGAGATTTTACTCTCCAATCATCTCTCAGTCGCTCTAAGCCTGAGGCTTGTCACTCAACCCTCATAACCAAGTCATATTCATTGTGAGGTAAAAAAGGAAAGAGCTGACTCTTTGTCCAAGTACACTTACAAGCGTACGTTCTCAATGACTTTTCAGCTCAAATGTCCATGTTTTCTTCAAATATGTTCCTCAGAGTAAGCTTGGTCATTTCCTTCAAGAGATCCAAGAACAAAAACCTTGCAAGATTTTATTTAAGAGAAGTCGAAAAATGGCTTGCTGCAGCTGCACTAACTGTAAACCAGGTTTGTGGAGATAGGAAGAAAGCTACAGAACAGGATTTCAAATGGGTGTCTGTAATACGTACATTTTAAAATAACATACTACAAGTTCTATGTCTTGTGCCAAGAATACAGACTGAAGCTGAGAGATTAGAAGCCTGAATGTGTGGCTAAAAATATCAGTACAGATAGGAGGGTATTATAATTCATGATGCTTCTTTTGAAACAGATGGAGCATACGCAGTATTGGAACTAATTTTTTTGGAAAATACTAAGCCATGCAACTCTAAATTAAAGACTAGGCACAACAATACATGCAACATTTCATTATTTCAGTAATCAGACTTTTTTTGATAGACAAATATAGGAAAGCATTTAAAGCCATTTCTTTAGGAGCTTATCTTTGCTCTCATGAGTAGTCCACAAAGGGCAGTACATCCACAAAGGGCACTTTCGGTGGTGCAGTGCCTAACTTTAGGCATTGCAGCCTGTGTTAAGCAGAAATGAGGCTTTGGCCTAAGTGTAAAGGTGTATGGGAAATGAAGGTTCCTAATGTAAGAAAAGTTAGAGATAAGCTGGAGACAGTAAGATGGGAAAATTGAACTTAGCAAAGCCATGACCCTAGGTTATGTTGTGGCTATATTTTGGTTATAGCTGGTTTTAGAAAGGTTTTTAAAGAGCATTTTTAAGAATTATGAATGTTTAATAAAATGCTATTTATAGGGATAGTATTAGAAGGACAAGGGTGCTGATGTTAATTTAAATAATGTGTTAATATAAAGAACTATCAATGAGGTGGTGGAAATGTGAATATGGTAATTAGTATATTAATTAACATCAAAACTACTACTGATTATAAAAAGAGTAATTTTGTTAAAATGAGAGAGAACGCCAATTAATATCAAAGGGGTACTGTTAGCTTCTAGGTTTAAGTATAACTGTAGTATTGTGTACGTGGTAACTGCATGCCTGTTTGCTTAGCTAATCATTTTTCTTCTGAATAAAGTTTGGTTTTATCATTTGAAGTGTCACCCAGTGGTCATTTACTAAAACAAATTGCTCTCCTATATCCCACATGAGTGCCCCAACTACTGGGCTATAGGGGATTTCAGGGTAGAAGAAGTATCAGAAGGGGAGCCATGTTAGTCTGGATCTGTAAAAGCAGCAAAGAGTCCTGTGGCACCTTACGGACTAACAGATGTATTGGAGCATAAGCTTTCATGGGTGAATACCCACTTCGTTGGATGGCCCACTAAAGCTTATGCTCCAATACCTCTGTTAGTCTACAAGATGCCACAGGATTCTTTGCCACTAAGGTAGAAGAAGGTTTCCCAGTTTCTCCTGTTGAAGCTGATCAACTTTGTACAATTACTTAAATATTCACTGGAGCAAGGAGACTGGATCCTGGGTCTCCCAGGTGGGTGCACTAACTGAGCTATAGAGCCATTCTCCCTCTCTCACTGGCCCAATGACTATTTCAGTTTTTCATACAAATTGGAACCATTTCAACAGGAGAAAATGAGAACAATTCGCCACAGACAACGCCATAGGTCAGGGAACTCACCCGGGTGGGGGGGGCAAGGAAGGGGACCTGAGTTCAAATCCCTGCTTAGAATTAGGCCCAGGGGGGACTTGAACATAGATTTCTAAGATCCTAGGAGAGTTCCCTGTTCATGAAGGGTATAAAAGCCATCCCATTACCATTGTTTTGTGCAGGGTCCTGTCTGGTAGCTGTTTCTTGACAATACCTACAGATTAGGTCTTTCCAGCCTATCTTGCCTACAAGGCCTAGTTTCAGTAACCTGCTGGGGCTTAGGCATGAGTGAGGTGCTGGAAGTCAGAACTGATATGCTTTGCGTATGCCCACCAGCAGGAATTTAAATGCTTATAGGGTTAGACAGCAACTGAGCTAAATTTTGAACTTACAGGCCTAAAGTGGTAGTTAGCTCCCTAAATGTCCCTAAAATTACACATATGCTTAAGTCTTTGCGGGACCAGGACCTTAATCACCCATTAGCTCCCTTCAAGCATTAACAACTATATTCCTTTTTTTTTTTTTTAAATATTCCCTGACTCAGAACTTGCCTCTCAGCCTTGCAGGGTGATTTAGGGTTTGATCATGAAGGATAATATGATAAAATTTGGAAAGGAAAACTAAATGTTAGTTTGGCAGAAAATCTTGAAAAAGCTTCCTGATAATGAAATTTTTTTGACCGTAAAACAGTCTCTTGTGGGAATTAATAGGAACACCAGCCCCTAGGACAAAGCACTAGGCAGAATAAAATACTGGCATACGTCATACATTGTAGGGAACATTCAGGGCTATGAAATAAACGATGTAATGGGTTTTTCCCATCTGCAATGTCTGTGATGCAGTGATTACCATTCCAAATCTGGCTACAACCTAGTGACACATAAGTATGTGACCCCGCCAAGAGGTATCATAACAGGCATCATGAGAAACCCAGCTACAGCAAAATGAGCAGAATGCCTTTGTTTTAAAGCTATGATAAAAATCCTTAAAGCTAGGGCTGGCGAATCTAGCTAAGGGCAACACTGGGGAGCCTGGAGTCCTCCCTCTGTTCCCTGGATGGGGGTACAAAACTCAGGGCTTTTCCAGACCAGCATTATGGATAAACAAACCAAATTTTCTTCCCACCTGCACTCCAGAGATGAGCTCCCTGATGAGCTCCTACAGCCAGCCTGAGCGGCTCAGCAACTGGTCATTAGTGGGAAAGAGGAAGGAGGAACAGCAGCCTGTGCCATTCCCCTCCCCAGGTCTAAGGACTGAAGTAGTCTCTTCCCCCTGTTATCTTCTTCCCCTTCAGCCTTGTGATACAGAAAAGCTGCATAATGGCATCTTTTCCATCCCTCCCCCGAAGAGATACTGAACAGAGAACCACTCCAGGGATATGGTCTATAGCTATAGCCATATAAAGAACAGACCTCCCTTGCATGGGTTCCTAGCACTATGCTCCAGCCAGCTTCCAGGACTGCTGTATCAGGGGGCTACAGATGTGAACCAGATTTGGGCAATAGGGCAACATGAGCTGGTGAAAGGTGATTTGCTCAACCAAACTCATAATTTTGGGGTTTGATTTATCCTACTCATTTACAGCTTGTTCAAGTGGCTCAGAAAGATCCTGCAGAACAGACGCATATCGTCCATTTGCCATTATTGGTGCCATGAAAGGAATCATTCTGTGGCACAGTTAAAGCAAGAGCCTAAATGCTGAAGTGCCAAACTGAAATACCTGCCCAATTTGATAAATCTCTCACCGTTTCAACTATGATCAAACAGTTGGTAACTGAATAAACTACATTAGAAAGAGAATTCTTCCATCTTAAGGTGTTCGGGTCACCCTACAGTATATGTAAGATTCAACTTTTCATTATGGTATTTGGCCTGCAGATATACCTTTTTCAAAGTTATTTCATCCATTACGAGTCTCCAAAGAAGAATGAAAGCAACATGAGTTGATTTTTGCTCAACTTAATTCTGTAATTAAGTTGAGAAAAATTCTGCTGTTCAATTAAAACAGAAATCTTTTGTGATTAGATTTTTTTTAAGATTTGCCTCTACCTATAGAAAGATGTGAGATATTCCAGCCCATTCAGATTACTCAGTTGCCAAATCAACAAACCATTATTTAATATAGTAAATATAACCCTTTGTGCTACCCTTCAGATTGTCACATGCCTCTTTGCCCTCAGGACACATGGCTGTTAATAAGTATAGCCACTCATGTCTTACTGTTTTCTGTTCACTGAACCATTGCTATCATTCCGGTCCTGATAATTGCTGGGAGCATTTTGCTTACAGACACACTTATTGCATGAATACAACTACTAGTGAGTTGCATCTGAAATATGGATTGGATGACTCATTTGTTTGTGTATTTGTCAGGAACAGTGGCATGAACAGCTTTTCTAGAAACCTCATCATCCAGATAGATATCTTATTCCTTTCAAGGATAAATAATCATTTATGCATTGGGCAAATAATCTGATCTATGGGATATCTGTGATTCAGCAATGACAATGCAGCACCCTGGATTTAAAATAAATAATTCATAACTGGAACTACAAAAAATGCTAGAAAGAGAAAACTAAAGAGAATACACAGATCCCTAGAGAGCATCATAGCATAGCAGATACAAGGAAAAGGAAATGTACATACCAGTAGAGCTGGTCAGAAATTTCAAATGAAAGTTTTCACTGAAATTTCAACCTTTTTTAACACAATAAAAAGAAAGAATTTGGGACAAAAGTATTTCAATTTTAGGGAGATTTCCTATTATTTGAAGTTTGACAGAATTTATTTTTAAATGGCCTGTTGGTTGTCTTCCAATGTTTTTCCTTTGTTTTGGTTTTCGCATTGCCAGCTTTGACTGGTCAGCTGAGTCACATGATGATAACATTTTCAAAAATTAAAACATTCATTTTTGAAAGTTTCTCATTTTGAAAAAATCATTTTTGTTTAGGAAAAAACAAAATAGGATAGGAAGCTGGCTAGATTGTCGGGCTCAATGGGTAGTGATCAATGGCTCCATGTCTAGTTGGCAGCTGGTATCAAGTGGAGTGCCCCAAGGGTCGGTCCTGGGGCTGCTTTTGTTCAATATCTTCATAAATGATCTGGAGGATGGTGTGGATTGCACCCTCAGCAAGTTTGCAGATGACACTAAACTGGGAGGAGAGGTAGATATGCTGGAGGGTAGGGATAGGATACAGAGGGCCCTAGACAAATTGGAGGATTGGGCCAAAAGAAATCTGATGAGGTTCAACAAGGACAAGTGCAGAGTCCTGCACCTAGGACGGAAGAATCCAATGCACCGCTACAGACTAGGGACCGAATGGCTCGGCAGCAGTTCTGCAGAAAATGACCTAGGGGTTACAGTGGACCAGAAGCTGGATATGAGTCAACAGTGTGCCCTTGTTGCCAAGAAGGCCAATCGCATTTTGGGATGTATAAGTAGGGGCATTGCCAGCAGATCGAGGGACGTGATTGTTCCCCTCTATTCGACACTGGTGAGGCCTCATCTGGAGTACTGTGTCCAGTTTTGGGCCCCACACTACAAGAAGGATGTGGAAAAATTGGAAAGAGTCTAGCGGAGGGCGACAAAAATGATTAGGGGACTGGAACACATGACTTATGAGGAGAGGCTGAGGGAACTGGGATTGTTTAGTCTACGGAAGAGAAGAATGAGGGGGGATTTGATAGCTGCTTTCAACTACCTGAAAGGGGGTTCCAAAGAGGATGGCTCTAGACTGTTCTCAGTGGTAGCAGATGACAGAACAAGGAGTAATGGTCTCAAGTTGCAGCGGAGGAGATTTAGGTTGGATATTAGGAGAAACTTTTTCACTAGGAGGGTGGTGAAACACTGGAATGCGTTACCTAGGGAGGTGGTGGAATCTCCTTCCTTAGAAATTTTTAAGGTCAGGCTTGACAAAGCCCTGGCTGGGATGATTTAATTGGGGCTCGGTCCTGCTTTGAGCAAGGGGTTGGACTAGATGACCTCCTGAGGTCCCTTCCAACCCTGATATTCTATGATTCTATGAAAAAAGGAGAAAATAAAGAAGTAAACTATAATGAAAACACTGAATTTGCTAACATTTCCACAGGCTGGTTTTTTGCTTCGTTTATGTTTGTTTTTATTATTATTATTACTCAGTCAACATTAATTAGCAGTGACACATTCTTCCCAACATACTGGGTGACTTCCTGACCCCAGTGAAGTCAACAGAGTCAGGATTTTAATCATTGCTTTTTCATTGCACACTGGAGGAATTATGTGTTATGCTTCACAAGTCCCAGAAGTATTTTAAAAGCAGTATACCATGGAGGCATGACCAACTCAGTGCCCAGCAAGATGAACTGATCTTCTAAGAGCCCTGGGAGATTTTTTTCTCAAGCTGCTTGAAACTTCAATAAATTCGAAAGAAGCAGAGTAGAGTAAGTGTATGGACTATATATTCTGAAACTTCCAGTTATTGGTAAGTAACATTCCATTCTCCTTTCTGATCAGTTCAGCACTGTAATTAAACATGTGACCATCCTCACTGAATCAGTGGAGCTATTGTTATTACTTGTATTGCCATATGCCTCAATCATGGAACAGGACCCCATTGTGCTAGCCACTGTACAAACCCAGAACCAAAAGACGGTCCTGCCCCAATCTAAGTATTGTAGTCTGTAATCTAAGCATAAAATAGGACACAGTAGATGGATACATACAGACCATGAGAGAGTAACAAGACAATATCAGTCAGCATGATCAGCTGTGGTATCAGTGCACCAGCAGTCTACTGACGTGCTTAAAGTTAGGTATGTGTTTAAATACCTTGCTGAATCGGGACCGTCTCGATTGGCCTTCCCAGAGCCATAAAAGGAATCCTGTACTTCCTGATTCCTACTCCAGTGCTTAAATCGCAAGACAACACCTCTCAAGGGGGAAAAAAAGGAATCAGCTATTGATAAAATCTTACTTTAATGAGCAGTCTGTACGCTTCCTCAAATATTGTTGCATACAAAATTGCCACATGCTTTACCAAGTGAGAATCTTTTTGCCCACAGACAGAAGAATTTACTGCATCTTGTTTGTTGGAAAAGAGCAATATGCCTAGGACAGACATGGCACAAGCAGACATTTCTCCTTTACACCTGCTCCTCTGGTTGCTCTCTTTACCAGAAGTTCACTTGCAGCATCTAGTATAATTTGTTTGTCCTGTCACTTGGTGCTGCCTCTGTTAAATTAAGACATTTTTTGTAGGTTCCATGTCAGTGCTGTAGGAAAAGATTCTCATTTCCCCAGGCCTTGTTTCCCCCATTTATCCTGGGAGGAATTCACTCCTATGCTGCAGCCATTATGAGCCAATGGAACATACACAAGGGGGAGAGCCCTGGTACCAGAACTGCAAGTGTTCTAGGGTGCACCAGGGACAAGAAGGCCCATCATGGAGCAATCTTTTCCCTGGCTACTCTTCAATTGCAGCAAGTCCTACAGGAACCATTGCAATCATGCCTCAGGTTAGGATAGTCCTTGCGGCTGGTGTATCCTGCTCTGAGAATGTAACTGGTCCTCTACAGGCCCACGATCGGGGATGCACAAGCCACATCCTTTCTGGTCCTGCATCAGATAGGAGAATGAATTCAGCCCTCTCTATTCCTTGTGTAACCCTTCTGCCAGGTGGAGCCAGCAGCAACAAGGGCCGGGTTCAGTATCTAGGGGTTCTGTTTCAACACTACAACACAAAACCGGCTCAAGCCCCAACCCAGTGACCTGGGACAATTACACATCACCCCCTGGGTGCCTCTAAGGTGCCACTGCCCATTTGTGTGTGTGACAATTAGTACTGCCCAGTCTCCCAAATTTACTGGGAGCTTTCACACCCTACATCTGCCTATCCCCCAACCAGCAATAAATCCTGTCCCCCACCAGTACAGCCACAGCCCCCTCAGTTTGGCGCCCACACCATCAGTTCAGCCCCCAACTCCCATTCCCATCAGGCCAGCCTCATTCAGTTCAACACACCCAGCCTCACCACTGCTCCTCCTAGGGTTCTTCATACCTGCCCCCCATAGGCCGGGGGGTAGGGGTAGCTCAGGGGATCTTTATTCCCCTCTACCTCTTCCTAGCCAGCTGCTAGAGGCAGGAGGAGCAGAGGTACCAACTTGGCTGTCTTTCTCACAGAAGAGTGGGAGGAGGGAATGGTGCCACACTGGGTTCCAGACTCTTTGCTCAGGGGAGAGACTCTGCTGGCTTCCAACAGGGTTGAACTTTGCAAGGAAGCTGGAGCTTCTCCCATCATCACAAGATGGGCTCCAAAACCCTTTGAAATTCCATCACTTGTGATGGAGTCCCCAGAGTTGGCAATACAGTATCAGGGTAAAGAGAATTTATCCATTAGTTCCAGCTTCCCCACCCCTCCACTGCTTCCTTTTTGTTAACTGGTCCATTGCTCCAAAGTCATCTTTGTTAGGGTTGAGAAAATTCAAAACTGCATCAACTAAAAGCAAAGTTTTACCATTTTTGTGCAGTCAGATAAGACAATTCACCAATTTTTCTTTGCATGTGGAGCTTTGCCCCACATATTTTACACACCCCAGTTATGGTTTTTATTCAGTGGGAAAGTGAAAGATGCTGTTCCTCCTTTTAAGAGTAATTAATGATCAGCCAGTCAGAATTCCCCAATGTTCCTCAGCCCTTATTTTGCTAAGAGGACCAAAGATGCAAGTTTTAAAGCAGTGTGGGGTGGGGTTGTCCAGATTGGCTGTTTATGGCTTCTGTCGTGATGATCTGGCTAGATTTGGTTTTGATGTTGATGTAAAAGCAATATGTGTCAACTCCCAACAACAAACAGCTGGGATCAAAATTGTTAGAATAATAATATTCCATATACCTGTTATGCTTCATGGAGTCAGGGGTGAAAGTAGCTTAAAGGACTTACCAGTACGCCGGAATCCTGAGTGGGGGCGTAGCCTCAATGGAAGGGGCATGGCCTCAACCGGAAGAGGTGGGGCCTTTAAATCACCCCCAGAGCTGCAGAGGCGGCTGGGAGCTCAGGGATGATTTAAAGGGCCCGGGGCTCCAGCCACCACTACCACAGTGGAGCTCCAGGCCTTTTAAATCACTGCCCGAGCCTGGCTGCCGGAGCCCCGGGGTAGCAGTGGCAGTGCTCAGGCGGTGCTTTAAAGGGCCTGGGGCTCCTGCAGCTGTGGGGAGCCCTGACCCTTTAAACCACCGCCTTAGCCCCACTGCCTGAGCCCCAGGGTAGTGGCGGCAGGGCTCCAGCGGAGATTTAAAGGGCCCAGGGCTCCTCGCAGCGGCTGGAGCCCTGGGCCCTTTAAATCACCACCAGAGCTCTGCCACCACTACCCCAGAGCTCTGGCAGCTGGGCTCAGGAGGCGATTTAAAGGATCTGGGGCTCCGGCTGCTGCCCTGGGCCCTTTAAATCGCCAGCCTGGGGAAGCTGGTCCAGTCCGGCACAGTGTACCGGCTCTTGTTGGTACGCTGTACCAGACTGGACCAGCTTACTTTCACCTCTGCATGGAGTGATGGGTATGGGAGTTAAAGGGGGAAAGATAAAATGGTTTTTAACTATTCTCTTATTTTCAAAAGTGTACTAAACAAAAATCTCAGGCTTTAGGTGCAACTGTACTCCAAGCAGGAACTTTTTTTCCCCACTTCAATCCTTGTCCCCCAGAGGATGGTGTTCTGTGGGTGCCAGAGCCAAACTAGCAGATGTAAACTGGATCCACTGACTTTGTAATCTTATTGAAATTGATTTGGGACCTTTCATCCAGCTCCTGTTTCAGACCTTTCAGCAATAGTTCAGTTACGAAGAGACCAGCTGCTTCCTTGGAGGGGCAGAGCACAACTGCTGAGCTGCAAAGTGCCTGTAGTGTGTCTCCAGTCAGTGTTTTAGAAAGCAATTACCACATCCCCTGACAGCCTAGGCATGGTACTCTGCAGTACTTGAGAAATGGCCAGGATGCCTCTAATTGAACTATGACTTACAACAGTGTGGGCTCATAAGAAATTGGAGAAGCAAGAGATATGAATAGTCTAGAAAAACTGAAGAAAAAGAAAAATGTTTAAAACAAATCAGACATTCAGAATAACAGAAAAAGGTGTTTATAACCTTTCCCGTAGCATTTCATTATGAACTATTTTTCAAAGTGGAAACATCCTTCTGCATAACCACCCCTCTTCACATAATGGTTTTAGAAAGGATTTTTGAAATTAAATAGCAATACGCCTCCTCAGCATAGGTATTAATAGGTTATTAGTGAACTTAGAGCTGAAGAAGCAGTTTATCTTTGCCTTGTGCTTGACCACACATAAAGGGTGCACCAACAACTTACTAACACATACTGAGCCAAACTCAGAGGTGGTGGGTAACTTACATATTGGTAATTGTGTGTGAGGCTATAAATGTTTAGGAGTCAAAATTACTCTAACATACACTTTGTTTGGTGGGAGGGAGGGCAGAAAAAGGTGCAAGTTATTCTAATTTACACGCATCTCTGAATTTAGCCCGGTTCATGCTCATTGCTATATTAGCTAAGAAGAAGCTACAGTCATTTTTATTTCCCAGATGGAATGTTCCATTTCAATAGGTGAATTAGGTGTGCTCTCACTTTTGAAATGATATATGATTTACAAGTTACCTAACAGCCAAGATATGTTATCCAGTGTAAAAGTATTGATTTGTTCTGTTCTCACATCTGTTCCACTCACAAGATGACATTGTAATACTGTACGAAATAACACTTAAGACTTCAGACAGTTGGATCCATACAGGCATCCCTGTGTTTGAGTGATGCTCCCAAGTCAGCCCCAACACAGAATTTGCTCACAGAAAACCAATTGCAGGATCAGAATTTAAGAATTTATATCAATGAATGATCACTGGGAATATTTTAAGAGTATTTTTGTTAATAGATTGCTAGCATCAATAGTACAAGAATTAACTAACATTTGTGTGTCATGCATTTGTGAAGTGCCTTTCTATTATAATGAGACTTCATGCAAAAACTGTACCAGAGCATTTACTATACCACTAGATGGTGCACTAATAGTGGTTATACACATCATGCAGTTATCATGAGATCTTTCATCAGGCATAATATGAAATATTACTTATTTGTATATGTACATACTAACAGAGATTTGTAATAGTGTAGGCCAATAGTACTGAGGAATAGTAGTTTAATATTCTTAATTTGTAAGATTTTACTATCACAAATAAAACACAGCTCTTGTGAGGTAGTATCACAAATGTCTCTGGCTCTAACATGGCACCATTTACCTTCCTCTTGTTTTTGATCCTATCATAAAACCACACACAGCCTTCATGTTTTTGAGTCTAAAGATCAGCGAGATTCATAGAGTACTTAATCTAAGAATAAGTGGGTAAATTAAAAAAAATTACCACAAGGCAACTGAATTAAGCCCATGTCATAAAAGATTTTGTTGGAAAGTGTGACGACAACATTGCTAACAATCAGAGTCTATTACAGCACATTCATATAGCAGAGCATGGGTTCTAACAGAGTATTATTAGTGAATCAGGATAAACTTTGATACTCAAGATTGCACTCAGCATCTTCCCCATTTTATTGTCTTTTGAATTCATATATATGCAGCAGCTCCAGAGAATCATATAAAGTAGAGGGGGGCATGGTGCCCTCCCCAATCATACCACCATCCCCACCCCCCACCTGTCCTTCCTCTTCCCCTCTCGGCTGCATCTCATCCTACCAGTTGCCTAACCCCCCCACCCCCCACCCCCCCACACACACCCCATGAGCCTTTATGCCCCACCCCTCCCAGGAACCTCAGCCCTCGAGGGACCCCCCCTTACTGTCCCTTCCCAAGAACCCCTGCTTCTCCCACCCTGCTCCTTACCTTATCCTACCTCCCTGCTGGCAAGCCTCACCCTGGGGTGACAATTCTGACCAGCTTCACAGCCAGTCCCCACTGCTGACAGGAGCCTCTGTGGTTTTTGCACCTGGCAGGTGAGAGTCTGGCACTTAGCACACTGCAAACACTGTAACTTTAGAGGCGGTGTGACACCATGATGTGTTTGGTCACACTGCCACTCACTCAAATTTGGCCCCACCATTATGATCATCACTTGACTGGCATTGGGACTCCACATGCTAAGCCACAAAGCCACATTATAACCTGACCAGGCCAAAAAGCATTTGGGCCATGGCCCTTGTGGCCCACCGTGGCTCTGCAGCCTATGAAATGTATATTTGGGTTGTGTACAGTATACATGTTTAATCTAATAATTGTATTCCTCCAGGGATTTGGAAGACCTCTCAAGTGGGCCCTCAGTTCTGCCATCTCCTCCCAACCAGGTGGCCCGGACTTCTATTCAAGTTATTTGAATAGTATTTCTATTTTCATTCTGTCCTCAGTGAATGTAGTATAAGTCTCCTGCTCTTCTCATAGCCTAGCTTATAAGGTTAAACAAGTATATTTTGATTCACAATAGCACAAAAGGTTAAATATTGTTACCCTTTTTGGCCCATGTCGTTGGCCAATATTTGGGATCTTCCGAGTTGTTTCTGCTAGGAGGAAAAATTAATGATAGAGTCAAATATCATTTCATGAGTGCAATCCTACTTGGTTACAAAGAATGTGTGCAAAGTCCTGTTCTCCTGAACACAGCAGGATCAAATGTTAGGAGGCAGTTTTCTTGCTCACAATTCTAAGCCTTTCTTTCCAGCCAGCACTCTGCCCGAAATGCTCTCTCTTGGCTTTCTCTGAGACCCACACCGCCAGTACTTCTCTGGCTGTCTCCTCACTTTCTAGCTCACACACAGCTCCACCAATTAATCCCCAGCCCTTGCTTTTGTTATCAGTCCCCAGGGAAACCACTTAGCCTGCATGGCCCAGCCTCTGCCCAGACCTTGGGTGGTTGTTTCCATTGTTTCATCTGTCAGTAAACAAAGGTGTTGTTGTAGCCATGTAGTTCACAGGATATTAGAGAGACAAGAAGGGTGAGATAATATCTTTTATTGGACCAACTGCTGTTGGTAAGAGAGACAAGTTTTTGAGCTTACACAGCACTCTTCTTCAAGTCTGGGAAACTAACTCAAAGTCTCACTGCTAAGTACAAGGTTTGCTAAACAATCTGTTCAGTTCAAGCCTTGTATTTAGCAGTGACACTTTGAGTTAGGAAACATCTACACTGGCAAAGTTACAGCACTGGAATTTACAACGCCTCTCAGAGAGCACCAAAGGAAAACTGCTGTTGTGTGTTCACACTGACAGCTGCCTGTGCAATAGCGTGTTCACACTTGCGATGCTATTCGTAGTGGTCAGCTATCACACAGAGCACCTCTTTCTCTTTTGCTGCTAAGACTTGTGGGAAGGTGGAAGAGGTCACAGGGCACCCTGTGTCCTGTCCCAATGCCCCATGATGCATTGCTTCACATCCCACCGATCCCTGTGCTTCTGTCCATATTTGGCGCCACCTTTCAATAGTTTGTGTACTGCGCGCCCTGCCCTGCCTCTTTCTGGCTGCAGGAATGGATCCCAAGCTGTTGACAAGAATGCTGTTTGCACTGACCAACATGTCACGAGTGGCAGTGGAGTTATTCCTTAAACTACAAAGGCAAGAGGAATGCGACATTGATCTCGCCACGCATAGTAGCTGTGACACGAGAATGCTTGTGGCATTCACGGAGGTGCTGACCATAGTGGAACGCAACTTTTGGGCTTGGAAACAAGCATTGAGTGGTGGGATCATATCGTAATGCACTTCTGGGATGACGAGCAGTGGCTGCAGAACTTTCGCATGAGGAAAGCCACATTCTGGAACTGTGTGAGGAGCTCGCCCCAGCCCTGCAGCTCAAGGACATGAGAATGAGAGCTGCCCTGTCGCTGGAGAAGCGCGTGGCGATTGCACTGCGGAAGCTGGCTACCTCAGACTTCTACCGATCGGTCGCTAAACAGTTTGGAGTGGGAAAGTCGACCGTTGGAGTTGTGTTGATGGAAGTGTGCAGGGCCATTAATCGCATCCTGCTCCGAAAGACCGTGACTCTGAGCAACGTGCATGAGATTGTGGATGGCTTTGCAGAAATGGACTTCCCTAACTGCAGAGGGGCGATACATGGCACGCGCATTCCAATTCTGGCACCAGACTACCTAGCCACCAAGTACATTAATCGCAAGGGGTATTTCTCTATTATTACCTGGAGCATGTCTGCTTGGCACTCCATAACTGTTAAGAGCTGCTCTGTGGCTTTTCTCTGGTGTGTCGCCTTCTCCTTTTGTTCCCTCTTCTCATTGTCCTACCACTCCTTCAAATTCCTTTTTCTCGGTGGCGGAGTGCATCATAACCTCATGCATAAAGTCCTCCTTAGTTTTTCTTGGACGCTTCCTAACTCTTTAAAAAAAAGGAGGACTTGTGGCACCTTAGAGACTAACAAATTTATTTGAGCATAAGCTTTTGTGAGCTACAGCTCACTTCATTGGTGAGCTGTAGCTCACGAAAGCTTATGCTCAAATAAATTTGTTAGTCTCTAAGGTGCCACAAATCCTCCTTTTCTTTTTTGCGGATACAGACTAACACGGCTGCTACTCTAAAACCCATCTAATTCCTAATTTTTTGCAACCATTCTGCTGCCAATCACAAAGAGGGAGGCTACGCTCCCAAGGTCATCTCTGTGAAGTTTAAATACAACATTTTACAGAGCAGTATTGTTTGCAACAGAGACAACACTGTTTCAGTGCTTTAAAACACAGCCAATACTCACACACCTGTCACTAACTGGCTGACCCCAGGCAAGCACACATAAGCCACAAGACCCCCAATATAGTGAGTAGCCACAGGGACAGGATACATCACTGTTCTCTGACCCTGCTGTACACTGGGCACATGGCTCTTGGGCACTTAGGGAGAGCCAGCACTGTAGGGTGGGTCTGATAATCATTCCTGTCCCCACACTTTCCACAGGAGGTGATCATTATGGAAGATATCTCGCTGCTGAGGGTGAGCAGGGAATCAAGGGAGGGTCTTCTCCAAGCCTGCGGCTTGCGCCCTGGCCGCTATGCGGCTAGCCTGTGCGCAGCTATGGTTCCCTTCCCATGACAGAACATTGGTGCGGGAAAATTACCCTTAATGGGGCAAGAAACAAAGCAGCTCTGCTGAGGAACCTGCGGGAGCAGATTGCCCAGTATCTCCACGATAGTTTCCTGGAGATCTGAGGGAGATTCCCGCAAAGTGAGGGCGTGTATCAACGGCCTGTTCCGCCGCTCAAACTAGGCATGAGGTGGGAGACAAGTCTGCTTTCTGCAACCCTCCTGCCCCTAACAACTCACTTCAGCAATTCTCCAAATCAGATCCACTTACCAGGGGCTTCCACTCCTGTTTGCGCTTCACCAAGATCTGACTGCTGTGACAGGCTAGGCTCCTCCAGGGTAAAAAAGAGCTCCCTGCTGCATGCATCTCTGGTCTCTGAGTCATCCTCTGCCTCTGGTTCCCCCTCCCCCTTTTCATCCAAGATTGCCTCCTCCTGGCTCAGTCCACTCTCAACTGGCATATGAGCCAACGAAGTATCCACAGGGGCCTTTGCAGAGGAGATGGGGTCACCACCAAGTATCATGTCCAGCTCTTTGTAGAACCAGCAGCTCATGGGCACAGCACCGGAGAGGCAGTTTGCCTTCCACGCCCTGTGGTAGGTGTTCTGCAGCTCCTTCACTTTGACCCTGCACTGCAATGTGTCCTGTTCATGGCCCCTTTCTATCATGCATCTAGAAATCTGTCCATAGGTATCATAATTCTGATGGTTGGAGCGCAGCTGTGACTGCACTGCCTCCTCTCCCCAAATGCTGATGAGGTCCAGCAGCTCGGCATTGCTCCAAACGGGGGATCGCCTCAAAAGCTTGTTTCTCACCAACAGAAGTTGGTCCAGTAAAAGATATTACCTCACCCACCTTGACTCAGTAAACAAAGGCATATTTACTTGTTCCCTCAGTTTAACCTGAAGGGAATGTGGTTAGAATGCCTATCAGTTTCATGCAGTGTAGCTGTAGCTCTGTTGGTCCCAGGATATTAGAGAGACATGGTGGATGAGGTAATATCTTTTATTAGAGCACCTTCTGTGGGTGAGAGAACCACACAGAACTTTTCTTCAGGTTTCTGATTGCTCTAGTTCAACAGTTCTCAAACTGTGGATTGGGACATCAAAGTGGGTCGCCACCCCCATTTTAATGGGGTCGCCGGAGCTGGCATTAGACTTGCTGGGGCCCGGGGCCAAAGCTGAAGCCCAAGCCCCACTGCCCAGGGCCAAAGCCAAAAGGCTTCAGCCTGGGGTGGATGGTCTCAGGTTACAGGCCCCCTGTGTGGGGCTGTAGCCCTTTTGCTTTGTCTTTGGTCCCCACGCCCAGGGCAGTGGGGCTCTGGCTTTGGCTTTGCCCCCCACCTCCGCCCAGGGTGGTGGGGCTTGGATGGACTCAGGCTTTGGTCCCATCTCCTGGAGTCATGTACTAATCTTTGTTGTCAGAAGGGGATCGCGGTGCAATGAAGTTTGAGAACCCCTGCTCAAGAACAAAGACACCTGCCTTCCAGCATAACAACATTCTTCCGGGGCTTCCTTTATAATAGGATAAGGTTTCAAGGCTTTTAAAAAACATAATACCTACTTTACAGTTGTGGACTGCAATAAAAATGCTCACAAACAAATGACTAAAATTATGGATCAGGGGGTTTTTTTCCTCCCTTGTTAGGATTTTTAACAAAATGTTAGATCATTGATACAGCACACAGGGGCTGTGTCTTCTTGTACGTTTGGAAAGTACATTATATATTATGAGTGCTACCACTAAAAAAATCATACGGCATTAAGTGAGCTGAAGTTGGGTTAAAACAATGAGATTGTAATAGCTTCAAAAGCTTGGACAACCTGAATTTTTCTGGTAACTGCAATTCACATTAACCTCTACTTGAATGTTACTCAGCACACCAGGGAGTTATTTGTATGGTCTCCTACCACTGTATGTCCCTGCAGGATTTTGAACTCTTCTTGATCAGTGGAAAATTCCATGTCCTTGCATAAACTCTAGTATTGCTTTCCTTTGGTTCAGTACTACTCCGTACTATGCTAGATAGAAATTTGCAAACAATACCCTCACAGACTGGAATAATTCCAAACCATTTAGCAGGCTTTTAGTCAATCTTCCTTTGTATAATGAATGAAGAATGCAAATGTAACAACTATTCACAAAAGCCATATTGTGAGACAGTGATGGCTTACGTGCTGATGTGATCCATTGTTCACACACAGAGCACAGTGTAACATGTTTTTTAGGGGAGTTTTGTTTTCTGTCAGTGTGTTTCCTTACATCTTCCAAGAAAGAGACTTCTATATAGGTATCGAAGCCTACAGAGAACATAGTACTACAACTACAATATAAGAGATTAAAACTGAGATTAGTTGGATAAATATACGAAAATTAATGAAAATCCAGTGAAGAGATTAGCTGCACAAATACACAGAAATCTGTGAAAGGTTGTCAAGTTTATTTGCTCATTGAAATAATGTTAATCTGGTTAATCTGGTTGAGTTCATTGTGGGTAACTGTAACATGTAATACTGTACATTGTAATTTAGCATAAACTTGGATGAGCAGGTACCATCTAAAGCACTATTATGAAGTAGTAAAATACAGCATGGTAACAAAATGTGCAGATTAAACCTGGTTGGGAGGAAAGAGGGAGACATTTTCACAATTTCCCACCACCTTTTAAAAAAATTCTACCGTCTGTCATTGATCCAAAAATGAGGATTTTTTGTCATTTTTAATTATGATTAATTATCATTTATTATTATTATTATTTCAAATTTATAAATGTGGATACTGTGAGTAAAGAGAAACAAATGTCTGCCTAACAAGAACAACAGTGGACCCAATCACACCTTCTTATGCAAGCAATCCCAGGAAGGATAGTCTTGTGATTAGGGCACTGGATCTTGAGGAGGTTCTTTGCTTTCTATGTGCCTCAACCCAGCATCAGTAAAATGGGGATATTATTTCCTTTCTCCCAACCTTTGTCTTTTTTCCCCTCTATTTACACTGTAATCTCTTTGGGGCAGGGAATCACTCTTATTCTTTTTCTAAATAGGGCATAGCACAATGGGGCCTTGATCTTGATCAGGACCTCAACCATACTATTATGACAGTGATGGCAAAGGAAGAGGAAGGGGATTTGAGGGAATAAACTCTGCTAAATAATGTTTTAGTTAAATATTACTCTGTTATTGTTTTCGCTTTCTTTTATAATTACTTCCTATTGTGGGCTAATCTTACTCATGTCTGTAAATCAACTGTGTAGGGCTAGCATGCCTATATTATATTTACTGCCTTGCCTTTATTATATTCTGCCTTTATTATATTCAGCTGTAATGCAGGAAAACTATAATGCGGGCCTGTACCCTGTAAAACTTTTAGCTTAAGCAAGCTAGCATATGTTTGCATAAGTGTGGTTATGTGGGTCTGTAACCTTTGGCATAGATAAATGGTTTAACGGTTACCTTTAGATTTTAGGAACTAAGGATAGCTTGCTCAATTGGTAGGAGTTAGAATTTACCAGTAAATGCTACTGCAAGGAAGATGGAAGTAATTGCTGCAATTTGGGGTAAGCAAGAAGTGACAGGCATGACAATGAGTTAAGATGGCATTTAGACACATCAATATGTTAACCTATAGAATAAGTACATCTCAACATTATGTGAGTGAGGAAGCTAGATTTGGGCATGGTGGGTTGGACAGTAGCTCAGGCCCGATAACAGGACCACCTACCATGTGGAGGAGATTTTTTTGCAATTCTCCATCTTTTGCTCTGCGCTTTCTACCATCTGACCCTTCAACTCATTGAGGAACTTGGGCCATTGGAATCACTAGTATACGAGAGACAGGGCAGGTACTTTGTCTCTTCTTACCAGGTCCTCAAGGAAGGGTGTGAGTATGCAGATCTAAGAGCTTATGCATAGAATGAAACCACAGAGAGCCTCAGTACTGTATTCCTCTTATCTTCTGATGAGGCTTGGAGCTTTTCTGTCTTTGTCCATTATTCTAAGAAAGATATCTAAGGCTTTACTTTGTCCTCAGTGTGAGTGTCCTTGCCATCCACCCCGAGGCTCCCCACAAGATACTGAGCTCTGTAGTTTTAGTTCTGTGCAGCCTGATTCTGGAGCAGTCAGGTCAATTGGCCAGCAGTACAAACATTATTAACCTCTAAAATGTCAGGCAACAACTGAACTCAAAGGAACTGTTACAGGGCTATAAAAATCAGGAGACTATGGCAACACTTGGATTAGTAAAAGAAGTAGAGTTTAATCCATAATTAGACTGTAAGCTCTTTGGGACAGAGGCTGGGTTTTTTTGTTCTGTGTTTATGGCACCCAACACAATGGGGTCCTAGACAGTGATTGGGGTTCAAAGGTGCTATGGTAATTCAATTATTATAATTATTACTTTTTCCTTTCATTCATTAGAGGATAAGACTTGTACTGCTACTGTAACTCCTGCCGATCATATCTCCCCTCAACCTTCTTTTAGTTAGGCTAAACAAGCCAAGCTCCCTAAGTCTCCTTTCATAAGACAAGTTTTCCATTCCTTGGATCATCCTAGTAGCCCTTCTCTGTACCTGTTCCAGTTTGAATTCATCCTTCTTAAACATGGGAGACCAGAACTGCACACAGTATTCCAGGTGAGGTCTCACCAGTGCCTTATATAACAGTACTAAAACCTCCTTATCCCTACTGGAAATACCTCTCCTGATGCATCCCAAGACGACATTAGCTTTTTTCACAGCCATATCACATTGGCAGCTCATAGTCATCTTATGATCAACCAATACTCCAAGGTCCTTTTCCTCCTCTGTTACTTCTAGTTGATGCGTCCCTAGCTTATAACTAAAATTCTTGTTATTAATCCCTAAATGCATGACCTTACACTTCTCACTATTAAATTTCATCCTATTCCTATTACTCCAGTTTACAAGGTCATCCAGATCCTCCTGTAGGGTATCCCTGTCCTTCTCTAAATTAGCAATACCTCCCAGCTTTGTATCATCTGCAAACTTTATTAGCACACTCCCACTTTTTGTGCCCAGGTCAGTAATAAAAAGATTAAATAAGATTGGTCCCAAAACTGATCCTTGAGGAACTCCACTGGTAACTTCCCTCCAACTTGACAGTTCACCTTTCAGTAGGACCCGTTGTAGTCTCCCCTTTAACCAATTCCCTATCCACCTTTCAATTTTCCTATTGATGCCCATCTTATCCAATTTAACTAATAATTCCCCATGTGGCACAGTATCAAACGCCTTACTAAAATCTAAGTAAATTAGATCCACTGCGTTTCCTTTATCTAAAAAATCTGTTACTCTCTCAAAGAAGGAGATCAGGTTGGTTTGGCACGATCTACCTTTTGTAAAACCATGTTGTATTTTGTCCCATTTACCATTGACTTCAATGTCCTTAACTACCTTCTCCTTCAAAATTTTTTCCAAGACCTTGCATACTACAGATGTCAAACTAACAGGCCTATAATTACTTGGATCACTTTTTTTCCCTTTCTTAAAAATAGGAACTATGTTAGCAATTCTCCAATCATACGGTACAACCCCTGAGTTTACAGATTCATTAAAAATTCTTGCTAATGGGCTTCCAATTTCTTGTGCCAATTCTTTTAATATTCTTGGATGAAGATTATCTGGGCCCCCCGATTTAGTCCCATTAAGCTGTTTGAGTTTCGCTTCTACCTCAGATATGGTGATGTCTACCTCCATATCCTCATTCCCATTTATCATGCTACCATTATCCCTAAGATCCTCTTTAGTCTTATTAAAGACTGAGGCAAAGTATTTGTTTAGATATTGGGCCATGCCTAGATTATCCTTGACCTCCACTCCATCCTCAGTTTTTAGCGGTCCCACTTCTTCTTTCTTTGTTTTCTTCCTATTTATATGACTATAGAACCTTTTACTATTGGTTTTAATTCCCTTTGCAAGGTCCAACTCTACTTGACTTTTAGCCTGTCTCACTTTATCCCTACATATTCTGACCTCAATAAGGTAGCTTTCCTTACTGATCCCTCCCTTCTTCCACTCCCTATATGCTTTCTGCTTTTTCTTAATTACCTCTCTAAGATGCTTGCTCATCCAGCTTGGTCTACAACTCCTGCCTATGAATTTTTTCCCCTTTCTTGGGATGCAGGCTTCCGATAGCTTCTGCAGCTTTAATTTAAAATAATCCCAGGCCTCCTCTACCTTTAAACCCATAAATTCTTCAGTCCAATCCACTTCACTAACTAATTTCCTTAATTTTTGAAAGTCAGCCCTTTTGAAATCAAAAACCCTAGTTGCAGATTTATTTTTGTTAATCCTTCCATTCAGTTTGAACTGAATTAGCTCATGATCACTTGAGCCAAGATTATCCCCTACAACCATTTCCTCTATGAGGTCCTCATTACTCACCAAGACCAAATCTAAAATGGCATCCCCTCTAGTTGGTTCAGCAACTACTTGCTGAAGGAATCCATCAGCTATCGCATCTAGGAAAATCTGAGCCCTATTATTATTACTAGCACTCGTCCTCCAGTCTATATCTGGGAAGTTAAAGTCTCCCATGATCACACAGTTTCCATTAGTATTTACTTTATTAAAAACATTAAAAAGGGCTCTATCCATATCCAAATTAGATCCCGGTGGTCTATAGCACACCCCAAGCACTATCCCAGGGGAGGCTCTAATAGTTTTCTTCCCCAATTTAATTGTTACCCAGACGGACTCAGTCATATCCATTTCATCGCTTCTTATTTCTTTACATTCTATCTCATCATTGATATACTGTGCTACTCCACCACCTTTACCTTTATTTCGGTCTTTCCTAAACAGCACATACCCTTCAATACCTGTAGCCCAGTCATGACTACTATTCCACCAGGTCTCTGTTATACCTATAATATCTGGTTTCACTTCCTGCACCAGTAACTCTAGTTCCTCCATTTTGTTACCTAGGCTCCTTGCATTAGTGTACAAACATCTTAATTTTTGCTGTTTGGCCTCACTCACATTCTGTACCCTATTAGGCACGGTTATTTTACTACCAGTATAACCTATTAGACTTGTATCTACACTGCCCTTCCTCCTACCTACAGCTGTATCCACTCTTACTTCATTTTCTTTCCACTCTTTGCTAAATTCTGGCGTGGAGATTACCTGGACATCTCCCAACCATCTCCCGCAAATTCCTAGTTTAAAGCTCTCTTAATCAGTTGTGCCAGCCTCCATCCTAGAAGTCTATTTCCTTCCCTACTCAGATGAAGTCCATCCCGAGAGAACTGTCCTCTATCCATGAATGCCTCCCAATGGCCATACATCCCAAAGCCCTCCTTATAGCACCACTGCCTAAGCCATCTATTGATAGTCATAATCTTGTCACACCTTTGTTGCCCTTCTCTAGGAACAGGCAGAATCCCACTAAAGATCACCTGAGCCTCAATTTCCTTAAGCGTCCTCCCCAGCCTAGCATAGTCTCCCTTAATACTTTCCAGCGAGAATCTAGCCGTATCATTTGTTCCCACATGAAGGATAATTAGGGGATTCTTTCCCGCTCCCTTTAGAATCCTTTTCAACCTCAGGTCTACATCCCGTATCTTAGCACCTGGAAGACAGCACACCCTCCTATTTTCTGGATCAGCTCTGGTTACAGGCCTATCTATTCTTCTCAGTAAAGAGTCCCCAATCACATAGACCTGCCTTTTCCTAGTGACGGTGCTATTCTCCAGTCTATCCCCTGTTCCCTCTGGCTGCAAGTTCGTTCCATTCCCATTCTCCCTTGTAATCCTTTTTAACCCATCCTGTATCCTCCTGGGGCTCATATTTGGTGTAATCTCCATTAACTCTTCCCCTTTTCCTATAGGACTAACCGCTCTTCTCTTCTTCCTTGCCCTGTCACCTTCAGTGACTACCTGCTGAGCCCCTTCTTCATTTTCCAACTCTGCAAACCTATTCTGAAGCTCTATTTCTCCTTCACTAGCCCGTCTTTTCCTCTGCCTAGTTCTTTTAGTCACATGCTTCCACTGACCACTTTCCTCACCCAGTCTCCCCTCAGAATTCCCTAGTCCTGCTTCCATCTGCAAGTCTGAGCTTTTCCCTTCAGATACCTCATGTCTTTGCTCCATAATCTGCTCAAACCCCTTCCTAAACTCTACCAGACTTTCCACCTGCATCTCCAAACCTCTGATCTTTTCCTCCATCAGCTCTATCAGACGGCATTTCAAGATCGGGGCCTTGGTTTGTTCTTATGTAGAAGAACTAGGAGGATATGTCACTTTTTTTTTTTACAACTCTTGAACTTTTCCCCAAGAAACCAGCTATATACTGACACCTGCTTCTGCTTTACTCAAAGAAGGACAACAGACACAGGACCTAAAAATAGACCATTAGACTGTTAGACTAAAACTATCAGAAGTTTCTGTTTCTTGAACTTGTCAGAAAGATGAGGGGCACAGTCTATGTGTCCAAATTCCTCATGGAAGCAGGAAGCATTAACTGGGATAATTTGCAGGATGGGACTGGGGCAAGAAAAGAAGACAATTTCCTCAGAAAAAGAAAGTAATACAGCAAGAAATTGTATTACTTTTTCTACAGAGCCCTTGCTATAATAGGGATACCTGGGGCAGTTCAGGTTTGATCAGACTAGAGATAGATGAAAATTTGGATTGGTTCTTATTTTATCTGAACCAGCTGGCTCTGCTCTAGTCGGGACATGATTTTGTTATTCACTCAGAGACAGAACTGTGCAACATTTTTCACAATTTTGACAATTTGTGTTTTAACAGTTATAAAGCTTTAACTTATTGAATCTCAATGTCATTAAATAATTATTGTCTGACCTCCCCCATAATTTCTCACCACTGTGAAAATTTCAACTGATAAATATTTTTTAAAATGATTAAAACTCATAATGTTGTACAACTGTGAACATTTAAATAGATGTAAATTTTTAAACAATGCTTAAAATAAATTGTGATATTTTCCATCAAAATTGTTTTTAAAAAATGAATTCTGCCAAGTCTATAAATAAACCATGTATATGAGAGAAATTCCCACACCATTCATGATGACACAGCTGCATTCATGTCTCACTGAATTAAAAAACCACAGGAAGCTACAACAAGCAGCAATTCCAATTTTTCAGTATATGAAAAATTTGAATCTCTTTGATACTGTCAATTAAAGGGCTATTTAAAAAAAACCTTTACAATTTCAACCAGCTCTACCCAGCTGGTTCTGGTTTGACATTTCATAGATTCATAGAGTTTAAGGACAGAAGGGACCATTAGATGATCTAGTCAGGCCTCCTGTATAACACGGGTCATACATTTCACCCAGTTCTCCTGTATTGAGCCCAATCACTTGTGTTTGACTTCAGCATAACTTGTGTTGGCTAAGGCATAACGTCCAGAAAGATATCCAGTCTTCATTTGAAAATATCAAGAAACTGAGAATCCCCCACTTCCCTTGGTAGTTTATTCCAGTGGTTAAATCATTGTCACTGTTTAAAATTTGTGCCTTATTTCTAATTTGAATTTGTTTGGCTTCAGCTTCCAGCCATTAGTTCTTATTGTGCTTTTAATTAAATTAAAAGATTAAAGAGCCCATTAGTACCCAGTATTTCCTGCCCATGAAGGTACTTATTCATTGTAATCAATTCATTCCTCAGTCTTCTTTTCCATAAGCTAAATAGACTGAGCTCTTTAATAGGCTCTTCCTGTAAGGCATTTCCTCCAGCCTTTGAATCATTTTTGTGGCCCCCTTCTGCGCCCTCTCCAATTTTTTAACATCCTTTTAGAAGCATGGACACCAGACTTGTATGTATGCAGTATTCCAGCATTGGTCTCACCACTGCTGTATACAGAGAAAAATCACTTCCCTACTCCTATTCCCCTATTTATGCATCCAAGGATCACATTAGCCATTTTTGCCCCAGCATCACACTGGGAGCTCAACATTGAGTTGCTTGTCCACTATGACCCCTAAATCGTTATCAAAGTCACTACTTTCCAGGTAGGGTGACCATAGCCAGTGTGAAAAATCAGGACAGTGGGGGGGAGGGAGGCATAAATAGGCACCGATATAAGAAAAAGCCCTGAATATCGGGACTGTCTCTGTAAAATTGGGACATCTGGTCACCCTATTTCCAGTATACTGTCCCCTATTCTGTAGGTTTAGCCTGAAGTTCCTCATTCCTTAGGGTGACCAGATGTCCCAATTTTATAGGGACAGTCCCGATTTTTGGGTCTTTTCCTTATATAGGCTCCTATTACCTCCCACCCCCTCTCCCAATTTTTCACATTTGCTCTCTGGTCACCTTATCGTTCATAGATGTATAAATTTGCATTTGGTTGTATTAAAATGCATTTGGTTTGAAAGGGCCCATGTTACCAACTGATACAGATTGCTCAGTATAACTGTCCTGACATCTTTATTTACTACTTCACCAATCTTTGGATCAGCTGCAAATTTTATCAGCCATGATTTTGTATTTACTTCCAGAACACTGTTGAATGTTCTGTTTGTTCGCATCTCTGTGAGGAGCATGTGGCTCAAACCCTTGGCTGTATGATAAGACCCCCTGTTTGAACTCAGAGATTAATCTCTCTATGTCAGCAAAGGGTTGGAACTAAGCAGCAAGGTTTAACATATAAGTCAGTTGCCAGGTAAACAGAGGGGCAAACAGGACAGTTTCAGAGAAAGTTTGGAGATGGAGTGTTCCTTCTAGATATGGCTCTGCACCAGGGAGTGGATATGGATGATGAGGGAACCACTGCTGCAGCCTGCCTTGGATGTGCTATGTTTTCCTTTCTGCCAGAAGACCTGAAGAGTTTTCTGGTGTATGAAGTGCAAGTTGGTAGCCATATTGGAGAAGAAGGTATGTGGTCTGGAAGTGTAAATATCAACACTGTGCAGCATCCACAAACAAGACTTTCTAGGCATCCAGATTCAGAAATCCCTGCTACAGGCACCACAAGAGGAAGGATCGATATGAGAACTAGAGAATGTTGAAACCAAAGAATCCAACTAGTAATTTGTGACCAAAATGGCAAAGAGAACCAGAAGGCTTTCAACCTGACAAGAAGCACTGAATTATTATCAGATAGTAACCTACTAGGAACCACGCTCTGGAGGAACAGAACAGAAAGTTAAAGGGGACATATTGATGGGTGTCCTTGTGGTATGAAGGAAGCAGCTTTCTAGAGAGGTTTTTCAACTACCCTTATTTTCAAGAACTCAGCATCCAAAGGTCTCAGCTCTTTTGAAAATCTGGCCCCATATATTTAAAGTAAAATTAGGGACCATATGTCTCCATTTCAGTCTACTTTTGTTGAGAGTTAAAACAATAGAAATCAAATAGAGTTTTTGTTTAAGCTAGAAAATAGCAATACAAATTTAGGGCATGGCTAATCTTCCATTTTTTTTTTATCTGCCAGAAGCAGTCTTCACTGATTGGGGTGTAGCTATTAGCCCAAGTAAATTTAATTATGTGTTTAGTATGATTTTAAAAGAATCTGCAAGGATCAAAACAGATAAATAAGACTAGAATAAATATTCATTTTTAAACATGGTTATTCATGGTACCATGAAAGATATGACCTGCAGTGACCAAGCTCGTTAATCAGTATAGCAAGATGAGAGCTCTAATTTAAATGAAAGAGTCAGTGATCTGAACTCCACAGTCTTTCATTGCTTTGCGTAGGGATACTTCTCTTTTAAATACTGAAATAATTTGAGGAAAGGAAATTGCTAATGCTCCCCCTTTTTTGCAAATTCCATATAAGCCCAGATATTTTCCAAGACAGTTGCAAAGATCCATTAATGGATTTGAAATAGGATTAGTTATATTTTAAAAACATAGTATTATGAACATATTGTACAACTTTGTGTGTTATACCATTAACTTCTGTAACTCCTACCATATTGCTTGGGCAAAGAATTCCATAGTGACAGTGAAAAGCAGAGATTGAAACTGTAAAGATTTATACTGAGACTGTAATCCCTTCATGGCAGGAAGAAAAAGAGTACTTGTGGCACCTTAGAGACTAACAAATTTATTTGAGCATAAGCTTTCATGAGCTACAGCTCACTTTATCGGATTCATGGCAGGGACCATCTCTTTGTTATGGCTCTGTGACACTGGGCCCACGTGATGGGGTGAAAACCTAATCATAGGATAGAAAGATTTAACAACCAATTAGTTACATCTACTGCACCTGTGCTGTAATTAATTAGTTCCTTCTTAGCCAGAGGGGCTGGAATTGAGGCATCAGGTGATAACTTAATGGCCACCTGGGCCTCATAGAAGGGAGAGAGTTCAATTTGAAGGGAGGAACCACAGGAAGCAGAGGGACTCCTGTGAAGGAACCTGAGCCAGAGTGTGCAAGAGAACAGATACCTCAGGGAGACTCAGTCTCAGAGGCCAAGGCTCAAATATCAGAGCTGGGGAGAAGACTCCAGAGTAGTTGACAAACAGAGGTGGCTTTAGTGTGGGTTCACAGGTTCAATTGCACCAACAGAAATCATGAACCCCCCTGGAGTGGCAGCTCCTGTCCTATTGGAGTGGGCCCAGCTTCATGCGTTGCAACCTGGTGCACTGGGTCAAAGTATCACTGAGGGATCGCTGTGCCAAACCTGAGTGCCACTGTGACCCAATGTACCAGCTCACAATGCCCAGAGCAGGAAGCTAGGCCCGGCCCTTCTGACAGGAGCCACAGCTATGGGGTAAGGGCAGGGCAGGCTCTCTCTCCAGCCCCTCCGCACACACACCTTGGGGCCTCCCCTCTTCACCAGGTCAGGACTAGGGTTGCAGTGCCTGGGTGGAGAGTGCCGCTGCAGATGGTCGTCAGTCAGTCACTCGGCAGTTTCGTACACTACACCCATTGAACTGGGAGGCTACCTGCACCAATGCTGAGCAAGGAGTTTGAAAAGTCCAGAGGAAGGGCTGATGTGTTGAGAGACTTAGGATATTAGTCTGAACATCTGTTACCCTGAATTAGATGTTTCTTAGCTGTCAGGCTGAGCTGCACACAAAGACAGACAGCCTACCAGGGTGCTTGGAGTGTTTCAAACAGCACTACATTAAACTGCACTAGGAAATCTTTGGTAGGCACCTGCAGGGCCTATGTGGACAAATTAATGCACAACATGTTTGTATGCTTTAGAAATCACACTCCCGTAGTCCACATTACTACTCTATCTAGACAAGCCCTTAGATATAAGTAATCATTTCCAGTGTTTTTCCAGTGTTTATTGGATAAAACTGAAAATCTGAAGTCCTACATGCTCATCACCATAGTACCTGAGCACCTTCCAGTAATGCATTAAGCAACACGACTACACATCTGTCGTGTGTGTGTTCTCTCACTCTCTCCGTAGAAAGAGGAACCGGCTGTGATTCTGCAATAGGAGATCTGGCCAGAGGGGCAGTTAAAGCGGAGTCGTCACCAACAGGTCCATGAGTGAGCCAAACCAGTGCTGGAGAGGCCAAGCTGGGGCTATTGAGATAATTTTGGCCTTGTTCTGCCTTGTCCTGAGTGATCTTCATGAGGACTTTGTGAAGCAACAACAACAGCAGGAAAGTGCACATCAGAGCCCCTGACCACGGAAGTAGAAAGGTGTCCGAAAAGGAGCCTCTATTGACCCCGCAAAACGAGCAGAATAGGTGGCCCTTCCTGTTCTGGTGAGTCATGAACAAGTCTACCTGGGGAGACCCCCACTTTCAGAAGATCTGGTCGACCACATCAGGATGGAGAGACCACTGGTGGCGAGACAAAAAGGTCCTGCTGAGGCAACCTGCCAATAAGTTTCGGGTTGCGGGAAGGTGCGCTGCTACAAGATGAATGACATGATGCACACAAAAGTCACATAGTTTGAGGGCTTCCTGGCAGAGGGCTGACGATCTGGCTCCGCCCTGCTTGTTGATATAAAACATCATGGCCATGTTGTCCATCAGGACTTGAACCACTGGGCCTTGTAACTGAGACCAAATAGCCTGGCAGGCCAGGTAAACCATCCTGAGTTCTCGGACATTTATGGGGAAGGAGTGGTCGACCCCCGATCAGCAACCCTGTGGACTGAATTCGCCCAGGTGGGCTCCCCAGCACAGGGCAGAGGCATTGGACACCAGAGTTAGCGAAGGGGCCGGGGCTGCGAAGGGGACTCCCTGCAACACCAATGCGGGATCCAACCACCACGCCAGTGATGCCCGGATGTGGTCTGGCACCTGAACTACCAGGTCTAGGTCGAGCCTGTTGTGGATGTAGACCGACACCAACCACGCTTGCAGTGGCTGGAGGTAGAGCTGGGCAAGACAGACCACATAAGTACAGGCAGCGATGTGGTGTACCAGCTTTAGACAAGTGCAGGTGGTGGTGAGCGGGTGGCCCCTCACACAGGAGATTACATCCGACATGGCTCAGAAACAGTTCTCTGGAAGGAATGCATGAAATCGAGAACCGCCCCAATAAACTCTATCCATTGCACTGGTACGAGGGTGGATTTATTTTCATTTACTAACAGGCCCAGATCATGGCATGTGGGCTGCTCTGCACATCCCAGGCCATCTGGAGAGAGCACTGAGCTGCTGCGGCACCCTCTTCCACAAAGGCCCCAAACTCTTGGGCGACCTCCTGGGGCATGGAGTCCTTAAATTTGTGGAGGGAGTCCCACCAGTTAAAATTATAATAACCCAAAAGAGCCTGGTGGTTCGCATTCCAGAATTGGAGACTAGCTACGGAATAAATTTTTTTTCTAAAAAGTTCCAGTCTCTTGGCCTCCTTATTTTTGGGGGTGGAACTGGCATGTCCTTGCTTATCCATTTTGTTGGCCCAACACAACCAACAACTCCAGGGAAGGGTGGGTATATAAATATTCGAACACCTGGGCGGGGAAAAAATACTTTTTCTCATCCCTCTTGGAAGTGGGCGGGATGGCGGACTGGGTTTGCCAGAGGCTTTGGCAATGTTCAGGACCCCTTCATGCACTGGGAGCACAACACGTGCGGGGGTAGACACGGATAGCACATTGAACAAAGTATCTGATTGCTCCGCCATCATTTCTACCTCAGGGTCTAAGTTAGTGGCCACCCATCAGAGCAGGGCTTGGTGCTCCTTAAAGTCATCCAGTGGGCTAGTATGGGAGGGCCCCGCCACCACCTTGTCTGAAGAAGAGGAGGATGACTGAACCACTGCGGGGAGGGCCTAGGGCATCATCCCCCACTGGGGAAGAGGGTCTCAGGGTGGGCACCTGTTCTTCCACCTCAGCACCCACCGGCGTTTCCTGCAGTGAGCCCGGTGCCCCCGGTGCTGTCAGTGCTGGCTGGGGTTTGTCCAATGTGGTGACCAAGGACTGGTGAGATGGGGGCATTGGCATAATTGGCCTGCCCCTGGGATTCCAGTAAGGCCACTGTGCTGCCCACTAGCCTTGCTGTGGCAAATGCAACCTCTGGAGCCCAGTCATGATGGTGCTGTCTCAGTGAGGGACTGAACTCCCTCTCCATGCCAGAGAAATCCTCCTTTGGAGACAAGGGCAGGGCCATCAACTCTTGAGTCTGGCGGCTAACCATCACCATGGTGACCAGTGCCTCAAATGGTCAGATCGGTGCCAGGAGTTGGGGGAGAAGCACCGTGCTGCAGACAGTCCCTGAGGTCTCAGTGACGGTGAAAATCGGCACGAAGATGGCCAGTGCTGACTGTAAGGCAACTGGCATCTCCCTCTGGGTGCTGGTGATCTATAACAGCGAACCAGTGACCTGAGCAGATGTGGAGACCAATCACGCAGCAACAAAGGGCTCTGCCTCGGCTCCGGAGACCGGCAGCACTCAATCGCCTTCCGAAAGGCCTTCATGACTGGCTTGCCCTCGTATGGAGCCTTCACAACCAACGACTCCAGGGGAATCCATCACTGCATGAGGTGCTGGCTGCGGTGGAAGAGTCCATTGCTCTCTGGGTGCCAGGGGCTGAGAGGCCGTTGATTGTGCCATCAGCCTGGGTCACCTACTGCTCCCCGGAGTCAGTTGTGGATCCCTTAAGGGGGTAGTAGGTATCCATGGAGGCAGGCCCCTTGCGGCTCAGGCGTGGGCAGGTGGCCCAAGGAGGGTCCTTTGCCCAATGCCCCTTGATCCGACTTGCTCAGTGCTAGGTCCCTCTTCTTAGTCTTCTTCTTGGGCACCAGCGAAGGGGATCGGTGCCGGGAAGAGCCCATTACTGGGGGTGCACGATGCACCAAGGCCAAAGTGCTGGGCGTTGCGTCCGTCCAGGCCAGCTCCGAGGCTAGGTGGTGAGCGGCCTCCATTAGAAGGGCCCTAAAGCAAATGTCACGTTCTTTCTGTGTCCTAGGATGAAAGTTCTTACAGATGCAACACTTCTCTTTAGCGTGAGATTCTCTCGGACAGTTCAGACAGCTACCATATGGGTCATTAACAGGCATAGGTCTGCTGCAGTCAGAACGGGGCTTAAAACAAGGGACTGGGGCATGCCCTGCCTGGGTCAAAGTCCCCACTGGGACCCTCACTGACCAACTACAGTACTTAACACCTACTGTAATGAGAGATTTTGCTTTTAGTTGTTTAGAAATACCTTACAGCACCTTAAATAGAGGCTTGCAGTAAAACCTCATAAAGGATTTAAATAGCATAAAAATCTTATCTTTCCAGATTGCATAATTAGGGTGGTGACAGTATCAGGGCACTTTGGTTTGCATAAAGCAATGGTTAGTTTTAAGATTAAGGCTTTAAATAAGTAAAAATTAGTGATAGTTTAAATTTAGAAGATACAATATGGTGGACCAAAATGGCAGATATAGGGATGATGTAGTAGTAGAGAATGATCTTCCAGAACTTTCTAGAACCTTCTAGAAACTTCTGGAATCCAAGATGACATCTTGTGGGGGGTGAAGCTAGGCAGGCAAGCATATGTGGGTACATGTGACCAAGCACATGTATGTACATGTGACCATGTGATGTCATAGGAGAGAGGCTGGAAAGCTGGAAGCTGATTGGCTGAGACAGGCCAATAAATTATGTTAATGAGCAGACCTGGAGAGAGCAACCAGTATATAAGGCCGACAGCCAGCACACTGTAGTGGGTTTGGGATCCTCAAGAAGAACAGAAGCTGCAAGACTCCTCTGAAGAAAAGAAGCTACCTGAAGAACATCTACCTGGAAAGAAAAGGGTTTTAGCCAGGTTTTGGGTGAAGTCTTGTAAGGCTCTGGGTGGGATTTGCTTTGGGGTCTGAGGGAGCCACTGCCTGCAAGGAGCCTCAAGCAGCAGTCCAGCAGCAGGAGACTCCTGAGGTTGCCCTGACAACGGCTGCTATAGCAACCAAACCAACAGTCTACCTTAGCAGCAGCTCTTAACTGCCGCTGGAGGGTAACCGTTGTGGCCTCAGTCGTCTGCCAGAACCAGCTCTGACAGCTTCCTGAGGGAAGACAACGTCCCTGACAACATCTCCATTTTTAGATAGAAGGACCTTTGACCGTTCAGTGGCACTTAAGAACAACAGAAGTGCAATTCTCCATCTATTATTCAGGAATGTGTGGGTTTCGCCTGTAAATAAAGCTGGATGCCAGTGGTTTGAGTGAGATCTTCCCCTACCCAGTGGTTATTGGATGTTAAATGTTAGCGTTAAGGGAATGATCACACTGTTATATGTTATGTATGGTATATAGCCTGTGTCTTTTATTTGCTGCGCCACTTTATTTTAATATCTAATTCCGTTACATTTTATCATGCTTTACTCATTTCTTCTTTTTCTGTAAATACCTAATTCCTTCAATAAACTATTTCTGTTTTCAAAGAATTTCTGCTTCTGTGTCTATCCTTGTGTGGAAGGCTGTATCCATATCCTTCCAGGGGTTAGCAAGACTAGCTTGCTCTGGGGAGCCCTCTGCGGGTCAGAGACAAGCCCCCTAGTAATATTCTGGTAATTCCTTTAGAGCGGGCCGCAACCTTGTTTATCCTTTCGTTAAAATGTAGACAAAAATTGTAGGTAACATAATTGGCATCTAAAATCTGAGGGTAACACTACTTACTAACTAATCTACTATTAAACAAACTATTTACAGCTGGAACACGAGGTTCAAAGAATAGGAAAAAAACCGCTGACAACGTGCAAAGCAAGGGAAAGAGGCACTCCAACCAACCACCACAGGCAATAAGAAGGAACTGAGAGGGTGTAGGGCTGGCAGCCCCTGAGATACTGACGCATGAGTGCAGCACCCAAGGGGGCACAACAGCCAGCTCTATGGATACTGCTAAGGCAAAAGTCTCTGACAACTGTGCACATGCACACGTCTAGAATGGAATCAACATGAGCAAGAACTCGAAGAAAAATCAAAATTACTAGCTTGCCCCCAGAGTGGTGGATTTAAAAAACTGCTATTGAGAATGTGGAAGAAAATCTTCACAACATTCTTTCAATTTTGAAGCAGCCCAAATTTGGGTCAGAAATTAACTAACTGTGGGCCTCTTAGTGCTGCCTTTTCACAGCTGAGGTAAGTGTTGTTAACATCTTTATTGGATGACTTGAGAAGGAACAGGAATAATGCTTCTCATCTCGCCTCTTCCTTCCTTCCATATTCTGATTAACAAGTTGATTATCTCACTAATATGTTGGGACCGGAACCTATACATCATCTTCAACTCCTCACTCTTTCTCCTGTTGAATCCAAGCTTGTGCCAAGTCTGGTGTCTTCTTCCTGTAAAATAATGTTGAAATCTACTCTTTCCTCACTGATAGAGTCTCATCCATACCGTGTTCAACGCTTGGTCTGTTTACAGTAGATTTTTCCTCCATGACTTTACACCTCTCTTCACTCTACCGCAAGGCCCTATCTTTATCTCTGTTGTGACTTCCTTCTACTCTCCTATGAATCCTCTTTCCTCACTGTTCCCTTCATCTCCTACTCATATGCTTGGTTACATGCTGAACTTGACCCTAATGCTTGGACAGTATCCAAAAGCAAAAACACCAATGACCAGATTTTTAGAGGTGTTGAATCCTTACTGGCTTCAATAGACATAAATGCCCTCTTTCAATTCTCTCCTTGAAAACTAATTTCTCCTCAAAACCCTGCTTACCTTTTTTCTTCACCAATAATTTCTGAGTACCGTCCTTGACTTAAAGAGTTTCCTTTTGTCTCTTCTTGTCAAGCTTTGTCTTTCAGCATGTAAGAATGGAGCCTGTTCTGTTTGTAAAGTACTGAATCAGTTTGTGTTGAAACATAAAAATAAAATACTGATTCCTGCAAGAAATGTTATTTATTCCAATGATATTACATTTCTTCTCCCTGTCTTTATACCCTGAAATTAGAAGTGTCAGCTGTGCAAGCAAAACATTGCCATGTGTAGCTTAGTCATGTTATTATCCATGATAGAAACAAGTCACAGATGCAGTGAGTTCAGAAACATTCACAGGAGTTCTCTCTTCTACCCACTCCACAACCACATCAATTAAACCATACTATGCGTGCGGCAGTTACACAGATATTTGCACTCCTATTGCTCACCGAGAATTTTGTATTACAGGCTCACTGTCCTTTAGAACAAGAGTCAATCAGCCTTCAAACAGTAAACCACAGGTTCCCTCCTACTTCTTAATTACATGCAACCATCACAAAGTCACCCTAGTGGGAGAGAGTTTTCACCTAAAGGCAGTGGTGAGCTGGAGCCGGTTCGCTAGAACTGGTTGTTAAATTTAGAAGCCATTTCAGAACCCGTTGTCCAAGGAACAACTGGTTCTAAAAGGGCTTCTAAATTTAACAACCAACCAAAAGTGGTGCCTTAGGTGCCAACTCAGTGGGTGCTCCGGGGCTGGAGCACCCACGGGGAAAATTTGATGGGTGCAGAGCACCCACCGGCAGCTCCCTGCCCCGCGCCCAGCCCCAGCACTCTGCTCCACCTCCACCTCCTCCCCTGAATGCACCGCCCCGCTCTGCTTCTCTGCCCCCCCACCCCAGCTTCCCGCAAATCAGCTGTTCACATGGGAAGCTGGGGGGGCTGAGAAGCAGGCGGCAGCTTTGCACTCAGGCCCAGGGAGGCGGAGGTGGAGCGGAGGTGAGCTGGGGCGCGAGGAGGGCCGCCCACACCGCAGCAAGTAATTGCGGGAAGCCGGAGGAGGGGGCAGAGAAGCAGAGCGGGGCAAGGTGTTCGGGGAGGAGGCGGAGCGGAGGTGAGGTAAGCTGGGGCCGGGAGTGGGGCCGGGAGCTGCTGGTGGGTGCTCTGCACCCACCAAATTTTCCCTGTGGGTGCTCTAGCCCTGGAGCACCCATGGAGTCAGAGCCTAAGGAGCCACTTTTGATGTGATCAGTGGGGGGAGCGGTTGCTCCCCCGCTCCCCCCCAGCTACGCTATCCCACCTCTAGGAACCAGAGGGACCTGCTGGATGCTTCCTGGGAGCCGCCCCAGGTAAGCACCACCGGGACTCCCCACCTCACCCCCCGGCATGTCCTTCTGGTTCTTAGGGGTGGGGTGGGCACCCACTACGGTGGCCCACAAGACCCTCCTGACCAGTTTTGGGGGCAGTCAGGGGACAGGGGAGGGAGGTGGATGAGGCAGGGGTCCGGGGGGGGCGTCAAGGAACACGGGGGGTTCGATGGGGCAGGAGTCCTCGGGGGGCGGGGATGGGCCATGACCCCCTCGTGGAGTGAGGAGGAAACCGGTTAAGATTTTGGCAGCTCATCACTGCCTAAAGGTTAATAAATGTATGGTGTACACAAGTGGTGTTCCTTGTAAATACTCATCTGGACAGGACATTGCTACTGTTATCTCAGTGATATCTTGAAAGTTTATACAAATTTTTGGGTTTCAATATTGAAATCCATCTTGGAATTTTGTACTGTATTTTCACATACTGGGTACAGCAGGGGTTTCCCTCTTCCGCATCTCACAATGCAAACAATCTAATTGTTTGTCCTGGGACAGATTCTGATGTCATTCCTCACAATGGACAGCAACTTACTCCATGAATGGTCCCACTGACTTCAATGGAACTAATTGTATAGCAAGATGCTATTCAGCCTGAAGAAAAGTGTCAGAATCTAGCCCTGTGGCTTCACAACTTGGATCTCAATTTGTAGAAATGTCACCCACCCACATCAGCAGGTGGGGAAATTGATGGGGCCACTAGTGAAAGAGGGACAATCTCAATAGCAAGGGAATGACAGAGGCTGTGGGTCTAGCCGATCACCTATTTAGTTGGTGAGGAAGGAATTTTTTCCCCATAGGCCAAATTCCAGAGGACCAAGGAGTTTTTTGCCTTCCTCACAGCACCTGCAAGTCACAGTGGGTTAAAGAGGAACACACATGGTATCTAACTGCAGTACTGGAATGGTGTTGCTTACTTGTTGCAACCCTGCAGCTGGTTTCCAGTGGGGTTAAGAGAATAAAGTGAATGGTTCCCAGAGGTAAAAGACCTGGGATTTTGGTGATAGGTCTTGGGCTCATGTGATAGGATCAGACCTTGTGGCCTTTGTGGGTCAAGGTAAGACTTTGTGGGCCAAGGTGGCCTCGTGGGCCAAGGTGCTGCACCCTCTGTCCCCCTCAGAGAGAACTGAGTCCTGTGTGATAGGCTGAGACCCTACCCCATATTATGGATTATATGGGAAGGACCCCTGTAACTCTGGCACCATTTACGAGTTATATGTTAAGGAGCCCTGTAACTCACACTGGAACCAATCAAAACTCTGGCTTAGCAGAGTATGGGTGATGGGCTGGTAGCGCCCCTCCCTTGTGTTAAAAGTTTAATAAAAGTTGCAGCCTGCCACTTAATTCCATGCATGTATCTGTCCTCATTTTGCCATTGTGTCCACATCAACTAGATTCTTCCAGCAAAGTAATGTCTCTCTGTCTAAACTGTATTTATATGTGCATGTGTGAAAAGAGAGAGTAAGTGATAATAATGGTATATATTGACGGTTTCTGGTGACTAGAGACGCTATGAGACCTAAATGTGAGTAGTTCGTTCATAGCACTGTAACTGATCCCACGTTAAAATACAGTCCATAATAAATACAGTTTGAGTGCATTTTGTTATGACTAGTTTTAAAAACTAAACCTCTCACATAAACACAATGTAAACTCTGAGGTTCAGATACTCAACTGGTGTAAATAGATATAGCTGCATTGATTTCAATGGCGTTGGGCAGATTTACACCAGCTGAGGATCTGGCCTTAAAAAATATATTCCTAAAAAGCTCATGCTTCGCAGCTTCAACCAACCACCTCAAGGGTAAGGCAGGGATTCCCCTGCCAAATCTATTCTGTGTGTGTGTTTCGGCTCCTTCCTCTGAAGCATCATAGACGGCCAAGTCTGGGCCCATGGTGTGAGGTGGCATCGAGCATTCTGTCTCTCAGGTGCTTGTCTCTCAGCTTGGCTGGCTGGCTCTTGCTCACATGCTCAGGGTCAAACTGATCACCATACGTGGGGCTGGGAAGGAATTTTCCCTCAGGTCAGATTGGCAGTGGCCTTGAGATGTTTTTACCTTTCTCTGCAGTAAGTGTGTGCAAGTCGCCCACCAGGATTATCTGGGTATGTCCATTTCCCTGCCATTGTTGGGACCTTAGGCAATGGTCACTGCAGTCGCCCCTAAATGCTCCCTGTGGCATATAACAGTCTAGTTTTCTGTGGGCTGCAATACTTTGGTCTAATTTCAGTTATTGGGTTTAGTGTGCAGGTCCTGGGTGGTGTAGGTGACTTGAGACACACAGGAAGTCAGAGTAGATGATCTGGTGGTCCCCTCTGGCTTTAAAATCTATGACTGTATATCATTTGCAGGCTTTAGGCTCTACCCTTCAAGATGCTGAGCACATTAGCCCATTCCAACCATGTACTTAATTCAATGGGATTATTCAGATGCTAACAGTGATAAATGTCTTGTGTTCTGCTGAGCTGGGTTTATTCATTCATCTGGTAAAATACTGAGTGACTGTGGATTCTAGAAGATGTCTTGCTGCAGGAGAATGGAAGAAATTCTTTTCTGATGGTATTCATCTGTGGTGTGTCTGAAAAAAATGCATGTGTGCTTATCAATATTTTGTTACAGTGCAACCTGACATTAGAATCTTAAATGCAGGGTTCCAAGAGACTTAACAATTTACATGGCTACATAAGGTATATAATTGCATCATCGACCATTTACTTCAATAGAATGGAACCAAATAGTTTAAAAAAACTGAATGTATTTATTATGGGCAGCAGTGACCTACTCTTGTTGGCCAACTATGAAACTGGTTTGGTAGACCACTTGTGCTACCTACTGATTTTTAAACTACTTGCTTTTTCTAGAACCCCCCTGTTGTCTCAAAATTATCTTTCATACTAATTCAACATAAGAAAAATAAAAGGGTAAAAACATAGCCAGACTGATTCAAGACTTAGACTTGAGGAACACATTTGTAACAATAGCCATTAGTATCACTGGATACTTGACCTATGACTGCTATTAACCTTCCAAACTCTGACTGGACCAGGTGACTGGGAGCAGCAAATAAAGTTCCATTGTCTCTTCCCAGCTCTTGTGAGTCATGTTTTATTACATTTGTAAATACAATTTTCCATTATGCTCCCTGCTTTGGTTGCAAACATTCCAAGGGAGTATTTTAAATCCAAACAAACACTTTTTTTTAGAGGGTGGGGCCCACAATAATTTATGGTGACAAATACTTTTGTCTTTTAACTTTGATAGCTTTGTGTATACAAAAATCTAAATTTTGGGCTTAAATTTACCTAAATCTGATGGTGCAAACCCTTACTGCCAAAATCAGTGAAGAGGGAAGGAGAAGTTCCCAGCCACCCTTTTTTAATGACCCTGATCTCCTGAGCCCTTTAAAAACATACCACATACAGACACATCTTTTATCATCAGGGAAACCTACTCTTGGCTTAATCCTAAATACAGACTTATCTGACAGCAACTTCTTTTCTCCTGCAGCATACCTCTGACACCCTTACTCATTCAGTAATACCTCACTCCTAGAGTAGTTCTAGTTATTTCACTGAAATTATTTGAGGATAAAAAGTACTCCTCAGTGTGAATAAGGATATCATGAAGTGGCCCTAAAGTAGAAATTAATGTGTCAAGCTAACCTGATGCACTAGATCCCATCACATGTTCAGTGACCATTGGTGATCATTTCCAAGTTACAGACGTTTAATCTGGCTAATCTGCAGTGTCATATCTGCCCTCTGAATACTGTGTCAGAGTTGAAATTCCAAGTAAAGTTCTCAGCTATCGACAGAGATCATCTTAGCAGCATTTACTGTCAAAATGGATGCTTAAGACAGCAAAGGATTTCTTTAAAAAGTATGCGATTTGTAACAATGCATTCATGGTGCACTAAATCATGCAAGTGTGCACAGAGACATAAATTAGCAGTTTCAGATTCAGAAACCTGAGCATATACAATGCTGGCATTTTCCATTAACTAAAAAAAATAGCCCTTGGAACTTTTAAAGATAGAAAATGACTTTGTTTGTGCATTCCTAGCAGGCTGATTATGGTAAACCCCTAATTAGGTTGTAAGCTCTTTGGAACAGGGACTGTACCTCTATATATGTTTGAACAACATCTAGCCCATTGTGGGTACTAGCAGAATAGTAGTAATAAATAACTTGATGATGATATTTAAGGAATACATTGTGGAATAGAATGTATGAGCATAACCAGTTCTTGATTGTGGTAATAACAGTTGCACAACTTCCTGAAAATTTGGAAGTTAGAGGCGTTGCTCTCGAATCCTGCAGCATGCATTACTCATTTCTGTGAATTCTGTTACATAATTCAAAGCCAAAGGGCAATTCTTGTGTATCCAAATGAATGGTATCAGCTGGACTTTTAACAGCAATGACTTACCTAACCTTGGAATTTTTTAACCTTGCCCTTTCCCACCCCCGTCCCTCCCTTACCCATACAGCAACAATGTACAGATTTGGGAATTATGGGAAAACCAAAGCAGGAGTGCTGCGAACGGCCTTGATGTCTGCTGCTTGTGTTGTAGAGGTGCAGGGAGGAGTCAGAAATGAATGGTGAAGGCAGGGGGTGGTGAGTGAGTGGGGAAAGAAGAATCACAGTGAAGGAGAGAGGTAGACAGTTCCATCTTCTCATGAACTCTACCTACCATTTACATCTGCTAATGACAGTATTCAATAAGTTGGTAGTATTCAATAAGTTTCTTTAATGTAGACAAGACCCTAGATTTACTGGGGTCAAGAGAGGTTTGTGGGTTCATCTTGTTACATAAAATACCTTAAGTATGGTAAAAATGTGACAACCCTGAGTAGAAGAGCAGGGCAGTGAGCAATTGTAATATGCATCTTATTCATGAAAAAGAAGGACTGGATAGTGGTGAGCATTTGTGGAAACCCTGGTATTAAAAAGGCCCTCCAGTTAATCAAATAAAAGTCTTATTTGGTGACTAGAGCACAGCAAATAAATGTTTTGCAGAATGCTTGGGACAAGACGTCATACAAGAGAAAAAAAAATAAATACTTTCCAAAGCACGCTTGGCAACATTAGTCCAGAACAAACATGGACAACAAACACGACTTCAGAAATACAGATAAAATCCCTTACACAATAGGTAAATCCTTAAGGCTACAGTGGGAATATAGGGCCAAAGAAAACAGCAAACTGACCAGACACAATGCAATAGCCACTTTCACCAGCTTGCCAAAAATATTTTCCGCTATAAAGGAAAACTAGCTATTTTTACTATTGCCTTTGATTACGATAGAAAAATAAATAATGTAATCAGAAGTTAAACAAGGAAAACATGAGGCTTTTTAAAAAATACCTGAAAATATTTCAAATATTCTATTAATATAAACTGGGCTGTTGTGTAATACCCAAGGGCCTGATGACAATTCCAACAGGAAAGGGAGCCTCGTATCTTGCTACGTCAGATCAGAGCTGCAGAGACATGCCACGCCCTCCCTGCAGACTCAGAAAAATATGGAGTCAACATAAAAAAACCAAATAGAGAAATCACAGACCTTGCCTTAAAAAACCTGTGGAAATAGCCTGTTGGCAGTGTGTAGCTGCAGCTCTGAACTGTTGCATGTTGTCAACATGGCAGTATTTTCTATATTCAATCTTCATTTATACATCTTTTAAAAGTAATGATTATTGATTCAGTCATTTTACATATGATCAAGTTATTGGGCACTATTTTAATATTCTACTGCCGTCTTCCTACTTCTCTCCAATTACTATAATTTTTAAAAATAGTTTTACTACTTTTATTTATACGTATTTTTGTTCAGAATATGGATTTTCAAGAAGTTTGTCAGACAGCAAAACTTAAAATTTGAACCAGAACCTGACGGAGACCTCCCATTTCTAATAGCTAACCATGTGGGACAGTTTCATTTTAAAGATGACACTGATATAGACAAATAATTTATGAATGCTCCTTGTCTAGAAACTATCACAGAATTTCCAGTTGAAGCCAGCAATGCTGATAATTAAGGCTCCAATCCTGCAACTGAGCTCATGTGTCACTCCATGCAAATCAAACTGCAGGATTGAGGCCATAATTAAGAATGAGCTAACTAGTTTTTCCTAATTTTGAACTCACTTGAATATTGTGGGATGGAAACTCACTCAGATTCAAACATTTGCACTATACTTAAGAGACACTTTAAAGACCTAGAGGGTTTAATAGAAAACCTTTCTATAGATTTTTGAACTACCCAATAGAATTGAATTGAAAAATGAGTGAAAAAAGCACATAGGTTTAAATTATACAGAAAAAAATTAGAAATGCAGACTTTTTCAAGCACCAAAAATAGTTCACGATATCCACAAACTGTCAGACTTCAAGAGATTCACACATACACAATTACAATAAAGCACCATACTTTATGTTAAAGTAACAGTGAGGGCAAAACTGAAGCAAAGACATTCTGAGATATAGACAGAAATCCTGAATTTATCCTCCTAGAGGGCCAGATTATCAACCCCTTGCTAACACTGGTTTTTAGGAGTATAAGATCAGTGGGACTTCTTATCTGAGTAACTTTTCACCAATGTGAACAAGGGTTGATGATGATCTTCCCAGGAATGAACTAATTGTACTGTAGATATGTCATCTCAGGCTCTAATGCAGTGGTTTTCAACCGTTTTTCATTTCGCATGGCGGTGCGGACCCCTTTGGAAATCTTAGACATAGTCTGCGGATCCTCAGGGGTCTGCGGACCACAGGTTGAAAACCGCTGCTCGAATGTCATCAGATCTCAAAGAAAGCAGTGAGGCTTTTTTGGTTCATATGTCAATACAAAGGACAATGCAGGCACTGCAGGCTATGATGCTGGCAATTCAATAGGTGGCACTCTTTAAACTGTCAAGTTCATGGACCCCCGAGACAGGAAAAAAAAAAAACCACTATGAGGAGGTAAATGTAAACTAATCTACTGGTTTTGCCCCATTTTAGGGCAGTATATAAAATAAATACTGAGAAAGCCATGACTAGGACTGTTGCTAGGTCATGGAAAACACTATGGAACATCACAGGCATGTCCTGTCAGATTTGGAAAAAAGACATGGATTTGTGAGCTGACTGATTTTTTTCCTTCCAAATTTCTGAGCTGTCTTGTGTAGCAGGACTTTCACATGCTTTTCACCTCTGTGTTCAACTGCTACAAAAGGGCATAGAAAAAAAGTCACAGGCATCTCTGAAAGACACAGGAAGTCACAGAATCCATGTCCCCCATGACAATCAACCTTAATGATGTTCATTAATCATAACGCTTGGACCTGGACTCGTAAGAGACATTTAACACTTAGCCTTTCATGTTATTTACATGTTAAACTTTTAAATTAGTCTCATTTTAAAAAATTATCTTAATATATAAAACTAATTTCCAAAATATTTCTTCAAGAAAAAAAACGCACAGAAAAGTCAGAAGTAATTTATTTTCTAGGGGGGAGAGACTTTCAAAAATGCCTAAGGGTTTTAGGAGCTCCTAAATCCCTTAGGAGCTTTTGAAAAATTTCACCCTAAATTTCTGTGGGCAGGCATTGTGCAATCTTCCCCACACAGCTCTGCCAATGGAGATAGCAGTATGGTAATGAAGATTATGCTCCCGAAACACTCCAAGGATTGGGCAATTCTTCTGACCTTTCTGGTTTGTTTAACTCTATCTTCTCCTCCATGTCCCTCTTGAGCTTTGGAAGAGAAGTAGTTACACTAATTTCTCCATTCCATGGCCTGTGTGATGCAGAAGGTCAGATTAGATTATCATAATAGTCCCTTCTGGCCTTAAAATCTATTTATTTTATGTTTAGTCCCCTGGGGCCAGACATTTTCTCAAGATACTGGTCACTTGTGAAATTTACTGACTATTGTCAACAAAAACTGACTCACACTAATGTTTTTAAAATAGATTAACATGCTGCTTTTGGTTTGTATTTGCTCAGTCTCCTTCTGTTGATTTACCTACTCTACATGTCATAAAGCACTGAGAAATATTTCTTATGGAGAGCAATATGTATGTGGTGTTTTATTCTCTGTATTTAGCCATGAAGCTTTGCTTTGGCAGAAAGAATTAGCTACTATTCTGTTCTAGGAACTTACTGGCTGGTGGTGGCTTGGATAAATGGAAACGGAATAGCTGCTTTTTCCAGTTTAGGAGTCTCGGAAAGTCCCATTTATTCTAATACCATTTACACCAGCAGAGAATTAGGTACAGTGTCTGTGAACAAATCTAACTGTTCATGTTCAAAATCCCTTCATTATTGGAGCAATTAGCTCCCCTGGAACCTAGAAAAAAATCCTAACTGAATGAGAATCTAAACAAGACATAAATTTGGTACCTGAGTGAGGATTAACTGTGAGTAAATACTGGCACTAGATACCTATATTTGTATAAGAGATCATTTAGTTTGTGTAGGCCTTCAGGTTTTTTTGGCTTCCAGAAACCGCCAACAAAATATTTAAAGTACATAGTCTTCTGTCGTTGGTAGCCTTTATCTCTTTTCTCTATTACAGCAGATGTACCTTATCTCTCCATATTTTTTGCTTTACTTGGTCAAGTATTTTGTCATTAGATAAGCACGCTGTGACAATGCTAGTGTCTGGCGTAACTCCTCAAGGCCTTGCACCTTTTACCATATAACGGACTCTTTATTTTATAACTGACCGCAAATCACCCTCTACATTTTTCAATCCCAGAAAATAAGGATCCTTTAAAAGGATGTTTTTGGAAACATTTAACACTTCCTGGCACCTCATGGAAAACTTGGAAACATTCCATTTTGACAGACTGTGGTATGCATTTGCCTGTGACTGAGACGTTTCTCCTCTTTCCCCCACCTCTGTTTATTAAACTTTATGACCTTTGCACAAAAACAGAATCTTTGTTGCCTAAATTTTTTTAAGCCATCTGAGGATTTCCCTCTCCTGGAGGAATTCTCAGCTGGCTGCCTACACTGCATGCAGAGGTGTAATTGCAGCACATGTAGACATGCCTCAACTAGCTTTGATCTAACTAGCTTGAAAAACAACAACAATGAAGCTATGTAGGGTTTCCAGTATCCAGTTTTTGACCAGAAAACCCAGTAGAAAAGGGACCCTGGTGGCTCCAGTCAGCAGTGCTGACCTGGCCGTTAAAAGTCTGGTTGGCCACAGTGGGGTTGGCAGACTCCCTACCCGGCTCTGTGCAGCTCCCAGGAAGCAGCCAGCATGTCCCTCCGGCTCCTAGCTGTAGAGACAGCCACGGGGACTCCACGAGCTGCCCTTGCCCCAACCACTGGCTCCGCCGCTCCCATTGGTTGGGAGCCGAAGGCAATGGAAGCTGCGGGGGCAGTGCTCAGGGCGGAGGCAGTGCGCGAAGGCCCCGTGGGTGCACCTCCACCTAGGAGCTGGAGGGACATGCCAGCCGCCTCCTGGGAGCCGCCTGAGGTAAGTATCTCCTGGAGCCCGCACTCCTCATCCCCTCCCAGACCCAAACCCTGACCCAGTCCTGAGCCCCCTCTTGTACTCCAAACCCCTCGGCCCCAGCCTAGCGCCTATTCCTGCACCCTAAATCTCTCATCCCTGGCCGCACCCCAGAGCCAGCACCCCCAGCTGGAGCTTCACCCCCTCTCAAACCCCAGCCCCCTGACCCTGCCCGAGCCCCCTCCCACACCCTGAACTGCTCGGCCCCAGCCCAGAGCCCCCTCCTACACCCCAAATCACTCATCCCTGGCTGCACCCCAAAGCCCGCACCCCCCCAGCCTGGAGCCTTCATCCACTCCCACACCCCAACCCTCTGCCTCAGCCCGGACCCCTCCCACACTCCAAACCCCTCACTTCCAGCCCAGAGCCCCCTCCTGCACTCCAAACACTTCATCTTGGCCCCACCCATGAGCCCTCAGGGGTATGCTGGCTGCCACTTCCCGCAGCTCTCATTCCACTGCGAGCTGTGGGGTGCCGTGCCTACGGTCGGTCAACATCCGCAAAACGTCTCGCAGCAATCACCTTACCCTGATGGGCCGCATGCAGCCCGTGGGCTGCAAGTTGCCCACCACTGCTCTACACTGCCACCAAGCCTCTATGCTGCCACCTTCCATATCAACTCGGAGCATGTAGAAACAGCAGCAGTAATTACAGCAATAAGGTTTTTGGCCGAACACCAGAAAATACGAAAAAAAGAAAGGGATTACACATGCACTAATACAACCTGTGTCCCACAGATGGGTACAACTAAAAATAGCAGTTGTGGCAAAGCAGTAGCAATACATCTGCACACTAGTTGTCACTATACAGAAATTGAAGCAAGCGAACTGCAAGGAAGGGCTACAGGATGATGGTATATATGTGAAATGGATAGTTACTGTACAGATGGAAAAATGCAAGGTACATCCAACACACATTTGGGAAGCCTGGCATCTGCCCATTACCCAGTCCTGTAATACCATCATAACGGATGCGGCTGTGCCATAAGCTTGGTGGGTGGCCTTGGACAAGCCACTGAGGGTATGTCCATTCTGCAAATGGAGGTGTATTACAGCTCAGGTTGGCATACCCATGCTAGCTTTAATCCATCATGTTTAAAAATAGCAGTGAAGGCATGGCAAGACAGTCTGGGCTAACAATGTGAATATGTAACAAGGATTCTGGGTGGGCTTATACACTGTGTCTTTACTGCTATTTTTAGTTTTGCTAGGTAGATTAAAGCAAGTGCAGGTATCTCTACATGGGTTGCCTTGCAATCCCACCCCTGATTGCAGCATGGACATACCTAAATCTCTCTGGACCTCAGTCTCCTGAAGATGATGACTCTTCCTTTCTCCCACCCGTTTGGAGTGATAGGCACCTATCTCCTCTTCGTGCCATTGATAATTTCCCTTTAAATTGTAAATTCTTTGGGGCAGGCAGTGTCACACTATGAGTATGTACATTGCCTGTCACAATGGGCCCCAGTCATGCTGAAGTCTCTAGGTACTAACATAATACAAATAATAATAATCAAAATAAATCACATGCAGCTAGGACTCCACTGCTGAACATGTTCGTTTATTCCCTTCTCTATCACCTCAGGCAATCAGGACTTTTACTATTGTCTATACATAGACAGAGACACAGACAAGTGCTCTCAGCTCGGGACTAGACGCAAGGAACCCTTGTATTCTAATTCTCACTGATGCGGATTCTCTCTATGGCCTTGGACAAATCACTTAGCTCTCTTTTTCATTTCCCCTATTTGCAAGAGAAAGCTAAATTACTTCTTTCACAGGGGGACTGTGAGGCTTAATGTCAGTCCTGGGGCTGGTTTTATTCAACATCTTTATTGATGATCTGGATGATGGGATGGATTGCACCCTCAGCAAGTTTGCAGATGACACTAAGGTGGGGGGAAGAGGTAGATATGCTGGAGGGTAGAGATAGGGTCCAGAGTGACCTACACAAATTGGAAGATTGGGCCAAAAGAAATCTGATGAGGTTCAACAAGGACAAGTGCAGAGTCCTGCACGTAGGAAGGAAGAATCCCATGCACCGCTACAGACTGGGGACCGACTGGCTAAGCAGCAGTTCTGCAGAAAAGGACCTGGGGATTACAGTGGATGAGAAGCTGGACATGAGTCAGCAATGTGCCCTCGTTGCCAAGAAGGCTAACGGCATATTGGGCTGTATTAAGAGGAGCATTGTCAACAGATTGAGGGAAGTGAGTATTCCCCTCTATTCGGCACTGGTAATGCCAATACCTGGAGTATTGAGCCCACTACAGAAGGGATGTGGACAAACTGGAGAGAGAGTCCAGCAGAGGGCAACAAAAATTATTAGGGGAAGGGGCACATGACTTATGAGGAGAGGCTGAGGGAACTGGACTTATTTAGTCTGCAGAAGAAAAGAATGAGGGGGGATTTGATAGCAGCCTTCAACTGCCTAAAGGGATTCCAAAGAGGATGGAGCTAGGCTGTTCTCAGTGGTGGCAGATGACTGAACAAGGAGCAATGGTCTCAAGTTGCGGTGGAGGAGGTCTAGGTTGGATACTAGGAAATACTATTTCACTAGGAGGGTGGTGAAGCACTGGAATTGGTTACCTAGGAAGGTGATGGAATCTCCATCCTTAGAGGTTTTTAAGGCCCAGCTTGATGAAGCCCTGGCTGGAATGATTTAGTTGGTGTTGGTCCTGTTTTGAGCAGGGAATTGGACTAGATGACCTCCTGAGGTCTCTTCCAACCCTAATATTCTAGAATTCTAATGCTGCAAGACACTTTGCAGATTAAAAGTACTGTTTAAACAAACATTATTGCTCAGGATGCTGCCTAGTACATAAACACTGCAAGCCACTGTTTTGTAATATCTGTAGTAAGGATAAGATGTTGGTTTGTTATTTTCTATAGGCGTTCATGTGGCTATAAAGATACATTAAAGGTACTGAATGCTTAGGTTAAGTGTTCCTGTAATGTAGGCATAAAGCAAAATAATAATTAAAAAACACTCCATTTGCGGGGTCTAATCTAGCATTGGGGGTGTTCAAATGGTAGGATATAGTCATACATACTCACATACTGCAACATTCATTACCTCCTATTGCACAGTGACCTCAACCATCCATCTGTAAAATAGGGATAATATTTACCCACTCCAGATGGTTAGGCACCCTCTGGCCCTCTTGCTTAAAGAAACACAAGCACTCTATTTCTTGTCACTCCATTGTTGACACAGGAAGGTGTTTTACAGAGACAACATTGCAGATCTGCGGACCAGTGATCAGAAAGCTAACACTGTATGTGGAAGCCAACCTGGGACTGCTTTAAGGAGAACCTAGAACAAGGCAGGATGCCACACACTGTGCCGTTTCCTGAAATCAAAAACTGCTTGTAATCGGGGGTGGGAGGATGGAGTGGGGTTATATGAGCTGCCGAACAACACATCCATCTTTTCAGGGTTCATGGCATCAAACCCAAAGTGGTACGCATGGAGCAGGGTTGCCAACACTGGCCCAAACACCAAAGTAAATCCTGCCCCATGTCCACTTCAGTCCCACCCACAAAGCAACTTCATCTTCACAGACTCTCCACAAAGTTTACTTGAACTTTTACCCAAAATGCTGCAATAGGGTGGGTGGGCAGGAAGGAGGAGAGGGAAATCCCTTTTTATTATGGGAATTTCACCTTTCTCCAGAGCTGCGGTTCTTGGCTGCTAAGACTTAATGTTCCTAAATATCTAAAACTCAAAAGGTACTTGGAGCCCCACTATGACATGCTGTACCTCAAAGTAGTACCCTGGACCCCCCCTTATTCACCACTGTGATATGATTATGATACCTCACAAAACATGCATTGTACGAAAGTATCATTTTAAAAATCTTGATCTATTAAACATTAATATCCTGTTAGATTGTATGTACTATCATTGTATGTGAAGTTATGAAGAATTGCTGTATGTGTTACTGAAATATGTTGTAAGGTTGGGAGACACCCACAGCTGGCCTTTCAGCAGGGACAAAGGAGCAACCATCAATGGCCAGACAGGCACTGATGGCCTATCAAGAAGAATCCACTCTCCCAGAGGATCCTTAGAGAGGGCACATATGCAAGGGGACTGCCTGACCCCCACGTCACAGCAAGGATCTTTCTAGCAGCTGGAAGAAAGTATAAAAGAGGGACAGTGACATCATCATTTGCCTCTCCTCTCCCATCTCAACATCTGGAAAATCATCTGGAAGACAAAGACTTTGAACTGCGGAGATTGGCCCCAGGCTGGGAAAGATCCAGCCTATGCATTGAGAACTCTGAGCTGCTGGTAACATCTATTAGGGCGAGAGACTACTTGATTCTAATCTTGCTTAGTCTGTAGAATTTAAACTGCATATTTATTCTTATTTCTTGTGTAACCAACTTTGATCTCTTTGCCTGCTAGTTATAATCGCTTAAAATCTGTCTTTCTGTACTTAATAAATTTGTTTTATATTTTACCTAAAACTGTGTGGTTTTGGTTGAAATGTTTGGGGAATCTCAGCTCAGGTTAACAAGGCCTGTTGCACATCCACTGCTTTTTGTTGGAGTGGCAAACTAATTAATGAGCTTGCACTGTCCAAGGAAGCCTAGAGCAGTGTAAGACGGTATATTTCTGGGGTGCAAGACTGGGGGTTGGTGTGATTGGCTGTTGCCTCTCTCTGTAAGACTGAGTGGCTCAGGGAGCATTCATGCAATTTAGCTGGGTGCGGGGCTCCACATGCTGATGGCTGAGAGATCACAGCACCTGGAGGGGTTTTGCGGCTTGTCACTGGCATAGCATTGTGTGAGATAGCCCAGGCTGGAGAATTAAGGGGGCACAGCAGTCCCACAGTTCCAAATTGTACCCTGGGGATTCTGTCACACCCACCTTTTGTAATTTGAATGAGGATAGTTATGCATTCTCATTCTAGTGCTGTACTTTTAAACCAACTCACATTCCACAGTTCAAAAACTGCTGATCAAGAAATTATCATACCTTAGTTATATTGGTGTAAATGGCCTGAGGCTGAAGGAGAAGTAGTAGCTTTTCAACATGGGAGTAATATAGTAATCATCTTGACAAGAGCTGCACTGGGTTTATCAGATCTAACATACAAATAAAAACTAAAAAAGGCATAACAATGTACTTAGTAAGAGTTACAGACATAGATAGTCCTCCAGCCAGTCTTCTGCCATTCTGATACTTTATTCTAATATAAACACAATTTAAGATTTCAGTTGATCCCTTAACGGCTTTCAGATGGAGCACTCATCACTTCGATGCACCTAGTTAATCATACAATTAAGGAATAAGACTTGGATACAAGTTTGTTTGCACTTGAAGTTCTATATTTTAAATAGCTATCATTGTATGTTAATATATTATTATTATTATTTTAAACAAGCTTGCTAGATAAAACAGTATTGTGCCAGCGCTTTTACTTTATTTAAGAACAGGGCAGTTGGATGTTTTTTGGAACCCTTCCCAAATTGTTTGATTTAAATGACTCTTCAAAATTCAGGGACAGTCTGCTATATAAATAGACTGACAAATGTCAGAAGTATTAGTTTAGGAGATAACAGTTAATGATTAAAGATGATGATATGAAAGTGTACTGTGGTTTTGTGGCCTTTGGCGCTAAGAAATTATTGCGAAGACAAAGAGGAGACACACGTCACTTAGGGTACATCTACACTGCAACAAAGCCTCCCCGTGCAGCTGCAGCTGACCCAGGTCAGCTGACTCAGGCTTGCAGGGCTCAGGCTGCCAGGCTAAAAGCTGCAGTGTAGCCATTCAGGCTTGGGCTGCCTAGCTCTGAGACCCTGCAATGGGGTGGGGTCTCAAAGCCCAGACTCCAGTCCAAGCCCAAACATCTACACTTCAATTTTAAGCCCCACAGCCCGAGCCCCGTGAATGCAAGTCAATTGACCTGGACTCTTGAGACTCAGTGCTGTGGATTATTTATTGCAGTGCAGACAACCTTTAAAGCAGAATGTCAAGATGGGTCAAATAAAGTATATAGCTGAGAGCCACAGCAAGCTTTATACTGGGCGTAGCCTCTATCTGGCTGCATTTTATAAGTATATGTGTGCCAAGAGGGAGAGATAAAGAGGAAGTAAGGAGTCTTCCTACCATTTTGAGGCTGCCCAGAATTTCAGCCCTTGAGGTGAGGTGAGTGCAGGGCTTGATACCCAGGTAGGTGCAACTTAGTGGAAAGTAAGCAGGGGAGGAATGGAGAGTAGGTGGCACCATAGATCTGTCCCTCACACCCTGCCAGCTAGTAGAGCTCGTCCAGGTTGGGTTGAAGGGAAGAGGATGGTCCATTCCTCTGGAAACAGTCCTTACCAGCTGATCATTTTTAGACAAGTCAAGACTGTCAAACTTGACCAACTGCATCCGTTTAAACTGCACCCTAATGGCCCTGCTGCCAGCTTCTACTTCAATCTGTGTAATCAACCTCACTTTCCTGTTCACCTTCGGATCTGGCATAGCATCACTGCAGTGGCGGATGTGTGGCCTGCATAGGGCGCCCTGTGTCATCACTGTATCTCCCATCTACACTGATTTTAAATATCAGCAAGAGGCGGTCGCACAGTCTGGGTTTGCTTCCTTTGCAGCATGGCTGCCTCCACAAACTCCCAATTGGCTGCAGCTGCTGAGGGTTTTTTAAAGCTGCTTGGCTGCAGGTTGATCTTGCTTGCAGTCAGTGAGCCAAGGATACAATGCTCTTATGTAGGGTTCACATATGGTATGTCCAGGTGCCTGAAGAGAAGATTTCTGCCCAAGGATTTTTCTGCATATCTGCTCATTTACGTTCCTTTTTTTTTTTTTTTGCATATCTGATACTATTGCCACATTCTGCTCACCCTGCACACAGTGGGTAAATCACAGCCATAAAGCTGGATCAGGCCCTAAGGGTATTGCTGTTTGACACAATGATGAGAGAGAGAATCAAAGCTTTTCTACTAACTTATGTTTTAGTTCAGTAAATTTTAATGTCCGTGCCTTTGACAGTCCAAGAAACTGATTTCTAATCACAGACTTAGCCATGCTAGGAAAGCAGTAATTTTTAGGTAGAATTAGTTGCATTGTTAGGTGGAATTAAGTTTTTACCTTCTCTGAAATATCCTACTTTATTTCAGCCACTCTGTGAGAAAAGACACAGGACTAACTGGTCTATTCCAGTAGCACCGTTTGTGTGTCTTTGACTAAAAGAGCTAGCCAGTCCTATGAAATTTTATATAAAACACCAGTATTAACAAAAACAGCACAAGAGAGCTGTGAGTAATGCCATATCTAGTTTCCCCTTATTATTATGACCTTTTCTTACATTTTCTCATTTCCCTTCACTAATTTGTTGGGGGGATTTTTAAATAAACCTCACTCAGCAGTTTACTTTGGTCTTTTAATCATCACTCTTTGACGCTCCAATCCCTGCTTCATTTATGTAGGACACCTTCTCTCTGACTCTCAAAGTTTACTTGAGCAATATAATTCAAGTGCTACCCCTATCTTGAGTCCTATCCACAAACAAAAACCCTCAACTCAAGTGCATTTGGTGCTTTAAACTTGAGTTGGCCAGCCTGAGAGGCACTATAGTCTAACACTCAAATGAACGGAGCTTGTCACTTGCTGACACACTGATCCCATAGTATGACTGGAGGCTAGTGCCGCTTGAGTGCCACTAGTTCTCCAATGCCTTCCCACAATTCCCCTTGTGTGCCCAGAAAGGACAGGCGAGTTCTCTCACAATTACTGGGAAAGAATCCCTAGAGAGGCTCAGCTTACTACTTTCTAAAGAACTAGGAGATGTGCCCCCAGAAGTCTTAACACCACACACAAATGAGTTCAGTGCCCATGTGAACACAGCATCTCAACTGTTATTTTGCAGTGTGACCACTTTCACTCAAGCTAGGACTGAGAAGAGTAACTTGAGCATAAGGGGGAGAATTTGCACAGAACTTATCACTTGTGTGTCTTCAGTCAGCCAGTAGATTCACTTTTTCACTTTCATGAGCACTAGAGCTACCTACATGCCCATTTCTCTCAAGGTGATGGTGAGTGTGTGAAAACAGCAGATTAAAAGGAAACAATTGCAGTAGCTGTTATATCAATTTGTATGATACCTTGAATACTGGGCACTGGTATAATTCCAGAGGATAATTACACCAGTTGTGAATTTGGTATTGACACATGGGGCCTGTATGGGAGGAGCAGACAGCAGCAAGCACACTGGGTCAGAAACCCACAGGACAAAAAGAATTGGTTTTATTGCCAGTTAATCACTAAAGATGTGTCCTAAAAAGAGTTTTACCCCTTTAAGGGACCAACAGAGCATGGCTTACCTGAGCACAAGATTAAAAAACAAACAAGTCAGGACCTCCAGCCTATTTCCCAGCTTCAGTCCCTGGTGGTTAGGGGGATTCAAAGGGCTCATTCAGCCCAGTTATCAAAAGAAATTAAACAAAAGACTCCAGGCTGGCTTTAGGCTTCCCTGAATCCATGAACATAACTGCATCTTTCAGCATCCATGCTCTTATATAGAAGAGAAGAAGGGTCTGCCCTTGTCCACAGCTCTACCTGCCCCTTCCTGAGGGTTTGTGCAGCAAAGGTGAACAGCTGTGTTCCTTCCCACAGAAAAAATGGTTAACCATTTGCCTGCCAGCCCAGAGACAGAGTCTCTACAGGCCCAGTGAGTTCTAGCATGTCATATATGATAGGACAGAAATTACTATTGTGTCATGATCAATAGATATACAAATATAATATGGAGGAATTGAATGTGACACAATAGGAGTCAAGCACAGGCTTAAATTAATGAAAAAGAAATATTGTTTAAATGTTGTCCCTTAACATTCCTAGAGCAAATTACTAGGCTAATTATAAATTCCTCTGAGTTGGTGAACATCAGCTTGTGTGCCATAGGATAGTGAATTTTTTTCCCTAAATGGTAACATCATTATGTTTTCAGTGACCTGTGGTGAGCTGCAGAATTATCAGGGGCCGTATTTATTAATTTGACTGATGTGCTACAGGTCTGAACAATTTTATTGTTGCCTTCCCCCAACCCCCATGAAACAGTCAGTTGCTGACTCAGTAGAATAAACTTGGCCTGTTATCTCACAAACTAGAGAGGTGAGCTCTACAGGACTCCCTCCTAGAGTTCACATTTTCTAAGCTCTTCATGTGGAAGAGTTTACTGTAGGCTTTTTAAAAAAATAACATGCAATATCTGCTGTCTACTACCAGTCCCTGGTAGGATTGCCAAAACAGAGTACACGTTCTGGTAGTGCAAAGCAAAGAATCTCTAAAACCAGTTGAACTAACTATTTAAGGATTCCTCCTGCGTAGGGGGGTATCCTTGGGAAGTGTAAAGCTTCCATGTTTTTACCACCCCCAATGGCAGTCACTTGTGCATAGGGTAAGGCCAAAAAGAAAGGGTGGGGTGGCCAGGCATCCATAGCTCCTGCTAATCCCCAGATGCCAGACTGGCCCCTTTGGGTCATAAGCAATGAGTATAAACTAGAGCAACCCTGGAGCCTCAGTAGATAAAGAAATTTGAAAATGTTTTCAATAGTAAGTTTTTAAATGGAAAAAAGCACAAATTTATTGTACTGTTTTTAAAACTTTAGAATCAAATTAGCTCTCAGTTACATGAGTGCATCTCCCATTTAAGTCAATAAGATTTGTGGATGCATAACTGGGAGCAAAACTTGCCTTCTGCCCTACCTTTTCTTCAGCCACATAACACAATTCATATTGCAGTACCAGAACCCAATGGGTGGGTGGGTGTGGGCCCATAGGAACAATGAGCCTTCCAAGCTACATTTTGATTTTGTTTGTAAAGTAAAGTATTTTAAATGAGAGTGAAACCTGGATGAGTTTAGGACCCAAATCTGCCAAACACCATCAGGGGTCTTTCAGTTTAGATCAGAGTAGCTGTCATGCTGGCAATTGGCAGCTCCCTTTGAAACCAAGGCCGCTGAAGGGGAGATTTTGATTATCTAACAAAAATGCTTTTCTGAAGCAATGCACTTTTTTTTAATTCTCCTCAGAGTGGAGTTTTTATGGTCTTCAAAACTCATTATTGATCGGATATAAAATTGATCTGTCAACATACTATGCATAAATAGCTCATGCTGTGCCTGTCCACGGGTGTCCACACGCTAGAGTCAAGTAAAGAAATTAGCAGGTCCCATCTTCCTGCATGTGTGTCTCACAATGCACCACAGCTGCCACTTAAACTAAGACTCTTCAACATGGTCTGCAAGCCAATATGTTACAAAGGGAGGCAAAGAGAAACCTCCCACTGAGTAAACCAATAAACTCTCACTGTGTGAAGCTGGTAGTAGGAGTTATTCTTTCTTTATCTCACTGCTCAGGTTTGTTCAGGGACCTGAGGGCTTCAAAAGCAGACTGCCAGGGGAGTGACAGCCTCTCCAAAGGAAATTAAAAGACAAGCAAAGTCTGCTTCTTGCCCACTGCACTGCAGGGTCCCAAACCCACATGTATTAAGGAGGCTTTTAAGAAGAAAGTACTAATCATGCTGTAACAGGCAGTTACACAAGAGACCAAAAAAATTCTGTCTTTCCTGTATATAGAGAAAAATAGAAAGCCTCAAAGGGTCAAATACAGGACCTGTCCACCTGATGTAATCTGAGATTCTCTACTCCTCTCAAAGTATTTTTCTAAAGTGTTTACAATCTGCAAAACAAATTCAGCCAAGTCAAAGACCCGGTGAGACCAGAACAATTTTGGGGGGGGGAAACAAGCAAAAACAAAACAAAAAAAACAGGTTCACCCCTGCAGCACTGACTTTGGTGCAATAATGAAGATCCCTTTTGCTCCTTCCTTGCTCCCAGACAAGGAGGTGATGATTTCTCTTCTGCTAAACAATCCTCCCTGCAAGCCACTCCCCATGGTCTTACCCATGATGTCTTTTGGGCATCTTGGCATAGTGGCTGTCTCCTCCCTGCTGCTCCTTCTTAGGACAGCAGGCTGCCTGTACTCCCCAACCCCAATCTTCTGTATCCAGAGAGCTAGTAAGGAGGCCCACTCAACCCCAGTTCAAGCAGAGAATCTTCCTGGTGTGGATGGGCTGTCAGCCCCCATGTGGCAGTAGAGAGAATGAGGAAATTTTCCATTTAGTCCCACTATACTAACAGTAATAGTGCTTTCAAGTTACAGTAAAGAGTGGAAAAGGCTAAGAGAATCCTTCCACCAACCCCACTCCTTCCCCATTTTTGCTGGTCTGGATAGGACCCTGAAAACACCATCAATCTGTTGCTCTCTGTTTAGGAGATGCACAGTACATGGCAAATACATCAAATTCAAAACCCACTTTGTTTCAGACAAAATATGTTGTCCCATTGCATGTTACCACGTGATATGTTATAACCTAGATGTTGCAAACTGCAATTCATGGACTAGCAAAGCACTTGTGGATGGTCCATGGGCAACTTAATTTGTTTCCAGGTACTAAATATCTTTAGAAGACAAAGAAAAATACTTTACTTTTCCATATAAGCAATTTTTCTAGGTGCTGCAGGAATGCTATCTGATCATAAACTGGCAAAGAGATGGTCTGCCCAATTCTGACTGGGTGGGGAAGTGTTTCATGAGACTCTCTCCAGTGAGATAAGGCCCACGTTCTGAAAAGTATAGAACCACCTCTGAATAACCCAACATATTTTTATTGTGTTTGGGAAGAGGGGATTTCCTTCCAAAAATGACCAAAATCCTGTCACAAATGTTTTATTGGTGCTAAGATAATTTTAGATCTCATGGACACCATTGTGTGGGTCAGTGGAAATTATGCCTGTCCTGGTTGGACAACTTAAGTTGTTATACGGCGGTTGGATAGCTCTTTGAAGTTTATTCCACAATGCTCAGCAATGGAACACCATGTTGATCCCTCATCTGAGGAAGTCCGGCATGCCATCCCTCAGACAAAAAAAAAAAAAAAAATCACAAGGCACCAAGCCCAGACGGCATCCCATCTGAGGTTTTTAAAGCTGGTGGAACAATGCTCCAGCACAAAAGCTTTGCCAACTCCTCGACAAAATCTGGACCTGTGAAGAAATTCTACCTGACTTTAAGAATGCCAACATTTTTATTAATATTGTAACAAAGGGAACAAATCTTTATGCAGGAACTACAGACGTATTGCTCTCCTCTCCATCGCAGGGAAGATTCTTGCCCAGATCCTACTAAACCAACTCCTCCCCCTTGCCAAGGAACTCCTCCCCGAGTCACAGTGTGACTTCAGACCATCCCGAGGCACAACCAACATGATCTTCATGGCACGACAGATTCAGGAGAAGTGCAGAGAGCAACACCAGGAACTGTTTATGGCATTCAATCGACCTAACCAAGGCCTTTGGCTCTATCAACCATGATGCCCTATGGAAGGTGCTGTGTAGGTTTGGCTGTCCACAGAAATTCATTTCCATCATCAGACTACTCCATGATGGGATGACTGCCACCATTTTGTGCAACAGCTCAGAGACGGAACCATTCACCAATCGCACCAGTATCAAGCAGGGCTGTGTCATTGCTCCAACACTATTCTCCATTTACCTAGCTGTGATTCTGATTCTCATTCAAGGCTACCTTCCTAATGGAATCAGGATTGAGTATTGTATGGATGGCCAGCTCCTCAATCTTTGACTTCTCCAAACAAAATCTAAGATCATGAGAATTGACATCACTGACCTTCAGTATTCAGATGACTGTGTCATTCTTGCACACACAGAGGTGACCTACAAAGCACCCTAAATCTTTTTGCAGATACCTATCACAGCCTGGGTCTCTCTCTCATCAGCAGCTTAGTTTGCATGCTCTGTTTTGTTTTTTGGTAATCTGCCTCATTCTGTCTGCTACCTCCTTAACTATTTAAAATACACCTGTTCTAGTTAATACATTTATTTCTGGTTTGAAATACAACCCAGTTTAGGTAATTTCTAACTGGGGAGCGGGGGGCAAGAAATTGTGCATACTCTCTTCCACATTGAGGGAAGAGGCAAATATAATATATCTTTGGGTCTGTACTCCAAGGAAGGTGGATATCTCAGTGCTGGAGCAAGTCCCTTAAGATAAGTCTTCCTAGAGCTGATCTGCAGCTGGGTGTGGCCCTACCTGTGTGTGTGTTAAAGGAGGTTTTAAGAGCCTGGCTCAGCAAGACAGGTAAAAGGGGGCCCATGCTGGCAGAACAGGTAGACTCAGTAGCATCTCAACACACCAGGTGACTTCCCAATAGGTCCAACACATCAGACATGCCTTGCATGTTATACAAAGATACATACATTTGTATACACAGAGGTAAATGTAGGGAAAAAGCAAATGTAATGGACCTGATCCAAAGCCCATTGACATAACTGAGATTTGGATCAGGTCCATAATGATTCACAACAAAACAAATATGAAAAATTACTATGTAAAAATGTCACTCTTACTCAGAGAGTTCGATTTAGGTACCTAACTTTAGGTACCAAACTTTGAACATTTTGGCCCTAATAAAAATGTCAGCTGATGATACATGAGATCAAATAAAATCCAACACTCTTCGCTTTGTTGACTGTTCAGGGCTAAGACTAAAAACTGATTTTTGTCCCTAAATAAGCAGATGGAACTCTGAACCCCAAGGAGCAGATCTGTTAAGAGACTGCCTCCAACATGTTTCCCCTTCTGCTCAGTCAGAATTTGTATTTAACTCAGACATTCTGCTTCCTTCCCCAGAGTTTAAGAAAAGCTCTGTGTAGCTCGAAAGCTTGTACCTTCCATCAGTAGAAGTTGGACCAGTAGAAGATATTCCTTCACCTACCTCATCTCTCAGATTCTGGGACCAACACGGCTCCAATAGTACTGCAAATGAGTATGAACGTGACATTTGTACAGTAGTTTCAGAGTGCAATGACTTTCAGTTTTGTTGTCACTTTTTTAAAAAAATAACTTCAGGTGTTCAATACCTTGCAAAAACAAGGTCCCTTTTATTTAGATACCTAAATATAGATTTAAGTGCCTAACTTTTAGGCACCAATGCTGACAATGTTGCCCTCTGTTCCAATCAGTGAAGCATCAATAAGGAGGACGCATGAGATGGAATGAACCCCGCTTGATTCTGAGAGTTTTGGATAAGTTGACAGGGCTGGCGGTTGTGAAAACCAAATAAACTGAGCATATTTGATTCAGGATTCATTGAGAGTCAATAACTATGCAAGTGCATAATGCTAAATTTATAAGTTTCAGAATAGAGCCTCATTTAAATGTAGCTAAGAAGTGTGTATGGTATCCTATGATTAAAGCCAGTGTTTTAGTGGTGATATATAGTTTAGTATAATGACCGCACTGAACAGTGGATACATATCAACATGCAACAAGGTGGGTGTTTTGACTGACATGATCTATTCAGTAAATTGAATCCTCATCATATATATATATAGAATGTTTTTTCCATATGATACATAATTTCCTCCATTGCCATTGCCTTCATCTCACTGAGGATCAAGGATTCAATCAGTGACTTTGGAGAGCTATTCTACATTTGGCTAACAGCAGTGCTATGGGCACAAATGTTTTAGCTCCTGAGTTAAAACAATTAGCGGTTGCGTCCATTGTTGCTCGATGATAACGATGTCTGACAATGAAGTTATTACCAGACTGAAAGTTTGGCTATGTATACTATACAAGTTAGATGATATAATATGAAAAAAATCTAAGCAGTAATTTAACCCTGGTGAAGCAATTTAAAATTCATTATAAATCTAGCATTAATAGAAATCTGTTTTCTTTGCCATTGAATAGCGTCTCTCTAAATATCCACTATTCTTTCACAAAAGTCAAAGGGGAAAGGGATTCCTCAACTTCTTTAAGCGAGCATATTTAAATACATGCTCAGTGTCAACACAGCCCTGTCGCTAAAAGCTGGCATGTGTAAACGCTCTTCGTTGGCACTTTGTTGTCACTTCTACTGTCAAAATACTTCCACCCCCATGAGCGGCATTCACTTTGTCAGCAGGAGAGTGCTCCTGCCAACAAAGCCACATTCACACTGCCACTTGCCACGGCAAAACTTTTGTCTTTTGGAGCAGGGGGGTGCTTAAGCACCCATGAAAGACAAAAGTTGTTGACAACTTGGCAGTGTAGACAAAGCCTAATATTCTGGGATCAACATGGGTACACAACCACTGCATTCATCTCAAGGGACCTGCAAGATCTGCTGGAAGAGAACAGTCAATTTTTAGCATCAACACAGATACAAGTAAAATCTATAGAAGTTTCCCAGTTTTAGAGACAATCCAGACAGGAGGCAGATCTTCCAGTTTGTTCAGCCCCAGCTATGTTCTATTTTTGCAACAATTTTTTATTATAATTTCAAGTATTGGGATTAAATATTGAGACCATTTGGGTTATAATTTCCTTCCTCAAGCTTAGTTACATGGAGCATTACACTCTGAACTATCTAAAATTCTAATCAATAATGAAAAACAATTTGTGTGATCAACAGGAAAGAAAAAAGTTATGTTTATTTCTGCCATTTATTTTACAGGAAAAGCAAAGCACGCCCACTAAATGTGCATTTAAAAAGTGCTACTTCAATGCATTAAGTAGAATGAAAGGAGAGTCTCTAAAGACTGGTCATGTAATATAATAGCTATTGGTTTTCTGTTATTACTAAAGTCTAGAGTACTCTCTTTGTAAACATCCCTGGGCAAAGAAAATAATTGAAATACCAGTTTAGCAATCTGTTACCAGGATGTGATCTCAACCTATTAACTCTGTAAAAAAAATTAAATTATTTTTTTTAGATGGACCTAAAACAAACCCCTCAATTCTCAAACATGTTAAACTAGATATTTATGAGGCCCTTATCACCATAGCATCTGAGTGTCTCACAGTCATTAATGGATTATCTTCACAACGTATCTGTGAAGTAGGGAGGTATTATACTCATTTGACAAATGGGAAACTGAGGCTGAGCCCTGGTCTATACTATAAAATCACTTCACTATAACTTATGTTGCTCAGGAGTGTGAATAATACACACCCCTGAGTAACAGTTATACTGGCCTAAGCGCCAGCATAGACAGCACCATGTTGGCGAGAGAGCTTCTCCCAGCGACATAGCTACCAGCCCTCATGGAGGTGGAGTTATTAAGCCAACAGGAGAGCTCTCTCCCTTTGGCTTAGAGTGTCTTCACCAGAAGTGCTACAGAAGTGCAGATGCATCAGTGCAGCTGCACCGTTGTAAATTTGTAGTGTAGACCTACCCACAGAATAGATTCAGTGATTTGTCCCAACTCACACAGGAGGACTGTGGCTGGGTCAGGATTAGAACCAAGGTCTCCTCAGGACTGATCAGTTTTCATACTGTATCAGTTTAGAAAGATATTGCCACAGAGCTTCAACCCATAGTTCAGGACACAGCTAAAAACAGTTACAGAGATGCTTAGTGGTAGAGCTTAGAGATGGTAGTGGTAGAGCTGATTCCTGTAAGTTTATACCGATATATAGTTACAGCAGCCCAAAAACTGTGCATAGAAAAGCCCTGAGTCCCAGTCCAGTGCTTCCTTTTATCCACCAAAGCATCCTCATGTGCACCTCTCCAGCGGGTGATGTCAAAGGGCAGATGGCAGAGGAATTACATTAGTATCCCCCTCCCTACTGGAAAAGGGGCATACAATTCCACAAAAACACATACACAATTGCTTTTTTAATACAATGGTCCCCAAAGTTACTAAACCTAATTCAAAAAGATTTGCTTAATTCTTTAAATTTTATCGTAAGTCCATAAAGTTTGTCCAGGATATTGGCAGTCTGTCGTAGCAAGCAAGAGAACAGATGGCTAAAAAGCAAAGAGAAGTCTTTTAATAAATGTGGACTTTTTTCAATTTTTTTTTTTTAACGTAAGGCCAAGTGCACCAGATGAACACAGATACATCTCCAGCCGCCTGAAAATAGCATCATTAACTTCTTGTTGTTAATAGTGTAAAGCAGAGGTTCTCACCCTTTTTCTTTCTGAGCTCCCCCCTCCCCAGCCCGCCCAACATGCTATAAAAACACCACAGCCCACATGTGCCACAACTGGTTTTCTGCATATCAAAGCCAGGACCAGCATTAGGAAGTAGCAAGCAGGGCAACTGCCCTACACTCCACACCACAAGGGGCCCTCTGAAGATAAATTGCTCAGGCTTTGGCTTCAGCCTCAGATGGCAGGGCTTTGGTTTTCTGACCTGGGCCCCAGTGAGTCTAATGCTGGCGCTGCATGGCGGACCCCTTGAAATCAGCTCGCAGCCCCCCCGGGTGGCCTCGGACCCCTGACTGAGAACTGCTGGTGTAAAGTCTACATACCAGTTTTATCAGTAGTGTTTCCTTGTATACTATGGTACACTGATGTATAACGCCACAAGTGACTGTACAAGTCATCTGTAAATCTTTGTCCATACGCTATGTATTTATTTATAACAATTATTTAAGATAAATAGAATTGAGGATTCTGTGTTCACACAATAATAAAACCATCTTTTTTGTGATCTGAAAACATCTCTTCAGATTACCATGTTTGATAGCAAACCTGTAGGTGTAAAAGGGGTTCCTAGAAACTAGATAAATACCAGTCATTTTCACATCTCTGCTCAATTTGTGAGCACATGGATTAGTCACCATATGTGGCCAAGGCAACTCCGGTCAAAAGGGCATGTTGGGATGAAGAATCTCTATTTTACATAGATCTGTGTCATGTAATTGCTTTTTTTCCCTGTGGATCTGAGATTTTCATTGTGTGGATCTGGGATTTATTACAGTATTAATGCAGGGATCCAATAAATCCTACTCAGCAGTAATGCTTAACATCTCAGGTACGTAAGACCACCCATCTCTTTGAAGTTCAGCATAGTAAACCTCTCATTTGGTCTTTTGCTTCAGTAAATTAATTCATTACCTATCTGGATAAGTTTTGTAGAGTAGTACTTTGCATTTTAATTGGCAGAAAATAAAGTTAAGGTAAAACTCTTGGCAGAGTGACCATTTTTATAACATTAATCCTGCTAAACCAGTTGATAATAAGATTAGACTAATCTTTCCAATCCAGCAATATTTGTTTTAGTAAAAACTATGAAAGTTCATTCATAAAGTTGGTCAAATTTGTAAAGTAAGCTGGATTTCTAGGTATCTGAATCCAGTATCTGTGTAATTTTGAAAGGCGATATCCTTTAATCTAGTTTCTTTGGAGATCATCCAAAATCTTGATCTCCAAAGAAACTAGATTAAAGGATATCGCCTTTCAAAATTACACAGATACTGGATTCAGATACCTAGAAATCCAGCTTACTTTACAAATTTGACCAACTTTATGAATGAACAGGGTTGAGGGATAGAGTCCTGATTTACTTTGAAGCCTAAAATTGAGCCATGCTGTTCCAAAGTTTATTACTTCAGAATAGGCTATTTCAGGGTCTATCAGATGAGTAATCAGGTGGCCTACACACAGAGAATATTTAGAATGATCAACTTTAATTCCTTTTTTAGGGTTGATCTTAATGATTTGTGCCAAGGGTAACATGGCAAAGAGGCCAGATGGAGATGCCCTATCTATTCCCCAGGCCTCCCTTGAAATGGCTGGTTTTGCCTCTGTCAGCTATGAGAGAGGTTCTAGGAGCTGCGCTGGTGCCCTGAATTAAACAGAAATTCCCACTGTATGACCATATTGGAAAGATCTTAAAAAGTTTTGCTTGATTCAATCAACTGCCTTCTCATCCTCTAATGATATAATGTGATGCATTTTAGTGAATGGTCAGGTTGAATGATTTTTTCAAACATTGCCTGCTGTATACCTATCATTCATGAATCAATCCTGGTCTTGCTGAATTTATATATATTTGCAATTTTGTCCAGAAACAGAATTTTTCTGCCTTTGTTCCTCTGTCCTACTCCTGTCAGTGTTGCAAACTGACATAACGTAACTGGAGCAATAATCCAGAGACCTGCCTTCCTTTAAATGATAGAGCCACATTGGTATTATTTCTTGAAGTTTTTAATTGCAACAGTGCCTTGCTTATGTTAAATGATCTTCTCTTTATCAAATGTATTTTTCTATACCTGTGAGCCTTAAACTGCTTTTTTTTAAAGATGCAATAAACATGAATGAAAAAAGCAGCAATTTTATAGCCCATATTTATCCACTGCTTTCACTAGACTTAACTCGAGATATAAATGTGGCCCTTTGAGCAAATGGCTTTGTAAAGAACTCTGTGCAAAAGCCATCTGGGCCTGGGCAATGCTTTTATTATATGGACACCCTCTAATAAAGGGTTTCTCAAACTGGGGGTCAGGGCCCCTCAGGGGGTCACGAGGTTATTACATGGGGAGATGAGAGCTGTCAGCCTCCACCCCAAGCCCCACTTTGCCTCCAGCATTTATAATTGTGTTAAAAAGTATTTTTAATTTATAAGGGGGGTCACACCCAGAGGCTTCTACGTGAAAGGGGGTCACCAGTACAAAAGTTTAAGAACCACTGCTCTAATATGTCTTTTTTGACTGATGTTAATTTACTGTAATTGTTCTGACAACTTGGGTCAATTAAATGGGAATAAAAGTTGATATTTGCTTTGTGGGCTTCTTGGAGATATCTGGAGGGTATTGTGCATCATAACCTGGGTGTGTCTGTGTGAAAGCTTCATGTCCTGTGCAGCAGTTTCCCCACCCCAAAAATTGTTTCCCTTCAGAAGTTGGGCAGGATACCAAACATCTTTAACAACAAAGATATCCTGGTAACGGCTCATCTCTGTTTCTCAAAGTTTGTTACTCAGGTCCAGACATAACAATAACTGGTTATATTAAAATGCATTTTTGTAGTTTTCCTGTCTCTTACTATCAGTTCTTTGTCCTGAGATCAGAGTAAGTTGCTATACTTGCCTTATGGATCTTGTTATCTTCAAGCCAGGGCATTAAGTGCACTAACTCCTTTGTCGTGCAGTTTCTCTGGCCTCTCCTTTTCTTTAAATTAAAATAATACCTTAAGTAGGTATCCCACAACAGAAATATCTCCTCCTAATCCTCCTGTTACTTCAATGGTGTGGATGTCAAAAATAGAAAGATATACACACCAGTCTCTGGGGATGTTTTCTAATAAGAAATCTATGTCCACTCTGATATATCTCATTATTTTCTGGCATGCTTGCTCTGAGCTAAGTCATAGCAACCAAATACATGCGTGGAGGGAAAGAACCCCATGTAAACACCGATTTCATTGGGCATATGTGCCAAAGTGGCAAAATGAACCCAAGCAACATCCTTCTTCTTCAAGAAGGTTCAGAGAAGTATCTATAGCACCTTTGCAAAAATTCCCATCCTGGCCTGTTCACATGCTGGGCCAGTGCTCTGGCACTACTGAAAGAAGCCCTGAGCCTGCCCTAAGTTACATTTGGCTTTCCATGGCTCCAAGAAACTGATCCAGCAACTAGAGATTTTGGATATGCTCCACTTATGGCCTTGTTTCCATGCTACACCCACTCCAAGGGGCCCAAGAGGGGCATTTTTCAAGTGGGATGGAATTCAGTTGTAACACTGTTCAAAAATTAATCATATACAATGTGAATCTTGAGAGGACAAATTAAGATGGCACAAAGCAGCCAGAAAGCTAATAGCACAGGGAAGGAGCAAGGCCATTGTATTTTTACCACCTGTCCCCTAAATTTGAAATCTGAATTTAGTACATTTTCCCCCTCATAAATTAGGCACCTTAGTGAGCAGATTGATCACTAAGTCTGTGTTTGTTGACAGATTTTGCAATTATAATAATAAATCTTAAAAGCAATTAGTATATCTGCCATGCAAGACAGAGCTTGTTTGTAAGTAGGTAAAGATACAAAATGTTATTAAAGTGTCACAAGTTTTGTAACTCAATATGATTGATTGTGCTAACCTACTTTTCATTAGTATCTGATCCCATACAGTTTAATTTGTATGTCTCAAAATTTCTAATACTGTAGATTAACATTTCTTCTTGCTCACTCTTTATAAAAAGCTAAAATAGCTGTAAACTGACAAATATTTTTCAGCTTTTGTCTGAATTTATACAGGTACTAGTTGTGATCTTAGCATACATTTTTTGCCTAAAGACTTAATGGCTTAATTATTTAATGGAATACTTTAATATACCTTTTACTTTAAGGAGTTTTAAAATAAACTTAGTATTTTCTTATTCCCTTTGATTTGGAATGGTCTTTTAAAAATGTTGATAGATCAGCATTACTAATAATAATTTGTAAACCATCCTGGGCTTGATCACTTTATTACAAAAGAAATAGGTTCCTGTCTGATACACTACTTCTGCAACAGATGTTATCTGTTTGAAATTTTTAAATTCTTACAGTGTTTAGCAATCCATTATATGTTTTTACAACTATTTTACAGATAGCTCCAATTGCTAGTGCTTCAGACCTCCTTTGAAATAAGCATTGATCTTCCACAGGTTCTTTATCTTAGATTAAGAGAAGGGATTGTATTAACTAGTCAACATTTTTATTGTAATTAAAACAAGGTATATTACTATGTTTATTCCTCATAGTAACACCGCATTTTGAAAAACAATCCACTATGTTTTATTTGTGCTAATGGATTGGCACATATAAAACAGAATGTACAACACATCTGAGATGACTGCTGTGAAAATGCACGAGTTGCTGCTCTCCCTATATGAGCACAATTATGGCATACATTTGCAGTGCTTTTACCTATACTACCACTGCTGGAAATCTAACTGTATATGTGACCTGCATATTTAAAGCTCAATGGAAAATTCCATAAATGTAGCATAGCATGAAAGCACACAACAGCCATCACGATTATTATGTCCAATACAAACTATTGCCAAATGATTACTACCAAACCACAGTACCATCTTAAGCATATTCTGTCTCTTATATTGATACAATATTTTTAGAGTCCCTTTTTAAAATGTCATGACTCTAGGCAACTTGCATAATAGGTTTTTTGTATATTGTGTGTCTGTAAATGCAGTTAGTATGCTAACCATAAACCAGAGGCAGAAAACACTATGTAGCTCTCAGGTCCTGTGCCTTTTGTTTGATTTATTCAGAATAGGTTCTAAAAGCCACTACCGACACTAAAGCAGAGCAAACATGAAACAGAAAGTGACTTGCAATTCATATTCTCAGGTGTCTTATTACAATGGAATAGAATGGAAGCCCATTCCTACATCCCTGATTCCACAGCATCACTGGAGATAACACCCCTATAACATTTATATGGAAGCTATCCTCTACCATCATGTGTTACAGTCGCACCAAATGAGGTCAGGAACACATTGTATTAGGCAGGGTGCAAACACACAACAAGAGAGTCTTGGCCTAAAGAGCTTACAATCCAAATAGACAAAAGACCAAAAGTAAGAACAGAGGCAAAGTGACTTGACCAAGATCATAGAGCAGGTCAATGGTAGAGCCTGGATTAGTCCCCTAATCTCCCGAGTCCTAGTCCAGTGCTTTATCACTGAGCTACACTCTCAATTCAGCCACTGCTAGCAAGAGATGTATTCCACCTCTGCTTGGGCATGGGTGGGGGAGGTGACCCAGAAATCTGCCTCTAGAACCTTTATTCTTTAAGTAGAAAGCATAACAGGATGTGAATTCTCCCCTACCTCTGCAGGGAAGGCAGATGGGTAAATGTAGAGCTATTATAATTCCCAGACACAAATCTTTGTTAAATTGATGTTAAAACTGGTAAATAAGAGAAATACCAGAAAAGCCAACCCCCTGATGGTCAGAACCCTTACTCAATGGCTCAAAGAGTGAGGGGCCTGCTCAAACTGAGACTCTAGCAGTGCATGAGGAGAGCAGAGACTGCTCACCCAACGCTCTCTTCTACACGCAAGTGGGTCTGAAGCAGGTAGAGAATGGGATGAACCTTACCTCTGCCTCCCCACTTTTCCCCAGCTAGGGTGGCTGGCTCAGTGCACACCAGGAAGCAAGCTGCTCCCTCAAAAGGAGTGAAGTAATTCACCCCCCTGCTCAGAGCATAAGGAGAAGAGAAGAACTATGACCAATTCACACTTTGTTCTCTGGGCTGCTCCTGGGAGATACCATCCTACAGTCAAGATGGATTGTAACACTATGGGCTTTACCCAGGAATGTTACAGTTAAGAAACCAAACAACCCTACCAGCCATTAAGAAGCACTGAAGTGATTAAAAGTGCTCTAGGATCTACCTTAGCTGCTTTTTGCTGTGCTCTGCAGGCACTAAGGCGTTGATTCTGGCTCTGAAAGCCTTAACTGACCCCGGACCTTCCTACTCGAGAGACCACGTGAAAGCCAATATGCAGGGTTCCCTAGCCACAGAAGGCAAAACAAAGTCAACTACAGGTCTCTTCACATCCCATTCTTCAGGGCTGACTTTAGTTCTAAAAGCACAAACTCAAACCCAGAAGAAATCAACTCAAACTACCTTTCCAACTTCAGCCAGATGGTATAGGATACAGATATATCACTCACCTAGGAGAGCCAAGCCACCTTTTGCACTGGCTTCCCAGCTAGCCCCACCCAGATCAGCCATGTGACAAATTACTGGGTTCTTGCCTTTCACATGCTGGAGCACCTTTACATCTTATCATGCCACCTCTTCTGTGTGATATTGCCTCGGCATCTGAAAGCTTCAGTTTCATTTCTAATATGGGTGTGGAGGATCTTTTTCTTTTAAATAGTGCAGGATAAATAGATTTAAAAATATTTGACTGGGTATTAGCTGAAATAAATTTCAAGACCCTCCCAGCAGTAACTATCTTTTAATGAAGATTTTGCAGGGCCTTCTCAGGTGCAACATTCACATTATAGTATCGACAGTTTTCATGTTCTGCTCCATTCTTGTTCATTCAGAGATTCTGAATCTGGAACCTGTCTTCTCACAAGAGCAGAGCAAACCAAGGCTGCTGGGATGGCACAATCCCAAAATTCAAGTCCTGATTTTCACTCTAGGACTACTGGTCTATTTTATATCATGTTTTCACATGTGTGTGCACACATGCACAAGCTCAGGATTCAAGAATGAACATGGCTAGACCAGTAGAGCGTACACTGGCAAATCCCCAAACTATCTCTGCTCACAGAATCATAGACTCAGACTTTAAGGTCAGAATGGACCATTAGGATCGTCTAATCTGACCTCCTGCACAACGCAGGCCACAGAATCTCACCCATCCACTCCTGTAACAAACCTCTAACCTATGTCTGAGCTACTGAAGTCCTCAAATCATGGTTTAAAGACTTCAGGGTGCAGAGAATCACCTGTGCCCCACGCTGCAGAGATAGGCAAAAAATCCCAAGAGCCTCTGCCAATCTGCCCTGGAGGAAAATTCCTTCCCGACCCCAAATACGGTGATCAGCTAAACCCTGAGCATGTGGGCAAGACTCACCAGCCAGACACCCAGGAAAGAATTCTCTGCAGTAATTCAGATCCCACCCCATCTAACATCCCATCACAGGCCATTGGCCATATCTACCGCTAATAGTTGAAGATCAATTAATTGCCAAAATTAGGCTATCCCATCATACCAACTCCTCCATAAATTTATCAAGCTTAGTCTTGAAGCCAGATACGTCTTTTGCCCCCACTGCTTCCCTTGGGAGGCTGTTCCAGAACTTCACTCCTCTGATGGTTAGATACCTTTGTCTAATTTCAAGTCTAAACTTCCCGATGGCCAATTTATATCCCTTTGTTCTTGTGTCCACGTTGATACTGATCTTAAATAATTCTTCTCCCTCCGTGGTATTTATCTCTCTGATATATTTATAGAGAGCAATCATATCTCCTCTCAGCCTTCTTTTGGTTAGGCTAAACAAGCCAAGCTCCTTGAGTCTCCTTTCATAAAGACAGGTTTTCCATTCCTCAGATAATCCTAGTAGCCCTTCTCTGTACCTGTTCCAGTTTGAATTCATCCTTCTTAAACATGGGAGACCAGAACTGCGCACTGTATTCCAGATGAGGTCTCACCAGTGCCTTGTATAACCATACTAACACCTCATCATCTCTACTGGAAATACCTCACCTGATACATCCCAAGACCACATTAGTTTTTTTCACAGCCATATCACATTGGCTGCTCATAGTCATCCTGAGATCAACCAGTACTCCAAGGTCCTTCTCCCCCTCTGTTACTTCCAAGTGATGTGTCCCCAGTTTATAACAAAAATTCTTGTTGTTAATCCCTAAATGCATGACCTTGCACTTTCCACTATTAAATTTCATCCTATTACTATTAGTCCAGTTTACAAGGTCATCCAGATCTTCCTGTGCGATATCCCGGTCCTTCTCTATATTGGCAATACCTCCCAGCTTTGTGTCATTCGCAAACTTTATTAGCACATTCCTGCTTTTTGTGCCAAGCTCAGTAATAAAAAGATTAAATAATTTTGGTCCCAAAACCGATCCCTGAGGAACTCTACTAGTAACCTCCTTCCAGCCTAACAGTTCACTCATGTCTTAGCCACTCATGTCTTACTGTTTTCTGTTCACTGAACAATTGCTATTATTCCGGTCCTGATAATTGCTGGGAGCATTTTGCTTACAGACACGCTTATTGCATGTATTTAATATACTATAGTAAATATAACCCTTTGTGCTACCCTTCAGATTGTCACATGCCTCTTTGCCCTTAGGACACGTGGCTGTTAATAAGTGACCCATTGTAGTCTCCCCTTTAACCAGTTCCTTATCCACCTTTCAATTTTTATATTGATCCCCATCTTTTCCAATTTAGCTAATAATTCCCCATGTGGAACCGTAACAAATGCCTTACAGAAATTGAGGTAAATTAGTAAAGCAGTGGTGCACACAAAGCGGTGTGGAACAGGAAAAGATGACATTAAAAAGCATTATGGCCCTGACTCAGGAAAGTGCTTGTCCCATTCATTTAGTTCCAAATGCAAAAAGTTCCAGCAAATCAAAAATATCTATATCAGGTCAAATAAAACATGTTTGATCAAAAACATGTTTTTGGGCATTTGGAATGGGCTACATTCACAAAACAAGAGCAGCAAGTGATGGCAGCCTCCTTGTAACTTTTAACCTAGTGGCTAGGGGTACTCAACTAGAATGTGGAAAACCAAGATTCACTCCCCACCCCTAGAATGTGGAAAAGGGATTTGAACTTGGGTCACTCACATTGCAGGAGAATGCTCTAACCACAGAGATTTGGGATATTCTGATGCAAGTCACTCTCAGTCTCTCCTGCTGAAGCTGTTCTTCTTTGTATAATTAAATAACCTTTGGACAAGGATTTGACTTGGGTCTCATATTCTAGGTGAGCCCTAACCACCAAATTATAGAGACATTTTTATTCTTTCCATTGACCAATTCATGATCACTCACAGGGGCAGTTCATAGCTCTATCACTGAATATAGATTAGTAATACACATTGAAACCAGCCTTGTTATTCTTGGAAACAAAATAGGGTTAAGCTTTATTAATTCATTTGCATATTTCTACTTTCCAGTATCAGTCATCTGTAGTGAGTTTTATATTCTTCATATAATGCACTATTAATAATTGAACAACATGAGAAGAGAAAAATTTTTTTGGGGGGTGGATATTGACTTCATTTGTGAAAGTAATTAAAATGGTAAAGAGTTAATATATTAAGCATCTGACATATTATTGGCTTTGTATCATATTATCATTAACGTTCACACTATATTTGTTATTGCAATGCAAATACCACTATTGTCATGCAAAGTATTTAAAAAATCAACAGCTTTTTCCAAAGATTAGTAAATTTTTACCCTGCATCAGTGATTTAAACCTTGCTATAATGATATGCCCTGCTCCTGCAGTAAAATCTGCCAGTACAGATCCCCGTGCTGAAATTTTCTCATTGACTTCCATGGGAACAGGAGACACTGTTGCCAACTTTCAAGATTTATTTGAGTCTCATGGTATTTGGTGCTTTTCTTAAAGCCTCGGCTCCTGAAGACATGTGGTTAGGTGTGAATATCAGCTTTCATTTAAATAAAAGTAAATTTTTAGCCCTCATGGCTGTGGAGATAAGCTTGAAAATGGGACCTCAGGGCTACAACACCAGAAGGAATCCAAAATTTATTTAAAAAAAAAAACCACCACAAAATTTTAAAGACATGATTTTTTCGTAGCCTGATTCATGAAGTGTTGTGTTCACAAAAGCAATTTTGAATACTTGCATTTGGTAATACTGGCAGCAGGTCCCAGCAGAATGCAAAAATGAGAGGCTCTATCTGATTAATGCTCAGGCCCTGGTACGTCACAAGGTCACCAATATACCTCGCCATGAAGTTGATGTGAAGAATTTTCATTTAGCTTTGGGACTGGAAACCTAAAGTTTCCATCCCAACAGAAAAATGCTGGGAATTCTTCTACACCTCTCCTGCGCCCCAGTTTAATGACTCCTCTAATTACAGCTAAATTCTTTCAAGAAAAATTCTTGCATATCTAGACCAAAATATTTTTCTAAACAAATGTTGGGGGTGAGGTTAGCATGGAGGCAGGCAAGAACTGGAAGATTCAATGCACTGCCAAAGTGACAAAGAGCCTTTCATCTCTTGGTTGCTAGTATGAGTCCAGGCCACATGACCAGGCATTACCACATGACAGTTGAGTAACCTATGTGAAATAAGGTAATGGTCTCAGTCCATACCTAGTCTACGCCAAAAAGACCCACCGCCAGCACCGCATTTGATACTGACTTACACTCTTGCTTGTAATCTTAGCAGAGGCCAAGATCTGAATGGCCCTGAAGACTGAATTATCCCCTCAACTCTAGGTGGTGCCTCCTAGGCCAGAGTTGAGGCACAATAGAGCTAGCATGCAGAGACCACTGCCTATCATGCTGGCTAACATTGTCTCACTGTTCCCTTGTACTCCCTTGCCTGTCTATATCTGTTGTCTCTTGTCTTATACTTAATTTGTAAGTGCCTTGGAGCCAGGGCTGTCTTTGTTGCATGTATACACAGATTCTAGTATAATGAGGTCCTTGTCCCTGACTGGGGTTCCTTGGTACCATTCATATAAATGTGTGTAAGGAAACTTGGGCATCTGCTGCTCATAAGATATTATTATTATGGCAATAGCACCTAGGAGCCCTCAGTCCTCATGGACCAGGACTCTATTGTGCTAGGTGCTGTACAAACACAGAACAAAACAATGGTCTGTGCCCTGAAAAGATGTGCTCTGTACACAGATACCTCCATTTTCTAGGCCTGTCATTGTTGCATGTAAGGTGGTCGCAGCTTTCTCCCTGTCTGTGAGGGCGGGAGCCCACACCCCCCTCAGTACAACACTGCCATAGTGCTTCAGTTCAGGGGCAATCAGGAAGGGTCAGTAATCCAGTAGAGGCTCTGATCTACTGTCAGTTAGGTAGAGCAGTAGAGAGTCTATTCGCCTGGGCCCTCAAACAGGGTAGGGCAGCAATCAGTTCAGGTAAGTGGTCTGGCCTGCAGCCAGGCTGAGCAACAGTGAAGTCTAGGGGAAATTCGTTCTCTGGTGGGAGAGTCAGCAAACCAGCCAGTGTCCTAGTTCAGGTGGGGGCCAGACCAAAGCAAGCCTCCTGACCACAAAGTTGGGAGGCTGCCACCCCTGACCAGGGGGTGGCAGGGTGACTCAGGCCTTCCCGCTCCACTGCATCCCAGCCCAGGGCCCTAACAGTGGCAGAGTGGTCCACCACTGGGTCAGCAGGGAAATCCAATCGCAACACACTGGCCGGCTTGCAATCAGTCACACAGCTGAGCCCTATTCAGCTTCCCTGGGCTCCTTCCTACACTCCCAGACTGGGGGTACCTGGGCTTGGGGTTGTCATCGGTCTTGCTCAGGTAAATGGCAAGCAGCAGCCCCAGCAGCTCCACAGTGTCCCTGGTGTCTGGCAGCTCCAGCAGTCCTTCCAGGTCTCTGGCACAGGAGCAGTCTCCATCAAGTCCAGGCTCCAGCAGCAGGGGAGAGACACCCTGCTCCTCTGGCAGCTCTGCCCCAACTGAGCTAGAGGGCCGGCCTTTTATAGTTCCTGTTCCTGCCCCACCCCTCTGCTTCCGGCAGGGTGTCCACGGGTATTCTGGTTCTGCCCACCAGGGGGCAGTCACAGCCCTCTCCCCATCCATCAGGGCGGGAGACCATGCCACCTTGCTATAGCCCCCCCCTCAAATCCAGCCCCAACTCTCCAGAGCTGGTATGGTCTCCCTCCCCCAACCGTGAGAGCCATCTGCATTCGCATTCTCCCTACCTGCCCTATGTTGCATGGTAAGTGCAAACAGTTGAAGGGCAAGGTACCACCTCACTAGCCTCGCGTTCGTGTCTTTCATGGTCTGGAGCCACTTGAGGGGGGCATGATCCATGACCACAATGAAGGAGTCCCCCAGGAGGTAATATCGAAGGGCCTCCACAGCCCATTTAAGTGCGAGGGCTTCCTTCTTGATGGCTGAATAGTTGTGTTCCCGGGGGAATAGCTTCTGACTAATGTAAAGGACAGGATGTTCCTCTCCATTGAGGGTCTGAGAGAGGATGGCCCCAAGTCCTACTGCAGAGGCATCAGTCCAGATCACAAATGTACGAGAGAAATCAGGGCTATAAAGCACTGGTTCGTGGCAGAGATGATCCTTTAGCATTTGGAACACTTTGGCACACTCAGGAGACCAGTTGACACATTGTGGCTGGTTCTTTGTTAGGAGCTGCATCATGGGGGCGGCAGTCGAGGCAAAGTTGGGGATGAAGCAGCAGTAATAGCCTACCAGGCCCAGGAATTGTCTCACTTGTTTTTTTGTGGTTGGGGTGGGATGCTCTTGAATGGCCTGGACCTTCCCGACAAGAGGATGCACCTTTCTCCACCCCAGGATATACCCCAAGTAGGTAGTCTCCTGGTAACCGATTCAGCACTTCTTGCACTTGGCCATCAGGCATGTGGCCTGGAGGGTCATAGGACTGCCGCCACCTGATTCAGATGCTTCTCCCAGTGACAGCTGTAGATCATGATGTCATCCAAGTAGGTAGCGGCATACTCCAGTGGGATCCAGTGGGGCTACAGTAGGTGATCCATCAGCCACTGAAAAGCTGTGGGGGCCCCCATGGAGTCCAAAAGGCATGTGGGTAAACTGGTAGAGCCCACTGCGGGTAGCGAAGGCTGTCTTATCCTTCAAGCTCGGGTCCAGCAAGGTCTGCCAGTACCCTTTCGTTAGGTCCAGGATGGCGATGTAACATGCTTCGCACAAACGGTTGAGGAGTTCATCTACCCGGGGCATTGGGTAGGCGTCAAATTTAGAAATGGTATTAATTCTCTGGAAATCAATATGGAATCATCGGGTCCTGTCTGGCTTAGGGACAATGGGCTGCACCACTCACTTTGCGACTGTTCTGTGACCCCTAACTCCAGCATCTCCTGCACCTCTTGTTCCACCGCATCCCACAGGCGATGTGGGAAGGGTCGTTTGGTTTCACAGACTACCTCTCCCGGGGAGGGAGGGGTCCTGATGATGTGCTGGGCCAGGCGGATCTATCCCAGTGTTGCTGCGAACGTCCAGAGGAAGGCCTCCAACAGGCAACTGGCTTGCTTTTGCTGCTCAGGGGCGAGGGCTTCTCCAAGGAGGAGCTCCTCTTGTTCAGTTAGAGTGGAGACCTGGGACCTAACTCCGGGTCAGGAGGATACGGGGTTATTAGCAGACCCTTCTGCTCACGCCAGGCCTTCAAGAGGTTTACATGATAGACCTGGAGTTTCTTCCATTGCTCAGGTTGGCAGACCTCATAATTAACGGGGCCCACTTGGCAGATGACTTCATAGGGACCTTGCCACTGGGCTAACAATTTGGACTCCTCAGAGGGGAGCAACACAAGGACTCGGTCCCCGGGTTTAAAGGTCCATGTTTGAGCCCCGTATTGTAGGTTCAGGCTTGGGCTCCCTGGGCCGCCTGCACGTTTTCCTTTGCTAGGTTACTGGCTCATGTCAGGTTCTCATGCAGTCACAGGACATATTGAAGGAGTCCCTGGGTCAGGGATGGGGTCTGCTCCCAGGTCTTCCACATCAGGTCTAACAATCCCCGTGGCTGGCACCCATAGAGCAGTTCAAGGGGGGAGAACTTAGGGTAGGCTTGTGGTAGGCTTGCCTCCCAAATGGCAAGTAGCAAAGGTGAGAGTAGCTTGTCCCAATGGCACAACTCCTATAGCGGAAACTTGCGGAGCATCCCCTTGAGAGTCCGATTGAACCGCTCGATGAGGCCATCGGTCTGAGGGTGGTAAATCGAGGTTTGCAGATTCCAGATCCCCAGAAAGCTACAAACTTCATGGAGCAGCCGGGAGGTGAAACTGGTTCCCTGGTTGGTTAGGAACTCACTAGGCAGGTCTACCCAAGCAAATATTTTTAGAAGTTCAGCTGCGATACTCCGCGCTGTGGCGGACTGCAAGACGACGGCCTCGGGGAAGTGGGTAACGTAGTCCATGACTACCAGGATATAGCAATAGCCCACCGCACTCTTTGCAAGGGGTCCTGAAAAGTCCATGGTGACCCTTTTGAAGGGGGTCTCCATCACCGGCAAGGGCACCAGGGGGGTTTTTGGGGTTCCCGCGGGCACCACCACTGGCAATCAGGGCAGTATGCGCAAAAGTTCTTAACGTTCTGATGCACCCCCCTCCAGAAGAACCAGGTCAGTATTTGGGCTAGGGTCTTCTTTTGGCCCAAATGGCCAGTGGCATGGATGTTGTGGGCCATCCTCAACACTGCCCGCTGGTGGCAATGGGGTACAACCAGCTGGAATCAGGTCTCATGGGTGCCAGGGTCCTGGGAAATCCAGTAGAGACATTCCCCTTTGTGTTCAAAGTGCAGCCACTGAGCTGTGCACCGTGGATCCGTAGTGATCCTGTTGACAGAGGTCAATTGCTCACAGGCCCTACTCAAAGTGGGGTCCCCTCTCTGGTCTCAGCTGAAGTCCCCCTTCACCCATATGGGGGTTTCTTGGTCTTTGGGCCCAGTTAGGGTATCATCTGGAGGGTTGATAAGCCCTTCTTCTGGTGGAACTGGAGGGTCCCCAGTGAGGTTTTGTATCCTCAAGGGGGTCCCCCTCAAAGGCCAGCTTCTCTGGAGAAGTCCGAAGAGTCGCAGTATGTAGGACCTGGCTGAATTCCGGCCACTCCCGCCCAAGGACAATGGGGTATGGGAGGTTCGGGGCGACCCCCACAGTGATCAGCTGGGTTATCCCATCAATAGCGAGGGATAGTGGAGTACTTGGATACGACTTCACTTCCCCATGTATGCAGCGAAGTCATATTGGGCCATGGCTCAGGTCATTGTCTGGGATGAGGCACCTCCGCACCATAGTCTGGCCGCAGCCAGAGTCCACTAAGGCACTATCTGTCTCCCCTCCAGGCCAGCAGGGACAGTCACCTTGGGATTCAGGTGCTGGCAGGCGTGAGTATCCCCAGGAAAGACTTTGCCAAAGGACCAATCCATGGTGGGGCACTGCCACCGGAGGTGCCCAAAGCAGCCACAATTAAAACAGGGTCTGATTTTGGTGGGGTCTCTTCGGACCTCAGGGTTCCGAGGGTGCTCCAGAGATTCTCTAGATGGGGTCCTTCGTTCCTGGTTGCGGCTGGCCAGTGCACCATGGGGCTTCGGGGTAGAACAAGGTGGGCCCCATCTCGTTGGATGTCTTTGAGGCCTGGGGCCAGACGGGAGGCAGTTGGAGGCCTGGGAGGCTTCTCCACGGTCGGGAGGGGAGTCCACATGGGGACCACTAGCCCTGGCACTGCCGGGGTCTCTGCAGCTAAAAAGTCTTCTATGAGGCCAACGGCTACCTTCAGGGTGGTTGGCCGGTGCTGCAGGACCCACTCCCTCCCTTGGGAAGGGAGGTGTGTACAAACTGTTCAACTACACCTGCTCAGCAAGTTCAGTGGCTGTGTGCCGTTCTGGTTGGAGCCATCGCCAGCAGGTGTCCTTAAGCTACTGGTACATGATGCAAGGTCGTGCCCCCGGCGGATAGGCCTTTCCCCGAAACCTATGTCGAAAGGTTTAGGGGGTAATGTCCAGAGTGTCCAAGATGGTGGTCTTGACTGCTCTATAGTTGCGGGCCTCCTCGTTAGGAAGGCCCTGATAGGCGGCCTGGGCGAACCCCATCAAATACAGGGCCAAGAGCGTGGCCCATTGTTCCGGGGCCCACCCAGCTGCTGAGGCAACTCCTTCAAAGGTAATCAAAAACACCACAAGGTCATCTTCTGGACCCATTTTTGTGAGCCATAATGGCAGCATAGGGGTCACCAGCACTTCTCCCGGGCCGGGAGAGTGGGATAGCAGGGCAGTCAGTTGCTAAAAACATTGCCTCTGCTGGTCCTGTTGCTGGGCCCCCAACACCCTGAGCTGCTGCTGTGGGACCCCCAGCTGTTGAAGTAGCTGCTGATTTTGCTGATGATGTAGCAGGGTGGCCTGCTTCTGCTGTTGGGTTTAGGCCCACCACTTCCTCAGTTGCTCAAGTTCCATAGCAGTGTTAGGGCAGATTGATGTCTAAGCACCAACGCAGTCCTCTCTCTGTCTCTGGGGCGATCGTGCCCGCATTCTCCACATGTGTAAGGCGGTCACAGCTCTCTCCCCATCCGTCAGGGCAGGAGGCAATGCCCCCTCGCTGTGACACTTCCGAAGTGCTTTGGTTCAGGGGAAAATCAACTCACAGTTAATGTCCCAGGCCTGCAGTCAGGCCAAGGAGTGATAAGTCTATAGGCCCGGAGTCCTCAATCAGGGCAGGGTGACACAGTTAATGGCTCTGGCCAGTGGTCTGGGAGAGCTGCAACGAGTCTATCAGCCCAGGCCCTCAATCAGGACAGTGCAGCAATCAGTTCAGGTAAGGGGCTCAGGCCTGCAGCCAGTTAGAGCAACAGTGTAGTCTAGGGGAGATTAGCTCTCTGGTGGGAGAGTCAGCAAACCAGCCAGTGTCCTAGTTCAGGTGGGGGCCAAACCAAAGCAGGCCTCCTGACCACAAAGTGGGGAGGCTTCCACCCCTGACCATGGGGTGGCAGGGGGTAGGGAGATGCAGCCCCTCCTGCTCCACTGCATCCCAGCCTAGGGCCCTAGCCGTGGTGGAGTGGTCCACCAGTGAGGAAATCCAACCACAACAGACTGGCTGTCTTGCAATCAGTCACACAGTCGAACCCTGTTTGGCTTCCCTGAGCTCCTTTCTACACTCCCAGGCCGGGGGTACTGGGTTCTGGGGTTGTTGTCGGTCTCGCTTGGGTAAATGGCAAGCGGCAGCCCCAACAGCTCCTTGGTGTCCCCCTGTCTGGCAGCTGCAGCAGTTCTTCTGGGTCTCTGGCACAGGACCAGCCTCCATCAAGTCCAGGCTCCAGCAGCAGGTGACAGACGTACTGCTCCTCTGGCAGCTCTGCCCCAACTGAGCTAGAGGGCCGGCCTTTTATAGTTTCAGTTCCTGTCCCGCCCCTCCGCTTCTGGTGGGGTGGCCGTGGATATCCTAGATCTGCCCACCAAGGGGTGGTTGTGGGTTTCTCCCTGTCTGTCAGGGCAGGAGACCACACCCTCTCACTACATTGCCCCTTTCACAAGCACTAGATTCATTTTAAAACATTAAAACAAACTACTTTTTAAAATGTAAGTAACTGGTTTTGCTGCATTTCCTCAGAGATGCTTTCTTCTTTTCATTTAGTGTCTTAATGTTTGATGGGCAAAGGAGTAGTGCTTCTTGGACATCTTTATTGACCATCTTAAGACCTACTCTATCTAGCAAAAGATATTTCTCAACTAATTTTGCCTTGTAGGACACTAAAGTATGCTATTTTCATAGGCAGGAACCACTGAGTGAAAGAAAAGCAAGTAGCAGCTATTCCCTGCATTGTCTGATGTATGTAGCAATAGTAAACAGCAGATGTCAGCACTAACCCAGAACTTGAAAGGTTCACAAGAAGTTTAATGACATTTCAATATTTCCAAACCATCTACATTTAAATTATGATGAAGTGTTCACTCAAAACGGATACTCTTACAGACAGAATTAAAAACACTATGCAGCACAGCTTTTAAATGCTACTCCCATTCTAGTGGTCTTACCATTCTAGAAAAGGAGTACTTGTGACACCTTAGAGACTAACAAATTTATTTGAGCATAAGCTTTTGTGAGCTATAGCTCACTTCATCGGATGCATGCAGTGGAAAATACAGTAGGGGGATTTTATATACACAGAGAACATGAAACAATGGGTATTACCATAATGATAATGATAATGAAGGTGATTATCATTATGGTAACTATAGTATCATTATTATCATGATAACTGATAATGAAGGTGGGCCATTTCCAGCAGTTGACAAGAATGTGTGAGGAACAGTAGGGGGGGAAAATAAGCATGGGGAAATAGTTTTACTTTGTGTAATGACCCATCCACTCCCAGTCTTTATTCAAGCCTAATTTAATGGTGTCCAGTTTGCAAATTAATTTCAATTCAGCAGTCTCTCATTGGAGTCTGTTTTTGAGTTTTTTTGTTGTAATATTGCAACTTTTAGGTCTGTAATCAAGTGACCAGAGAGATTGAAGTGTTCTCCGGCTGGTTTTTGAATGTTATAATTCTTGACGTCTGATTTGTGTCCATTTATTCTTTTACGTAGAGACTGTTCGGTTTGGCCAATGTGCATGGCAGTCTCTATGTAAAAGAATAAATGGACACCTATCTGATGAGCTGAGAGGGGACCTGGAGATGGCAACACTCTCAGTCCCAGTCAGGGTCATCACTGGTCTAAGCAAAGGGTCTTCTCAGGGAACTATATCTGCCATAAGCCAACCTACTGCCTCCCAAGCCAGGAGGACTTCATCAGTATCATGAGGAGGTGGTCAGAAACAAGCAACTAATAAATTATCCACCAGTTATATGGGAAAGCATATTATCCATCAGTGCTGTGCATACTGAATGGGACTGGTATATCCCTCAGGACTTCCAGCATAGTTAATGCTACTTACAGAAACAGGAAACACGCATACTCCATGGACATGATACACATGTGCACCCAATGTTGCTCTCTGTGGTGACTGGCAAAATCCTTTGAATCATGCCACAGCTCATGTCTTTAGCAAATTATCCCTGCCAGGACTGTTCCAGAGTAGAGCAACTGAGAGGAGATTCTTTTTTGATAACACTATTTGTCATATTAAACAGCTAAGTGGTATTGAGGCACCATGCCTAAAGGACAGCTGCTCTACCTTTCCTCGTTTATTTGTTTTTCGGTTTATTAAAGCACCCACCAAAGTCTGAGAGCTGCACAAAATGTAAAAACAACAACCTGTTGAATGGCATTGTCTTACTACAGCTGCTACTTGGGAATTATGAGTCACCATACACTCTAATAACCGGTGAAGGGAGGAAGGACAGAAATATAGCCGTGGTCTATTATGTACCAAAAGTATCTGGTTGGCTGTTTTTTAAACCTTGTAAAGTGTTGACTAGTTCTGATTACAAAAGTCAGTGTAACATCCATTCAGACAGTTGTTTATTACTTCTTCCACAGACAAAGCAGAGTTAGACAGCTCCATCCTGAACTGAGAACTATGCCCTAGCCTGAAGGAATTTGCTTAGCCCTGTGAGCAGCTGTATAGGCCTTTGTCTCAGACTCCTTTTGGTTCCAGCCAATCAACCCCACTCCACCTCCACAAGCTATTTCCCTCCATTACTTCACTGTCCCTGCTACCCAAACCACACTCCTTTCTGTATGTGCCTTTTTGGGGAGAGGGGACAGGATTTGGGTTGTTTTATTTTTTAAGTAGGAAAAAAAAGTCACCACCTTCAGTTTCTCTAGCCAGGAGAATGGAACAGCCTACCTATGCCAGCCACCTGTGACAAAACAAAGACGTCAAACAAGATTTAGAACAAACCAACCACAAAAATTGGAAGTGTCAGTCTTGCTACCAGGTGATGCTGTGTGAGCTACAGAGCAGCAGCACTCCACAGTCCACTCATTGGACTGAAGATGGTGTTCCCCATCCAGTATTGCTAGCTTCTCCTAGATCCAGAGGTAACTCAGAACAGTTTTAAAAAACACTGCTCTGAATTAAGAATGCCTGGATCTTTACTTCTTGTAATATAAAGGGAAGGAGGAAAACAGCTCCACAGGCTGTGCCCCTGTGGTTAACTTCTCCCTCTTTATTTCATATAATATTCCAGGGAATTATTTTTAAATTAGGACACCCTTCTGTGTTAACATATGACTAGCTCTCCACTTGGGTTCTCTCTCATCCTAAGTGGTGGCTTGCTTTCTTTCAAGTATAAACACCAAAAACTTATTTCTCCACCCATTGCAACACATACTTTCCAAAACTCAACCACTCTCAGACCAAAGCCTGAGAAATGCAATGGGCCTTAACACTATGTTCTGAAGATCAGCAAGCTCTGGTAGATCAGAGGGGAAATCAGATTTTATAGTCAAGAGCCCTCCATTACAAATATCCTGCCTCCAGACTTCAGATCTAGAAACTGATAGCAAAAGCACTTCAGCTGTCCTCTACTGCCATGTTGGCAATTACATGTAGGATGAGAGCAGGACTGAAGCAATTTAGACTCTACAATCAGCGTCAACACATTGCATTGCCCTCAGAAATCCAGAGTGAGCTAATGTAGTCTTTGAACAGTTGGTATATTATGCTCTGTTTGGCTAATACCAATTAAGAGGGAAGCCATATTCTCCAGCAACTTTCTTTTCAAAGTGATTTCAGGGGTAGCAACACATAGAACACAGAACAGTTGTCCAGAGTTTACAAAGGTATGCAGAACCACGGTGAGGTCTGCACCAGAGAGAAACTGCTGCAAACCATTAACAATGAAAAAATAAGTTGGAGACACTAATGATATCCAGGAATCTAGAAGCAATTGAGGATGACAAAGCAAATGGAAACCACTTAGAAGATACCATCCTTACCATATCTTCTATCAAGTATCCTCTATATGCTTCCTCTCTCTCTTGTGTGGACTGGACTTCTGCCCACTCATTCTCAGTCAAGATCTTGCCTCAACCAGACACTGGAAAGCAAAAGAACCATCTCGGTTTAACAGAAAAGGAGACAGAGCTTTGCTGTTTGTCATTTGCATGCTGATATCATTGCATGCCGATATCATTGCAGCCTAAATCATTTCATCTCCTCCAGTGGTCTCACATTCTTTTTGAATGGAAGACAAAGACTAGAATCCTGTGGAACTCCACAAAAGAGATTTGTCCACTCAGACCTTCTCTCAGAAGAAAGAGCAGAGCCTCTTATGCAATGCCGCCTACCCCCTCCAGGGTCCACAGGAGAGTTAACAAAAACCTGATAATCAAAGGTTATCAAACATTGCCCAATAGATCTAAGAGAATCAACATGAACACTTGACTTCTGTCTATTCCTGTAGGGACATCATCATCAAGACTAGCTCAAGCCCCATGCCATACTGAGGCTCAAAGCCAGGTTGATAAAGAACAGAAAAATCTTAGGGTTTGACATAGGGCAAAGCTAATGTTGTGTCAGCACAACCCTGTCAATACCCCTACTTAAAAAGTGAACATTCAAGATTTGGAAATAACCAGCCAGTTTGTCAAAATCAAGGGACATTAAACTTGCAGTCACAAAGGAACTATTTCCTTGACATGTATCTGTCACATTCTAATAAAAATTCTCTATTTAAAAAGGTGTTTCTGTCTAACTAAGGGTTAGTAACTTCACAAAAGTCATTCACCATTTGCAAACATCATTAGTTGCAGGGTTTGAGATTCTGGATGAACAGAACAAAAGAAACCCATTTATTTCCTAAATGCAATCTTTCTTTAGATTACAGTTTATTATTTTATTAGAACTACCAAAAATCTATGTCCCTGTATAACATCTATATAAGGAGATATGCTATATAAGACTAACTAAAGGGAACCTTCAAAAAACGTGTTGTTTGTGAATGCATGGCTTGCCATTTGTGTGCAAATGAGTGGTCCTGGTTGAAATTTTTCAACCAGCTCTACAAACAAGACCCAAAAATTAATGAAGTGCTGTTTAAACTAGAAGTGGGATGGTTCTCTCAGCTCTGCTACTGACACTTTATTAAATGTGTATCAAATGAGATGTTGGAAAATTCATTAAATCCTTTGTACTTCATATTTTTATGATTGATACCAGGAGTCACAGGATACCCTCTGCATCCTTGGCTAATACATACCTAACTCTCAATAGGCATCCTCATCTTAAAGCAGATAAAATATCCATGAGTCCAGTATATACATAACACTACATCACTGAGCACACTTTAGGACAATAACATCGCCTTTTCACTCTCACTCTACAAAGACATGACATAGTGAAATTATGAAATGGGTGTGACATCCACTTTGCATCATATACTATAGTTCTTGACTGTCACTTTACGTAAGTGGTTTAGCAGAAGAGTATCTGACATGATTATTACAGCTTAGATCCTCCAGGAATGGACAAGGAAGACTTTGGGTAAGTTTATTGGTTCTACTAACATTTTTCTGTCTTGAAATACCATACAAGGGACAAGTTCTGCTGTGTTACACCTACACATCCCTATTCAGGGAACAGAATTTGGTCAGTCATGTCCTATCAGAGATGGGTGTCTTATATGGCAGCTAGAACATTGTTTCCAATCCAGTGAAGAAGACCTTTGACAAATTACTGTCCACTGGGCCTGCACAACTCTGGATTCTATTTTTTTTCCTATAAATCACAACACATTGCCATCCAGCAATGAGTCCCTATTCAACATTTTATTTTGTTCCCATTGTTCAATGTGTGGTCCCAGTCCTTATTTACTGAACACTATTCAAACCCTACTCTGAGGACCAAATTATTTCCTCCTGGACTTTCCTATAGCACCCACCACTATAGTATCTGAGCTGTTCACAAACATTAATGAACTTCTTTTCATAACACCCCTGTGAGGTCAGGGGTCTATTATCTCCATTTTACAGATGGGGAATGGAGGCCTAGAGAGAGTAAGATCAAAAGAATCAACTAATTTGGGGTGTCCAACCTGAGATGTATAAGGCCTGATTTTTCAGAGTTCTTAGCATTATACAGCATGTTATATGTTCAAAGCACAGCTCCCATTGACTTCAGTTGCAACTGAGAGTGCTCAGCACTTCTGCAAATCAGACTCCAGGGTCTCAAGTCAAGCACCCAGAAAAATGAGGCACACACAATTAGTGACCACCTGTGAAATGTCTGGTTTAAGTGATTGGTCCAGCATCAAACAGGAACTCTGTGGGCAGAGGCAGGGGTAGAATCCAATTCTCAAAGACAGCATTCAACTGCCTTAACCATGAGACCATCCTGCCTCTTCCTGCAATCTCCTGCCTCATTCCCAACTTCTGCAACAAATGAGGCAGGGGTCCTACAGACCAACAACAGCCTCTTCAACTGCAGCTGATTCATCCACACTGAATGAGGCAGGGGGCCTCTGGAAAAGTAGTATGTGATCATGCAAAGACTATCATAATGCATATGCACAAGGGAGATGAATGAAGGATGCATAGGATGCAACTTTATACATATTTCTTGCTCTGATCCTTCTGGTTATATCCTCTATCCCACTTCTGCAGTTTCAATTATTTGCTCTTTTCTTTGACCAGATCTAATCCTCACCTCAAGATCTCTCACCTTCTTCCCTGCCCAGAATCCCTGCAGGAACCCTCTTCCTCTCAATCTCCCCACCTCCATATTTTCTGTTTCCTCTTAGCCCACTCCATGGCTACTGGGCACACTCTCCAGGTCTCCTCCCTCCCTGCCAGTGGGTCAGGAGCTGCCCTCTGCTGTTGCATCGCATTCCTTCAGCAGATGCTGTCTTTGTACCTCTCTGCTGTCACTAGAATCATAGAATTATAGAATATCAGGGTTGGAAGGGACCTCAGGAGGTCATCTAGTCCAACCCCCTGCTCAAAGCAGGACCAATCCCCAATTAAATCATCCCAGCCAGGGCTTTGTCAAGCCTGACCTTAAAAACTTCTAAGGAAGGAGATTCTACCACCTCCCTAGGTAACGCATTCCAGTGTTTCACCACCCTCCTAGTGAAAAAGTTTTTCCTAATATCCAACCTAAACCTCCCCCACTGCAACTTGAGACCATTACTCCTTGTCCTGTCCTCTTCTACCACTGAGAATAGTCTAGAACCATCCTCTCTGGAACCACCTCTCAGGTAGTTGAAAGCAGCTATCAAATCCCCCCTCATTCTTCTCTTCTGCAGACTAAACAATCCCAGTTCTCTCAGCCTCTCCTCATAAGTCATGTGTTCCAGATCCCTAATCATTTTTGTTGCCCTTCGCTGGACTCTCTCCAATTTATCCACATCCTTCTTGTAGTGTGGGGCCCAAAACTGGACACAGTACTCCAGATGAGGCCTCACCAATGTCCAATAGAGGGGGACAATCACGTCCCTCGATCTGCTGGCAATGCCCCTACTTATACATCCCAAAATGCCACTGGCCTTCTTGGCAACAAGGGCACACTGCTGACTCATATCCAGCTTCTCGTCCACTGTCACCCCTAGGTCCTTTTCCGCAGAACTGCTGCCTAGCCATTCGGTCCCTAGTCTGTAGCGGTGCATTGGGTTCTTCTGTCCTAAGTGCAGGACCCTGCACTTATCCTTATTGAACCTCATCAGATTTCTTTTGGCCCAATCCTCCAATTTGTCTAGGTCCCTCTGTATCCTATCCCTACCCTCCAGCGTATCTACCACTCCTCCTAGTTTAGTATCATCCGCAAATTTGCTGAGAGTACAATCCACACCATCCTCCAGATCATTTATGAAGATATTGAACAAAACCAGCCCCAGGACCGACCCCTGGGGCACTCCACTTGACACCGGCTGCCAACTAGACATGGAGCCATTGATCACTAACCGTTGAGCCCAACAATCTAGCCAACTTTCTACCCACCTTATAGTGCATTCATCCAGCCCATACTTCTTTAACTTGCTGACAAGAATACTGTGGGAGACCGTGTCAAAAGCTTTGCTAAAGTCAAGAAACAATACATCCACTGCTTTCCCTTCATCCACAGAACCAGTAATCTCATCATAGAAGGCGATTAGATTAGTCAGGCATGACCTTCCCTTGGTGAATCCATGCTGACTGTTCCTGATCACTTTCCTCTCATGTAAGTGCTTCAGGATTGATTCTTTGAGGACCTGCTCCATGATTTTTCCAGGGACTGAGGTGAGGCTGACTGGCCTGTAGTTCCCAGGATCCTCGTTCTTCCCTTTTTTAAAGATTGGCACTACATTAGCCTTTTTCCAGTCATCTGGGACTTCCCCCGTTCGCCACGAGTTTTCAAAGATAATGGCCAATGGCTCTGCAATCACAGCCGCCAATTCCTTCAGCACTCTCGGATGCAACTCGTCCGGCCCCATGGACTTGTGCACGTCCAGCTTTTCTAAATAGTCCCTAACCACCTCTTTCTCCACAGAGGGCTGGCCTTCTACTCCCCATGCTGTGACGCCCAGCGCAGCAGTCTGGGAGCTGACCTTGTTAGTGAAGACAGAGGCAAAAAAAGCATTGAGTACATTAGCTTTTTCCACATCCTCTGTCACTAGGTTGCCTCCCTCATTCAGTAAAGGGCCCACACTTTCCTTGGCTTTCTTCTTGTTGCCAACATACCTGAAGAAACCCTTCTTGTTACTCTTGACATCTCTTGCTAGCTGCAACTCCAGGTGTGATTTGGCCTTCCTGATTTCATTTCTACATGTCCGAGCAATATTTTTATACTCTTCCCTGGTCATATGTCCAACCTTCCACTTCTTGTAAGCTTCTTTTTTATGTTTAAGATCTGCTAGGATTTCACCGTTAAGCCAAGCTGGTCGCCTGCCATATTTACTATTCTTTCGACACATCGGGATGGTTTGTCCCTGTAACCTCAACAGGGATTCCTTGAAATACAGCCAGTTTTCCTGGAGTCCTTTCCCCTTCATGTTAGTCCCCCAGGGGATCCTACCCATCCGTTCCCTGAGGGAGTTGAAGTCTGCTTCGAAGAAGCAGAAGTGGCTTCTGCTCACCAGCTGATTAGTCAGCAAAGGAATGGGGAGAAACTGAGGAGGCAGCTTCAGGAGGCACCCACAGCAAAGCTAATGGAGAAAACAGGAGGGAAGTCCTCAGATTTACTGAGGCTGATTTAAGTAAAACCAGTTGGAGTACCAGGACTATTCCTCCAGACCAGAACAAACCTTGCAAACCAGGATTCTGACCAACCTACTCTTTGCCCAGGAAAAAACGTGGCTGCTTTAATGCTAGGAAACATACTCAATACCATATCCTCCAAGTGCAATTTCAAGCCACTGATGGTACTTGGACAACTGATCTCAGAGGCCATTAAAAATACATCAGAATCTCACTGATTCCTAAGACATGGCATTAATCAGTGGTTGTAATAGAGGGGGAAAGGGATGGTTCCTCCCCGGCTCACCACTTTTTTACCCACTTATAACGCCCAGCTGCAGCACTGTCATACACCTCGCATTTTAACAATAAAAAACTGAAATGCATTGGACTTGAGATATTAAAATGAAGCCTCTTTTCTAATATTTTCAGTTTGCCAGCTCTATGTCTTTAGTTATATATTGGAAAAGGTATCTAGGCACCTAGAAAGGCAGATAATCACTTAGTGGAATTTTCAAAAGTGCCTAGAAGCCTAACTTCCATTGATGTCAGGCCTAAACGCCTTTAAGAATCTGGCTCAACATCAGAGTATCTGGGCTCTCCTTCTGCCATCCACCACTTGGGAACTTCAGCTTTGAATATATAATTACACCCAATTATTACACTTTCAACAAATGATTATCAAAGCTGTTTTTAAATGCACTAAACTAGTCCATGATGTGTGCACTGTTTAACTATCTCCATTTTTTGTTTGCTGTTCCTTTCCTCAATATTGAACAAAATACCTGATGTATGACATTCTATCAACAAATACACCATATTGGGTCTTGATAGTTAAGTGCATTGTAACTGACTGTCTTACCTTGATCTGGGCTCTCAATTTTAAACATTGGGAAACATGATTTTGATTGGAGTGACATTAAACGTGAGAGACAAAAACAGGTAGGAGAGTATTTTACCATATTTGTAAAAGAGAATTGATTTTTGAGAGACTAACAGCTGTATTAATCCACTGAATAAGACAGGTTGACAGTGGTTATTCATTTATTCACATGGGCAGAATGTGGCTCAACCTATAACTGTCACATCCTGTTGCTGAATTGTGCAATGTGTGATCATGTGGAGCATGCCCTCCTCCCCCTCACTTTAGTTATGAATAAGTTGTTGCTTGCACCTTTGCAACAAATCTCTCTCCTCCCCTCCCCACCTATGTAATTCTGTCACATCCTTGGCAGAGTTGTAAGTCCCTCTGATTCCATTGGCATATAGATACTTCAGATTAGCCACACTGAGCCTTATTCTCCAATAATTTACTATGGCCTACAATCTATAAATTGCTCTAGCGATTTTTGGAGGAAAGTCTGCATAAAAAGAAATGAGATTCATGTAAATGCTACCACAGACAGATAAAGACAGGATACTTGGCACATCTGGTGTCCCAGAAATAATGGTAAAAGACATGTGGCTAGGGTCTAAGCAAATGCTAAAGAGGACCTTGAGTCCTGCTCTGTGGATGCTTTGCATGGCTAATGAGTTTAACTTACTGACACTTCTAATACTATATAATTTTTGTTTGTATACATTTAAAAAAAGTGAAAAGTGAGAAAATTGGCCCACCAATACTTAGAAAGAACCAAGTCATGCCATGTAATAGGAACAGCTTTGTATTCTTGGGAGTGCTCCTGCTGCTTGGCAGTTTCCAGTTTGTTCCTATCCATACTGAATTGCTCACATTCATTCATTAGTGAAGAACATCTGTCTTCTTTGCCAAATCACACTTGTCTATGCCAACTTAGCTTAGTCAGGCAGCATTGGTTTCTCTGCATGGCATGTGCATAACTTTTTCACAAAGGCCACATATTAATCCGGATAACATTTGAATGTCAGGAATGTTTGTGCCATAAAGGAAATATTTGTTTGTTTGTTTTGAAACTTAGTGAACAGGTAGCAGCTAACAGCAGAGTTTCAGTGGGAGTTTGGTGGGAGAAGGTGGTCAGATGCAGAAGGTGCAGAATGTACATCATCCTTGAATGGGAATAAAATTTCACCTGAGAGAGCTCATGGCAGAGAACATCCAAGAATTAGACATGCAGTTATAGGAATTGAGATGGATATATGAAGGTAATGCAGGTGAGGAGAGAAGAGGTGGTACAAACAACTCAATATTTGCAGACAGACACCTGCTGAACAAAAGGAACTGCAGGGTGGACAGCCAGAAGAGGAGAGTGATCCATGGAAGAACATGACCATGAGGACAAAGCCCAGGAAGAGACGAGCTAGTGGCGGTGAAGATGAGTTGACTAACAGTTTGCTACACTGGGGCACGAGGAAGAGAAACAGGCAGAAGATGGGATCGCAGCAAATAAAAGAAGGGATGCAGTCCTGGCAGAAGAGAGGAAGAGATGATGGAGGTAATCAGACCAGATTGACCAGAGCCCAAAGAAAAATGAGGATGGTGTACAGAGGCTGTGAGAGAGACCACCAGGAAGAGACAGGTCTGTGTGATTGGGAATTCCATACTCAAAAATCAACAGGCCTGTCACCAGACCAGATCCAGAGAACTGAGATCCAGAGAACAGAATGTGCTCTCTGCCAGGAGCAAGGATATGAGATGTGGACAAGAGGCTGAAAAGGACCCTGATGGGAGCAGGGAAAAATTTACTGATTGTGCTGCATGTTGGGACAAATAACACTGCTAAATTCCCACTGGAATGGATCAAGAATGACTGTACTGATGACGCTTGTTAAAAAAATAATGCATTAATTAAATTTGAGAGTGAACTTCTTGGGAGATAATTGTATGTCCCCTGTTCTATTTTACCCGCATTCTTCCATATATTTCATGTTATAGCAGTCTCAGATGATGACCCAGCACATGCTGTTTGTTTTAAGAACACTTTCACTGCAGATTTGACAAAATGCAAAGAAGGTACCAATGTGAGATTTCTAAAGATAGCTACAGCACTCGACACAAAGTTTCAGAATCGGAAGTGCCTTCCAAAATCTGATAGGGACAAGGTGTGGAACATGCTTTCAGAAGTCTTAAAAGAGCAACACTCCGATGCAGAAACTACAGAACCCAAACCACCAAAAAAGAAAATCAAACGTTCTGCTGGTGGCATCTGACTCAGATAATGAAAATGAACTTGCGTCAGTCCGCACTGCTTTGGATTGTTATCAAGCGGAATTTGTCATCAGCATGGACGCATGTCCTCTGGAATGGTGGTTGAAGCATAAAGGGACATACGAATCTTTAGCGCATCTGGCACGTAAATATCTTGCGATGCCGGCTACAACAGTGCCAGGCGAATGCCTGTTCTCACTTTCAGGTGACATCGTAAACAAGAAGCGGGCAGCATAATCTCTTGCAAATGTAAACAAACTTGTTTGAGTGATTGGCTGAACAAGAAATAAGAGTGAGTGGACTCACAGGCTCTAAATTTTACATTGTTATATTTTTGAATGCAGGTTTGTTTGTTTTTTTACATAATTGTACATTTGTAAGTTCATTGTTGATGATAAAGAGATTGCACGACAGTACTTGTATTAGGTGAATGGGAAAATACTATTTTTTTTGTTTTTTTACAGTGCAAATATTTGTAATCAAAAATAAATATAAATTGAGCACTGTACATTTTGTACTCTGTGTTGTAATTGAAATAAATATATTTTAAAAAGTAGAAAACATCCAAAAATATTTAAATAAATGGTATTCTATTATTAACAGTGTGATCAATCACATGATTAATCTTTTTAATCACTTGAAAGTCCTTATATATACATAAATATTTGCAAGAATTACCTATAATTATTAAGAGGCTACGTTTTCTTCTGAATTTTCTGCTCAGTTGAGTTGAACCTTATGAACTGAGATTGTCTTGTAAGATATTAATCTGCCTTGGAAAAGCATACAACATGTATTTGTATTGACACCTACCAATATATTAAGTTTATTATTGGGAGTTGTATCTAAAGGAGTTAGGTGCAAATCTCACTGGGAATTGGGTGCTTTGAAAATCTCATTCAAAGTCCCTGCCCAACGGACTTTACATTCTGATAAAAATTGATCCTGTATTTTCTGTGTACCCAAAGATTGCACTTGCTTGTCAGGAAAAATGTAAGATTGGGACCTAAATGAGACAGAAAACAAGAGAAGTGTCAGAGCATGATTGGGGTTACTGAGGCAAAGTAGGGAAGCGAGAAGAGAGACTCAATGAAAAAGGACAATTTTTATTTACAAAACAAGTCAGTCCTGTAAATTTAATTATCTTTCTTCCCAGTTTAACTTTTACTATTGTCAATCAACTGATGTACATTGTTTTATTTTACATCTTAATTATAAGCTTCTGTTTGATTTGCTCTTTTACAGTGTTCAATCAAAGAGCAGAAGACTGTGCTGAAACAGATTCTGTGCTGAAAAGCGAGTCAGAAGGTATTACAGTGTGTGTACGATGATTTGTTGCATAACTAGATAGGTATATCTAGCTATTGATTAAAGCAATATTGTTCTTAGTCATGGATTTTACATGCCTTCTCCCTTTGTCTTGCAAGAGGAGAACCAAGTTACTGGCATCTCAGACCTTCCAAAAATAACAGCCACTATTCTCACAATTTCTGAGAAAGCTTCAAGGTGGTAGAATCCTTTTATATATATTTTAAAATAATCCATTTTAGGAGAATTGGATTTGTTACCACACCAGTTTGTCAACCACAATAATTTGAGACTGACTGTATGTGGAAATGCTCTACTGTACCTGTGCTCACTTTAAATTACAAACACAAAAGAGTAGACTGATATTAACTTTTACAGTTACACTGTGTGAGAGGCAGTCATTCTCTACATGACTTATGGTGCACAAAATCTGAAAAAAATTATCCTTGAAATGAACAAAGAAAGCTCTGTAAATGCCCCAAGAAAAAGGGCTGCATACGCTCAGTGAATAGCTGGCTTCTCTGTCAAACATATATAGATGTTCTAAAAATAGATCCAATAAATGTTATGAAAGTTTACATTTATTCAGGCTGCAAAAGGTACTGTTGTATTTGTATTGTATTGTAAGGCATTACTAGCTAAAGAAATGAGGCACTCATAAAGCATAGTCAAAGATAGCTTCACCTAGAGAGCAAGTCTCTTTCAGAAAAATATATTTTAAAAAAGAGTCTTTAAGAGAGCAAAAGTAATTTTAAGACAGAAAAAGAATGTTTTAAATGTTTTTCTGTTTAGATTATGACTAAGTGCTGTTAGAAATTAGGAATGAGTAGATGCTACCTGAAGGAGACAGATGAGTAACTATGAACATCTATATGTCATTTGGACAGAGCTGGCCAGAAAATTTTGACGAAAGTGAAGTTCAAACAAACACAAAAATGTTTGCATTTTCTTTCCTAATTTACCAACCAGCTGTACTCTTGAAGACTATTAGCTTCAGAGGTTGGACTTAACCCTATTTTGTTTCTTGATACATTTAAGAAAATTCCTGATTAACATTTAGTTAAATAGATCTAGAGACTGCAAATTGAACACCATTTGATTACTAAGATTATATTTAGCATTTAACAGCTCACTTGGTTACATATCATGATCCAAGTAAGATTTAAATGGCTCTAAGTGTCTAAAATCTGACTAAATGCCACAACCCTTTGTGTAGCCAAGGGCACTGACATTTACTACTCCCCGTTTGTGTCCTGCACCCCCAATCCTGTATCTCTAGCACCTAGGGATACGATTTTAAGAAACAGGAATCTAAAACTAGACTCTCAAATCCATGTTTAGGTAACTAAATAGGTGGCCTGATTTTCAAAAGTCCTAAGCACCTACTGACATGAATAGGAACTGTTCGGTATCCTGCATTTCTGAAGTTAAAGCTACTCATTTGATACTTAAATATGACTTAGTTAGACTCCTATTTTAGAACATTTTGGCATAGTTGCCACCACTTTGAATTTTTACAGCATTTACATTTTGCTAGCCTCATTTACACACCTCCCCCTAACAGACTAACTTACATGCATGTAATTGTTTATAACATCTTTTAAACGACTCATAAATTGGGCTCACAATGTTTGGGGAGAGCTAGCAGATCTTTAATAGATACATATGTTTAAGGGCATTTTTAAACCTCAACAAAATACACATTTAATAATTTAAATTTCTCTTGGTTCAAAATGTAATCACAGCTAATCTACTGGACTAAGATATTAGATACTTCAAACAATTACTTACTGCTTGTGTGTTCTTTTTATTGTTAGAGCCCTTTCTTGCAAACATTTAATACCAGGTTTTGTGCTTGTTATAAAGAATAGGTCATAAGATTTGGGCCCAGACTCTCAGTATTGTAAAGTATGTTCTGAATTGTCACTTGCATATAAATTAGTCACTTGTGGGAAAGTGCAACTTTGATGTTGTAGACATATAAAACATGTACCACTGCTGCATGTTTTATATGACTTCTGTGGGATTATACCCAGTAGTCTGCGCTTGCAAAGGCAGGCCCTTTGGGTCAGATCCCCACTGGGGCAGGTAATGGCCTCGCTGATTGCACCATTCCTGAGGGGCCGGAGCGAATCCCGGCCCTGAGACCAGCCCTGACTGCACTGCTGGATCAGCCTGACAGACACAGTCACCTCCCAGCAAGGCCAGTGAGTTTGGCCAGGAGGCAGGGCTTGGTGGAGTGGGTCTGTGGGGAGTCTGGGGGGGGTGCTGGGCTGTGAAGGGGAGGGGAAGATCTATGTGTGTTGGGACACTAGGGAGTGGGGGTTCTGTGAGGGGGTGCTGGGTAGTTGTGGTGGGGCTGTGGGCAGGGCAGTGTTGTGGTGGTGGTGGTGAGGTAGTTGTGGGTGGGTCGGGGGGCGCTGGGAATAGTCGGTCTGGGGGGCCTCTGGCCATAGGGAGTGGGGGGGTGTTGACCAGGGGGGCTGTGTGGCGCAGCGTAGGCCCACCCCCAAGGGGAAGGGGCATGCTGGCAGCACAGGGCCGGGCAGGCCAGGCCACTGTGCATCTGGCAACTGCTGGTTTGTAAATAGTGCCTTTATACTGAGCAGAGCAGGGCCGCCCCTGCCATGCCATGCCCCATTGCCTCTGGCTGGCCCCTCGCTCCGGGGACTGACTTCGCCGCACCATGCTCCATTGCCTCCATGGGGGCCCACAAAAGGTTAATCCGGCCCTGGCATCAGCACATGCTTAAAGCAAAGTATGTGAGTAAATAATTCAATAATCCTACTGACGTTAAGCACATGATTAAATAGTTTGCTGAACTGGGCTAGAGTGCTCAGCACTTGCAGGCGTAAGGCCTAATTTATGCAGGTTGATCAGGTTCATCCTTTGCACTGTGGACCCCTTGGTAGTGTAAATGCTACTACTACCTCTAGTAGATCCTCTGGGAGTAGGGTGACCAGATAGCAAGTGTGAAAAATCGGGACAGGGGGTGGGGGGTAATAGGTGCCTATATAAGAAAAAGCCTCAAAAATCAGGACTGTCCCTATAAAATCGGGACATCTGGTCATCCTACCTGGGAGACATACCTTTATGGATCTGCTCTGTAGAACTTATCAGTTTCTCTTACCACCAAAGTGCCCCCTTACATCAAGTCACAGCATTACAGGCAATTTTTTCCTTGCACTATCTTTTGACCACTGCCTTAGCCCTGCATTTTGGCCTGTCTGCCTCTGGGTCTCCTATGGCCTGGCCTTCTGGCCAGCTCACCTCTTAATTACAGCTCCTTTCCAGAGTAACTAAAAGTCCCACTATAAACCCAAATAAATACCCAAACTAATAAGTCTTCTGCCCCCTCAGGCTCCTGAAGTTCACTACTTCCTGCCCCCGTAGAGCTTCTCTCATGTGGCTTCCTCCCAGCAGGCTTCCCCCCACTGGCTCCCCTCCCCTTCCCTCCCATCCTCCCAGGATTCTGACAGCTTCCCTACAGGATTTCGTTGCTCTTTGCAGAGACGATCTCTACACCTACCCTGCTCCCTGTGGGCCTTCAAGCCTGACTTCCCCAGGCCCTTCCTAGAGAGGAAGCTCCCCTTATTCTTCTTTCCAGGGTCTCCTCCCTAATATGAGTAAATAGTCATCTCTCAGTTTCCCAGCAGCTGGGTCAGTCATTATAAGTAAGTCTCCATCTTAGTCAGCTGGGAGATAGCTGTTAGGTCACAGTTAAGTGCCACCATTGCTAAATAACAAAGTAAAAGAAGCAGTGAAAGGCAAAAAGGCATCCTTTAAAAAGTGGAAGTTAAATCCTAGTGAGGAAAATGAGTCACAGGGAATGGATCACTTGATCATTACTTGTTCTGTTCATTCCCTCTGAGGCACCTGGCATTGGCCACTCTTGGAAGACAGGATACTGGGCTAGATGGACCTTTGATCTGACACAGTATGGCCATTCTTATGTTCTTATGGCCGAGCCTAAATTGCTTTAAAATGTCAGCAGCCAGCCTATGACAGGGACAAACCTCCCACATCCCTCAATTAAAGGAATGAAGTAACAGTCACTGTGAGCTAAAATTATCCATGAATATCTAGAAATGTAGTCCCTCTGTTTCACAATACTAGAAACCAACTGCTTTATCATGCTGCTCTAGTATAATGTTTTCATATCATCCTAGGGAAAGTGCAACAAAGAAGGCTAATGGAATAGAATAAAAATATGTATCTGAAAAGTTCAGTGAACTAGCAACTGGATTTATACTGGACTGATATTATTTGTAGTAATAATAATAATTTTTGCTAAGCTTTGTTTCCTGTTTACAAAAGATTATGACTAAAATTTTGTTTATAGAAATATTAACAAGCAACAAATTTTGGATCCATAACCACTATAAAGAAATAAAATCAGATTTATAATGAAAAAATTAATTTTGGAAAGAAGTTTATAAACATTAGGTCATCTAATCAGGAAACAGAAAAAAATAAAATATGAAACAGATGATCAGTAATGCATAGCAGATTTCTAATATCTATATCTAATATAATAATAATTTCTAATATCTAATGAACTGAATAGCTAACCAAACTGATTGAAATACAAGACATAATTTTTGTGAAGATTTTCACACAGATTTTGTCCTTGTATTATGAAATTTGAAATTTCAATGAAATATTTCAAAGCTTTTCAACCAGCTGTACTCATTACAAAGAATTTGAAAACATTCATTGGTCAAATATGTTCATAAAAACTAATAGACAAACAATTTCTAAACAAATCTGTAAAAACAGTGAATAATTTGCAGAGAATTCATAAACCAAAAAAAAGACTTAAATTTGCCAAATATATTGTTTAGCAACAAAGATCTACTACTAGATCTAGCAATAAATAAGCCTGTCTTGAATAAATATGTACTAGTTACAATATGTACTAGTTTACAGCATCATACTAAGAGCTCATGCTCAGCTGATTAACCACCATACCCCACAAATCTTTTTAGAGTCTCTGCTTCCTTGGATAGAATTTAAGTATGGCCTACATTCTTTATTCCTAGATTTATACATTTAGCCATATGAAAATGCATATTGTTTGCTTGCAACCAACTTACCAAATGCTCCAGATAGGTCACTGATACAGAGCTACCCTCTTCATTATTTACCACTCCCACATCTTCCTGATATGCTGGTGGAATGGCAGGAGTATAATTATATGATGAGACTATATCATCTTTTTTCTTCCCAAATACAAAACACTTCTGCCTTTTCAGCATTATTATTGATATCTGTACCATTTCCATCTTATAATGGACCAATGCCACTGTTAGAGTTCTTTTGGTTCCTCGTTAGGGGCTCAGGAGGGAGGGAGATAGGTGCCTGAGAATGGGATTCACAGAAGCCAGCATATTGAACAGAGCCGTCAAAGGTAGCCACAGGCGGGGGGGGATACCAATGAGAACGGTGTGTCCTAAGCCCCACCCCTTCAGGGAGTTCATTGCTTAAATACAGGCTGGAGGGAGGGTGCCTATCTCTGATTTGGATTTTCTCCTGTGAACCCCCTCCTGGAGTCAGGGGCTTACTGTGTTTCTTGCAAGAAGCATGGGCGGTGCAGACAGAGAGTGAGAAATACACTAGCCTGGTGGGAACAGCACTGAGGTGGATGACCCAGGATCCACTCTGCCTTCTCCAATGGCTATTTATTTATCAAAGTCGAACAGCTTCAACAGCATAGATTGAGGGAGATCCAGATCAGAATATCCCATAGCCCAGTGGTTAGGACACTCATGTATCCTTGAGCAGATTGGGGACCTGAACTAGTGGATTCCCACATCCCAGCTGAGTGCCCTAACCACAGAGCTAACAGTTATGTGGAAAGGTCTTCTTCCCCTTCCTCTCCCTCCCCCATTTTGTGTGGACTTAGGCAGCCTCTGAGTGTGCTTACCAGATTGGGCACCTCACATGAGTTAGGCAGAAGAATATCTATCTCCCCCCAGTACATGAATCTCTCTGGGGCTCATGTGTCTGGACACCTAGATTGAGGTTGCAGTGCGCATTCCCAGAAAAACAGATGCCTAAGGAACTTTCACTGCAAAAATTTAGGCCTCACGCAAGCTTAGGCACCTACAGCAAGTTTAGGCAGCAGTTGAGTGGGGGTTTTGTCAATACCAGTGGTACCTATATCTCGGAGTTAGGTGCCTAAAGTGGCAGTTAGGCACCTAAGTCCCTTTGTGAATCTAGCCCAAAATAAATTCCACCTAGCAAGGGACATGAAAAGCAATATGAAGAGGTTATATAAATACATTAGGAGCAAGGAAAAGGTGAAGGAAAATGTAGGTCCTCTACTTAGCAGGGAAGGAGAGCAAAAAATGCACAACATCAAGAAGGCTGAGGTGTTTTATGCCTATTTTGCTTCAGTCTTCACTAAAAAGGTTAATTGTGACCAAATGTCTAACACAATTAATATCAACAACAAGGGGGAAGGAACACAAGCCAGAATAGGGAAATAACAGGTTAAAGAATATTTAGATAAGGTTGATATATTCAATTTGCTAGGGCTGGATGAAATTCATCCTAGGTTACTTAAAGAACTAATTTAAGAAATCTTGAGATTTCTCTAGATCTCTATCTTTGAGAACTCATGGAGGATGGGTGAGGTCCCAGTGGACTGGAGAAGAACAAATATAATACCTATCTTTCAAAAAGGGAAGAAAGGGAACCCAGATAATTATAGACCAGTCGTGCTTACTTGATACCTGGAAAAGATACTGGAACAACTTATGAAACAATCAGTTTAATAATATGTACCTAGAGGATAATAGGGTTATAAATTATAAACAGCATGGATTTGTCAAGTACAGATCATGCCCAATCAACCTAATTTGCTTTTTTGACAGGGTTACTGGCCGACTGAATAGGAGTAAAGCAGTAGACATGATATGTCTTGAGTTTAGTAATGCTTTTGACACAATACCTCATGACATTCTCATAAGCAAATTAGGAAAATGTGATCTAGATGAAATTACTATAAGGTGGTGTAGCAAAGCGCCAACACACCAGCGCAGCACCTCCTGCTGGTCCTCTGGGAATTAGCTCGATTCCAGCCTCGGAGTGCCTCCTGCTGTCCGGTGTCTTCCTATTGGTACCTGCTTTCTGTAAATCTCCACCACTTGTAGAACTTCAGGCCCCACGTTCCTCCCAGACCCCAATGTCCCTTACCTGGGGATGCTGCCCCACAGCAGTGCCGCCACACTCTGGGTCTCCCCTCCCAGGGGAACCCCAAACCCCTATATCCACTTTGCCTCAGTGGCTACTGCCAGTCATCATCGAGCCTCTTCTCTCAGGGGCAATCTGCAGTCTGTAATGGCCACTCATCACTGGCAAGGGGGTTGGACCTGCTGCCTTTCTAGCCCCAGCTGCCTCCCTGTAGCCCTAGTACCTCCCCTGACCTTTAGCAAGGCCTCAGCCTGGGGACTGCCCAGGCCAGAGCTCCTCAACTCTGCCTGCCTTTCCGCAGCCCTGCTCTGCCTCAGGTACCCTGCTTGCTCTCCCAGGCAGCCTGGTCCTCTCTGCTCCCCAGCTGGAGCAAGAGTCTCTCCTCCCACTCTCTCAGCCTGCCCTTTTATCAGGGCCAGCTGTGCCCTAATTGGGTGCAACCACACCTGTGGCTGACTATCCAACCTGCCTCCCTTGACAGCTTTTAACCCCTTTCTGACTCGAGCGGGTTGATCGCCCCACTAGAGATGGGTACCCAACTGGTTGAAAAACCACACTCAGAGAGTAGTTATCAATGATTTACTGTCAAACTGGAAGAACCTATCTAGTCAAGTACTGTAAAATCTGTCCTGGGTCTGGTACTTTTCAATATTTTCAGTAATAACTTGAATAATGAAGTGGAAAATATGCTTATAAAATTTGAAGATGACATCAAGCAGGGCGGGTTTTTAAGCACTTCAGAGGATAGGATTAGAATTCCAAATTACCTTGATAAATTGGAGAATTGGTCTCAACTCAGTGAATGAAATTCAATAAAGACAAGTGCAAAGTACTACACTTAGGAAGTCAAAAATCAAGTGCACAAATACAAAATGGGAAAAAATTGGCTAGGCAGTAGTACTGCAGAAAAGGACATTACAGTGAATCACATCCCACCATCAACCTCAGCCTAGACCAGTCCACAGAAGAGATCCACTTGCTGGACACTACGGTGCTAATAAGCGATGGTTACATAAACACCACCCTGTACCGGAAACCTACTGACCGCTATTCCTACCTACATGCCTCCAGCTTTCACCCAGACCACACCAAACGATCCATCATCTACAGCCAAGCTGTAGACTTCTGGGAACTCTTCTGGCTCTGTCAATCTGTTTCTTCACTTCCACAGGTGGGTATTGTCCTACTACAGGACAGGCCCAACAAAGAAAATAACAGAACGCCACTAGCCATCACCTTCAGCCCCCAACTAAAACCTCTCCAACACATCATCAAGGATCTAAAAGCTATCCTGAAGGACGACCCATCACTCTCACAAATCTTGGGAGACAGGCCAGTCCTTGCTTACAGACATCTCCCCAATCTGAAGCAAATACTCACCGGCAACCACACACCACACAACAAAAACACTAACCCAGGAACCTATCCTTGCAACAAAGCCCGTTGCCAACTGTGTCCACATATCTATTCAGGGGACACCATCATAGGGCCTAATCACATCAGCCACACTATCTGAAGCTCATTCACCTGCACATCTACCAATGTGATATATGCCATCATGTGCCAGCAATGCCCCTCTGCCATGTACAGTGGCCAAACTTGACAGTCTCTACGTAAAAGAATAAATGGACATAAATCAGACGTCAAGAATTATAACATTCAAAAACCAGTCGGAGAACACTTCAATCTCTTTAGTCACTCGATTTCAGACCTAAAAGTCGCAGTATTACAACAAAAAGACTTCAAAAACAGACTCCAACGAGAGACTGCTGAATTGGAATTAATTTGCAAATTGGATACAATAAACTTAGGATTGAATAAAGACTGGGAGTGGATGTGTCATTACACAAAGTAAAACTATTTCCCCATGTTTATTCCCCCCCGCCCGCGCACTGTTCCTCACACGTTCTTGTCAACAGGTACTCCTTTTCTTTTTGCATATAGTGGCAGTGTTTGTTATGGAGGGTTGAGGTACTAATCCCGAGTTTCTAGTAGCATCCCTACAGGGGTAGACTTAAGCTTAGTTTAAGTTAAAGTAGACATACACCTTTTTCTGTCTTCTCCACATGTGGGTTACATTTGCTTATATTCCATTAGGCACTGGTGGAGTAAGTTTAGAGACATTTAAGTAAATATAATGTAGTTTAAGTTAATATTTTGAAGCCTGACTTACCATCTTACGCATCACTCTGAATTTGGCCCAATGTGTGCATATATTAGACACTTTGACCTACACAAACATACTTTGTAAAGACAGGTAAGATAATAAAAAAAAGAATATTAAATATTAAAATAAGCTCTGAGTGAACCAGCAGGATTTATGCACAATGTATTTTAAAGGGAAAAAAAAGGAGTACTTGTGGCACCTTAGAGACTAACCAATTTATTTGAGCATGAGCTTTCGTGAGCTACAGCTCACTTCATCGGAAGGAAAAAAAGTCACTCTTATTTCAAGATATTTTAGCTTTGGGTGGTGTTGTGGGGCCCTTTAGTGGCATCTAATTTTTCTTTTTCTTAAAGTATTTTCACTGAATAATTATTTCTGAAAAACTAAAGTTGAGACTTCATTTTAACAATCACAGCAATGTGAATTTACACTTGCCTCTGCCTGGGGGGTAAACAGTTTCACTTAGATAATGTCTGCGCACTGGAAAATGTATCCATGGCATAGAACTCCTCTCTCGTGCAAAAAGCAACCATCCAAAAACAAAGTTAATTTATTATTAGTGGCTGAAACTAAATGCACAAAAGTGAAGAAATTCAGAGTTAAGGCATCAGCTTTTTTTCTGTAACTCAACATGCTCTGTTTATGTATTGCAGCATCTGCTGTCGGTTATGTAAGATCTGTTGCAAGCACTTGCAGTATGTGGTGAGTAAAGGACAGAGTTCATGTTTAACTCTGAATTTTCTGGGTTTTAAGTTTTCAAATTTAGACATTTCCCACCTCTACTCATTGTAATATAATTTAATTTGATTTATTAATGATTATTATTATCAGTGGCAGTAATAATACCGAAGTAGTGCCTACAGATTCCAGTCCCATTGTACAAACATAAGTAAAAGATGTTCCCTGTACGAAATAGTCTACCATTTAAGTAGGGTTAAAAAGAAGCCTATAGATAGGTTAGCAATCAATGGACTTAATCCTGTTCACCATATTCAGATGAGTAGTCAACTGAACTACTCATAAGAGTAAAGTGGGCATGGTTTTGTCCAATATTACTTATTAGTAGCTTATTTAGTAGTAAATAGCAAGTTACACCACTATGTAGTGAATTCCTTCTTTAACAACGATACCAAGAAGAGAAAACAGGAACTCAGTATCTACCTATGAGCCAGGATTGTTTAACCTGAAGCAAGTTGCAGAAGGTTAACACAGAATTTTTTTTATCAGTAATATCTGGCAGCATTTAGCATCAGAGAACAGAAAGGCTAACACTGCTGAATTACTGTAATTGATTAAGTCAACATTTTTAAAGTCTGTACTGACAAGTTGTACTTACAAAAACACTGAATTCTGCACTTGAGTCAAGTGTTTTGTAAACAACCTGTACATTCACCCTTTGAACTATGTAGACATTTTTCTGAGAAAAATCTAGCATACGATCATTTAATTAAAGACAGCTACAGCTCACTTATGCTCAAATAAATTGGTTAGTCTCTAAGGTGCCACAAGTACTCCTTTTCTTTTTGCGAATACAGACTAACATGGCTGTTACTCTGAAACCTGTTAATTAAAGACGTTATCCAAATGCATACATAAAGGGGAAGATTTAACGAAGCATGAGCAGCCTTAATTCGAGCATTTTCTAACTTTTCAGTGCTTGGCTTTGCTATCTTAACATTTTATAAAACATCATCACGCTTTACACACAAACTATAATATCTATGCATTGTGGTAGGGAGGATAGTATACTCTCCATTGTTTCTCACTGTTTTATGTACATATTTAGGGTTGGTAGAATTCAAATTTTATTTTTTATAATGTTGACATGTAATGGTAGAAAAAGTATGATAATATCTTCTAATGCTTCAGAAGTAGTATATGATCACATAAGTAAAGGCTATCTTCCTACATATGAACAAGGGATCAGAGCAAAGGTTACGCACACAACGTTAACTTTGACATTTCCTTGCTTCTGACTTTTTATTTGTATTTGCAGCTATAACACACCCTTAACTTACTGCATGGAATTTCCTATGTTTTGTTTTAAAGATATCTGGGGGAAAATCAATAGAAGAATTTTGAGACTTTAGGAACTTGCTGCTGTACTAATTTTCAGGAATAATGGATTGTTTTCACTCTCTTCATGCTAAAAACAGCCAAATTGTTTTTGCTTAAACTTTGCACAGTATTTCACCTTCAGTCAAAGCATGGAAATTTTCAGGCTGAATAAGGAAAATTTCATAAAGTTACCAGCTGTGAGGTAATATACCAACATGAATGTTGAAACAATAGATCTTTTACATATTAGGTTCCTGTTGTTCCTTGATTTATGATCCATCACGGTTGTATGTCCAAATCAAAAACTTCTTATATTTTTTCCTTGAGAGTCTACAAGCCTCATTTCCTCCCTTCTCTCCCTCTCTCTCTTTCTCTCCCCTTCCTTCGATTCCCTCTGTTTCTCTTTAAGACAATGATATGGAATGAATGAGAAGGGAGAGTGAGTCAAGGGAGAGGGAATGAACGAATAAAGAAGTAGATGAAATGAAGGAGTGAAAAAGGTGTGAAGAGTGAAAAAGGAATAACCTAAATGTGGGAGAGACTGAACTTACAGGTTTTAAACTTGAACTCAGGCAGACATGCATTCTGCACACAGGACATATACAGAGGGAATATTTATTATATGCACGTTTATTAGTTATAAAACATAAATATATGATGACTATTGTAGTATAAACCAGGAGGATACAATCTATCATATAATTTATATAAACTAATATTTACAGTCTGATTAATTTAAATTCTTATGTCAGTGTTTATTTAAATACTAAGAGTAGAATAATGAATCTTTAATGGTGGGTGAGTAATTATATGTCAGAATAATTCAAGGCTTAGACACAGTGGTTCTGTTTATCTAACAATGAAGTTGATTTTGGCATCCATTCAGCTTTTTTAATACAAAGTTCTAATGCAAAGCATTTGAAGCACACCATTGTTAGGAAAGATGTTAAAAACAACCCATATATGATGGGGACTTTCCCCCCTCAAAATGGCCAGAACTTATTTTTATAGTCAGAATTCACTTTTGATCTGTGAAGAACCAAATGATGAGCCAAACAAAACCAATAGACACACAGCAACCCTAATAGTCTTCTGAGAATGAAAGGGTGAGACACTGAGTGACTCTTTCTTCAGGAATGTTTTCTTAAATATTCAGAAATGCCATTTCTGAAAGAAATATACAGTTTATAACATCACAGGAAATGGAATCACTGTTCTACTTTAAATACAGGAGTCCCAGAGTGTAGAATGAAGTAGAAAATGCATGTTTATGCATTAATTTATTTCAGTTTCAGTATATAAAACATAAAAGATTGCCTATCCCAGACTATAGGCAATCTGGAAAGTAATTAAAAATGTAATTCAAAGACATATATAGTAGTAGCAAAACAACAACTTTCTCTACACAAAAGAAGTCAGACCACAAAACTGGAAATCCTCCACCTCAGCCCCTACAAAACTCCAATTCTCTCCCCCTCAAATAGAATCATAGAAATGTAGGGACCTTGAAAGGGACCTTGAGAGGTTATCTAGTCCAGCCCCTGCACTGAGGCAGGACCAAGTATTCCTAGGCCATCTCTACTAGGTTTTTGTCTAACCTGTTCTTAAACCTTCCAGTGACAGGGATTTCACAACCTCCCTAGGTAACCTGTTCCAGTGCTTAACTATAGTTAGAAAGTTTTTTCTAATATCTAACCTAATTCTCCCTTGCTGAAGATTAAGCCATTTACTTCTTGTCCTTCCTTTAATGGACATGGAGAACAATTGCTCACCATCCTTTTCATAACAGCCCTTAACATATTTGGAGATTCCCCCTCACTTCTTTTCTAAAGAATAAACATGCCCAATTTTTTTAACCTTCTCTCAGAGGTCATGTTTTCTAAATCTTTTATCGTTTTTATTGTTCTGGACTCTAATTTGTCCACGTCTTTCTTAAAGGGTGGTGCCAAATACTTCAGTTGAGGTCTCACCAGTGCCAAGTACAGAAGAACAATTGCCTCCCGTTTCTTACATATTACACTCCTGTTAATGTATCTCAGAATTATATTTACCTTTTTTGCAATGCATCACATTGTTGACTCATATTCAGTTTAAAGAAAAGGAGTACTTGTGGCACCTTAGAGACTAACCAATTTATTTGAGCATGAGCTTCTGTGAGCTACAGCTCACTTCATCGGATGCATTCAGTGGAAAATACAGTGAGGAGATTTATATACACACAGAACATGAAAAAATGGGTGTTATCATACACACTGTAAGGAGAGTGATCACTTAAGATGAGCTATAACCAGCAGGAGAGTGGGGTGGGGGGGGTTGGGAAGAAAATCTTTTGTAGTGATAATCAAGGTGGGCCATTTCCAGCAGTTAACAAGAACATCTGAGGAACAGTGGGGAGTTGGGGGGGGGGGGGAATAAACATGGGGAAATAGTTTTACTTTGTGTAATGACCCATCCACTCCCAGTCTCTATTCAAGCCTAAGTTAATTGTATCCAATTTGCAAATTAATTCCAATTCAGCAGTCTCTCGTTGGAGTCTGTTTTTGAAGTCTTTTTGTTGTAATACTGCAACGTTTAGGTCTGAAATCGAGTGACCAAAGAGATTGAAGTGTTCTCCGACTGGTTTTTGAATGTTATAATTCTTGACGTCTGATTTATGTCCATTTATTCTTTTACGTAGAGACTGTCAAGTTTGGCCACTGTACATGGCAGAGGGGCATTGCTGGCACATGATGGCATATATCACATTGGTAGATGTGCACGTGAACGAATGTGGCTGATGTGATTAGGCCCTATGATGGTGTCCCCTGAATAGATATGTGGACACAGTTGGCAACGGGCTTTGTTGCAAGGATAGGTTCCTGGGTTAGTGTTTTTGTTGTGTGGTGTGTGGTTGCCGGTGAGTATTTGCTTCAGATTGGGGAGCTGTCTGTAAGCAAGGACTGGCCTGTCTCCCAAGATTTGTGAGAGTGATGGGTCGTCCTTCAGGATAGCTTTTAGATCCTTGATGATGTGTTGGAGAGATTTTAGTTGGGGGCTGAAGGTGATGGCTAGTGGCGTTCTGTTATTTTCTTTGTTGGGCCTGTCCTGTAGTAGGACAATACCCACCTGTGGAAGTGAAGAAACAGATTGACAGAGCCAGAAGAGTTCCCAGAAGTCACCTACTACAGGACAGGCCCAACAAAGAAAATAACAGAACACCACTAGCACAAAAGCACCTCGGTGCATACAGTCCAAAGATCCTCTCAGTGGAGTACAAGCATTTCCACTTGTCCGGTAGTACTTGCTACTGTTCCACCAGGATCACATTGACTTGTTTCCCTTCTTACTTCCAGCAGCAACATCACAATCAAAGAGGTTGACAATATTGAACAGGATTTCTAATACTGCCTTTCCTGGAGTGGTCACTGTAATGGTATCAAATTACAGACAGGAGAGGTGGAAACAGTGGGGATTGTAAATGGCAGGGAACACAGTTCTTGACTCAGTCTCTCTCTCTTACAGTGGAGTGTATAATATTAGGAAACATAAAAAAGACCCAGGATTTGCTTCCAGTCTTTATTTTCTTTATGGGTCGATATACCACCTGGAAGAAAATTATTCACCATTCCTCAAATACCAAAGTTGCAAGATATTGAAGATATTGTGTCTCACTGAGGGGCCGTGGAGCCAAACCTCAATGGCACTGTAACCCCACATGCCAGGTCACAATGCTCAGAGCAGGAGCTGGGCCCACTCCTGAGGAAGGAGCCATCACTGCTGAGTGAGGGTGGGGCAGGCTTGATTTGGGCCTCCCCTCATAGGTAACCATTTTGGAAGGGAGGGCTCAATTTAATTTCCCCTTACCCACAAAACGCTGGGAGGCTGCATCTGTCAGTGGCCAGCCCCCATCTGCACCTGCTTTCACTGTCCTGTGAATGCTGCTCTTAAGCACATTCACGTGAACCACCATTCCTGGCTGGCAGTCGGAGAAACCAAAAATGCTAAAAATGGCCATAACACATTATTTTCATTTTCTGCATTGTTCTTAATGTTTTATCTCTGTACTATGCATATTTCTGTGGACTCATGGAAATTTGTCTACTGAGTAAAAACATAGCCCTCACCCCTGCAACAGGCATCACGTAGAGTCATTTGAAAAAACAGAACTTTATTTCTCAGTGCCATAGCTTTAGCTCTCTACATTTCTTTCAGCGGCATGCAATAAAGAACCCATAATTACTAATTAGAATATGTCAGAAATGGGATTATACAGACATATATATGTGTGTGCACTGATATATGTATACATAAACCTTCCAGAAAATGTGTTGTCTAGAAATATTTATAATGTCTGAAATTAATGTAAATGAGCTAGTATCCACCTGGGAGAATTTGGAAATTTTGGATGGAACAGACAAGTGTAATTAGAAGGGGGAAAGTATGGGAGGAATATACAATTCTAAATATTAAGGGAAATCGTGCCTCACCAATTTACTAGAATTCTTTGAGGGAGTCAAAAAGCATGAGGACAAGAGTGGATATAGTGTACGCCGATTTTCAGAAAGCCTTTGAGAAGGTCCCTCACCAAAGGCTCTTAAGCAAAGTAATCTGTCATGGGATAAGAGGGAAGGTCCTCTCAGGGATCGGTAACTGCTTAAAAGATAGAAAACAAAGGGTAGGAATAAATGGTCAGTTTTCAGAATGTAGAGGTAAATAGTGGTCTCCCCCAAGGGTCTGTACTGGGACTAGTACTGTTCAATATATTCCTAAATGATCTGGAAAAGGGGGTAAACAGTGAGGTGGCAAAATTTGCTGATGATACAAAATTACTCAAGCTAGTTGAGTCCAAAGCAGACTGCAAAGAATTACAAAGGGATATCACAAAACTGGGTGACTGGGCAACAAAATGGCAGATGAAATTCAATGTTAATAAATGCAAAGTAATGCACATTGGAAAACATAATCCCGACTATACATATAAAATGATGGGGGTCTAAATCAGCTGTTACCACTCAAGAAAATTCTTGGAGTTAGTGTGGATAGTTCTCTGAAAACACCCACTCACTGTGCAGCGGCAGTCAAAAAAGCTAACAGAATGTTGGGAATCATAAGGAAAAGGATAGAAATAAGGCAGAAAATATCATATTGCCTCTATATAAATCCATGGTATGCCCACACCTTGAATACTGTGTGGAGATGTGGTCACCCCATCTCAAAAAAGATATATTGGATTGGAAAAGGTACAGCAAGGGCAACACAAATGATTAGGGGTATGGAACATCTCCCATATGAGGAGAGATTAATAAGACTGGGACTTTTCAGCTTGGAAAAGAGATGACTAAAGGGGGATATGATAGAGATCTATACAATCATGACTGATGTGGAGAAAGTAAATAAGGAACTGTTTTTTACTCCTTCTCATAACACAGGAACTAGGGATCACCAAATGAAATTAATAGCCAGCATGTTTAAAACAAACAAAAAGAAGTACTTCTTTACACAACACACAGTCAACCTGTGGAACTCTTTGCCAGAGAAAGTTGTGAAGGCCAAGACTACAACAGTGTTCAAAAAAAGAGGTAGATAAGTTCATGGAGGATAGGTCCACCAATGGCTTTTAGCCAGGATGGGCAGAGATGGAAAACCATGCTCTGAAGTGTCCCTAACCTCTGTTTGCCAGAAGTTGGGAATGGCGACAGGGGATGGATCACATGATGAGTACCAGTTCTGTACATTCTCTCTGAAGAACCTGGCATTGGCCACTGTCAGAACAGGATACTGGGCTAGATGGACCATTGGTCTGACCCAGTATGGCTGTTCTTATGACAGATCTTCTTATTCCAGACCAAGACTTTGGAAAAACCAGTGGAGAGACTGTCTTCCAAGGAATCCATCTCAGGTTTTATACTAAACTCATAGCATGCTGGGACAGAAGGATGTGAGTTTACTTAGTGCTGTGTCAATACTCATACAATGCAAAAAGGGTGAGTAAAATACCTAGTTATGTACCTCACGGATGAGTCTTAGTGTCTTGATTTAAGAAGCTCCCCTGTAACATAACAGTATCAGAACTTGCTTTAAAGCACAGCTCTTCTCTACAAACTGACTACAAACTTCTTATCCTACTATTCGCAGAGAATTTGGTCACTTTGTGTATTCAGAGTTACATCTACTCATTTTACTGACAAAAATATGTGTTATTGCTTTTCATTCTTGTTAATACTGCAGAGCAACTCAGTCAGCTGGAGTCTATTTTGGCATGAGCCACAAAGAAAACAGCTTGACTTTCAGGTCACAGGATGAGTTTTCAGGGCTACCAGTCAGGAAAACTGTTTTTATTTGTAAACTGAGAAAAGATTCGTAAGTAAGTCACTGAAAGAAAATAACTATGGAACCCTGCAATGCCATTTTATAGTCACTTTCTGGATGAGAAGCAATCCTTTATGTAATTTATTTTGCGTTATAAAAGTTTTATTGTTTGATTCAGCCAAGAAAACATTTCATTTCAATCAGGGTTATGGATGTAACTGAACTGTGCAATGTTATTACTCTATTGAAAAATATATTGTAATTATTGTACTGATGATATATATAAAGGTTAATTTAGTGGTGAGGAAAAATGGTAAGAATAAATGAAAAAAAATTACTTAAAATGCTTCCAGTACCTTAAGTAACCAAATTTTAATTAATTAACTTTACATTGGATTACCATTTGGAAACTGACTGGCTATCTCAATAAGCTGATTGGTGCAGGGACTGCCATTTTCTGTGTTTGTGGAACACCTAGCATCATGGGGGTCCCAATCTGGTTGGCCATTAGCTACCTCAACATGAATATTAAATAAAAATAATATACCTCACTTTGATATATGCATCATCAGTGCTTAGGAATCTTAGAAATACCTACTGTAGGAAAGAGAGCTCACTCTCTTAATATTTTGCAATCAAAAGAAATATAAAAAATACAGTAACAATTATTACTTTTGTGGGTGTATGAATTAAAATAAAGAAGAATCTGTCATGTATACCAAAAATCTAAAATAGCAGGTAGCTATCATAGTAATGATGAAAAAGTTAATACTGCTTTGAACTACATCGTGTGTGAAATTTAATTTTAATCTACCTAGAGGTACACCATTACAAAGTATTTAGACAACATGTTGTAGTTATCTGAAGAATTTCCCTTGAAAAAGTTGAATCCTAAGGTGGTGAATTCTTTTTCAGAAAGTAAATTGGAATTGAGTTTTTGAGAAAAAAACATGCATAAAACTATAAAAGAATAACTTATTATGTTAGATCAAATGATCTATGGAATAGATTGTTTCCGTCATGGTAATGCAGGTGGAGGAAAAGGAGAGAGGAAATATATTGTTGTGAGGAGAGAGGATATTAAGGCAAAGGGATGTGACTTTTCAAGGACTGGAACTATTCAATTATTATCTACAACAATACATACTAAGTTGTCAAAACAGATCTTAACGGCTCATTATTTAGGTTTAACTTTTTGAGGTAGGATGTGGGAGGGGGGGCTACTTTTAAAAACACTTAGTGTTGAAAGAAATACTTTGTTGACTTTATAACAAAAAAAAGGGCAAGCTATGTCATGGAGATTGGATTTAAGTATCTGTGAATTCAATCAAAAGAGCCTGCTCTGCTGTTTATGTATAACAACCAAAATGAAACTCGGGGCTGGATATAGGGGCAGGTGACCCAAGCAACAGCCTGGGGTACTGGGCTTGGAGGGTGCTAGGGCCAGGGTGCTGTTTTTGTTGTTAGTGACAAAAGGGAAAATAGAATGTTTGAAGTAAAATGTTTCAGATATTCCATATGTGGATTTATTTATCACTAATCTCCTAGAATGTTCTGGACCTTTGTAGAATCTCGTGGAAACTTCCAGACTTTTCTTGACCCTCCTAGAATGTTATCAACCATGTCCTCGCGGATATATAAGTGGCGGGGCGTCACCAGTCAGTCAGTGAGATATAAGAACGAAGTGAGAGCCCAGCTGTGATATTGTGAACCTTGTTTTATTGTGTAATTGTGAAAGTGTACTTGTGTTTTAAGACTAATAAAGGACATATTTAATGAGATACCAGAGATATCTATGTAACTGCTATCTATGCAACAATATAAAAAAAGACTGTTACTTCTTTTGCCATGCTTAACACATAATGTTTGATGACTTTCTAAGACTGTAGAACATAGACTTTTGCTCTCCCTCATACTGCCTGTCCCCCTCCCCTCCCATAGAAAATAAAAGATGCCCTGAAGCAGATTTTCCTGAAGATAAGGAATGGACATGTAAGGAAAGTGCTGGAGGGGGTAGGCACCAAAGATGCTCCTCACCTGGGGCACCATTTGGTTTAGGGCTGGCCCTGATGAAACTTACTAGAACAAATGTGAAACTGACTAATCAGTTCCATTGTTTAAACAGAATGAAAAGTTTAACCTAACAATATAAACCTTGAAAAATACATTAGATTTATAAAAATTATTTCAGTTTCAATAATCTCAGGGGGCCCTTCCTAGCAATACATTGTCAAGAGTGGGTAAGGCCCTGGTGTCCTCATATTGGGGCCATGCACTGTATCAACCTATTTAATTTACACTGAGTCCAATTAGCATGCAAGGGAAAATAAAAACAGAGGCACCAGCTCAAAGAATGGCAATGGCAAACTGTCTCAGGGCATGGTGAGCTCATCTGAAATAGCGAAATGGTAGTTATGTTATATTAATAATATGTAAATACTTAGTATACTTCTTATTAATGAGATCACCACACTCCAAGGGAGAATATGTAGATCAATGAGTTGTGGTCCTATATTAAACAATTTGTGACTCTGCCCACAGCTAAAATATGCTATATGCCAAACTGTGCTGTCACAGGAATATCAAAAAACAAAGGGGACCAAATTCAAGCAGACACAACTCTCGCTGGGTTATTTGGCAACTAGTAGTTTTCCTTCAAAAACAGGTACGTTTAATGGCATTATGACTCAGCAGAGGGATGGTCAAAAATTTGTACATGGGATCAGTTTTAAAGGATTCTTTTAAACGTCTAAAATGATAAATAATACAGCCATTGGATATATATAGATTGCAACTCAGGCTTTGCATCTTACACATTTCTGTTCCAACTTCTACTGGACAAACAATTATGATGAAGTATTGAAAATGAGGTTAAATACACCCTACTCAACATCATTGTGTGCTTTCTTTTGTAAGCCCTGAATATGTACAGACAACACAGTGCATTATGCAAACCATTAAAAAAAACCATTAAAACACAACTCCCTAAAAACTGTATATTAAATTATAACAGAATAACATCACTTGGAATAGAGTCAGTTCTAGTCTGGTTAGAAAATAATTGTGCCACTTTGTTTCATAGCCAGGCTCCCTCCTGTCTCTTTCACGCGCAGAACAGCTGAACACGTCCACCTGGGAGGATGCTTTTTGTTTACATCTCAGGTTGCTAGTTTACTACCATTGGTGGTTTTTCTGAAAGGGAGGGGTCCGGATGAAATGAGAGGCTGCAGGCTGGGGATGCTGCCCCCTATCACATGATGGAAATTTCCACTCTTTAGAAAGCAGGAAAGAAAAGAAAAGAAAGAGAGGGTCTCAATCCACACTTTCTAACACTCCTCGTAGGGTCATGCCATTTTCACATGTGCTTCATCCTAAACGAATTTGCCAAAAGCAAGGTGGGTAATTCTAGCTCTTTGAATACAATTCTACGTGATTTCTAAAGACCTAGAAAGCTTGTTAAATACGAATGTAGCTATTTATACATATGGATCTACAGGTATCTCTTACTCACATCCTTGTGTGAGTACAGCCTACGTTTATGCTTGGCAGAGCGGCTGTTTTTAACATGTTGGCTTTCACCATTTCAAATGAGCCCGCTTTGAGTGGATTGAAGTGTAATGACCGTAATAACTGTGGGCACGGCACAAACTACCGAGGATGACTGGGGATGGCTTTTATTGTATGTGTGGGCGTTTGCATTGGAACGGTGACCCCGGTTCTTGGAAGTGCAAACGAAATCCAGCGAGTTGTGTCTTACTCGTGGTTTCATTGCGCTTCTTTGTCGTTGTGTGCATTGCGAAAGCACTCTACTAGTGCGGGAGGGAAGTTATTCATGGATCTGTGGGGAAGGGCTGCAGAGTGCACGGAGGTCGTCGTGCAGCCGCTGGGGGGTGGCGGAGAGGGTTTGCTAGGAAGGGTGGCAGAATGTATTAAGCGTGCGTTTTGCAAAGTGAGATGTGGGAGATGGGGAATGTGGGGGGTGCACAGTGCAATATGGGATTAGGGTGCAGGTTGCACCCCACCGAAAGGGTGGCAGGCTTCCACTGGGAGAGGGTTGCACAGGATCGGATTGCGGGGGGGGGGGGAGAGTGGCCCTGTACGGGGACTATGCTAGAGTGTGTGTTACAAGGGGTTAGTGAACTTAGGGAGGGGCAGTAATTCACAGTGCCCGAGAGAGAGGGGGCAGGGGAGGAAGGAGACTGTGCTGCGGGCGGCGGGGAATACGAGTTGCTCGATAGGAAGGCAGGAGTGTAGAAGTTTTCATGTGTGTGCAGCCTGGAAGAGAAGAGATAACCCCTGCCGCGTTCAGCGTCGAAAACAGAGACGTCCCCCTATCGCCAGAGCAGCTGCTGTGCCAGTGCCTGGGAGGGAGGGAGGGAGCCCGCCTGTCCGAGCTCTTGGGGACGCTTGTGACCAGGTGTGGACCGTGTCCACGCTGAGCAGCTCCCCGGCTGAAGCCAGGGGCACCGGCTCTGGCCTCGCAGGATCCTGGCTGGGCTCTGATGGCGCCTGGCACTCGCCGCTTGTGAGGCCCGTGGCGTGGGCCCTGGGGGCGCCGCGCTGCTCCCGCAGCCGGGGGGCAGTGGATGCGGGGGGAGGTACTGTCTGTAGCTAGGGGGCGCCAGGCGGGGGCGGCTGTTCCGCGCACCCCCCGGCAGGGGTCTCCGTGCACTGCTGCCCCACCCACGCGCTTCGGTGGCGAGCTCCGTGCGAGCCGCAGCCGCCGGGTCTCCTGGCCGCTGGGCTGCGTCGGGCGCTGGCCTCACTGGCAGCCAGCGCCACCTGTCACCGGCCCAGCGGGGGCCCGCGGCAGCTGGGCAGGGGCGGTAACGGGAGCCGGGGCACTCCCCCCTGCTTGCCGGGGCTCGCCGCCCGGCGCCTGCGCGCCGCTCCCCTCGGCGGCCGCTCTAGAGGGCGGGGCGGAAGCTCGGCTGGCCCGGCGGGTGGGGAGCTTTCCATTGTCTGCTCTGGGCGCAGCCTGGCGGCGGGGGGCGGCGGGGGGCTGGGCGGAGACGAGGCGGGAGGCGCGGGCCGCTGTTCTCCACGCGAGCGGTGAGGGAGAGCGAGCCGCTTCGGAGCGCCGCGCAGCGCTTCTTGCAGGGCAGGCCTCGCCGGGGGGAGTCCAGGGACAGCCCCGGCGCCGGGGGGGGGTCAGTGTTGAAGGGATGCTGCAGGCCACAGCAGGAAGAGGGGCCTTGGCGGCTCTAAGCACCTGTGGCCCTTACACGGTCCCCGGCGTTTCAGCCAGAGAAAGCGGGGCGGGGGTCGATCCTGGTGGTCTGCCCACATCTCCGGCTGAGTAATTGCACTGGACAGTTTGGTACCCTTGGAGTTTCCAGTGGTAAAGACCCTTCAGCCCCATCCCTGTACTTTTGTGTTTCACCCTGCCAGTAAAGTACTCGAGGTAGGGGAATTATGGCTTATTACAACACTGTAACCCACTAACCTTTTTTTGGCTTATGACTTGCAGGGGTGTTAATGGGCCACTCTACCTTGAATGGTCCCTTACAACAGCGATTCTCAACCGGGAGACCGAAGCCCTTGGGGCAGGAGGTGCAAGCAGGTTTCAGGAGTCCACCAAAATAAACTAGAGTGCAGGGCCAGCGTTAAGATTCACTGGGGCCCAGGGCAGAAAGCCAAATCCCAAGCCCCCCTGCCTGGAGCTGAAACTGAAGCCAGAGCAGTTTAGCTTCAGGGGGGCCCTTGTGGCGTGGGTCTCTGGGCAGTTGCTCTGCTTGCTACTTCCTAATGCCAGTCCTGTCTTTTAGTCTCCTGAAAAACAGTTCTTGTGGCACAGGTGGGCCATGGAATTTTCATGGGGGGGGCTCAAAGACAAAGGTTGAGAATCCCTGCCTTACAATTGTGCAAACTACTTATGCTAAACTATCTGTTCCACCATGGATTTAGCTGTGGCGCTCTGAGTACCTTTCCCAGGCCTAAAGAAGAACTCTGTGTAAGCTTGAAAGCATCTATTTCTCTCCAACAGAAGTTGGTCCAGTCAAACGTATTACCGCACCCTAATCTCTAAAGTCTCTCTAATATTATGGGACCAATACAGCTACAACTACACTGCATATAACAACATATTTGGTACTTTATTTCTCTAAAGCAGCATCCAAACTAGTTAACTAGTGCTCACAACAGTGCTGTGAAGAGGGGTTTTAATCTCCATTTTACACCTGAAGCAATCGGGACACTAGGAGTTTAACTGATTTAGCCAAGGTTGAACAGCAAATTGGGATTATAATACAGGAGCAAAATGTGGGAAGTAATGTGACAAAGGCCCAAAGTGAGGGACATAAAAGAATTATTTGTGCAAGAAACTTAAAATGCTGTAGGATTCCTTCCTTTAGTCAGCTTCACTGTCATAATTCTTTATTTCAAAAGTAAATAGTGTTCAACAAGAAAAGTCAGAAAACACCAAATTTGTAGGAAGGAAGATAGCAGTGGAACTGAAACGTGTGATAATTGAGATGCTTGTACTAGCTAGACCATGTGTCTTAATCAAGTGATTTCTGTGTATAATTTGTAAAATTCTTTGGGGAAGAAAGGTGTCATCTGATGATAAAGGAGAAACTGAAGGTCAGTCCTTTTCTTTCTCTGTTAAAATTGCTAGGACATTGAATCTGTGCCTCAGTCACCAAAACTCAGCTTACTTGGCTGAACATTTTGACAACGCTGTAGTGTATTGATAAGCGCTCCCTGGACCCCATGATTCAGGATTTATAAAAGTCCTCCTGAGACGTGACAGGGCATTTTAGGGTGATGATATATACAGTATTCTCCCAACTATCCAAATAGCATGGCGGGACATGGGTTTTATTCAGTTATTCAGGAGTTCAGATAATTAAGACGGCAGGAGTGGCAGCTCAGGGACACGCATGACAGCTCTGCTGTCATGGCCCCACTCACTCACTCCTCTGACAGCAGGGCTGCAGCGACCTCCTTCACAGTGGTCCTGCCCTCTCGATTACTGTAAGTGGAGGGGAAGGCTGCAGTCCTAGCAAGGTAGAGCAGAGACCCTCAGCCAGGACTTTGCTCTCTGCTCCACCAGGGTCTCAGACGTCCCTGCACGTTGTACCTGCAGCAGCTTAGGGAGCCAGGACTCTGCTCTGCTGCAGGAGCCATTCAACAGCAAGGTGGCCTCCCGCTTGGCTGGGAGTCTCTGCTCTATTATCCAAACCTCTGCATTGTATGAATCCATGTTGGGGGACAAGAAAAGGATTTGGATAATGTAGAGCAGGGGGTGGGAAAACTTTTTGGCCTGAGGGCCACATCGGTGTGCGAAACTGTATGGAGGGCCAGGGAGGGAAGGCTGTGCCCCCCAAACATCCTGGCCCCTGCCCCCTATCTGCTCCCACCCACTTCCCGCCCCCTGACTTCCCCCCTCAGAACTCCCAACCCATCCAACCCCCCCCTTGCTCCTTGTCCCCTGACCACTCCCTCCCAGCACCCCCCACCCCTAACTGCACCCCCCGGGATCCCACCCCCATCTAGTCCCCTCCGTCCCCTGACTGCCCCGACCCCTATCCACACCCCTGCCCCCTGACAGGCCCCCTGGGTCTCCCACACCTATCCAACCCCCCTTCTCCCTGTCCCCGGACTGCTCCCCCGACCCCTATCCACACCCCCACACCCTGACAGGCCCCTCAGGACCCCACCCCCTATCCAACCCCCCCGCTCCCTGTCCCCAGACTGCCCTGACCCCTATCCACATCCCCGCCCCAACAGGCCCCTCGGACTCCCACACCTATCCAACCCCCCCCCGTTCCCCAACCCCTGACTGCCCCCCCCAGAACCTCTGCCCCATCCAACCGCCCCCTGCCTGCTCCCCAGGACCCCCTATCCGCCGTCCTCCCTGCCCCTTACCATGCAGCTCAGAGCGGCAGGAGCTCGCAGCCCCGCTGCCCAGAGGGAGCCAGCTGTGCTGCCCGTGCGGCAGCACGACTGTGGGGGAGGGAGGACAGTAGGGGGGGGCTGGGGGCTAGTCTCCCCGGCCAGGAGCTCAGGGGCTGGGCAGGACAGTCCTGCGGGCCGTACTTTGCTCACCTCTGATGTAGAGGTTTGGATAATAGGGTTTCAGAAAATTGGGAGTAAGGTGTACTGCCGAATGCAGGTGATCATTAATTGGTATTGCTTTAAAAATAAGTGGAATAACACTAACCTGTGAATGGTGTGACTGTAGTCACTTAGAAAAGAAAGAAAAAACTTCTTCGTTCACTATTGAGGAGGAGGGTACAATTGAAAAGTTAGAGCATGAAAAGTTAATGTTTCCATAGTAACATTAATTCATCCACAGTGTACGTATATTTTACTACTAGTTTAGGTCATTAGCATTTTATTTGTACTACAGAGGCCCCAATCTAGATTAGGCCCTATTCTGCTGAATAATCAGTTAAGACCTACATGATCCTTGCCCCAAAATGCTGGGGTGGGGAGCATAGTAGTAGTGGAATTTAATCCTGACTAGCTGACAGAATGCTGAATATGAGTTGCCCTGGCCTGATTGACTGGTCTTTACTGGTCAGCATCATGTTAATTGATTCAACTTTCCACAATCATGTTTGGACATGATAACCTTTTGTAGTTTCGACGGGCCTTTATGGCCTGTATACATTGGTTTTAAAATCAGTTCAGCTAAACCTATTTTAAAACCAATTAGATGAAAACCCATTATTAAATTATTTAAGGTAGTTATAGACTGAATAGGTTTCGAGTCTGAGAGACTATTCAAGGGTGGCAGAATTGGGCCCTAAGTGAATCAGTGTGATGAACAGCCCATAAGGCAATTTGATTGTGCTTTTGAGAAAGATACTAGCATTATTCAAGTTCCTCCTGGACATAGTTTAGCTTCACTCCTGTAAAGACTTATGCATGGGTCCTATAAAGTTAATTTAATTAATTACACTGAGGTCAGTGGGACTATTCACATGCGTACAAGTCTTTGCAAGATCGAGGCCTTGGTCAGAAACCATTAACATTGCATTTGGTGTTAAAGAAGAATTCTTGCACTGGAGCAAACTTGAAAAAGAAGCATTTCTTTAAAAAGAAAAAAGATATTTCCTTGACTAGAATTTCACTTTGTCCTTGCATGTTAAGAAATTCATAACTGTAGAGTCAGTAACAAATATTTATCAAAGGATAAATGACAACATCAATAAGATGAAAATAAGATTTAACTGTTTATGAATTTATATGGAGACAAGCAGAATTTGGCTTTGCACTGGAGGAGAAATGCCATCTCCTTTCTGTGACAATGAAAGAGAAGATGTATGTACAAAGACCTGCGTACAAACTATATTTCAGCCATTTGACAACAGTGTCATTTTGAGCTTAAACGATCTCAGTTAACATGTACATCTCAATAATAAGAACAGGGTTTCTAAGGATAGAGGCAACTGAGAATATTTTTTATTATTGTGACTGTTATTTTACTTCCCTCAGCACTAACAAAGGCAGAGTTCCTAAGCAGTAATTTATTTTGACTGAGTCTATTTCAAACAAGTCTACCTATCAAGCCTAATGAGGAAGATCCTGTTTCATCTAAGTATATTCACAGCCTTTGAGGATTACCAGAAATTCCAGGTTAATAAGGATCAGTTTATTAATTATTATTACACAGCTCTCTGAACACTTGTTTTACCTGCAAGTATACGGTTTGTCATATTTATTTATTTGTATGCAGTTTTATGGAGTTTCCTAGGCATTTCTGTAGCTTTGATGTGAAGCTGTCTGATTTTTATGTTTCCTCTCAGGAAAGAACAGAAATATGCCCATAATTTTAAATTTATATTTTTGCTGATGTAACTGTTTTTGTAATATATCACAGGATTTTTCTCTATTCACGCATGAGAAAGATATTTATTTTATGTAATAATTACAGCACATCATTTGGAATATTAAAATTAAGTGGGTCAACCTGGAACACTTCAGCAATGTAAATCTGTTGGATATTTGCTAGAAACAAACATTTAAGAGAAATTTCAAATATTGAAGACGCCTCAATATTTTTTACCAGGTGAAACTCTTTGTTTCTTTACTTGTTGTACTGAAGAATGTTTCATTAATTCACTCCATTATGTATCTATTTTTATCTTTATTTTGTTTCTAAATTTTAGGGGGTTACATTCTTCATGTAACATATTCTATCCTGTTTTGGGAGTTTGGGGATAGGTTTAAGATGAGAATACTTATAGTGTAAACTCTGCCTCATCAGAGTTCCCATCCACCTGTGACACTGGGGTTGCCCATGCTTATTCTAGATTACTTTAACATTTTTGTGTACAATAGCTCTTCTGGGCTGGCTCAAGATTTAATGGCTACCATCTCACACCACTGGCTTATTGTAGGGGATGTGTCACTCTAGTCATATAGGTGGATCTCATTATTGGTCTGCTATTGGTAACGGAATGGGCAGAGGTACCACCTTTGTTGTAGTTAGCACATCTCCATAAATTAGAAGTTAGGGTTTATTTTGCTCTTGAGGGTAGAGGCTCTATTTCTTTGGTCTTCGTCATTGTCTCCATCTTTGACAATGGCCAGTTCATCTAACTCCTCAATGTCCTTGAGGAGCATTTAGCATACCCATCTGTAAAATAAGTTATAAAACTACCAGCTTCACATGAGCAGCTTAATTAATTCATATCTGTAAAAGCATTGTAAGAGTCTTGCATGAAAGGCACTAGTGAGGTGTAAAACTATTATCAAGTATTATTGTTGATGTTCCATGTGGACCACTGCACTTACTGCTGGAGCTTAACTAATAATGAACAGTTGTGATTATGCTTTTTAGATATTTTAGAGCTCTAGCAGGGATGTGATTCTGTGGCTGACATGTAATGGGGATGCTAAGATTTGAGTGGGTTGTGGTAATTCTGCAAAGAATATTTGTTCAAATTTAGAAAACATAGAATATTAGGGTTGGAAGAGACCTCAGGAGGTCATCAAGTACACCCCCTGCTCAAAGAAGAACCAACCCCAACTAAATCATCCCAGCCAAGACTTTGTCAAGTCAGGCCTTAAAAATTTCTGAGGATGGAGATTCCATCACCTCCCTAAGTAACCCATTTCAGTGCTTCACCACCCTCCTCGTGAAATAGTTTTTCCTAATATCCAACCTAGACCTCCCCCACTGCAACGTCAGACCATTGCTCCTTGTTCTGTCATCTGCCACCACTGAGAACAGCCTAGCTACATCCTCTTTGAAACCCCCCTTCAGGTAGTTGAAGGCTGCTATCAAATCCCCCCTCACTCTTCTCTTCTGCAGACTAAATAAGTCCAGTTCCCTCAGCCTCTCTTCATAAGTCATATGCCCCAGCCCCCTAATCATTTCCGTTGCCCTCCGCTGGACTGTCTCCAATTTGTCCACATCCTTTCTGTAGTGGGGGCCCAAAACTGGACGCAGTATTCCAGCTGTGGCCTCACCAGTGCCCAATAGAAGGGAATAATCATTTCCCTCGTTCTGCTGGCAATCCTCCTACTAATGCAGCCCAATATGCCATTAGCCTTCTTAGCAACAAGGCCACACTGTTGACTCATATCCAGTTTCTCGTCCACTGTAATCCCCAGGACCTTGTTTGCAGAACTGCCGCTTAGCCAGTTGGTCCCCAGCCTGTAGCAGTGCATGGGATTCTTCCATCCTAAGTGCAGGACTCTGCACTTGTCCTTGTTGAACCTCATCAGATTTCTTTTGGCCCAATCCTCCAATTTGTGTAAGTCACTCTGGACCCTATGTCTACCCTCCAACATATCTACCTCTCCCCCCAGCTTAGTGTCATCTGCAAACTTGCTGAGGGTGCCATCCATCCCATCATCCAGATCATTAAGGAAGATGTTGAACAAAACCAGCCCCAAGACAGACCCCTGGGGCACTCCACTTGATACCAGCTGCCATTGAGCCATTGATCACTACCCGTTGAGTCCAACGATCTCACCAGCTTTCTATCCACCTTATAGTCTATTCATCCAATTCATACTTTTTTAACTTGCTGGGAAGAATACGGTGGGAGACTGTATCAAAAGCTTTGCAAAAGTCAAGATATATCACATCCACCACTTTCCCCATATCCACAGTGCCAGTTATGTCATCATAGAAGGCAAGCAGGTTGGTCAGGCATGGTGAATCCATGTTTACTGTTCCTGATCACCTTCCTCTCCTCCAAGTGCTTCAAAATGGATTCCTTGAGGACCTGCTCCATGGTTTTTCCAAGGACTGAGGTGAGGCTGACCGGACTGTAGTTTCCCAGATTCTCCTTCTTTCCTTTTTTACTGATGGGCTCTATATTTGCCTTTTTCCAATTGTCCAAGACCTCCCTCAATTGCCACGAGTTTTCAAAGATAATGGCCAATGGTTCTGCAATCACATCAGCCAACTCCCTCAGCACCCTAGGGTGCATTAGATCCGGATCTATGGACTTGTGCACATCCAGCTTTTCTAAATAATCCTTAACCTGTTCTTTCACCACTGAGGGCTGCTGACCTCCTCCCCATACTGTGCTGCCCAGTGCAGCAGTCTGGGAGCTGACCTTGTCTGTGAAGACTGAGGCAAAAAAAGCATTGAGTACTTCAGTTTTTTCCACATCATCTGTCACTATGAATGCCTCCCCCATTCACTAAGGGTCCCACACTTTCCCTGACCTCCTTCTTGTCATTAACATACCTGTAGAAACCATTGTTACCCTTCACATCCCTTGCTAGCTGCAACTCCAATTGTGCTTTGGCCTTCCTGATTGTACCCCTGTATGCTCGAGCAATATTTTTATACTCCTCCCTTGTCATCTGTCCAAGTTTCCACTTCTTGTAAGCTTCCTTTTAGTGTTTAAGCTCACTGAAGATTTCTCTGTTAAACCAAGTAGGTCACCTGCCATATTTGCTATTCTTTCTGCACATCAGGCTGGTTTGTTCCTGCACCCTCAATAAGGCTTCTTTAAAATACAGCCAGCTCTCCTGGACTCCTTTCCCCCTCATATTAGCCTCCCAGGGGATCCTGCCCATCAGTTCCCTGAGGGAGTCAAAATCTGCTTTTCTGAAGTCCAGGGTCCATATTCTGCTGCTCTCCTTTCTTCTTTTTGTCAGGATCCTGAACCCGACCATCTCATGGTCACTGCTGCCCAGGTTGCCACCCACTTCTATTTCCCCTACCAATTCTTCCCTGTTCGTGAGCTGCAGATCAAGAGGCGCACGGCCCCTAGCTGGTTCCTCCAGCACTTGCACCAGGAAGTTGTCCCCAACACTCTCCAAAAACTTCCTGGATTGCCTGTACACTTCTGTATTGCTCTCCCAGCAGATGTCATGGTGATTGAAGTCCCCCATGAGAACCAGCGCATGTGATCTGGAAACCTCTGTTAGTTCTCCAAAGAAAGCCTCGTCTACCTCATCCTCCTGGTCTGGTGGTCTATAGCAGATGCCCACCATGACATCACCCTTGTTGCTTTATATTTCTATAGAAAGCAAACTGGCAGTCCTACTCCAGTGAACCCCAGTTAGTAGCATATCCTGTACACAGCTAAATGTAGAACTAGTATTTTGAAGAAGACTGACCAGTATAATCTTTCACCCTTCTTTAAATACAGCAGAGATTAAAAAAAATGCAATTGCCAATGGCAATTCAAATAATTGCTTAGGTAATCAGTGCAAGAAGGTTCAAAGTGGAAGGTATGTACCAATATGCAGTGTCAGCATTTCCTTTGGCAGTCTTATCTAGCAATATGAGAGCATGTAGGGCTACCCATTTCCCAGGAAAGATCAGACTATGATTGGACTGTCATGCTTTTTAACAAACAAAAAAATCTCTCACTAATATTTCTTCACTTTATGTGTACACATACATCCATATTATACATGGCCACCCCACTTCCATCGTTGGACCAAAACAAACTGAGGGCTTCCTTCTCAATCCTACAGAAAATTCCTCCATGGAGCTATTTGGGCTGAAGGTATGTTGATGGCTTGGCAGCAAAGATGTAGTTTGGTTGGATGAGGCTTGGGTACCAGTTTAGCCAAACCAGGAACATGATCAAGAATAATCATTAGGCATAACTGGAAAGCAGCAGCATGAATGATTTCATGTCTATGAACTAGCAGTTTGCCAAGGATTTTGGATTTTTTGACATACAAAATTGTGCCTATGGTATGATAAGGTTTGGACCTCACAGATGAAAGTGAGGAAATTAGATTCACCTGGGAAGCTACTTAAGCCTAGTAGATTGAGAGAAAGTATGCATACCCCTAAACAAAAAGGAAGAAACCCACTGCCTGGTTAAAGGGCAAAGTACAAGAGATTTTTCATTTACACAAAAATGGAAACCCAGCACAATCAAGACAATTAAAAGGAGCATACAGTATGGCAGATAAAATGCATGATGAAAATTAGTAGCAGTAAGAAGGAAAATGAACTGCAAGTAGTCAAAGGCTTTGTCTACACTAGCACTTTTGTCGACAATACTTTTGGTCAAGGGTGTGAAAAAACACAACCCTTACTGACATAAGTTTCACCAACAAAAGTGCTGGTGTGGACAGTGCTATGTTGATGGGAGAAGCTCTCCTGCCGATACAGCTAATGCTGCTCGTTGGGGGTGGTTTAATTATGCCGGCAGGAGAGCTGTCTCCCACCAGCGAAGAGCGACTACACGGGAGACCCTGCAGCAGCACAGCTGTAGCTATACAGCTATGCTGCTCTAAGGTCCATAGTGTAGACATAGCCAAAGACTTAAAAGTAAACCATACATTCTGATAACCCCAGGTCTGGAAAAACATAGCGTGCTTAACTTTACTCCTAAGAGTAGTTCCACTGAAGTCATTTTCCCTCATGGAAGTTAATGGGACTGCTCACATATGTAAGTCTTTGCAGAATCTTGGGATATCCAGAAGGAGGAAGATTGCAAGAGAAATAGTGGGTCTTCTGGACTGTCAGGGAGCAAAGGAAGCCATTAAGGATATGACATTTCTGAGATGCTAAATAATTTATTTGCAGCAGTTTTTACCTCAGAGGATATTGGGTAGATATCCAAGTCTACTTTTTTCCTGACAATAAAGATGAAACACCGTCAATCAAAAGCAAAGGTGCAAGAACAGATAAATTAAATAGCAACAAGTTGTGTTGTGTTGTACTTTATAGCAATATATTTTAAAAATACAATTTGAAATTGATAGATGTTTGTCTGAATGTATTTCTTCAGAAAGGTTCCGCTGTATCTTAGAAGCAGCATATCTGCTATGTGATGCAGGGGTTGCTATGGTGAGTTCACATATCTTATTTAATACTGTACCAGAGTAAATAGACATTGTAACAATCTCTGTTAATGCTGCTATTAGTAAGGCAATGTCAGCATTTTTCTCATAAATACTTGTTTTCATGCTGAAACTTGGCCTAAAAGGTCTAAGCTAAAGGAGAAAAAAGTAGGCTTTTCAAAACCAGACCAACAGATTTCGTACTTTTTTTGAATGCGTGTGTTTTATATGTATAATATGGATGTATGTGTCGACATAAAGTGAAGAAATATTAGTGACAGATTTTTTGTTTTTTAAAAAAGATTAGAAGTTTATTGTGTCAATCTTACTTTTCTAAATCCTCTCACTCCAAAATGGCTTCTTTTTTTGTTTGTTTACTTTACTGAAATGTGTAGGCTATTAATACAATATGTTGGTTATAAGGTTTTGTATTTAGGAAAACTTTTATTATTTGAGGCTTGGTTTTCATTTATACTAAGGCCCCTTTACGCTGCCCTGGCAGCATAAGAAGCCCCCTCAAATGGGTGTAAATTACATCATACTCAATTTACAGCCTCTTTGTACTGCTAGAGAAGCTAAAGGGACATTTGTGTAAATGAGAATCAGACTTTCAACTACATAATGACTCAGTTTAGCTAAATGGCACTAGAATTTAATTTACAGACATGACAGTCCATTGTTTTAGAACAATTATTTGATCTGTTTTCCACGATAACATAACATATAATACAGCAGGGCATTGATAAGAGTAAATCTTTTATAAATCTATTTATTTTTTTAATCTTTAGCTCTGGAAAAAAGTAAATAACTTTCTACCCTTAGCACTTGGTGAGATCTCACATTGTGTTTGGTATGTCTCTATCAGTGTTCACACATTAGTTTGTAAGTAGAGTTGACTGAAATTTTTCCATCAACTTTTTTGCGGGGGACAGAAAATCAGGTTTTCAACTAACTGAAAATTATTGCAGGAAGTCTTTTCCTCAAAAAAAATCCCCCATTGGACAATCAGAAATGTTAAGCCAGAAACTGCAACAACAAAAAATAATAATAATTAAACAAAACCACCAAAAAGCCCCGACAATTGATTTTCAACTTAAAATCTTCATCTTTCAAGTTTTGGGGGTTTTTGAGTAAAAGTCAACATTTTCCATGGAAAACCTCTCACCTGCTATTTTCCACCAGCTCTTTTTGTAAGACCTAATTATACCTTATTCTTGTATGTGTAATACTGGCACTTGCATATGAGCTAACGTGTAGCACTTGTAGAGTCCATACGTTTGATTGGCACTATTCCTACTCCTATCAGAGTGAATGGAGTTTTCAGGACCAGATTGTTTCTCCTGCCTGAGCATTTGAGGTTGAGCAAACACATCCTTCCCAGCAGTCAGGAGAAAAGGGGAGGGAGATATAAATAAATACCTCCAACCTGTCTGCACTTCATTAACTGGCAAAGAAGGGGAAAAGCTATTTTTCTGTCTATTCAGTGCCACAGCCAGAAAGAGAGGAAATAAGGCATCAGATTCGGCCCTGTCTTATGCCATATATGTTAGGTTTGCTTAAGGTATAAATCAAGGCCCATGATGAAAATGGAATTGTTGGAAGCGTCCAGAAAAATTGTTGTGATATCCTGGCATTGCAATGTTTGTTTTGATATGTTATAATATCAGGACATCACTCCTCCATTATTTGATCAGTCTCTGGAATGCCATTTGATGTAATGGATGTCCCATGCTACAAGGTTAAACATCATTGGGCTGTAGAAAGATGACAGAGAGAATGTATTAAATAGAATGTTGCTCCTGGGGGAGTTCTGCGCCACTGCATGTGCGCAGAATTCATGTCCCCCGCAGATTTCTTTGCTTCCCCGCAGAAAAATGACTTTCTGACCGGGAAGTAAAGGGAAGCTGCAAGAGCAGTCACACACCACTCGCTAGCTGCACAGATACATCGTTTCAGGCACCCAGAGCAGCTAGTGGAGAGGTAAATCAACGCAGAGCTGGGAACACTCCAGCCAGTGGCTCCTATCCTGAGCCAGGATCAGATGCGAGTCCTGGCTCGGCTGAAGGCAGGAGAGGATGGGACTTCCTCTTCCCCTGCAAGGATTGGCTGGGGCTGTGTCAGACCCACCCCCAGAAACCTCTCCCAGCTGCAGGAAGCTCAGCATCCTCCCCTGCTTTCTGCCCTCATCGCTCCTCAGCTGCAGGGGGAGGGGTCAGTGTACAGGGAGCTGCTCCCCCATCTGCCCAACCCCCCGTGCATCTGGACCTCCCATACCTAGACACCCCCACCAAGCCTCACCCCATACACCCAGAACCCTCTTAGCCCTCTGTACCCAAACCCCACCTCATTGAACCTCAGCCCTGCACCTGGGGCCCCCTGCACTCAGGCCTCCTGACCCCCACTCCTGCACCCAGACCACCCCCTCCACTGAGCTCCCTGCACTCAAACCCCCACCCCCTGCACCATCCTAAGCCCCCACATCCAAACTCCCATGCCACTTATCCCAATTAGCGGCACCCAGACCCCCACACCCAGACTCCTCCGCTGAGCCCCAACCATTTTCACCTGCCCCAGCTCCTGGAACCCCCCCAACAACCCTTTGTGCATCCAAATCCCCCCTCACCTAGACCCCTCACTGAGCTGCTGGCACCCAGATTATCCCACACAGAATCCTCTCACACCACACCTGGATTCTCCCACTCTGAGCCCCTCCACACTTGGATCCTGCGTAGTTGAGCCTGCCTGCCCCACACCTGATGCACCTGGCACAGAGGGGCATGGCCCCAGAGTGTTTCCGGGGCAGGCCTTGTGCTGTGTCAGGGTCAGATGCAGCCTCACCACTGAGTCCATGTCCTGGGGATGGGGGTGGGGAGGCTGCAGGATGATCTCCCACCTTCATGCAGTCTCCCACCTTCATGCAGGTAGCCTGTGCTACCCACTGCCATGCTGAAGCCTTTATATTTATTTATTGACAAATAAAACTTGCAGAATTTTAAAATATTGTGCACAGAATTTTTATTTTTTTGGTGCATAATGCTCTCAGGAGTAGAATGTGCACTGCAGCTCCACGCTTTATGGCAATGGGATTCTTTCATACTGTTTTCAAATGCAGTGCAGTTTGAGAATTCAGCATTCAGGGACCAAGAACTGCAGCCATATAGAAATAATAGAATATACTTCCTAAATAAATAAATAGGTATAAAATATAGAAAAGAATGGATTCTATGTTCTGTAGTGCCACTGATCCATCAACGAAGAGCGATTTTTACCCAGCAGACTCTTCAAAAAGGACATCACAGTGAGGGTATGGGTAATTAGCCTTTTTTTGCCTAACAGTCTTTATATTTACATTTTCATCAGGAGTCAGTTTTAGGGTTATTTGTATGCTCAGTAACATTCAACAATATCATTCTAAAACAGGACAATTTGTCTCTCTCTTTCTCTCACTCATATATAATAATTGTGCAGCTCTGTGGCATTAGCATCTGAGTTCTGTGACAACTTTGAACAAAATAAAAGAGTCTCCATTCAAGAAAATTGGTCTGAATAGCATGAAATTCTGGAATTGAAATCAATGGGAGTTTTGCAATTTACGATAGTTGGACCAGGATTTTGCCCATAACCTTCAGACATTCCGGAATGGTTAATCAAAAATATGTGTAAATAAACATTCTATGCACTCTGCTCTAAAGGTTGTCATATGAGGGGTTGGGGTCTGGCCAACTGTCAGACAGACTGAGTTCCATTATGCAAGGGTCTTCTACTGACTATTTTGGCAGTTCTAGAGAGAGAAATCCCAAGTAGCATCAGCAGGGCAACCCAGCAAGTCTTGATCACTGTGACAGGGCATAGATAATTCCTCATGTAAGTGGATCCTAGAACATTGAAGTCTTTAAAGGTAATAGGTACTCAGAAACAGGCAGACAAAAGTGCAGAGTATGAAACATCAGGGTAATGTGCTCACAGCAACCCCACCACCTCTGCTTTAGGAGGCAAGCAGTTACATATTGCAACAGCTGAAGCCTCCCTGTTTTCCTTAAGGGCAATCCCAACTAGAGTGCATTCCCTTTGAAGTGACAAAGGCATGGATCTCTCTGGCAGGCCTACAGAACATATAACAACAAGTCATGGCCTCTGTCAGGGAGTCTGGCTGTATGTACAACTGAGTATGACTCATTGGCTGCAGACCATATTGCCAAAGAGTGGACACACACCTCAAACAGGTGCAGCCTTCACCCACTCTGTTTAATGCTTTTCTCACCAGCAAACATTGTTTTCATATTATCCAGCTTTAGTTTTAGCTACTTTATACTGATTCATTTCTCTACCTCATTAGGCACAAGACAGCAGGTACACCACTAAATTCGTACAAGTACATTCAACGGGGGTTTAGCAAGAATGCAACCTTGTGAGACTGCACATGTGAGAACCTGCAGGGAGGAAGAGCAATCACTCAACACAATTATCTAGGTTCTCTCATTCCTATGTGCTGAATTCTTACAGCAAAGGTCAGAGGGACATTCATTTAATAGACAAACAAAACCTACCAAGTCTGTTGGGTTTTGTGTGTGCTTTAACATTCCCATAGTTAGAGCTTTAAATGTGATTTTTCCCAGCATGCACTACTCTACAATACAACAATTTATGCCCCTACCAGATCACAGAGCTCACTTATACATGGGCAGGGAGGGAAGTGAGGTAAGCATTATTCTTTTTAGCTGATAAAGTGATTTTGCCATTTAAAAAAATATATGTTTCTATGCACCAATCAAAATAATAAGACTTTGCAAAGTGGTGCCATATACTGGGAAAAGTAACCATTTACCTGATCCTCTCTAGGCTAGCTCCATGTGTCAGCCAAACTGCATGGCACCTAAAACATAAAAAATTGTAATTTTAAATTCATTTACCTGCTGAAGGCCTCACCTACCTTTGCTATTTGGTGCGTTCAACACATACATCTTTACAGTTAACTACTTTTTTAAAATATACATTGCAGATTATCTTTATAGCTGAAATTCAACCCATAATTTGCCTAGCAGTACCTGTGTTTTTCAATATCTGATGTCATTGGCATATATTACATTTTTGAGGAACAATGGACTGAGTTTAAGACGGTCTTAACTACAAATTTCCTTGTTCTTCATTTTGTGAAAGACTTGGCATTCCATAAATATAGTTGTTACTTTGGAAGAGTTGCAGTTAGTTTTCTCTTTTTTTTTTATAGATACTCTATAAATTGGTTCTAGAAATACCTGCTCCTCTATTACATCAGTAGAATGTAGATCTTGAAAGCCATTCCACAGCCACACCTGCTACCTTCAATTAGCTGGAAGAAGAAGATTCTCTTTCAATTTTGCTGGGCCACAATGATTTGCAGACTGGTTTGTGTTCCATGTGCAGATGTTCAAGAGATGAGGATATAGCCTGTAGCATTTACTCCATTTTTCTGGTTACACGAGCAACTTCCATGCCTTATGGAACTATACTTTTCTCCAAGGAATCAAATATTTTTCTTTCTGATCTGTGCTCCAGTTCTTGGGAAAATGTATCGTTCCTAGGAGCATTTGTTTATTAAACTGTTTTTACCCTGACAGGTTGTGAGATATTAAACATTAAAAATTATGTCATTGTGTTTATCATTTTGGATTTTTTCCACCTCAATTTTGACATGATTTTAGTTGCTATGGAGAACAACTATATCCAGAAACCAGTGATTTATTCCTTTAGGACCAAATTATAATAACCCTAGTCACATTGAAACCACTTGGAATTACTTGTAATAATTTGCTATTGAACGGATAACCCTTTGAGTAAGTTACTCTTCAGTGTGGAAGGGGCATCATTTGATCCTTAATGTCTGGAAGGCCAGCTTTCAAGTAGAGTAAAACGTTAGACTAACTTTAGCTGCTTATGAGGTATCAGATGCTAAAATCACATCAGAGAGAAAGGGCGTGAAGTTTGGAAAGCAAGAGAGTAATCAGCATTGATATTTTAAAGTAAGTTGTCTAATGATAACAAAAACTCTTATGTAGGAAGTAAGTATCATTATACATATTTTATATATAAGGATTGGAAAGGTATACTTCATATTCCATTGAAAAGCTTTGCAATCATTAGTGTCCAAAATTTGCTTTTAGTCTTGATGGTTCCTGTGATGATGCTCTTTCTTAAAACTATCACTAATAGTCTTGTTTCTTGTTACTCTCCTAACAAAAAGAGTAGAGATGATCCAAGGTTTTCAAAATATTGATCGGAAAAAAAGGAAATATTTTTTTTTCTACCAGCAGTAATAAATAGCAAGTCCTGAACCTTGGACTGGTGCTAAGTTATAGAACACTTTCAGCCTTACCGTACTTCATGCATTCCGCTTTTTCCTTTTCCTTTTATAATTTTTGAAGGACAAAATAAAAGTTGCATATTTCAGAAATGAATGCAAACTGAATTGCAGAGAAGGCGAGGAGTCATGTGATAAGCTAACAAGAGATAGAAAATACCACTGAAAGTAAGGGTATATCTGCACAGGGATAAAAGACCCACAGCAGCCACGACTCGCCCAGGTCAGGTGACTGGCTCATGGGACTAGAAGTAGCTGCGTAGACATTTAGGCTTGAGCCCGAGCTCTGGGACCTCCATCCTTGCACGGTCCCAGAGCTCAGGCTTCAGCCCAACCCTGAATGTCTATATTGTGAATTTTCACAGTCAGGAAATGAATCTTTATTTCACAAGCCCACTATATTGCTTCCCTAGTCTAAGGTAATATTTCATACCGCTTTTAAAAAAAATTCATGTGTGATGATCTGACTAATGTAATAATAGCAAGGAGCAAAACCGCTACCCACTGCAGGACCATACATTTCTTGTGATTTAAGAGAGAAAGAGTAAATATTAGGGCCCAATCGTGTCATCTTCAGGCAAAATAGCAGTGTAGCCTGAATAAGAAATTCAGGATTGGGCTCATGGTTTTACTTTGCAATTTACTGCCTAAGTACATTGATACAGGCACCGAGAAACAAAGCAAAGGAGATAATGAAATAATTACTACTTGATTTTCAGTAGAGTGACACATAAATGCCTTTTCTCTCCAGTGCTAGATCATTTTCTGTTTTTAGTTTATATTTGAAAACACCATTTCATGTGTGCAGTGTTTTGTTGTTGGGGCATTTAAGTAGCATTGAACTAGGGCCTTACTGAAGTCAGTGGAGTTACTCATATGCATAAATGCTACTTGCATGACTAAGGGCTTGTAGGATCTGGATATTAGCTTGTAGTTATGTCTTTATCTAGCAAACAAAGAGAATTAAGAAAAAGAAGACTAATGCTACAGCTCCTGTGAAAGCACATCATAGGTGCTATGTTCTGTTAGCATTAACATGAACTTTCATGGTTTTCGGCTTTCAGAGATGGAATTGCTGCAGAAGGCGTAAATTTATCCTAAGGAGATGAGGAGTGCTTTGGGTTGCTTAGGATTAACTTCTCCAGCTAATTAAGGATAGTATTGGCAGATTGAAAGGTGTCCCATCCTGACATTGGCTGGAGAATGGCTAAAACAGAGCTCAGAAGGGACATGTAAAGTGTGACTGGTTCAGGAGACAGAAACTTTCACCTATAGGTCACTGCAGTGAACCTAGCCCAGCGCAGCAGTGACTGAAAGTCACTGTTACCACCTGGTGGCTGTTCAGTAGCTTATGTGAAATGATTTGATGGCTAATCCAAGTGCCTACATCATAAAATTCCATGTCATTGTAGACACCTGTTTGCAGACTCATCTAAATCAGAGACAAGAAATACGTCCTGGGTTCTGGGCATGGGTTAGATTGAGGGAACCACAAATTTCTCCATACACACAAATTTCTCCTTCCCTCCTAACAGATCAATGAATCTACACTAACAAACTCATTGCCATTAAACCAAAGATTGACAACTAGAGTCCAAATACATTAATACAATTGAAAATAGAAATCTGACTGAGCAATACAACCATACCATGCACCTCCACAAGAGCTTGCATTCCTTCCATGTTTTATTTAAATGGGAATAGATAATGTAAAACGTAGTTCACTTACCTTGTAGTGCTTCTTGCAATAAAAAAACAGGTTTATCTTCTGAGTCTTCTTGTTTTGTCAACCCTGCTGGAATGGATAAAAAAAAAAAATCTCAATGCAGTGCATCAACATGTTTAAATAGTGCCTTTCAGAAAGGATTCAGGAGCAAATATGTACAGTTGCACTGGGCAACTGCTCTTGCAGAGTTCAAGTTAAACAAATATCTCTTGCAAGGTATATCTCGTAATGAGGTTGTTCTCTCACATTTTTTCAAGGGTCATGGTCGTAACCTGTGAATTGTGTTTTTCAGATTTGTGAAATTGCTAATCAACATTTTTACAAAACTACACAATATTATAATGAAAACATAACATAAAAGCATGTGGTGCAAAAAAGTGAGAGTTCATTTACTGCTGAAATTGTTGGCTTCCTGATTTTACATTTAAACTGTACAATCAAATTGAAGAAGTAACAACATTTATATTATATTGAATAAATTATAGCTGGCTGTAAGAAAATAGGCATTTTAAATTAATGAGGACATTTTGCACAGTCAGATGAAAGGACAGTTATTAAACAAAAATACTGAGGAATATTCAGTTATTAAACACACAGTAGAACTACTACTCGCCTGTGTGAAGTCACTCGAATGCACGAGTGTTTGCAGGATTGAGGCCCTAATGTTTGATGTGATGTACCTGCTGTGTTCTCTAGAATGTCAACACAGCCAGTTGACTCAGGAACTATGATTACTAATGGGATTTGATAAAAAATATACACTAAATGCATATTAAAAGTTACTAACTTGTATTTTATTAATACTGACAAAAAGGTTAACAGGTTTTCTCATTAGGTGCCGTTTCTACCAGTATGAATTTTTTTTTAAATAATCAATTTCAGACAGATTAAAAATTCAGACCATTAAGATCTGTATTTCTTTTCTGTGTTTGTGAATATTTTTCTAACCTTTTTGTCCAGAAAGGCCTTTCAGACTGAATCATCATTAGCATACAGTACACTTCGTGATTTGCAGTAGCGTGCTCCAAATCTCAGTGAAATGTGTGTCTTTATTTGACCCATTTTTTAAATGGCCGGTCTATGTTAAGAACATAGGACCATAAGAATGGCCATACTGGGTCAGACCAATGGTCCATCTATCCCAGTATCCTGTCTTCCAAGAATGGCCAATGCCAGATGCTTCAAAGGGAATGAACAAAACAGGGAAATTATCAGGTGATCCATACCCTGTCATACAGTCCCAGCATCTGGCAGTCAAATTGTGAGGTATGTTTAGACCTTGACAGACAACATCTCTCACCTTGAAAGAAGCCTGATAGTTGGGCAATCAAAAATTCTTTAGGCTTCTCTTGAGCATTTTGCGATAAAGGATCACTTTTGCTTTGCCTTGCCTTTAGCGTTGTTAGTGGGATCAATGGAAGAGAAAATATGTGGTCTGACTGGAAATTCGACTTACTAGACAGAGCATCCATGCCAAACCAAAATCCCCATGTAAATTGCCTTCCCAGTGGATGAAAGCCACCAACTAAAGACACTGAGCTAAAGACACTGTCACAAGTGTCAGGAGCAATAACCACCCTGATTTTTGTTACTAAAAGAACTACGGCTTGACATGCAAACAAAACTGTAAATTTTTAAAGCTATGACAAAGAACAACAACTGAACAGAAACATTTGATAAGGCAAAAGAAAATACCTTTCGAGGTGATACCCCAACATTAAAATAAATATGTGCTCCCTCATCACTGCCTATCTGACAGCTAGTTACATTTTTTAAAAGGCCCACCAGTCCAAGTTATTCCTAGATTGCAAGAGACTAGAGAGGCCATTGAAGAGAAAAATAATATAGATGGAAAAGCTAAAACATTACAGGTCTAATTTAGATTATTCCCTAATAGCTAGTGATGGTACTTTTTGGATAAGAAAAGATTTGCAGATCTCCAGGAAGTCACAGCATTAACAAAATTCCAAAATCAACTTTCTCTCAAGAATTCTGGTGAGCAGGGACTTTGTTATTTTAGGATTAGAGAGAGAATGAAAAACAAATAATGAAGGCCTTTTGATAGCAGTAGGGGCTCACTAATTAAAAATGTGCTTGTTGTGGACAAAGAATGTAATTGCTTAAATGAACCGGTCTTTAATTAATTAGAAAAACAATCATCTCAGTCACTGTGCCAAAATATTGCAGTTAAGTTGAAGAATTTTATTGAACGAACTGATGTCGTTGTTTTATATAATGCTGTTATACTGATCATTATTCTTAATATAATTTCCTGAAACTTTAAAACTTTTATGAGACAAGTGATTTTAATGTTAAAACAGGTTGAGACAACTGTTTGATTTAAAAGAACAGTTCGGCTGGATCATGTTTCATTAGGAATTACTGCTACATAATTTTGAATATAATCATGTATAAGATAAAATATGTTATGAATTAAGTGCACTTTAGCAATACATAGATGGGTTTAAACTCTCACATTAGCATTTTCTCTATCTCAGACACAAAGGCATTTGAAAATTAGTTTGATCCTATTTACCCAATCCAGATGTAATGAGCTAGATCCTCCAGTCACTAAATCCACGTTGTACGGTTGAAAGTGGACTCAGACTGGTCATAAATAGCCAGCAGAAAATCCCCGCAGCGCTGGGAAGTTCCCCAGTAGTGCAAAGCTGGAGAAGGTAGTAGAGCCAGCTGCTATGCTGCCTACTTTTGTCCTCCTGGGGTAAGGTCACTGAGGTGGTGTAAGTTAAAGCTGCTTCTAGCTGACACTACACTGTATCCAAGCAGAGCTCAGATGGGGCAGAGACTCCAATATCCAATGCAGATACAGTAATGTTTTAAAAAAACTTAAACCAATTGACTCAGTATATTAACCACATGTGCAATAAGTCAACCGCTTCTGCAAGTTGAAGATGAAGCTAGACAAATTTAGGCTGGAAATAAGGCATAAATTGAGAGTAATTAACTACTGCAGCAATTTAGAAGGTAGATTCTCTATCACTGTCAATTTTAAAATCAAGATTAGATGTTTTTTCTAAAAGATATACTCTAGGAATTCTTTTGGGAAAGATCTATGACCTGTGTTGTACAGGAGGTCAGACTCACAATGGTCTTGGAATCTATGAAATCTTGTGTGTCTGTGACAACATCAATAAATAGTTAATCATTTTACTACAAAGCCACATAAACTTTTTATAGTCCCCCCGCTCCCTGCCTCCTTACCATGCTGTGGGGGAGCAGGAACAGCAGGGTTGGGGCCGGGGGCTAGCCTCCCTGCCCGGAAGCTCAAGGGCTGGGCAGGATGGTCCAGGAGGCCGGATGTGGCCCGCAGGCTGTAGTTTGCCCACCGGCCGTAGTTTGCCCACCTCTGTGATAGTTACTGTACAAACATACAGTACATGAGAGTCCCTGCCTCAAAGAGTTTTAAGGACCTATAGTATAAAAGGAACGGAGAAACACAGTGGAATAAGATTTGATGTTTTAGGTCTAGGAGTCAGGAAGGAACTTGCCCCCATGCCGAACCTCTCAGAATTAGAGGAACTACTAGATCTTAAGAGCAAGATTGCTTCTTCTAAAACATCAGACACTGGCCAACGTCAAGGTAGGTGACTGAAGTTGATGGATCAATAGTTGGATGAGGAATGGCAAACCTCATAGTACGTTCAGTTTGATCAGAGCAAAAACATGTTTTCACAGGTTAAGAAAAAGAATACAAAAAACACGTTAGTATACTAAATGTGATGTAGAGTCTAAAGAGCTGAGCCAGATTTCTCTTTTTAAAGGGAAAAAATGCACATCCAGGGATAGTCTCCTATGACAATAATAATAATGAGCAATAACAATAATATGAATAATATTTTGTTATAAGCCATATGGTTCTCTGTTATTGCTGTAAAAGCTGATGAAGCATTACATAAAGCAACTAACCATGGGAGTTAGAGATTGTTGGGTAATACAAATACATGGAACTGACAGGGAAAAATACTCTTTCCAGAACTGAAATTTTAAAAGTTTAAACAAGAAACATAATAGAATATTTTTACATTAGACTACATTTTCTGGGGTAGTTTTTTTTCCCCATTGTATTTTTACAAGACTTTAAATTTTATCATTATTTCTATTAATTAATAACCAATCTATCTTCAGTACATATATGCTTCCATCACCATAGTATCTAAGCACCTCATAATTTTAATGTATTTATCCTCACAACATCCCTGTGAGGTAGGATTATCCCCATTTTACAGATGGGGAACTGAAGCACCGAGAGGCTAAGTGACTTGCCCAAGGTCACTCTAGAAGTCTGTAGCTAAGCAGGGAATTGAACCTAGGTCTCCCAAGTCCTCTGTTAGTGCCCTAACCACTGGGCTATCCTTCCCAGAGGGTAAAGATCAACAATGTGAATCTCTTTTGCACTAAGGCCCCTTTGAACTGCCAAAACAGTGTAAAGGAGTTGTACCATAAATGAGAATCAAGCCCCACTTTCACCTCTCTAACTATTAATTTAAGTAAACAAGGAAACCTTGTAAATTGCCACAATCCACAGGTCTCTCAGGCCATTCTTTTTTTTTCTCCCCTTGTCTTTATTTTAGATTGTAAGCGTCTAAGCCCTCGCGCCTGATACAGAGCTGAAGCACTATCATTGTCTATGTACCCAGTCATCTGTCCCTATGTTGGCTGGGTACATGTCATCTCAGGACACGATGCAGAGATAAAATTTCTAAACACCATTAATAACTGCATTCTGAAGCAGCTACTCATGAAACCCACAAGGGGAGAGGCAATTCCTGATTAAGGCCTAAGTGGAGCACAGGATCTGGTGCAAGAAGTGAATATAGCCGAATTGCTCAGTAGTAGTGACCATATGTAATTAAATATATCATCCTTCTTGGGTGGGGAGAAGCCCTCCACTGTAGCATTTAACTTCAAAAAAGGGAACTAGACAAAAATGAGGAAGCTAGTTAAATGGAAATTAAAAGGAACAGTCACAAGAATGAAATGCCTGCAGGCCTCATGGAAACTTTTTAAAAAACCATAATGGAGGCTCAAATTAAACATGTACCCCAAATTAAAAAAATAGCAAGAGGACCCCAAAATATGCCAATGTGGCTAAACAGCATAAAAAGAGGTGGTTAGAGGCAAAAAGGCATCCTTTAAAAATTGGAAGTCAAATTCTACTGAGGAAAATAGAAAGGAGTATAAACTCTGGCAAATTAAGTGTAAAAGTATAATTAGACAAGCCAAAAAAGAATTTGAAGAGTAACTAGGAAAAGACACAAAAACTGACAGCAAAAAAAAAAAAATCTAAGTACATCAGAGACAGGAAGAGTGTGAAACCATTAGTGAGGCCACTGGATGATTGAGGTACTAAAAGAGAACTCAGGGAAGACAAGGCTGTTGCAGAAAGCTAATGAATTCTTTGCATCTGCCTTCACTGCAGAGGAGATTTCCACAGCTGAGCCATTCTTTTTAGGTGACAAATCTGAGGAACTGTCCCACAATAAGTTGTTGATAGAGGAGGTTTTGGAACAAATTGATAAATTAAATAGTAATATGTCACCAGGACCAGATTAAATCATCCAAGAGTTCTGAAGGAACTCAAATCTGAAATTGCAGAACTTACTGACTGTGGTATGTAACCTATCACTTAAATCAGCCTCTGTACCAGATACTGGAGAATACCTAATGTAACTCCAATTTTTAAAAAAGGCTCCAAAGGTGATCCTGGCAATTACAGGCTGGTAAGCCTAACTTCAGTACCAGGCAAATTGATTGAAACTATAGTAAATAACAGAATTATCAGATACACATATGAACATGATTTGTTGGGGAAGAGTCAACACAGCTTTTGTAAAGGGAAATCATGCCTCAGAAATCTATTCAATTTTTTGAGGGGTTCAACAAACGTGGACAAGGGTGATCCAGTAGATACAGTGTACTTGGACTTTCAGAAAGCCTTTGACGAGGTCCCTCACCAAAGGCTCTTGAGCAAAGTAAGGAATCATGGGATAAGATCCTCTCATGGATCAGTAACTGGTTAAAAGATGGGGTGGGGCAGGAGAAGGGTAGGAATAAATTGTCAGTTTTCAGAATGGAGAGAGGTAAATAGTGGGGTCCCCCAAGGGTCTGTACTGGCACCAGTGCTGTTCAACATATTCATAAATGATCTGGAAAAAGGGGTAAACAGTGAGGTGGCAAAATTTGCAGATGATACAAAATTGCTCAGGATAGTAAATCCAAAGCAGACTGCAAAGAGTTACAAAGAGATCTCACAAAACTGGGTGACTGGGCAACAAAATGGCAGATGAAATTCAATGTTGATAAATGCAAAGTAATGCACATTGGAAGACATAATTCCAACGATATACACAAAATGAATGGGTCTAAATTAGCTGTTGCCTACAATTCAAGAAAGAGATCTTGGAATCATCGTGGATAGTTCTCTGAAAACATCCACTCACTGTGCAGCAGTAATAAAAAAAATTAACAAAATGTTAGGAATCATTAGAAAAGGGATAGATAATAAGACAGTAAATATTATAATGCCACTATACAAATCCATGATACGCCAACACCTTGAATACTGTCTGAAGTTCTGGTCATCCTGTCTCAAAAAAAGATGCATTAAAATTGGAAAAGGCACAGAGAGGGGCAATGAAAATAATTAGGGGTATGGAACAGCTTCCATATGAGGAGAGACTAAAAAGCTTGGGACCATTCAGCTTAGAAATGAGACAACAGAGGGAGGAGAGGAGGATATGATAGAGGTCTATAAATTCATGAATGGTGTGGAGAAAGTAAATAAGGAAGCATTTTTTACGCATTCATATAACACAAGAAATAGAGGGCACTCAAAATTAATAGTCAGCAGGTTTAAAACAAAAGGAAGTACTTCTTTACACAAGGCACAGTCAGCCTATGGAAATGGTTGATAGAGGATGCTGTGAAGGCCAAAACTATAACTGGGTTCAAGAAAGAATTAGATAAGTTCATGAAGGATAGGTCCATCAATGGCTATTGGCCAAGATGGTCAGGGATGCAACCCCATGCTGACTGTCCCTAAGCCGCTAACTGCCAGATGCTGGGACTAGAAGACAGGGGGATGGATCACTCAATAATCGCCCTGTTCTGTTCATTCCCTTTCAAGCATCTGACATTGGCTGCTGTTGGAAAACAGGATAGTGGGTTAGATGGACCATTGGTCTGCCCCAATACGGCCATTCTTATGTTCTAATAATTATAATGTATGTCTATATCCTAAGTGCTACAATATATTACACTTTCAAAATGCTAAATCAGTATAAACAGTGGTATTACTCTACTGCAGATTTTGCTAACGATAAGGAATTCAGATTGTTTCCATTGACTGATTTAGATCTCATTTCATCTTAAATAGAAAAGGTAAAGAGTCCTAAATAGAAAAGGTAGGTCAGCGTCTTCAAGAAGAAGAATGGTCAGACTAATAGTTATCTGTTTTAGTAAGTTGCAAAAAATTATCTGATTCACAGTAGGACTGAAAAAGAAAAGGCCAGTTTGTGGATAGCCTGTACATACGTGGGATAGAGGATGACATGTAGGCATAACTACAGTCCTTGCATTCAGAGAGGCACAAGCACTGCTCAGGGTAATAGTCTGCCACAAAATTTTGTTATTAGCCCTTATAAATTGGGTAGGTGAGGTTCTGTGGCCTGCAATGTGCAGGAGGTCAGACTAGATGATTATGATGGTCCCTTATGACATTAAAGCCTGGTGTGTCTATGATGGAAGAGAAAATATTCAGCGACGATCTTGTCACTTCTCTACCAGCCAGCAGACTTTGCCCCACATGGACAGGAATCCAAGCTGCACCCTTTCGAAAGGCATAGCAGCAATTTCCCTTCTGCTCCCAAAGACACTGAGCTTGTGTAAGCCACACACCCCCTGGGTGTGGTGTTCTGTCCCCTTTAGTGGCACCGAGACCATTTAGAGCAGGGGTGGGCAAACTTTTTGGCCCGAGGACCACATCTGGGTATGGAAATTGTATGACGGGCCATTAATGCTCACAAAATTGGGGGGTGGGGTGAGGGCTCTGGGGTGGGGCCAGAAATGAGGTTTCTGGCCAATGGGAGTTGCAGGGGCAGCACTTGGGGTGGGGACAGCGTGCGGAGTCCCCTGGCTGCGCCTATGCCTAGGAGCCGGAGGAGCGACATGCCTCTGTTTCTGGGAGCCACGCGGAGCCCTGGACCCCGCTCCCCGGCGTGAGCTCGAGGGCTAGATTAAAACATCTGAAGGGCTGGATGTGGCCTCCGGGCCATAGTTTGTTCACCCCTGATTTAGAGAGAGAGAAAGCAATTAATGAGTCTGCTCTACAGCCTTAGCTAACAGCCAGTTGACTTTTAGCTCACACAGTAGAGGCTCATGCACTAAGCTCCCGAGGTCCCAGGTTTGATTCCTCCCCTTGACAACCGGGGTCTGTCAGTGTTACAAGAGGGGGCTCGTCCAGGATTTTAACTCGGAAGTCTCTGAAGCTCGGGACGCGCTTCCTCAGCTAGAGGAAGTATGTAACCCACGCACCTCCTGGGTGTGGTGTTCTGTCCCCTGTAGTGGCACCGAAACCATTTAGAGAGAGAGAAAGCAATTAATGAGTCTGTTCTACAGCCTTAGCAAACAGCCAGTTGGCTTTTTGCTCAGGTGGTAGAGGCTCATGCACTGAGCTCCAGAGGTCCCAGGTTTGATCCCGCCCATTGATGACGGGGGGTCTGTCGGCATTACATTTGCATGAGACAAAATGCTCCTGCTGAGTTACTGGGTCTGTACACCACTCACTACCAAGGACACTGATTAAAAGCCACACTTTAGCCCAAAATGTCATTCCAAAAAATTCATTTATCTAATAGTCCTTTCCCTTCAATTGCTGAAATCATTACTTCAAGTTAGCTTTCAGCCATAACTATTGCATGAGTTTGGGAAAGGGGTCAAGGGAAAAACGTAGGTGTTTGTTCTCTTGTTACCACAAAAGGGAGCTCTCTGGAATAAATGCATGGTGTAGTGTGAAACGATTTGGTGAATGGGGAGCTAGAGTATCAATTCAAAATCGACAGATGTAAAAGGCCTGTAATATCTGCAAGTAACTATCAAGTCATGGCTGTAGGGTAATTTGGGGTTCCCTATACATCATATCCCAGTATTTCTGTAATTATTTTATTTACATACCTTTATAAATAAAATAATTACAGAAATACTGCCCAATTACCACCCAGCTATGCTACTTGTTGATTGTTCCTATACCTTACAGCTATGTCTGTTTTTTGTAGAACGGAGACTGCTTTCTTTCTTTTTATAAAGCACCTAATACATCATGGACACTTATAGAATACAAATAATAGCCAGAAGCTTGCAATGAGAATCCCCTGGGAGGACCCCCTGCATCTGTGCAGTTCTCAGTGCAGGATCAGGGCCAATAATAATCATCCTAACAATGTAGGATGTTCTTGAGTGTGCTGCAAAAAGAATATATTTTTGTAACAAGTTATCTGAAAAATTGGCTTCACTGAAGTAGTCTTTATTATTTTAGGGGATGGAACAACAAGAAGCCCTGGGGTGAAAACCTAGAGAGTACATTTATGTCTGTTACTGGAAGCATTCAAACAAGAACATGTTTTGCATTCAGTCACAATTTATTTTCTGAATATGCTTTTAAATATTTTGCATTTATTAATGTATGTCCTCACTATCTGCTTTTAACTTCTGCTTGAAGAATCTAGCAACAATAAATCCTTATAATTGGTGACATCATGGCTCATTACAATGTCTCTGCATTGTAATGTCATAAACAAATATTGTAGGCCATCTATATCACACTTAAAATGGAAACCTAACTGCCAAAGGTCTATTGGCAAATACATTAATATATATGAAATATGACTATAATAGCACAATTCAGAAATTAGTGCTGAATATGAGGAACCAGCTTTCTTAAGTAAAGGTGAATCACCCAAATTTTATATTATCTGTTGTGGACATTCCTCAATATGGAATATTCCTGGATATTTCTTCTTTTCATTTGCTTTGTGAAACCAGTTATAAAGGGACTGGTGCAAACTTGGTGATGAAAAGACTAATATTCTACAGGAGACTCTGAGTTCCACCAAAGTCTCTCACCTTTTCAATGTGAGAAATTCAATGTTGCTGCTTCCCTCAGAATATTTGAAGGTCATTTTGTGACAGAAAAGCTAGTGAAACTTGTCAAGTATTCTTGATTTTGTTCCTCAAAATTGTAAGTATTAACAGGGGTTCATTTAAATAAATGTGTATTTCCCTCTCACTGTGTGGGTTGTTATGTACATAACTGTATAGACCAAGATCAGAAGATCTGTTGTGTCCTATGATTCTTTCTCAGGCAAAACTCCCACTGAAATCAATGGACCATTGAATTCCTCAATAAGGAATACATGATTTGGCCCTTTCTTTATATATTGCTTGACATAAAGTATAGAATGGGATTTATCTAGGACTGAAACACCCTCTAGAGAGAATGTATTCTAATCCTTTTAAAATGTGGATTGGGGTGTGTGTGAGAGAGAGAGATCCTTTTATGACATCTGTACTAATATCCAGATAGGCTTATAGTTCACTAATGAACAGGACCAATTATTATACAAAATTAAAGTTTGCTTTTTCTTTAAAGTTTTATTTTGGTCATTTGTGTGATGACAGTTGTTAGAAAGTGGTGGCCCAATTCTGTTGTCCAGTGAAACCTCCTGTGACTTCAGTGGGAATATTGCTAGTGCAAAGAACCACAGACTTGGGACCCAAGTCTTTATCAAAATGGTACCTTACTTAAAGTAACTAATGACTCATTTTCATTCTGGGTCAAATGCTGCTTGCCTTGCACACACAAGCAGTGCTGTTTAGCAATGGGACTACTCATGCGAGTCAGAAGTGCAACATTGGCCCAAAATGGGCATATTTTAATTGAATTTTAAAAGAAAAAGAAATTACAGGTGAGAGTGGATTGTCCTGTGAAAATGCTAATGAAATAATAGTTAAAACATTTAACAAAATGCAACGTTCTGGAAGCAAGGACAAACTGTTTGTATTTTGGTGAAAACACCTCCTGCACCATTAGGACCCCCACAAGCTCAAACTATAATGTGGTTTATCCCATCAATATTATATATCATCATCTGTCATCAAAGCAAGTTTTGATTGGCCAATGGTTCATTCAAACGATGGCACAAATTCTTATCTTATTAAACATGGCTGTTAGGTTTTGTTGTGAGGTCCTTTAATGAGGTTTGGCCTACATAAACTGAAAGTCCTGGTAGTTGTGAATGTGTGGGAGGCATTTTGTTTGCACTTGCAAGCCATTCCTCATTTCAAGTACTGCTAATATCGGCTGAGAGGACCCACCTGATCCTTCACCCAGCTGAAGACTGTACGTGCTGTCAAGTATTAAGGCTTACCAACTGGCACTGGTTACCACCAATAGCACTAACTCGGTTTTCAAACAGAGAAACAGAGCTCTTCCGCATACAAAACCTTGCAAGTACAGAAGATAGTTGAGCTGATGCCTCCATCTTCTGGCCTTTCCACGTTTGAGGGCCCACGTCAAACCTCCTGAACAGATAAGATCTGTAATGGATATTTGGACTGTTGATGACCACCAGACAAGCTTTCTCTGAAAGGACATCTTTTCAGGGTTGTATGCAGTGTTGTTGTAGCTGTGTTGATCCCAGGATATTAGAGAGACAAACCTGAAGAAGAGCTCTGTGTAAGTTCGAAAGCTTGTCTCTCTCACCAGCAGAAGTTGGTCCAATAAAGGGTATTACCTCACTCACCTTGTCTCATCTTTTCAGGGGTAGGTCTGGGAGTTGGTCCTGGAGTTAAGTGACCAGATGCTGTCCTAGGGGCTCCATCCAATGATAATGCACCCATTAATAAGGGCAGGCTAGCATCGCTATGATTGTGGGAGAAAGAAAAGAAAGTCACTCTTTTGAGTCCTCCGAACTTGGCTATAAATAGAAGGTCATGGCAAATTACTAAATGGTAGAACTCATGTTCTTGGTATTTAAAAAATAAATGAAAGCTAACCTTGATATATATTTTTTTCCGTTAGGTCAAAAAATAATTAAAAGTAATTTTTACAGCTGCTCCTGAGTTGATACTATGTTTATTGCTGAATTCCCCTGCCAGGTTTTGTGGTTTGCAATCACATTTTCATTTGTTTAAAGAAATGTTTTTCTCTCCCCTGTTGCTGCACAAAACACCATATAAACAATAGGGGGAAATGGTAAAACTGACTACACCCAGTTTACAAAGTAAACAAACTGAAAATCAATACTTTTTTCCTCTAATCTCTTTCAGTTACAGTAATAATAGGGTTTACTTGTAACAATAGTAGTTACAACATTTTGGGGCAGAATTGTGATTTTTAAGTTGACTGGGGCCTATTAAATTTTTAAATGACACAAGCTCTTTTGGACAGGTTTTCAATAATGTTTTTTTATTTGTATGACTTAGCTCTCCCCCATCAAAAATGACTGAGAGAGACTGGGTGTGTGTATTTACAAAGCCAATTTTAATCGAGTGAGTGTAATCCTTTCCATAAAATTAAAATAATGAAAAACCATTCCAACTTGCATCTTCTCTAACATACAATCAGTGGTTTGATCACTATGCCCATATAGTTTATTAAGAATTATTATAATTATTATTCAGTTAGATAATGGAGCACAAATCCTAAACTGTGTAACTGATATATTGAAACGTAGCTTCTCCTCAAGTATGCGTTTCAAATAAATAAATAATATTAAATACTTCCCATATATAGTGCACTACATATATTAGAATGAATCCTTGCAGCAGCCCTAGGAGGTAAATAATTACAGTAAATAGTCACCATTTTCCAGATGGGGAAACTACCACAAACACAGGCCAAACAATATGTCAAAGACCACACCCTATAGCCCCAATCCTGCCTAGGGAGAACTCAGTTAAGGATCTGGACCTAATTCAGTGGTAGACTGGGAATGAGAACACAGACGCCCTGGCTATAGGTCCTAAACCATACTGTCACTCACTTTCATAACTAAATTGTGTTACTGTAACTTTGATGCTGATGAAAAATTAGTTTAAAAATATTGTATCTCTTCCTTGAGCATCGAGATTAGCAAACTAAAATAACAAGGTAATCTACATCATCCTGACTATGACACAAGTCTAGGTAAAACTTTCTGCAGATATGCGTTTTGTTAGAACGCCAAGCTCAGAGAGCAAATACCTCTGATGACTGATTGCACCAGTAAATTGATTTACCTTTTTTTTTTTTTAAAAGAGCTGACGCAAGTTTGACAATGGGAGGTGTTGGGGTATGGTTGTTGCTGATTGGTTCATCTGATACACTCCCATTTGTCTTTAAATGATTGTCCAGCTGCACAAGGACTCAGATGAGCCAACTTTCTATTACAGGTGCAAGTTAAGATATCACTTGCTTAGAAAGCAAGCAAGCAAGCAAGATAACGTGTTTGATTTGGAGGTAAACCTAAAAATGTACCTTTACAATGTCTATTCATTTTATTGTATACTTCTTCCACTTAACACATTTTAAGCTGAAGAATTTGAGAAAACTTTGTGCAAATGTAATTCATTTGTAAATTTAAATGAAGAGTGAAGAACTGGCAGTTAAGATTTGCTATACTGTAGTTGTAATTGGCATTAGCAGGTGTATTTGTTTTTATATCAGGCATGAAATTCAGTCCCCTTTTTTGGGCAGAAAATCAAATCTAAGAAAGAAATGAAACAGCAGGAGGTTTCTAAAGTTGACCAGTTAATTAGGAATGATATGCTCGTGTTCTTTTAGGGCCTCTGGTTAACTATTGAGAATTTTTATCAAGACTCTTGGTTTACCTGGCTAATATTCAAGTAAGTAAATGAATATGAAAATAAATTGTTCATTTTAATTGTGTGTTTATTTTAAGGTAGCAATTATGGCACTTTTCGTCTTCAAATTGTTTTAGAAACAACATTAATTCTTTAAATGCATTGTCGTTGAGACTAAGAGTCAGGAAAATCTACTGATTCATATACAGTGATAGGACATAAAAGTACTAGCCATTGCAAAATGCTTGAAAATGCAACTGTTAGGCAAATAAGGCAAGGTCACAGATAAACCTAATTGATAAACCTCAACTTATTCATAATCCTACATGCAACACAGAAAGTAAATCAAAATTGCTATGAAATAAAATGGAAAAACAAGTTCATGTTTTTCTTGTTTCATTACATATTAAAAAGCAATTTGAACACATTTTCTGAGTACCTTTTAAAAATTATGTTCTATTCTAAAGCAAAGCAGATGAACTTGACACGAGGTTTTGAGAGAAATATTGCTTTAGAGGGGTAATGCTTTGTGCGTCCAATATTTTCATTTTAATGTAATATCTTAAAAGAAAAAAATCATCCTTTTGTTTCAGTCTGCCTTCTTGTTCCACAAGAAGCAGCAAAAGCCTAGGCATGTTATAGCTGGATTTAAGGAACGTAGTTAAGCTAGTATACTTTTCTGACATCTATACCTAAGGGAAAAAAATACTAGTGGTCTAAAATAGAAAAAGGAGCTGGTTTATAATACTGCCGCTTAGCATAGCATTTGCAGTTCTTCCCTTTTTTTATGCCTGTGCCTTTAGAAGTGCTTTGTGGGGGAAAAGACATTGTTTCTAAACATTGTAGCTTGTACTTCTTAAGGTAGCAACAGCAATACACAGCGGTGGCTGGCAGCCGAGTATGTGAAATCTGGTTTACATCTTTGACATATTGGCCAGCTATTGGAAGATTGGGATTTTATGTGAACAGTGTATTTTATGTGAATAGATTCTTTTGAAGGTGAAGTGCATCAGAGATTTTGAACATGCAGGATTTTTTTCCACCCTAGATACAAGTTAAAAATAGGTTTGCCTGTAGTTACTTGTCTGAGGTGATCATATTTCAGAAGTTTGCTCAATAAATAACTGATTCCACACAGATTTGGGTAAGATTAACTAACATTTCAATGCATTGAGTGCCTTGCATAAAACATGCCTTGGAAATATTTATAAATTTCTGAAAAAAATTGACCTTCCAATTATGTGAATAAATAACTTAGATTCTGCTAATACTTATGCAAGTGCCCAAGTTTACTTACATGAGTATTCCCAGTGATTTCAACAAAATTTCTCATATGAGTAAAAAGTTACATATACATATTTGCAGGACTGGGACCTAAGGATTGGACTGTAAAAAGTCTGTAATCTGCAACATACATGGTAGCAACAAAATATATATACACATATTAATTAGTAGTCTTTTTAATTAAATAAAGATGTATACAATTTCAGAGAGAAAAGGTGGGTGAGGTAATATATTTTATTAGACCAACTTCTGTTGGGGAAAGAGACAAGTTGTCAAGCTACACAAAACTCTTCTTCAGCTCTGTTCAGCTGTAAAGCTTGTCTCTTCCATCCACAGAAGCTGGTCCAATAAAAGATATTAGCTCACACGCCTTGTCTCTCTCCTATCCCGGGTCCAACACAGCTACAACAGTACTGCAAACTACAATTTAAGATTTCATTAGGTATGAGAAGTGTTCAGAGTAAGGAACGCTATCCTGACAGAGTGACCGATTAAAATTTTTCAAAATAAATGCCCATGGAATTGAGGTGCAGCAATGTGCTAGTCTTCAGTTAGGCCCTGATCCTGCAAGCCCTTATGAATGAGAGTAGCTCTGGGCATGTGCATATTCCCATGGAGTCTGGAACTACTCACATGCCCAAAGTTACTCGTGTGTACGCAAGAGTTTGCAAGACTGGTGACCTGGAGAGAAGGATTTCAACAAATGAAGGGTCCAATCCCCCAAACACTGATGAAGATTAAGGGAACTACTTGTGGTAATAAGCACTACACTCATTAGTAAGTGTTTACAGGATTGGGACCTAAAATTGATGATGATTCAGTACCAAGCACCTGATCCTTAAAACATAAATAATTTTATAGTCCTTTGAGACAATAAGTAAAATGACTCACTTAAGTAAGTGTTTGAAGGATCAGCCTTTAAAATAGAACCTATACCCTAATACATATTTTCTGTCATATTCTTCTTTCCTTTCCAAATATAGTACAGACTGTGCAATACAGAATTTCTCTCTTAACCTAATCTCTGTGTAAATTAATCCATGGTAATGTTTCTGCTGCACTGTTCTCTTTGTTCCTCAACACTAAAATAGTCAGTATAGCAGGGGTGATACAATTGGAAGAATATTGCTAAAGTGAGCATTTGTTAGTGTTCACAACAGAGATTTTCTTCATCACTGGCAGGTTGTGTTCGATTGCCTGATTTTCTTAGATATAGATTTAAAATAAGCATCTGGATACTATATGAATCTGCTGCTTGGAACGCAAAAAAGTTTGGTTTTAGAGGTACTGTTATGAATGAGTTTACCATTGTCTCAGCAAGGACCCAGTTCTTTTCTTTACTTCAGCTGGAGTTATTCATGTCCTCAGTGGGCAAAATCAGACCCTTGGAATGTAAGCCTGCCTAGCTATCTCTGACCTAATGCCAGATTCAGTAATCAGTCTCAGTCTAAGTGCTGGAGTGGCAGCAGAAAGGAATAAACAGAGCAACTATCTCTGGTAGGAAATTGGCAAAAACACCTTGATATTCTTTTGCTGTTCAATTATTAGATAAAAATAAATGTTACTAGAGTAAGGTAATTTATTGTAGTTTTTGACACAAGGTTAATTTTAGCTCCAGTGTTGGTGTTTAAAGTTTACATTTACATTTTACACACACATTTTAATGTTGTGCTGCTAAAAATAAGTTTGAGACTGCAGATGTTAGGAATGGTATATTAATGGCTATATAGACTAGTGAAGGTTTGGTAATTAAGTGAGGAACTAAACATCCATGAATGCAAAAACTGGAGAATTTTTAATAAGTAATTGCATGCTTAGGGCTAGAGTAAAGCAAAAATAGAATGCTGCTTGTGCTGGGTTTTTTAATACTAATTTGTATTCTGCAATGTTTCTAGGCATTTAGTTATAGCATTAAGAATACAGTATTTTATTTTCTGGTACACAACTCAGGAAATATATGGTGGATTCTTTTAATGTGTTATACTGGGAGGCACAAGGATAAAGAGTTGGGGTCCATAGTTCAGTAACCAGCTATATGACTTGCGGCCAGTCCCTTCATCTCTCTATGCCTTTGTTTCCCCATCTGTGAAATGGGGATACTATTATTAAGTCATTTTGGTAAAGCACTTTCAGAAAAAAAAATGCTGTACAACTGCATAATATTAGTGGTATATTATGAAACTTGGGAATGAGTAAACAAATGTAAAAGTGTATCTGTAAACTGAGATTGTAAGTATAAACTCATGTTAATGCCAAAGACAAATCATCATACTATTTATATTATAGAGTATATGGTTTATATTGGGCCATATAAAAAGATGATTATTTATCCAGATGATTATTATTATTTATCCAGACCCTCTCATGAGACTAAAGGCATATTAAATTATGTAAATATGTAATAATTCTGTTTGAGAGATAGTTTTAAATTATATAAACTATCTAAAAGTTTTGATGGACAAGTATTAAACTGAGATGTGATAGGGTGAAGTGCATTGTGCAGCCAGCAGCAGCTTGATTATTTTTAACATGTAGCCATACTTATCTAGCAATATATGTTTCCAGACACCAAGTATTTCCTTCAGAAAAATAATTTGACTGTAATGTCTTCATATGATGGTCAGTAAAGTTTATATATAGCATTTCCCTATCAACAACCCAACCCTGATATAGTTAATCTCAGGTTAAGGGTGCATCTTAATGATTATCCACGATATCAATTAAAAAACAAAATAATTTTTCCCAGATTTTACATTAAATCTGTTTACAGTGATAGTTTTTTTATAGATAGACTATATATACCTGTGTTTTATTATTATTCTAGGAGAGCTTGGAAACCTATTGTGTAGGTCTGTCGTCTTACATTTTGAGAAAGACTGAGTGGAAAGATGCTGTATAAAAAAAAAAAAAGAATATTTTGCTTGTATTTATCCAGAATTTTCCCAAGCTGCAGCAGTTGCCTCCCTTAATGTTATTACGAAGAACAAACACAAACAGAGGGAATCACACTCATTTATCTAATTTGAGGAAAATTCTAATGAGTTATTTTGTGATCTGTTTGCAGAACAGAGTGTTCTGAAAGTTAACACATGGTGGAGAGAACCTGTAAGCAGAAGGTACAGTATTGTTTACACTGTAGAAGCTAGAAAGCGCTGACCACTCAAATGGATCGCATGGAACTGCAAAATGTCAACATCAAACTTGATGAGGAGAGCAATAGCGGAGAAAGCATTGAAGACAGCTACACGGATATAATAGATCCAGAAAAAGCTACTATTAGCAGGTATGTACTTAAATAAAAAGGGGTTTATGTTCAGACTAAAAAGAGGTAATCAAAGACTAACACATGCGATACACCAGGATTTCACTTATGGCATCCTGAAATTAAATTCAGATTAGGTCACAAATTAAAACTGGTTTGATTGTTTAGTGGCTATTCCCCAAATCACGAAATCACTGCACTCTTTAACATGATTATCGTTGTGGGTAGAATAGCTGAGATATTCAAGGTCAATAGTGAGATGCATTGGTAAAAATCTGTGCTGAGATTTGCCAGCACTGACTGTCCAGTTCATGACTCTGAACACAAGCTGTCCAATATCATAAACATTCAGTTCTCATAATACCTGTATATTTATAAAGGCAATTACAGGGTTCTCTGACACCTAGATTCATATAATTACTGAGTTTTAGCACATTGTTTTCACTCAAAATTGTTTGTTTGCAATTTATATGATCAGAGGTCTCTTAGTTTTAAAACATGTAGTCTTCAAACTAATTTCAAGACAAAGCAATGGCCTATTAAATATACAATTTCAGTGTGAAAGTTTTATACAGAGAAGCAGTTTATTTCTTCTTTTACTCTACTCCTTATTAATAGAAAAATTTCTGGAGAATGTCTCCGTTAAGACCAAGAAATCAAATAGAAATCCAATGATTCTCTGAGCTAAAGTTAATATTGAGTGTTAAGAAACATCACAATTTTAAGTCCTGCTTTACTGAGGCAAAACGTCAGTAAAAATCAGTAGGAACAGGAGGGTTCTGAGCAACACTGAAAATCAGGTCGCATCATTAAGTGCCAAAATATGGAGGTAGGAGCATAACTTTGGGAACCTACATTTGAAAATCCTGGCCATTGTTCTTAGATGACACACATGGCTCCAGAATTCAATTTAACTCTTAAATAATATGATATTTCTTCATTGCCCCTAAACACAGTCATGAGCCAAAGTTCAGGTCTGGATCCAAACTTTGGCAAATAGGGGAGATCTAGGATTTCACACTGATCCTCTGTAAAGATAAGGTTTACCTAGAAAGTCCACTCAAATATTCCCCAGGTGTGTTTGATCCTGTAGTTCCATTTAGGTTCATATCAGTATCTTCTATTTTAAGGCCCTGGTCTTGCAATTAAATTTGCTAGTGTTGATCCCTGCACCTCTAGAGTGTTCTAGGGGTTCTATGCTAGCAGATCTGAGTATAGGATCGAGATCTAAAGACAAATTATACATAAGAGTTTAGATATGGTACATACATTTTGTTGGTGGGAAGTGGTTTTGTTTTATATCAGTAAATAATAGCAATTCTTCCAGGGTGGGGTTAACAGTAATAGGGTTCACAGAAATCTGTTTTGAGGAGGGATTAGACATGGAGAGGTGGATACTTGGCTATACAGGGCTTCTGAGGTAAAGGGTAGCCTGTAAGAATGTAAATAAAATGAACAGGACATATGATATTGGGAAGGAAAATGCTGCTAAGGAAGACAGCACTGTTGACAGAAGTTGGGAAGTGCATTCAAAGCTACGAATCTGCCGTGTGTGGTTTAGATTCTTTTAAAACTAAACAAAGTTCGTAGGCCCAATCCTGAGTGTCTCATTCAGTTTTAATTCAGTGCTTCCTTCAATAAAACTCCCATTGACATCTGTGGGAGTTTTGCTAGAGGAAACACTGAATAAAACTGAGTAAGGACTTCTGAATACAGGGCCTGACTGATGCAGTTGGAGTCTTTCCATTGATTCCAGTGAGCATTGAATTGGACCCTTAGTCTCTTGTGCGTAGTAAACTTATTTTATTGTTTTCTTATTTTGCTCTTTTTTTGTGTTCAGTCAATTTGCTAACAATGATGCAGAAAGTCAGAAGTTCCTTCCAAATGGATTTCTGGGCAAAAAGAAATTGGCAGACTATCAGGAGGAATATGTAAGTTTATTATTAGTTTTTAAGTAATAGAAACAGGAATATAAGAAAGTAGGGACAATATACATGAGTCTCTTTGCAAATGTAAACAGCGTTACTGCAAAGCTCACCAAAGAATCTTACCAGCATATTCTGTTTATTTCTGCCTTAGTCGAGTGGTTACGATTTGGCTGCCTGGATCGTTTAAAGTATTAAATCGTGGCTCTACTCTGCTATAAACATGGCATCACAAGCTTCTACATGGATTGTGTCTCAGTGATTTCTAGATAAAATATGCTCTGTTTACATGTACACAGGCATTTTCTTTCCAACTACCAGCCCTGCAAACTCACTCTAGCCTCTGATAATTGAGCTGGGGGTCTTTCTTTCTTCCCTGCCAACCCCAATAGTAAAGGTTCCTTTGACTAAATGCTGCCCTCAATAACTCTGTGCCAGCCCATTGGCCCAGAAGGTCCAGTAACAACTATTAGCTTTAAATTGACTTACACAGGTGTTACTGAGGGTAATGTTTGGCCCACAGAATATCTATTACTGCTAATGATAGAGAAGCTTGAATTTTAAATCTCATGTTCAAGCTTTCAGGTAGTTAGAAAGAAATCTTGTAACCTGTAAAGGAGCAAATAAACACACACCCAGCAGTTCCAGTTTTAGTCACATTTCAGTTTACAGCCAGACTTTAATGTGATCAGTTTAAAACAGTGGGGCCAGATGTGTCTTATTTACACCAGGTTTCAGAGTAACAGCCGTGTTAGTCTGTATTCGCAAAAAGAAAAGGAGTACTTGTGGCACCTTAGAGACTAACAAATTTATTTGAGCATGAGCTTTCGTGAGCTACAGCTCACTTCATCGGATGCATACCGTGGAAACTGCAGCAGACTTTATATATACACAGAGAATATGAAACAATACCTCCTCCCACCCCACTGTCCTGCTGGTAATAGCTTATCTAAAGTGATCATCAGGTTGGGCCATTTCCAGCACAAATCCAGGTTTTCTCACCCTCCACCCCCCCCCACACACAAATTCACTCTCCTGCTGGTGATAGCCCATCCAAAGTGACAACTCTTTACACAATGTGCATGATAATCAAGTTGGGCTATTTCCTGCACAAATCCAGGTTCTCTCACATCCCCCCCACCCCCATACACACACAAACTCACTCTCCTGCTGGTAATAGCTCATCCAAACTGACCACTCTCCAAGTTTAAATCCAAGTTAAACCAGAACATCTGGGGGGGGGGGTAGGAAAAAACAAGAGGAAATAGGCTACCTTGCATAATAGTAATATAATGACTGTCATTATGCAAGGTAGCCTATTTCCTCTTGTTTTTTCCTACCCCCCCCCCAGATGTTCTGGTTTAACTTGGATTTAAACTTGGAGAGTGGTCAGTTTGGATGAGCTATTACCAGCAGGAGAGTGAGTTTGTGTGTGTATGGGGGTGGGGGGGATGTGAGAGAACCTGGATTTGTGCAGGAAATAGCCCAACTTGATTATCATGCACATTGTGTAAAGAGTTGTCACTTTGGATGGGCTATCACCAGCAGGAGAGTGAATTTGTGGGGGGGGGGTGGGGGGTGGAGGGTGAGAAAACCTGGATTTGTGCTGGAAATGGCCCAACCTGATGATCACTTTAGATAAGCTATTACCAGCAGGACAGTGGGGTGGGAGGAGGTATTGTTTCATATTCTCTGTGTATATATAAAGTCTGCTGCAGTTTCCACGGTATGCATCCGATGAAGTGAGCTGTAGCTCACGAAAGCTCATGCTCAAATAAATTGGTTAGTCTCTAAGGTGCCACAAGTACTCCTTTTATTTACACCAGTCTTAGGTCCCAACATGCAAGTGTATACATGCTTAGCTTTACACACAAGTAGTCCCACTGAACTCTAAAGGACTTCTCCCATGGGCAAAGTTAGGAATGTGTCTAAGTCCTGGATGCACAAAGGGAGTTAAGCATTGGGATGCTGAACAACAGCACCTATATTTTAGGCATCTAGAAAATCACAGGAACACACTGCAATCCAGAAAGCCTGAGTTAGGCTCTTAGACTGTGATTCACAAAAGCCAGCATGCTAGACAGGAAGCCGTCTAAGCTAGCCAATGGGAGATGCTGAACGGAAAGGTGTGCACTAAGTCCTGCCTCTCTCTCAGAGATAGGTGCCTAAATCCAGACTGCAGGGAGGCCCCCTCTGCTAGTGATTCAGAGCTGGGGAACCCGCTTTGGAGTCAGGTGCCTATGCTGTTTTTGGAAGAAGCTAAAGGGCGGAGGATGGAGCACTCTCATCAGGCTATCCTGATGTGGGAGACCCTCAGTCTCTCCTGTTGAACCTATTCCATTGTGGATCAAAAATTAAAGAGTCATTGGGGTGGAGGTAGAGCAGAGAGAGAGCAAGTGAGTGAGAATGACTCTGTAGCCTGGTGGGCAGAGTACTCACCCATGATGTGAGAGACCCTGGATCCAGTCCCCTGCTCCACTGACTCTAATCATTTATTCAGAGTGGAACAGATTCAACAGGAGAGACTGAGGGAGCCCTACATCAGGGCATCCTACAGCCCGGTGGTTAGAGCACTCACCTGAAAGGTGGCAAATCCCTTCTCCCCCTCTGGAGTCTCCCACATCCTAGGTGAATACCCTAATTACTGGTCTAAAAGCTATGAGAGGGAGGTCCCAGCTGCTTGTGTGAACTCATTTGAGGGGCCTGATCCAGATCAATCCCTGAACATGACTTATCCAGGCAATGCTTATCTTTCCCCTGCTTTGTGAATCATTCTGGGAGACAGGCACTAGACACCTAGAGGGAGGCAGCAGTGCAAATGCCCAAATACAGAAACACAGGTGTCTCAGGAACTTTTACTGGAGCAATATGGGTGCCAAGGGAGTTCAGTAGGAGCTTTGTGAATCACTGTGGAGCCTAAAACTGGGTTTTAGATGGCTAAACCCAGACTTAGGTGCCTAAATCTGCAGTTTAGCCACCTAAATACTTTTGTGAATCTAGGTCTAAGTTTTTACAGGATCAGGACCTTATATTGTAAACTTTTTGAGGGAGGATTGTTTCTTCGTGTGGTTTTGTGGTCTATAAAATAACCTGAACCCTACTATAGTATAAATATTTAATAAAAATTCCAAGTCATTCACTGCAAAGTGAAGTTACTCTACTGGTGTAAATGAGAATACAGCCCAAAGAGCTAGGTTTTTTCATTTTTATATATTGGTATTTTTCTTTATTCAGGCCTGTTATGACCAAAAAAGATGACATTTATGATTCTTAGTGACGCTGGGTAACTGTAGTCATTGCTGGCAGTTTCATTTTGAAGGGTTGTTAGTATGGACATAACTCTACACCCCATTTGGACAAAAGAAAAGCTCTGGTGTTGATGCTGCAAACACATACTACCTTGACAGTACTTGAAGTGAAGGGAGTTCTCATAATAGTACTATACTTAGATTGTAAGCCCTCTGAGGTAGCTGGGGCTCCTAAAAGAACAGGAGTACTTGTGGCACCTTAGAGACTAACAAATTTATTTGAGCATAAGCATCTGATGAAGTGAGCTGTAGCTCACGAAAGCTTATGCTCAAATAAATTTGTTAGTCTCTAAAGTGCCACAAGTACTCCTTTTCTTTTTGCGGATACAGACTAACATGGCTGCTACTCTGAAACCAAGTATTAAATGTTAAGTACTAGTTCTGTAGTAAAAAATGTTGGTAAGATCAGGCAGCGTGGTAAGACAACATCCATAGTACTCAACAGAACAGAGGAAGGGAAAGCCAGCAACTTGAAAAAGCACAGTTTTACATTGCACTCATTAAGGCACAACTTAACTACCATTTTTGTTATTTTCTATAGCATCCAGGAACTACTTCCTTTGGAATGTCAGCGTTTAACCTGAGCAATGCCATCATGGGAAGTGGCATCTTAGGGCTGTCATATGCCATGGCCAACACAGGAATTATACTTTTTGTGTAAGTATTCAAAAGTGGTCAGAAAAGTGGGGAGAATATAATTAGCGAGCTATCAGTGTTTCTGTGATTAGAGAAAAATGCTTACGTGAAGAACCACATTTTATAGATAAAGAGATTTTTAAGGTCTCCAGTAATGAAAACATTTTAACAGCATTGCAAGACTCTGTCTAATGATGATAAACCACCCTAATTTCAGCTGTGTTTTGTATTAGATTCATTGCTGGGAATTTATATTGTCCAGTCAAAAACCAAAATTGGAAGGACAGTGTACTTCTTTCTCCTAAAATAACAACAGCATTCCCACTATTTCAGCACAGGCAATTCCACACAAGCAGTAAAGTATATATTTATTTATATGTTTATAATTATAACTTTGTCGAGACCGAGGAAAAATACTTCATGCCCATATAACTCTAGCCCTGAAAACAGAAAGTAGGGGCTGAATGCAAATATAGCTACATATTTACCAATATTTAATGTCAGCCACTCTCTCTAAAGTCTGTCTGTACCACTGAAGACAGAAATGGCATGTCGCTGACATACAGTATGTACACAGCATATGCTTTGATGGACACCAACAGACATCTATGTGCAGACATCCCTGGCTACCCCTATCAGGTTGAGAGAGAACATTTAAAAGTTGTCCCACTTTAGTAAGTGGCTTTAGTTTTATAATCTGGTTGTTTATGTGGGCCTTAATGTTAATCCTCCTTTGTTTAGTAGGAAGCCTAGAATGCAGTGTGGGTGATTGCTTTACATTACAGGAAAAATAGTAAACCTTCAGATCAACTTGCAGAGTTTTCTCTGTGTGATTCCTCTTGACTTTTGGAAGCTGTGTAACAAAAACTCTGTAGCAGGTTCTGAAACTGTATACTTAGATCCCAAGAGAGAATGGCATCTCCTATTTTTGGATGCAGAGTTTTTGCCTGAAATTAATTATGAGTGCAGATGCTACCACTTGGATGGCTAACTAGCTGACAGCACCTGCAAATCAGGTAGTTAAATGTCTTAGTAGGAGCATTTGCTCTCACAGAAATGGAAACTGGTTTTAAAAGGGAGTGCTCTAGAGCCAAGAAACTTTGAAAGGCTTTTTAAAAAACTCTTTAGAGTTCAAAAACTCTTCTTCCTTAGGGTGTTCAATAATAACCAACCCAGCTATGAAGTATCTCTATTCCATTGTATATTAGCCCTGGCTAAAAAAATTCTACTACATCTTCTAAATCCTAACTGTTAGCCACAGTTTTCAACGTGCGGAACCCTAACAAATCTTAAATTTAACAAACGCTATCAGAAGCCTCGTCATGTTAACTTTGGCAGAAGTAAAAATTGTCACCTTTAGACTGGGATAATGTTTAAATAGTGCCATCTAATAAAAAACAAACAAACCCCTTTCTCCACCCAGCAGCTCACTTTCTGTCCTATCACAGTTTCATACTTTGGGAATGAGAACAATCTCCCTTCTTGTGGTGGAGCATCTAATTTAAAAGCAGACAAGTTTGTGGAGGATATCATTACTTCAGTGTCAGACATATACTTGCTGTACATAATCCTGTACTTATAGATTCTGACTTTAGCTTTCAAAAGGATTGAAAAATTCCATTTGCCAAATGAAAACTACTGTACTAATCCTAATTCAGGTTATATTTACGGTCATTCATGTATTGTTCAGAGATGGCCCAAATGCTCCCTTTCAGTGAGATTTTACAGAGGAGGGGAGAAAGGTTTCTAAAGTTCAGAAAGTTTAATCCTGTAGCACCCTCCCCTGCATTCTCCCCACATGGGGGAATGGTTTGCAGCTGCTTGGAGGGGACAGGGGATGTGGCTTTGAAATTCCACAGCTCTACAAAATCCACAAGGAACTCAGGTCCCAACACCACACAGATCTTAAGGATCTGCATGGTGGACCAGCACCTTTACACTGACCCCAGTTCCTCTTTCCTCTTGTACTATAGCTAATTCAGGAGCCTTGCTATCATTCGATTCCTTACGTACCTTTCTTAATGGGGTAGAATGATCAGCATTAACTCCCATGTGGATTTTTCACACAAATCTTCTGGTTAATAAGGGAGTAGGCTACATAGAGCACCCCAGAATATCTCCCCCAAACTATGTACAGTTCAGTCATGCAGTGTTTATAGGAGCTTTTCACAGGCTGAAGGCAAGGTGGTGAGCAGTATGCTGCCCAGAATATAGTGACTCATAGACTTTAAGGCCAGAAGGGACCATCATGATCATCTAGTCTGACCTCCTGCACATTGCAGGCTACCAACTCACCCACCCACTCCTGTAATAGACCCATAACCTTGGCTGAGTTACTGAAGTTCTCAAATAATCATTTCAAGAGAATCCACCATTTACACTAGTTTAAACCTGCAAGTGACCTGTGCCCCATGCTGCAGAGGAAGATGAAAAACCCCAGGATCTCCTCCAATCAGACCCAGGGGGAAATTCCTTCCAGACCCCAAATATGGTGATCAGTTAGACCCTGAGCATGTGGGCAAGACCCACCAGGCAGATACCTGAAAAGGAATTCTCTGTAGTAACTCAGAGCCCTCCCCATCTAGTGTCCCATCACCAGCTGTTGGAAATATTTGCTGGTAGATATTTGTCCTGAAAAAGTCACATAAAGCATTAATTTCTTGCATCAGTAGTTCTCAAAATACCAGCCATTGAAATCATGTAGAACTGAAATAGTATGTGGAGGAAGCTTGAGGGTAGTCAGAATTATATGAATTCAAGAATCAGTATCTCACAGCCTGCCAGCCAGGATTAGAAGCTAGTGCTGTATGCTTTCAGAAAGCAAGATTTCCAGTGTCATACAGTGCTCTTTGCTATCCCTGATCATTACGTGAGATCTCTCTATATATCCATAGTGTCAAATATGAGCTCCTAAGCTCAGGCTCCACAGTTCACAGGCAGCCAAATGCTCTGATTTTCAAACATAGGGGGTAGCCAACAGCTCCCATTGAAGTTGTTATGGTTTTCAGGTGGTTCAGAGGTGCTAGGTAAGTAGAGAGGGTTAAGTTACAATGTCAGTAAATGAGTGGGAGTCTAAGGCCCCAGATCCTGGAAGGCCCACTCATGTGGAATCCAATTGACTTCACTGGGGCTCTGCGTGGGTGCAGGAATCTGCCTTTGCAGGACAATGCAGAATTAGTGCCTCAGTGAGTCTAAGTAAGTCTCTAGAGGCAAACTAAGGTGGTGTAACATGCATGTTCAGGTTGCCAGAGGATGTATAAATAAATTACAGCCAAAGCTTACCTCTGCCTTCTGGCCAATGTCGCCAGCACTCAAACTGGTTTTGGGATAATGTACATATTAAAGTGATGGAGAGCAACTCAATATATGTTCTGTTAAGTCAATTTATTATCTCTATTGTCAGCTTCAAGATTCTAATTTCCGTTATTCCTTACAGAATCCTACTGCTCAGCATAGCAATATTATCACTCTATTCAGTTCACCTTTTACTGAAGACCTCAAAAGAAGGAGGTATGAGGACACTGTTGGTTAACTGAATGTTCATGTTGCATGCACATATTTCTCCTTTAAATATGTTTAATAATGTGCCTTTTTACAGTCCACCATGTTTTCTTTTTGCTTCTAGGCTCCCTAATATATGAAAAACTAGGTGAAAAGGCATTTGGATGGCCTGGAAAATATGGTGCTTTTGTTTCGATTATAATGCAGAATATTGGTGGTAAGGGCAAAATGTTCTTCTAAACAAATATTTTAAAAATAAACACTGGTCTCCCTTGGTAGCACATGTCCTCAGGCTGATGTGGATGCCATCACGGACTGAGCACAGTGGGGTAAATGGTCCCCAGTGATGTGCATAGCAAAAATAGGCAGACACACTGCTTTTCACAGTAACAGGAGAAAACTGGAGAAAGGTGCTCAGCAACTGATTTGCCAGATCAGTTATCTCTTGACACCATATTTTATTTTGGGCCTGATCCTATGAGATGTTGAGCACCCTCGGCTCCCATTCCCCAAGAGCTTGATCCTGCCACCATCATTCACACAAGTAGACTTTACTCACATGAGACATCCCCATTACATGCATACCAGTCCCAAGTTATTTTCCACATAAGTAAAAGTTGCAGGATTGGGTCTTAGCTCACTGGAAATGAAATGGAAATGTGTATGGGCTCAGTGTTTTAAAACTTGGTACTGTTTGGAAATCTCTATTATCTGGCTGCCAAGCACAATCAGCCATCCAGAGCAAAAGAAACTTGTCAATCGTATAGCAATTTCATAATAACTATACTAAAATAGTAGCCATTCGCAATAGAGAGAGTTTCACAATCAGGCCTTCTCTTTTGATTGGCTACTATGACTTTTCAAAGACCCCATCTATGAGTGCATAACAAACATGCGTGTCTCAGCTTCTGTCCTTCCTTACTGAAGCCCAGATATCAAATACAGTTTAACTAGGCAAGGAATTATACTTAGTTGATGAGAAAGGAATATAACACAGGGAAAACAAAGGTTAAATAGGTTGACAGTTTGGGAAGAGGGGTCAGAAGTTGAGGCAGCCAAGTTTATTATGAGTAATGGATGGACAGTTCTGAGGAAAACGGTCCATTAGAGCAGCAGGATTTACAATAGCAAAGCCAAGAGACGGGGTAAAAATGTGTATTTCAGCATAACAACAACTCGAGTGCTCTGTTAATTCAATAATAACTATATCATATTCAAAGACTGAAAGTTACTTTTAGTTCAGAATATGGCTCTTACCTTATTAATAGGGAGCATGGTCAAGTTATCATCTGTTTATTCACACTGCCAATTATGGTACGTAAATGGTGATTTGAGCACCAAAATACAGAACTGTCTAGGTACCATAACTTAGATACCCAATTCTAAAAACTGGACGATGTAGTTCATTTCATCTACATGTTCATATAGTTAAGCAAGTTTGACTAAAATCAATGTATATATTGCATTTTCAAAATAATGCATAGTTTATCATTTCTCTTTTTTTTTTTTAAAGAATGCTGACAGTAATGAGCATTCTTTAAAAAATGCATACCTGCATTGGAACCATATTATTCTACTTTACTTAGCTGATGTGTTTGTTTTTTCAGCAATGTCAAGCTACCTCTTTATTATTAAATATGAACTTCCTGAAGTAATCCGAGCATTTCTGCATCTTGAAGAGAATTCTGGGTATGTTTGTTTTGCACGACCTATGACTTCAGTGAAAATATTCTAGTTAACCTTGGCAGAAATGATTAATATTGGTTTGATTTCGTTCTTTTCCTCTTTAGAGAATGGTACCTGAATGGTAACTACCTCGTTATATTTGTGTCAGTTGGAATTATTCTTCCACTTTCCCTTCTAAAAAATTTAGGTAAAACTATTTCCTCACTTAAAATATATTATTTTGTTTCTTATCTTGATTAGTCATCTGAATTTATGTGTGGTTTAACTGCATGTGTTTTTTTTTTTTATTCTTTCTTTGAAGGTTACCTTGGTTATACGAGTGGATTTTCACTTACCTGCATGGTTTTCTTTCTCACTGTGGTATGTGACTATATGAAATATATCACTAGCTATAACCAAAAGTAGGAAATACAGAATCTTTAAATAATTAAGAAACTTTAGCTGTCTTCTCTGTACTTATTTATTATTACTAGCGTTTAGAGGCTAGCCTGGTCAAGACCCTATAGTGCTAGGCACTGTACATGACAGTCGCTATCCCAAAGAGCTTACAATCTAAAAAGCAAAACATAACAGGGAGATGAGACAAAAAGCAAGGTGGAGGCAGAGTAACAAAACTAATAGGATATGCTCAATTCCTAGCCAAGCAGGGGCAATAATCACAATTTGCTACCTTAAAACATTAAATGTTCAGCCACTGATGTTTTCAGTCAAGGGTGTAAATAGAAGCCACCTTTTCAAAGCTATAGACTTGTGTTGACATTTTCTATTCTTATTGTAGGTTATCTACAAGAAATCCCAAATACCTTGCCCTCTCCCTGTCCCGGAAAATAGCGTTGGAAACTGGACCTACAACAACAACTCAGTTCCAATGCACTTAGTGATGTTACCAAATGAGTCTGTTAATTCTAAAGTGAATTTCATGATGGACAATACACCTGGGCACACCACGGGTTTTGAGGAGGCAAAAGACACCCTACACACAAGTGGAGTGGAATATGAAGCCCACAGTGATAGTGATGACATGTGCCAACCCAAATATTTTGTGTTTAACTCACAGGTAAGGGAGATTCCGCAGAATCTGTCTATAGCCATTAACTCCACACCTAAACTGCTGCCAAACACAATACATTCAGATGATTCAGTAGTGAATACTCATATTAAACACCTTTGTTTTTCAGACTGCCTATACAATACCCATCCTGGCATTTGCATTCGTGTGCCACCCTGAGGTGCTACCAATATACAGTGAACTTAAAGAGTAAGGCTCTTAACTTTACTTTTAAAAACAATTGTCACACACTTCCATAGTTAACCCGGTAGCAATTATCAGATCACTTTTTAGTGTCCAGCTTTAATCAATGATGTACAAATTCTCCCACTAATGGTTTGTTGCATTCCATAATAAGCAGATATTGATGATAAAACATACATCAGATTACTGACCTGAGGTTTACCTCAGAAGAGGCAATAAATCTTGGTATTCCTTGAAATGAACTGAAATTTTATGAAATATCAATTACCAGAAATATTTGGAAACATTTCTGATATGGTCATGAATTTAAGCGTTGCACAACACCAAAAATATTTTGATGAGTGAGACTCCAGTCCTGCACCTGTATCTGTCAGTGCTCACGTTTACATCTCCCGGAGTCCCATTGACTCTCGGTGGGTGCAAAGATCTGCGCTGCAGGATCTGGCTGCAGGAATAAGGACTGTATCATGTAGCAAAGATTTTCTCATGCAGTCTGATTGAATTCTCATTAGTCAGTAATTATTTCTTCCAAATTTATGCTACAGCCAATCAGGTGAGGTAATTTATCACACACATCCACACTAGCCAGTTTACATTACTCCATATCTTAGCATTTTTGAGCTCTGAGGAAGTAAACTTACGGATGCTTAATGCCCATATCCAGCCAATCCTAATTCAGGACTTTCTTGTAAAAATATTTAACCAATGTATATATTAAAGAAGAATTGATCTTACCTATTCTTCTGTCGGTCCCTGATCCTCAGTGAAGCTCTGCACTGATAAAAGTGTACATTCATGCAAATCGGATGGTAGGATTGGGGCCTAGAATTAGAAACAATGCTTTTAGATTTCAGCACCTACATTTTTCCTTAAACTTCAGTCTGAAGTTGATGTTCTATAAAAATGTAAATAGTTAATTTTAACACTATCAGGTTAGCAATGTAAAACTTTTATATATACAAATCATTCTGAGCTTTTCTGTACTGTGTGACACTGGAGTTTGAAACAAAGGGCTTTAAAACTCACTTGAGTTTGTTGTAACATTGATTTAGGGTTAGTTGCTTTGAATTCACTAACTAGTGACAATGTTAGCAGAATACAGCTTGGACTCTTAGTTCACTAGAAGGTATGTACAAATATAGACTTTATAAACTATTTACACTGTTATTCTTCCCTTCCTACCCAGCCGGTCACGAAAGAGGATGCAGAATGTTTCAAACATCTCGATTGCTGGAATGCTGATCATGTATCTGCTTGCTGCTCTCTTTGGTTATCTTACCTTCTACGGTGAGTCAGAGCCATATTCTCTGTAGAAGTTTCTCAATTCTTTTAGAGGTTATCTGTAGTGGTAAGAATGAACAGCTGTGTGGGTCATGACTGCATGCATTCAGAGAACAAGATGCTGTAGATGTCACACTTTCCACATGGCCAAAGGAAGCAAAGCTGGCGATACTCAGCAGGTTTTCGCAATGCAATGGAGCACTTCTGTCTCTAGCTCTTACACCACTGCTACACCACTGTTACAGCTTCACCTTTCCTGAAAACAGGTGCAATACATCCTAGTGTACAAAAGGCCATAGGGATGGATTACCTGGTATAACTTAGTCTGTAGATATAGTAGACCATATGTTACTGCTGCTGCCCTCAGCTTAAACTTGCACTGCTTTTTACTTTATTAATTCCTCCATTATGACACGGAAGCATTTGGCACATAACAGTTAGTGCTGCACATAATAACTGCATGTGGAATATTTTCAAAACAAGTGTCCACTGTCCCTTTTAGAGAAGCAGTTTAGTCCAGTGGTTAGGGTGCCAGACTGAAAGCCAGGAGTTCTACATACTTTGGGGAAGTCAGTTTGCCTCTCCGTGCCTCAGTTTCCCCATCTGAGGCTTATATAGCACATTTTGTAAAGTAATTTGAGATCCTTGGATGAGACACATTATATAAATGCTGAATGTTATTACCACCAACATTTCTACCACAGAGGGACTGATGTTGAGGAAAACTTGTATCTAATCAGTAGCATGTGTCTGACGACAACTGCAGGGACACACCCTCTTTCATCTTGCTACATTATAAAATCTTAATTTTGAAAGTATAGATCGTGCCTGAATGAGCTTAGCCTGTTTTCATTTTCTTTTGTAGGAGAAGTTGAAGATGAATTACTTCATACATACACCAAAGTGTACACCTTCGACACCCCTCTTCTGCTGGTTCGCCTGGCAGTGCTTGTGGCTGTCACCTTAACTGTGCCCATAGTCCTTTTCCCTGTAAGTAAATATAGCTTCTGAAGATTAAATCTGAGCAGCGTATACACATGGACTGTAATTATCTATTTTTACATTAATTTTGTCATACTTTAACATTTAAGAGAACTAAGTTCTGGGATTTTATGACATTTTCTGTTTTCTCATTTATATTTCACCTGAGACAAACAGCTGCACTTTTGGGTAACTCGGAGTACTGAACATTTAAAAACTGAAGCATATCAAAGCCAAAGGATTATTGCCAAGTGTATCTGTGGGCTCCTGTGTACTGTATTTAACAAGATTAGCAAAATTAGGCTGGAGTGTTAGTGATCCTGAACACCTTCTTGGGACAAATATTCGTAATAAAAAATAACAATATAAAGTGAGCACTGTACACTTTTTATTCTGTGTTGTAATTGAAATAAATATATTTGAAAGCAGAAAAAAATCCAAAAATATTTATAATAAACTTAAATTAGTATAAGTGTTTAACAGTGCAATTAAAAGTGTGAGTGATCACAATTCATTTTTTTAATCGAGTTAATTTTTTTTTAGTTAATTCCTCGCGTTAACTGCGATTAATTGACAGCCCTGCTCTTTATGCTCATAGTTGAAGTAACGGATGTACTAGCTTCTGGGGCGTAAACGCAGCCAGCCGTACAGAACCAAATCCAAATCCCGTTATTGATAGTTGAAGCCCTATCTGCATCACATGCTCCAGCAGCTCCCATGCAACTGACTGATCCTATCAGCAGTTCTGGGTTTCTCAGGCTACTGCTGTATGATGACCTTTAATTATTTGAAGTATTCAGCATTTTTATTCTTTTACAAAAAAATATACTTCGCCTATCAGAGTTTTTAAATTTACCTTTGTGTGGCATTAATCACCAATGAAACTTAAATACGGGTTTAATTTCAAGTGGAACCACATGCCAGATATAACATACTGAAAGTGTCACATAACTGAGTAGAGAGAAAGAGACTAGTGCGTTAGCTGGTATAAATCAGCATGAGGGCCTGGCCTAGAATTTTTAAAGCTGTTCAATATTAAATTCAAAATCTATTATTTTAAACCTACTTATCTCTTCACAAGACTTAGACCTGAAACTCTAAAATGCAGATCTCTCAATATTTTTTAAAATGTAAAGACTCCCAAGTTTGACAGAAATTCATACTCCTATTGAATTACCCAACTACTTCAGAATCAGCTATTATTTTAAAAGATGGGAATGATTTGGAGCATATGTTTTTTAAAAGTAAATGAACAGAATACTGTTCTACTTCCACCCTGAGGATCTCTTCACCGCTGTGCAATAGTGCAGTGTAACACTATCTGCTGTTGCCAAATGGATTTGCTGTTGACCTTTTACCTACTTATCTCTGCTTGTATAAAAGCAAAGAAACTATGTTCAAATCTGTGATGAAGTCACAATGAGCAAAGAGAATCCGCTCTCTATATGTCTTATAAATACAATTTGGAATATTATAATCTTCATATCTGTTTATTTTTTAATTTTGTTACGTATTTTAAAATGGAAATAAATTACAGCATGATCTTGCTACCACTGAAGTAAGTGGTAAAGCTCCCACAGACTTCAGTGGAATCAGGTTCAGGTTTCAAATAACTCATCTGATTATATTTCATAGATACATACATTTTTCCTCTGTTAGTTAGTATTAGTTATGGGGTTCTTTGAAATTTCCTGATAGCAGCACCTTTTAGTGGAAGAGACTTTTTTCTCCCTGATTTTTACACCCTATTTACTTGTCTTCTGCCCAGTAAATATTTGGGCTTCTGCAATAAACTGTGAACCCAAGCCTCAAAACTACATCCGGGTGGTAAAAGAGTTTGCATTAAGGGAAGAAAATGAATTAAAATATATTTCTTTGTTTAAAATTTCTCACTGGAATACTAGCACAGATCTTAAAGGAACAATGAGTTCCAAAATCCACTATCTTCTGCTTTTATTTTTCCTGTTACAGATCCGCTCATCAGTCACCGCATTGTTGTTTCCCAAAAGGCCATTCAGTTGGATAAGGCATTTCCTGATCGCAGCAGTAATTCTTGCATTTACTAACACACTTGTAATTTTTGTGCCTGCTATTAAAGACATCTTTGGATTCATTGGTAGGTTTCATGAATATTTTCAGTTTATTATGTTAATCTGTATCAAAACAGAATGCCTTACATTCATATATTGGAAGTGTATTTTGTCTCATTTACAATGCAGTAGCTTCAGTGCACTTATTCCTGATTTTGCACTATAAGGGTTAAAAGAAAAAAAAAAAAAGACTGAAAATGACTCATCCAAGCTAAATGGTACCAGACTTTAGTTGGCAGCCTACATAAGTCACAGAGAACAAAAAAATGTCAATAAGTTTCTTTTCAAATTTTGAGAGTTAAGAAACTCCACCATCTATAGAACTGGTCAAGATGTATTGAATTTCCAAAATTGGATTAAAAAAAAGAATCAGGAAAAAGATTTCTTCCCCTGATCCCCCAACACACACACACTTGTTTTCTGTCAGTTTGAAAGTGTTGATTCAGGAATCAGGAGATCCAAATACTCCTGGAGGAAGTTTCCCCTGCATTTATAGTACTGGCCTCCTTTTCATTTTTTATGTTTTTTACCCACTCCTGGTCTGTAAAGAAGGTCTATGTCACTCAGCAGAATTGCCAATATAGTTTATAGTCTCTTTTTCATTATATTATTGGTTAGAAAACTTTCTACTCTGAATGAATCTTACTATGAAAATAAATATGAATAATTGTATAGTAAGTTAAACCACAGTGGACAGAACCTTGCCAGTGATTAAAAGAACAGCTTTCCGGTCCAGAGTTTGGGAACTCACTAAAATAATCTGAATTAAACTATCTGATGGAATTCATAGCACAAGCCCACAGTTTGCTGTAACCTTTTTAAAAGATTGAAAATTACAAAAAGTCATAAAGCAGAAATATGTAGACTTAGGGAAATTCCACAAAACTGCCATATTGTTGATAATTTATTAGGATAAAGAGAGTGTCTTTTAGTTGTTCTAAAAAACAAAGGAGGAAAACATGACAGTCCAAAGTGACTGGCCTCTCTCTGAAATGCAGCTCATTTTGAAGTCAGATAGTTATAGGAAAAAAGCAGATTATGCCTCCCAAGGAAATAACAACACTGGTGTATACCTTAGCCTTCGCTCCCAATGAGAGATACTTTTTTCAGTCTCAAGGGTGAACATGTAAAAAAGTTATGACTAACTGAAAACACGATGTTATAATGAAAACCCTTGCACAACCTGAACTGTAGCTGAGCCTGTAGCTACCACTCCAGGTATACTTTCTTTTCTGTAAAATGCTGTACATATTTCCATATTAACCAGAACTCAATTATGGTTTCTGTTCCAGGTGCATCGGCTGCCACAATGTTGATTTTCATTCTTCCTGCTGCCTTCTATCTACGGCTTGTTAAGAAAGAACCTTTGAGGTCACCCCAGAAGATTGGGGTGAGTAAAGTAGGGGGAATTACAAGAGGAGGGTTTTTTGTTTTATTTTGTTACAATTATGTACAAATTAGGTACAATTAGCTGTTGTTTCACATTGGTTGTTACAATTATGAGCCCAAATTGGCTTCATTAGAATTAATAACCTGTATAAGGTCTGTGGGATTTTGTCCTATATTATGAACTGCAACACTGGCTCTTACACAAGGGATGGAGCTGACCAGTAGATGGTTCTAAAGTCCCTCAAAAGAGCAGTGGAATCCTATGGTCCTTGACTAGTTGTGTTCAGTACATTAGTACTCTTGAGAAATGCTGGGCTTGTCTACACAGGGGGGGTTAAACCAGATTAAGAAAAATTAATCCAGTTTGAAAACGCTTGTGTACACAAGACACACTTCATTGTAGCTAGGCTTGGAAGGATTAGATTCTTAATTGGTAAATGCCAGTAAACATCAGCTTCACCATACACACACACAAAACACAATACAGAAAATCTCAGGAGAATGTACAAAATATATGAACAAAAGATTAAATCCTAACCCTACCAAAGTCAATGGCAAAATTCCCATTGACTTCAATGGGGCTGAGATTTCACCCTTAGGGTATGCCTACATTGCAGGGAAAAAAAAAAAAAAGATGTAGTCTTAACTACATAAGCCTTTGGCTGCTGGAATCCTGGCTGGGACAGGGTAGAACTAGCAATTATAAATGACATTACTTTAGTTTGGCTTTAGATGAGCATCATAAAATTAGAACAGAACAAGATTTGTCACTGCAGCATCTGCTCCAGAGTAGCCAATAATTAAGCACACAAATTTGACTAGATTATAATCTGTATATGCATGAGGTCTGTCTCTGTTTTTTTATGCTAGAAGAAATGATCAGTGTAGGCATAAGGAGGCTTGGTAGGACAGTACATGGGACCCTGTACCAATGCTACTTGTGTTAAAGCTGCATCTGTCTGTTCATGGCATAGTGGAAGTTACCTGGTACAGGCACCTGTTTGAGAAACAATAAATGGACCATCGTTTTGTGATGGGCTAAATGGCAATGCGTGGCTGAATTAACATTTGTTTTAAACCACATGTAAAAGCATTTACTCATTTCAATGCAGCCCCTAGTTAACATCTAGACATAACACACAACTGCCACATAACTTTAGAACAAGTGGCTGTCTCTCACAGAAGTAGTCAGCAGTGGATTAGGAGGGAGATTGCACATCACAGTTAACAGGGATATTGTAACACTGATTAATAGAGGTATTTAAGATCCTGATTGAGGTAGGTTAGTAAACATACAGGAGGCATATCACATATCCACAGCATGCATCCATATCATGCTAGGCTCTAGCGAGTGATACTAATATCTTCTTTTCCTGAACACTAAGATCTATAATTTCTTTAAACAAATATCTTTTGGGAAAGTATAGATTGAAAATTAATCAGAAAAGATTTTGATAAAATATACACATAAATATAATTATTTGAAATATTTAACATGGAAAAAGTTTCATTTATACATATTAAAGAGATAAAAAGAAACTTTTCAATAACTACATTACTACGTAAGATATATTTTTGCAAAATTTTGGAGCACAGTTGTGTCTATTCACTGGTGTTTCTCTTTATGACTGAAACATTCAGAATTTATCATCCTGCACTGAGATGGAATGAATACGTTCATTTTTGTGGCAGGAGTTGGAATGTCCTAAGATCATGCTCATTAAAGGTCCCAGTTCAGAATTTGAGAATGTAAGTCCCATTGAAGTCACTGGGACTTAACCACATAATTAAATGTAAGCAGGTACTTAAGTACTGTCCTGAAGAGGGAGAGACTGAAGCACATTCATAAGTGCTTTCCTTAGTCAAGGCATAAGGGCTTAATACTAGAAGCTGTTCTTGCTATCAGACTATGTGTGGCCATTTTTAAAGGTAAAACAAAACCAGAAGATACATAAATCATATTAGTGTTCGTGTTAATGAAGCAAGTAAATACTAGCAAGTGGTTGTTTAGGGCCCATTCGGCAAAGCCTTGCTCACATGTGGTGACATTCACCCCTGTGCAGAGGCACTTAAATTGTGAACTGGCTTCATGCTGGCCCTCTGCACAGGAGTAACTTTCACCCAGATAGGTTCATTGAGGGACTATCAAAGATTGCTCATGCAAGTAGAACTTCATAGGTTAGGGCCCCTAGTAGGTGACAGATATAGAATGTGATTCCAGTAGAATTATTCTGTCACCTAACATATTTTCAATATTAATATGGTCTTTTCCCCAATTGCAGGCGCTGATATTTCTCATAGTTGGCATAATCTTTATGCTCGGAAGCATGACTCTAATTGCACTGGACTGGATTTACCACTCTTCAAGTTCCAAACATCACTAACCTGTGCAGTCGTGAAAGTACGTCTCAGACAGAAAATGCTTGGATATACATGCTCCAAAAGACTCTTGACACCTAGATGGGAGTGTTATTCCTAGCTAATAATTGCAAGATTCCAAAGACTGTGACTAGTAATGCCACTAGAACCCTATGGAATACTAAATCATCCTTCTTACAAGGGATAGTTATTTATACATTAAAAACCTGTGCTGAACATTTCTAGCTGGGTTATAATAAAACGTGTGTTGCGAATTTTTTCCCAAAAGCACAATAAGGGTAACTGTCCATATAGTCTTCAAAAATCCATTTTTCCCCATTATTTTGATAACTACAGTTCCTAGGAAAACAATGCAGTGTCCAAAAAATCAGCTAGTGCCTTTTTATAACTGAAATACATGGACATGGCTTAAAAGCAGGGCAGAATGTAAGAGAAAAGGCAGGAGCTACCTAGGTGGTCTGAAATCTAAGCATCATTGATCTTTCAAGTCAGGAAGATGACAACTTTGACCAACCAGTCAACAAAGCTGAATGTTAAATTTCCAGGCATGCATCAGATGAAATGAGCTGTAGCTCACGAAAGCTTATGCTCAAATAAATTGGTTAGTCTCTAAGGTGCCACAAGTCCTCCTTTTCTTTTTGCGGATACAGACTAACACGGCTGTTACTCTGAAACCCGTTAAATTTGTTGTTACCTGTACTGTCAGGTATCAGGTGTGTTAGAGCTGTTAAACCCTCATTCAAAATAAAACAAGAAAACATGCTAACATGGGCCCCAGTCCTACGATCAGATCTGAGTGAGCGGGCTCCTGCACGGATGTGACTGCCATATGAAGCAGGGTTCCATCTGCCTGGATCAAGTTGCAGGGCTGGGGCCTATATGTAAATAAGACTTCTACATAACTATTGTTCTGTTATTATACATCTGTGCTGGGAGCAGCGGGTGGTTCTGGTGTGGGGTTTGGTTGTTTTTTTTAAATTCTTGTAAACATGTGTGAATTCAGGTGACTGAACAACTTGTAATCTGTCTATAAACTCGTCTTCCATTATAACTCAGAGATTTAAGGAGACCACAAGGCATGTGAAAGCACACCACCCAGTATTGTTTGATACATTTTTATTTGATGTGTTCAGTGCAGGAAACTGTGATTTACTATATATATATTTATGTATATATTCTTTTTCTCTATCAGAATGTTAATGTATGGTACATTATTTTTGATTTTTTATATGGGTAGTTCTTTGTTTTTATAGCCACAAACTTTATACTGTTTTGAAGAAAACAGATTGGGTTGTTGGGTCTGTAAAAAGTTCATTTTTATGTATCAGTGCTTGACAAATACTTGTGAAAGCCCAAGCTGTTACCTGTGTAACAGGACACTCTGATGTTTACTACAATATCATCTTATAAAAAAATTGCAACAATACAGGCCCCTCTTCTCCTAAGAATTGTCAATATATGCTGTACAATTCTGTATTTTTGCCCTAGATTACAAAACTAGGTAGTTTCTTCTGTTAATATATTTTAGCTTGCATATGTATGCATTAGTATTAAGTCAGCATATACAATTAAGCTATATAATTTAATACAAAGGAAAAGATTAATTCAAGAGCAAGTTTATCATTCTAGGCAGTTGAGCAAAACAAAGAGAAGTTATATATTACATGGGTGGTTAGTTAGCACTCATTATCCTAGGGGCTCTGGCTGCTTACTTTATGACATGTGGGGTAAATTCTGACCTAATTTAGACCACACGCGCTCTCCATTCTCACCAGTGCAAATCAAAAGTCAATGGCATCAGATTAGCTCTACACAAAATGTGACTGAGTGAAGAATCAGGGTACAATTCAGCCAACTGTTTAAATTTGAAAATTAAAAACTATGATGTATTCAGCCGTGTATTAATTAGTAAAGCCATGCAGAGTTATGGTTTGTCTGACTAATCTATTTAGTTTGATATAGAATTGACTGTGTCTGTGTGTGTGTGTACACACAGACAGAGCTTTAATGTCTCAAAGAAATGGTCCCAAATGAGTTATATCTTTCTGTGTACTATTTTATTCTTGTATAAAAGTACTGTAACCTTGGTATCCTGGAGCACATTTCTATGTATGTATTCATTATTTAGAAAAAACTGCAATATTATTTTGGTTGGGATTTTAAGGGGATTAACACAAACAAGGCAGTGATTGTACTGATACATAACATCTTTAACATCAGTGTCTGATGCTGTAATCCTTTCACACACACAAAATTCCCATTGACATCAGTCAAAATTGTGCATGTAAAAGGACTGCAGCACTGAATTATAATTGTGGTTTGGTTTTGGAGGGGCTGCTAATCGAGGACTTGGAAATACATTCAGATATTTGATAAGTATTTAATCTAACGCTCCTAAAATAGAACTGCAGTAAAGATACAACCAGAAAAATTATAGGGAAATAGTGCAATCTACTGCCTTTTCACTGCAGGACAGTATTTGGTTTCACATGAAAAATGAGTGGTTAACTTGAACCTGCCATAACTGTGTTCAGAAACAGTTTTCAAATTCATGATGAAATGTCAAACATTAAAGCTACAGCATATTCCCACTATATGCAGAGTTAGCTGCCACACATATTGTGGGATAGGCATAGTATTATACACTAATTTATTTAGCACCTCTTGGGGATGGCTGAAGTTGAATTTTCTTGTCCATTCTGTAATATTTAGGCCTTGGGAGGATTTTTATTACAAAAATGTATACTGATGCATAATAAATTAACTTTTCAAAAAGCCTGCTGACTTTTTTTTTTAAGTTGGTATGATCTGGTTTGTTTTTTTTTAAATGAGGCAAGAAGCAAAGCTAGAAGCAGCACGTCTAGTGGTTAGAGCAGCAGCCTGGAAGTCAGGAAACTTGGGTTCTAGTCCTAATTCTTCCACTGTGCTGCCAGGTGACCTTGGGGAAGTCATTTAACATCTCTATTTATCAGTTTCCTCCATATGTAAAATAAGGATAATACTTAGCAACTGTTGGTAAGTGCTTTGAGATATTTGCATGAAAGGCACCATATAAGTGTATAGTATTAGTTTATCAAAGTCACAGGCCATGCTTTTCAAAAAAGACTCGTGTTTTTGACTAATGATTTTGGGTGCCCAATTGAGATTCCTTAAAGGGGCCTGATTTGGGGGAGCTTAAAACTTTCTGAAAATGAGGCTTCTTTCAGGTCTCTCATGTTGGGTACCCCAAATCACTAAACATTTTTTAAAATCTTGGGCATATGTTTAACCTAATCTTTGTGCTGCTAATAGTATACAAAAATATTTATGACTTTATTGGCCTTTGGGATGCACATACAAGGTTGATCATGTATTTACTTTCTCTGCTTAGTTAACCCAATGGATTGTGTGACTGAACATCCACTGCAGTAGCATAACCATGCTGCCTACCGTGACTTGTCCCCTTGTGGAACGTATGGAGACTGAAACTAAATAATTTTTCCTTGAACTACCAGCTCAAGCTGTTATCCAATAATAAATAATAATTAAAATACCCTACTCACATTAAAAGCCTCTATTCGTCTTATTTTATATCAGGCTTTGGGAAAATTCTGCCTTCTACCTGTTTGCAGCACTCTGGCTGATACTGCCCTTTCCTTCCTCTGCATCCCCCATAGAGAATATTACTGCCTTGCCTAGTGGATCACTGTGTCATTATACATTAATATCAAGGTGGGGGTATGTGTCACTCAGCTATAGATGTTGCCTACCTTCATCACTGAGCCACCCCAGGGAAATTGCTCTGACTGCTGATTTTGCTTCTTGCGCATGCTTTATTTAGCCATCTCTCTTAAGTGCTCACAGAGCTCAAAAATAAAAGTCAGACTTTGATTATCCAGATGGAATCAGGAATGCTGAACTTATTTAAATAGCATCAGAGGGGCAGCCGTGTTAGTCTGGATCTGTAAAAGCAGCAAAGAGTACTGTGGCACCTTATAGACTAACAGACGTATTGGAGCATAAGCTTTCGTGTGCGAATACCCACTTCATTGGATGCATTTAGTGGAAATTTCCAGAGGCAGGTATAAATTTGCAAGCAAGAATCAGGCTAGGGATAATGAGATTAGTTCAATCAGGGAGGATGAGGCCCTCTTCTAGCAGTTGAGGTGTAAACACCAAGGGAGGAGAAACTGCTTTTGTAGTTGGCTAGCCATTCGCAGTCTCTGTTTAATCCTGAGCTGATGGTGTCAAATTTGCAAATGAACTGAAGCTCAGCAGTTTCTCTTTGAAGTCTAGTCACACAATCCATTGTCTACAGCCAAGCGCATTTGCTCCAACCCTTCAGACAGACCAACACCTACAAGATCTTCATCAAGCTTTCTCAAAACTACGATACCCACATGAGGAAATAAAGAAACAGATCAACAGAGCCAGACATGTACCCAGAAGCCTCCTGCTGCAAGACAAGCCCAAGAAAGAAACCGACAGAACTCCATTAGCCATCACATACAGTCCTCAGCTAAAACCTTTCCAACGCATCATCCTGGACAACCCATCCTGGACAACAGTCCCTCATTTTCACAGGCCTTGGGAGGCAGGCCAGTCCTCACCCACTGCCAGCATGAAGTATATTCTCACCAACAACTACAGACCGCACCATAGTAACTCTAACCCAGGAACCAATCCATGCAACAAATCTCGATGCCAACTCTGCCCACATATCTACACCAGCAACAGTATCACAGGACCTAACCAGATCAGCCACACCATCCCCGGTTCATTCACCTGCATGTCCACCAATGTGATATATGCCATCATGTGCCAGCAATGCCCCTCTGCTATGTACATCGGCCAAACTGAACAGTCTCTATGTAAAAGGATAAATGGACACAAATCAGATATTAGGAATGGGAATATACAAAAACCTGTAGGAGAACACTTCAACCTCGCTGGACACACAACAGCGGATTTAAAGGTAGCCATCCTGCAGCAAAAAAACTTCAGGACCAGACTTCAAAGAGAAACTGCTGAGCTTCAGTTCATTTGCAAATTTGACACCATCAGTTTAGGATTAAACAAAGACTGCGAATGGCTAGCCAACTACAAAAATGGTTTCTCCTCCCTTGGTGTTCACACCTCCACTGCTAGAAGAGGGCCTCATCCTCCCTGATTGAACTAACCTCGTTATCCCTAGCCTGATTCTTGCTTGCATATTTATACCTGCCTCTGGAAATTTCCACTATATGCATCCGACAAAGTGGGTATTTGCCCGTGAAAGCTCATGCTCCAATACGTCTGTTAGTCTATAAGGTGCCACAGGACTCTTTGCCACTTATTCAAATAGACAGATGATTTCATGTGATTAATAACATTGAGTGATATTGCTTCTTTTTGAATAAAATGAAGCTTACAGAGCATCTAAATTCAGAGAATCAAGGCTTGAATAAAAGACGTTTTTAAAAGTTCATATTAAATAAAGATTACTCTAGCGGACAAAAATCAGCCAGGCTTGCTTCCATATCTGCAGTATTTCCCAGCATGCATTACAAACTCTGGTGCTCAGAAGGATTTGCACTATGGAGCATCACTAAAACTTTAAAAATTCAGCCCTCTCCCTGGCAGGAGCCATGGGTGGGGTGGGGAGAGCAGCAGCACTGAGCCGCGGCAGGAGCTGCAGGCAGCAGAAGCAGGCCCCAGCCCAGGTGCCCTGAACCTGGTCCCCCAAGCACTGGCAGAAGCTGTGCGGGGGGAGGTGGCAGCCCCCAGCCTGGGCCCCCTGAGCCCCAAAAAAGACCTGTGGGGGCGGGGGCAGAAGCCCAGATCCCAGCTATGGGGCTGCTGCACCGCAGAAGTGAGGTGGTCCCTCCTCAGCCTGGCTGATTTCGGAGATATCAGATTTCATGGGGAAGGGCTTATTTCACAGTCCATGACATGTTTTTCACAGCCGTGAAATTGGTAGCACCCTAATCATGTATTTATAAAGAACTTGGGGTTCACCCCTAGGCTTGGGTCCTAAGGCAGTCCCAGGCAAGTATTGATGGACCACCTACAATAACCATGGGGCAGCTCAGTTAAAGCCGGGTCTTTTCCATCAGTGTTCCATTTGCTATTCCTCCTTTGATGAGGCTGTGCACATGGTTTGATCTTGTGGCCCAGGGTTCCGCTGGTGAAATGTGATATCAAGTCTGCTTTTTGATTGCTGCCGATGCACCTTTTTGACTTTAACCTTTTGGGTTTCTTTTTAAGGAATGCATTATTGTGATAACTGTAAGCCCAGGGGATGTTCAATAGCTTATTCAGCATTTTAAAAATTCTGTTCAATGCTACACTGGGCAGTGGTTTGCGAATCTGGTTTATGGCAGCTAATGCACTATTTAGATTAGTTTTTGTTCACAGGCAGGGTGGATTCGGACAAGCGTGAGAGACTGATGGACTCCTTCCAGTCTTTGTTGGATAAATTGGGCATACCTCTAGCAGGGGAAAAGACAGAGGGGCCGTCCTATAAGGTGACCTACCTGGGCATTCAGCTAGACACACTAATGAGTATATCTTAACTCCCTCAGGATAAGCCTTGGGAGCTACTGGGCTTGATTAGCAGCTGTGTAAAGGCCGAGAAAGTTACATTTCATGAGCTGCAATCTATTATAGGTCATCTTAACTTTGCTTGTCAGGTGGGCATTTTGCACCCAGCTTTCACAGGCCACCACAGGAATATCTAGGCCTCACCATTTTATAAAACAGTTATAAAGAGATGAAAGAGGATTTGGGGGTGTGGGAACAATCTGAGCCATTTCATTGGGGTTTCCTTGTGGAGGAAGGAATGGACACTTGAGGCTGATTAATTACGGAAAATGCCACAAGCAGGATTCATAATCATATGTAACCCTTCTGCCCGTCAGAGTTGGCAGCAACAAGGGCCGGGTTCAATATCTAGGGGTTCCATTCCAATAACACAATGCAAACCGGCTCGAGCCCCCACCCAGTGACCTGGGAAAAATATATACCACCCCCGCTGGGCGCCTCCAAGAGGCAATACTTCCCCTCTCGCAAGCACATAGTCTGAGTGTAGCAAAAGTCTTTTAATAACAGAGAGAAACAATGTGGCATTATGTTGGGGAAACACCACCAACAGGATTCATAACACAACCCATGAGCAAAAACAACCCCACCCCAGGCAAATTGGGGCATGCCCTTTTCCCTTTGGTTCTTGAGTCCAGCAACCCCAAATCACCCAAAGTCCCAAAAGTCCAATGCCCCAAAAGTCTCTGTCCCTGGTCAGGGCAGCCCCAGAGTTCGAAAGTTTATCGGCGGAGCTTTACCTCCCAACCTGGGTGGAAATGGGACGGGGGTAAGAGGCACCTTACGTGATCTGAAGCTGACCGCCCCATAGCTCCATAGCGGCGCTCCGCCAGCCGCCCCACGAACTCCTTCGCTCAGCTGCGCTCCGCTCCGCCAGCCGCCCCACGAACTCCTTCGCTCAGCTGCGCTCCGCTCCGCCAGCCGCCCCACAAACTCCCTCGCTCAGCTGCGCTCCGCTCCGCCAGCCGCCCCACGAACTCCTTCGCTCAGCTGCCCCACGAACTCAGCTCCACGGCCCACAAGCAGCTCCTGCCATCCACACACTGCTCCGCGTCGAACTGCTTCACCAGCCGTCCCGCAAACTGCTCCACAATATATCTGCAGGCTCCCCCACTACTTAACACAACACTCAGTGATTTCAGCTCTTAGGTGAATTCAGCTTATAGTAGGGGAGCCCCAGTGCTGGTGCACTGTCAGCCCAAAGTGAGCTCAGCAGCCTATAACTAGACTTCTAATGAAATCAAAATTAGCTCTGATATTCCACAGTGGAGAGAGGAGGAAGTGCAATCAGCATGTAAGGCCCTCACCAAGGGGCCCATGCCACCAAGTACTACTACTTGTCCCCAGCCTCTCTCCATTGACACAGTTTTGGAACCCATGACCCTTGCCTAGCGAGTGCTACTTAGTTGATGGTGAATCCCTCCATCATAACAAAAGGCCACGTACAGTTCCAAGCACAGTTCCCATAATCAGGGTAATAACAATTTATTCTTCCTGCCCCAATAACAGAGACACTGGGGATCCCACAGCAGCCAAAGTGACCATTTGGGCAGCTATGGTCTCATTCTAGGCGTGGTGGATGTGCCTATGCAAATGAGATCGGCCCCTGAAGTTCTTTTCCACAACTTGCCACACCTCACCACCAGATGTCAGGGTGGAGCTCATCCTGACACTGCTTACATCCTCCCCCCAGCCGAGACTTTGTCGTCCCGACAAATCACACTCCCTTTATACCAACTCATTGGTTTCCTCCAAAGGGCCTCAGGAAGCCCACTTTAGCTTCCACAAGCCTGTGTGCTAAATGTATTGGCTCCTCACTAGTCACCCCAGGTGCATCATAAGTTAACCGTTTCACTGGTCTTATCACCCTGTCTCGTCTATTGAGAATCTCTGTTGCCGAGGTAGGGGGAACATCCTCTTGAGTGACGGATGGAGAGGCTTCCCTGGAGGGTCCCTCGGCTACTGGCGTAGGCCCCTGCACTCCTAGTTCTAACGCTGGAGGGTCCAAGGTGCCCAGGACATCCTCTACCTGTCTGTCCCCATTGTCCAATAACCTGTGTGTGTCATCACAGGGGGGTCTCATCAGCAGCACCGGGGTATCAGAAATGGGCCTAAATAGTTCCGCCATTGGGTTTAGGGCGGAAGAGGGAAAACTCTCGTTTGGTTCAGCTGATCGAGACTGAAATCTTGTCTCCATCCCAGGATACACCAGGGTTGTGTCTTCCTCCTCAGACTCACTCTCAGATGTGCAGAATAGGGGTAAGTTAGCTGCAGGGGGCCCACTGTCTGTGTTGGATGGCGGCTTTGGTCTAGCACCTCTGTTCTGCCCGGCGGCCCTGCCGTGGCCCATCTCACAAGGGGTGCTTACCAATTCCCCCACAGGGAGCAAAAGGTTTCTATGCACCGTCTTTATTTGCCCTGGACCGTCTTCAGGTTTGATCTTGTAGACTGGCAGATCTCCCAGCTTTTCCATCACCAGGTAAGGTATTGCCTTCCATCTGTCAGCTATCTTGTGTTTGCCAGCAATACCCAAATTTCGCAGCAGGACTCTGTCCCCCGGCTGGAGCTCCTGCGAACGCACTCTAGCATCATATCGATGTTTGTTGCGGTCTGCGTTCTTCCGAGCCGCAGCGGTAGCTAAGCGATAAGCATCCCGCAGCTTTTCTCTTAGTCGGGATACATACTGCTGATGAGTTTCATAGCTATCTCCATCCTCTGATACACCAAAGCACAAGTCTATGGGTAATCTTGGTTCTCGCCCAAACATCAAGAGATATGGGGTGACTCCCGTAGCATCGTTCTTTGTGGCATTGTAGGCATGCACCAGAAATGCGACATGCTGGCTCCAGGTTGCCTTCTGCTCTGGTCGCAAAGTTCCCAACATATCTAATAGGGTTCGATTGAACCTCTCGGGCTGAGGATCACCTTGGGGGTGATAAGGCGTTGTCCTAGACTTTTTAATTCCTGCTATCTTCAGCACCTCCTTCAGAAGGTGACTCTCAAAATCCCGCCCCTGATCAGAGTGTATCCGAGCCGGGAATCCATAGACTGAGAAATATTTGTCCCACAATACTCGAGCAACGGTGGTGGCCCTCTGATCACGTGTGGGATATGCTTGTGCATACCGTGTAAAATGGTCAGTCACTACTAGAATGTTTCCAACATTCCTCTTGTCTACCTCCACAGACAAGAAATCAATGCATACCAACTCCAAAGGTTTGTTGCTGGTGATGTTCTTGAGATATGCAGCCCTCGTGGGCAGAGTTTTCCTTTGAACACATCGAGCGCAAGTCTCACATTTCCTGCGAACATCTTCAGCCATTCGGGGCCAATAGAACCTACTACGAATAAGTTCCAGGGTCCTCTCCATCCCTAAATGCCCAAAGTCATCATGCAGGGCCCTCATGGCCAGGGCTCTGTACTTTTTTGGCAGTACTAGTTGTGCTCGTTGTTTTTGTAAAGGGTCAGTGGTCATTCGGTGTAGCACTCCCTGAATCAGTTTTAGTTTGGTCCATTCTCTCAATAGTAGTTTACCCTCCGGGTTAGGTGGGACAACCGCAGCTGGGCTTCGCCCCTCCCTTTTGGCAAGTAGTGTATCACGAATGTCAATATCTTGCCGCTGGGCTTCTTGCCAGTCAGCCGCATTGAGCATGGGCAAAGGAGATTGGTCTAATGCAATATAGTTCACCGAAGCAGAAGGCATGCATTCAGGGGGCAGGCCCAAAGCTTCTGCAACACATCCCTGAAAGTCTTCACGGGCCTCTGGCTCTCGGCGACTCACACTGCAAATAGCTCTCACTCCATCTGTGGGTATCACAGCAACTTCTGGAGCCTGCGGACGCCTGGACAATGCATCTGCATCTACATTGCTTCTCCCTGATCGGTACTGAATGCTGAACTCATAGCTAGCCAAGGCGGCCACCCATCTCTGCCCTGTAGCATCCAGCTTAGCACTTGTTAACACATAAGTCAGTGGATTGTTGTCTGTCCACACCTGGAACTGAGCACCATACAAGTAGTCTCGAAATTTCTCAGTGATGGCCCATTTCAAGGCCAAAAACTCCAGCTTGTGGGTGGGATAGCGAGTTTCACTATCAGACAATCCTCGGCTGGCAAAGGCTACCGGTTTACATTTGCCTTCCACTTCCTGGTACAGGACTGCTCCCAGACCCTCCAAACTGGCATCAGTATGCAGGATAAATGGTTTGCTTGGGTCAGCAAAAACTAGGACTGGAGCATGAGTTAGGCAAGTAATGATTTCTCGAAAAGCCCTTTCACATCTCTCATCCCACCGTGGCCCAAATGGTGCAAAGGGGCCATTGTGTCTCTGCACAGGAGGCTTTGGGGACCTCCCCTTATTCTTGGACTTAGATTTGTTCTTGCTGGACTGATGTCCCCTGGTAAGATCATTCAGAGGCTTTACAATCGTAGCATAGTTTTTCACAAATCTGCGGTAGTAGCCACTAAATCCAAGGAAGGTCTTGAGTTCTCTGTAGTTACTTGGACGTGGCCATGTAGTGAGTGCTTCTATTTTATCAGGATCGGTACTCACACCTTCTTGGGACACAATGTGACCCACATACTTCACTGAGGTTCTGCAGAACTGGCATTTGTCAATTGAAAGCTTCAGACCATAATCCTCCAACCTATCAAGCACTTTAAGAAGTCTTTCTTCATGCTCCTCTAAGGTTCTTCCAAACACAATCAGGTCATCCAAATAAACTAACACTTGCAGTAAATTCATGTCTCCCACAACTTTCTCCATGAGACGTTGAAAGGTGGCAGGTGCTCCAGAAATCCCTTGGGGCATGCGTTCGAACTGATAAAACCCTAATGGGCAGATGAAGGCTGTCTTCTCCTTATCTTCTTCTCCCAGAGGGATCTGGTAGTATCCACTTCGAAGATCCAACACAGAGAACCACTGGCTTCCCAGCAAACAGTCTAAGGCGTCTTGCACTCGAGGCATAGTGTACTGGTCGACCACAGTACGGCTGTTTAGGGTGCGGTAGTCAATACACATCCGGATTTTCCCATTCTTTTTGCGGACTACCACAATGGGTGAGGCGTATGGGCTGCGGGACTCTGTAATGATGCCATTCGCAGCCAGCTCCTGAAGATGATGTCGCACATCTTCCATCTCAGAGAGAGCAATCTTCCTAGATCTCTCCCTGAAAGGTCGAGAGTCATGTAGTCTGATATTGTGCTCTACTCCTTTTGCACATCCCACATCCCACTCATGCAGTGAGAACACCTTGGATCTTTCACAAAGTTTCTTCCTCAGGCGATCTTTCCAGTCCTCGGACACTGGTGAATCTCCAAAGTCAAACTTTGCTGGGTCTATTGCCGAAACTGGAGTTTCATACTGGGGTTTTACAATCGACTCAGGCTCAAAGAGGTCTGCTATCTTTTGTCCTTGCTTCACAAAAATATCACGACTCGTTTCATTAGCAATCAGTATAGTCACCCTTTCCTGGGCTTCAGCAGGTAGGGTTATGACTCCACTGGGGACCAGCACTCCTTCAGGGAGCTCTCCTCCCATCGGCTGCTCTATCATTGCTAACGTCCCTTTACTGCCTTTCAGACAGGTACTCATGACAAGCACTTCTTGCTCCGTCCTTGCAGGCACTACTAAGGGGGTTGTGCCCGCGTACTTCAGTGCCCCAAGCGGTAGCTCAGATGTGTCCCTTTTAGCGCTCTCAATTTTCCTATAGGCTTCAGCACAAAGCGTATGGATCATCAGGGTATTCAGGTACTGGTCCCCAGCCCGCCTTCTGCAGTAATCCGCGAGTACCTTGAAGAGACTGGAGTTGGTCCCTATCAGCACAGACACATCGGAAGTCCCTTTAGGGTCAGGGCATATTAAGGCAGCTGTGTCTACCTCTTCTCTTACCCCAGCAACCTCCTCTGGGAATTCCAGGTGCACTATGACATACCCTTGATAGGGGTATTCATCCATGCTGAGGCCACATAGGCCAAGGCCAGTCAGTGACTGTATAGGCAGGTGCCTAAGCATCTGTTGGTAGAATGACTGAAATATAATAGTCACTTGAGATCCAGTGTCAAGCACTGCTTTACACTCCACCCCTTCGATCCTCACCATGACCTCTGCTCGAGGCCCTATCAGTCCTGCAGGGATCCCAGCTGGACAGTCTTTTCTGGGGGAATCTTCAAATCCTGCAGACCTGGGGGGTCCCCGTCCCCAGACCCTCTGGCAGCTACCGGATCTCTCCCAACTGATCCTCAGCTTTCCATACACTAAGGAGGGGTTTTCTTCATTACGGCACTTGGCAGCACTGTGTCCATCCTGACCACATCGGTAGCAGAAGAATTGACCTTTCCCCCTTCGCCTGGGGGGGATGGTGGCTCTAAGTGCGGGCTTCTCAATCGCCACAGTTTGAGGCTTCTTATTCCTAGAAGTCTTAACTCGGTCAACGGTACTTTGCAGCTCAGCTATCCGTTCCGTCAGGACCTGCATTTGTTGGGCAAGTTCCTCTCTGGTGCTCACCATCAGTACACTGGCCATTTGCAGTGGTGTTGTGCTGGCTGGCTCCGATGTTTGGGCTTCCCAAAACTCACTGGCAGCCTGCCTTTCTTCCTCCTCTCGGACCTCTTTTATCAGCTGGGAGTAACTTGGGGGATGTTCCCGTCGTTCTCTTAGCCGGAGATGAAGTAGAATCGGGTTCTGATACTGAGTTCCTCTTACAATTTGAGCCAGTCTGGTCTGATCCATCTGCTCAGCAGTCACTGCTCCCCTCATGACAGCTCTCTGAAGCAGTCTCTCCAGTCTCTGTATGTAGGCTGAAGCCTTCTCGCCCTTTTGTTGTCGGGAATTAAGGAACTTACAGTAGCTGTCTTCAGGGCCCTCTACGCTCCCAAAGTTGTGTTCAAGGGCCTCTAGGCAGTCCTTCACACTGACCCCAGGGTCAATGAGCTTCAGGGTGCGAATCACATCTAATGCTGGGCCGCCAAGGCTCTCTATAAGGCATCTTCGCTTTTCTGCATCTGGTACGGCCCACTCTTGCAGCATTTCAGTGGTATGCTCTAACCAGGGTTCAAACTCCTCCTCCCCAGCAAATAATCTTAACTTACGACAAGAGTCTGACTCAGCATGGGGCAGCACAACCTTTTCCAATATTTGCCCCAGAGCTTTTGTCCAATCATCAGCCGAGGCTGCAGCCTCCGAGCTAGAAGCTGCTGAGCCAGGGCCCAACAAACCTGACATATTAGCCATTATACAAACAGTAATTTCCTCAAAATATAAGCACAAACAAAAAAATATAAATTGTTTCCCAATGTAGTGGATCACTCAACAGGTGCTTGCGAGGGGTACTGACCCAGGCGATCCCGGACGAGCCCCCAAAAATGTAACCCTTCTGCCCGTCAGAGTTGGCAGCAACAAGGGCCGGGTTCAATATCTAGGGGTTCCATTCCAATAACACAATGCAAACCGGCTCGAGCCCCCACCCAGTGACCTGGGAAAAATATATACCACCCCCGCTGGGCGCCTCCAAGAGGCAATACTTCCCCTCTCGCAAGCACATAGTCTGAGTGTAGCAAAAGTCTTTTAATAACAGAGAGAAACAATGTGGCATTATGTTGGGGAAACACCACCAACAGGATTCATAACACAACCCATGAGCAAAAACAACCCCACCCCAGGCAAATTGGGGCATGCCCTTTTCCCTTTGGTTCTTGAGTCCAGCAACCCCAAATCACCCAAAGTCCCAAAAGTCCAATGCCCCAAAAGTCTCTGTCCCTGGTCAGGGCAGCCCCAGAGTTCGAAAGTTTATCGGCGGAGCTTTACCTCCCAACCTGGGTGGAAATGGGACGGGGGTAAGAGGCACCTTACGTGATCTGAAGCTGACCGCCCCATAGCTCCATAGCGGCGCTCCGCCAGCCGCCCCACGAACTCCTTCGCTCAGCTGCGCTCCGCTCCGCCAGCCGCCCCACGAACTCCTTCGCTCAGCTGCGCTCCGCTCCGCCAGCCGCCCCACAAACTCCCTCGCTCAGCTGCGCTCCGCTCCGCCAGCCGCCCCACGAACTCCTTCGCTCAGCTGCCCCACGAACTCAGCTCCACGGCCCACAAGCAGCTCCTGCCATCCACACACTGCTCCGCGTCGAACTGCTTCACCAGCCGTCCCGCAAACTGCTCCACAATATATCTGCAGGCTCCCCCACTACTTAACACAACACTCAGTGATTTCAGCTCTTAGGTGAATTCAGCTTATAGTAGGGGAGCCCCAGTGCTGGTGCACTGTCAGCCCAAAGTGAGCTCAGCAGCCTATAACTAGACTTCTAATGAAATCAAAATTAGCTCTGATATTCCACAGTGGAGAGAGGAGGAAGTGCAATCAGCATGTAAGGCCCTCACCAAGGGGCCCATGCCACCAAGTACTACTACTTGTCCCCAGCCTCTCTCCATTGACACAGTTTTGGAACCCATGACCCTTGCCTAGCGAGTGCTACTTAGTTGATGGTGAATCCCTCCATCATAACAAAAGGCCACGTACAGTTCCAAGCACAGTTCCCATAATCAGGGTAATAACAATTTATTCTTCCTGCCCCAATAACAGAGACACTGGGGATCCCACAGCAGCCAAAGTGACCATTTGGGCAGCTATGGTCTCATTCTAGGCGTGGTGGATGTGCCTATGCAAATGAGATCGGCCCCTGAAGTTCTTTTCCACAACTTGCCACACCTCACCACCAGATGTCAGGGTGGAGCTCATCCTGACACTGCTTACACATAAAACGGTGAGCAGGACACCCACCCCAGAGTGAGTGAGGCAGTGTTATCCACCTCATGTTCTTGAGTTCTACAACCAAAAGTTCCTTTTCTGTGCCCCTCTCTACTCCCTCACTATATCCCACTCTCAGTGATTGTCCTTGGTCAGCGAGGACGCAGGGTTCGCTCCTCGCCACCTGGCCACCCCACCAGCTGCTGCTCCTCTCCGCTGGCTGTCCCACCAGCCACGTTTCCTCGCTGCCTCGCCAGCTGCTCATTCTGCTCACCGCCTCACCAGCCACTTGTTCACCAGCTGACTGTCAGTCACATTCTGCTGCCACCTGCCTCTCTGTCGTGACCTCTGCACATCAGTCTCTTAGTAATTTTCAGCTCTTTGCAGGCTGGACAGAAACACTGCCCCCATCTCAAGTGATTTCAGTTCTCAGTGATTTTTACCTCTTAGCAGGAAGGGCAGAAACACTACCCCACCACAACTGATTTCAGCATTGATTGAACATTTAAAGTAACAAAGAGGCTCCTAATGAAGCCTACTTAGCTCTTTCTTTGAACAGTGGGGAGGAACTGGTTAAACCAGCCTGGGGAGGGTCCACACACCTCCTGGCTGGGACACCTGTCCCCACCCCTTTTACTTTCACAGGACTCTGGCATTCGAGCCCCTGGCTTAAAGAGGTCCTTTCAGCTGAGGGTGACTCCCTCATTTGGGACAGGTTAAGCACAGTTCTGCTCCCTTTTATTCATACCATAATTACAACATTGGTAACAGCATTTCACTACCCCTGCATTCAGTACTAAAATGATTTGTAACCCAACACCAGCCAAAGTTGATTACTTTGAGCAAAACATCACTCTAAGCACAGCAGGAGCAAACTGTATTTACATGAACACACCTAAAGTCTCTCCACCTCCCAGCTAGCTGTCAGGGAGGAATTCATTCAGATCCTGCTTACATCATAAGAAGGGAGCAAGACCTCTTTTGCACTTAAAAGCAGACTGAGAATTTGGCAAGATGGGAACTGGCCCGTCAAAGCTACAGTGATCAAAGAAGAATCTCTTTGCTCATACTAGGTGTCAAGGTTCCTCCCCCACTCTGAACTCTAGGGTACAGATGTGGGGACCTGCATGAAAAACCTCCGAAGCTTATCTTTACCAGCTTAGGTCAAAACTTCCCCAAGGTACAAAATATTCCACCCGTTGTCCTTGGACTGGCCGCTACCACCACCAAACTAATACTGGTTACTGGGGAAGAGCTGTTTGGACGCGTCCTTCCCCCCAAAATACTTCCCAAAACCTTGCACCCCACTTCCTGGACAAGGTTTGGTAAAAAGCCTCACCAATTTGCCTAGGTGACTACAGACCCAGACCCTTGGATCTTAAGAACAATGAACAATCCTCCCAACACTTGCACCCCCCCTGTCCTGGGAAATGTTGGATAAAAAGCCTCACCAATTTGCATAGGTGACCACAGACCCAAACCCTTGGATCTGAGAACAATGAAAAAGCATTCAGTTTTTTACAAGAAGACTTTTAATAAAAAATAGAAGTAAATAGAAATAAAGAAATCCCCCCTGTAAAATCAGGATGGTAGATATCTTACAGGGTAATTAGATTTAAAAACATAGAGAACCCCTCTAGGCAAAACCTTAAGTTACAAAAAAGATACACAGACAGAAATAGTTATTCTATTCTGCACAATTCTTTTCTCAGCCATTTAAAGAAATCATAATCTAACACATACCTAGCTAGATTACTTACTAAAAGTTCTAAGACTCCATTCCTGGTCTATCCCCGGTAAAGACCAGCATATAGACAGACACACAGACCCCTTGTTTCTCTCCCTCCTCCCAGCTTTTGAAAGTATCTTGTCTCCTCATTGGTCATTTTGGTCAGGTGCCAGCGAGGTTACCTTTAGCTTCTTAACCCTTTACAGGTGAGAGGAGCTTTCCCCTGGCCAGGAGGGATTTCAAAGGGGTTTACCCTTCCCTTTATATTTATGACACGCCCCCCAAATCTCAGCTAGGGTGAAACACTGGCTGGGATTTCTTCCTGGAGCTCTAGGAAAAACAGAGTTAATAAGACACATGCATCTCTAAATATACTACCAAGTACATAAAGACTAACAATATTTTCCACATCTCAAGGACGATTTTAACCAGTTGATTCTGGGAAACTTTCACGGGAGAGTGCATCAGCCACTTTGTTAGAAGCTTCTGAGATGTGTTGGATGTCGAAATCAAGATCTTGGAGAGCTAAACTCCACCAAAGAAGTTTTTTGTTAGTTTCCTTGACGGTGTGAAGCCACTTCAGTGCAGCATGGTCGGTTTGCAGGTGGAAACGCCGTCCCCAAACATATGGGCGTAGCTTTTCCAGAGCGTAGACAATGGCGTAACATTCTTTTTCACTGACTGACCAGTTGCTTTCCCTCTCAGACAGTTTTTTGCTGAGAAACACTACAGGGTGGAATTCTTGATCAGGTCCTTTCTGCATTAAAACTGCTCCCACACCACGCTCGGACGCATCTGTGGTTACTAGGAACGGTTTGTCAAAGTCTGGGGCCCTTAGTACAGGGTCAGACATGAGTGTCGCTTTAAGCTTGTTAAAGGCCTTCTGACACTTTCCGGTCCACTGAACAGCATTTGGCTGTTTCTTTTTGGTTAGGTCTGTCAGTGGGGCAGCGATTTGGCTGTAGTGCGGTACAAATCGTCTGTAATAACCAGCCAAGCCTAAAAAGGATTGAACCTGTTTCTTTGACTTTGGGACAGGCCACTTTTGGATAGCATCCACTTTGGCCTGTAGGGGGCTGATAGTTCTTTGACCCACCTGGTGTCCAAGGTAAGTCACTCTGTTTAGGCCTATTTGACATTTCTTAGCCTTAACAGTTAGTCCTGCCTCCCTTATGCGCTCAAGGACTTTTTGTAGATGTTCCAGGTGGTCTGCCCAGGAATCCGAAAATATGGCCACATCGTCAAGGTAGGCGACTGCATATTCTCCTAATCCCGCTAGGAAACCATCTACAAGTCTTTGGAAAGTGGCGGGTGCATTTCGCAGCCCGAAAGGGAGTACATTAAATTCATACAGCCCGAGATGTGTGATGAAGGCTGACCTTTCCTTGGCAGATTCATCTAGCGGTACCTGCCAGTACCCCTTGGTTAAGTCCAAGGTAGAGATGAACTGGGCCCGTCCCAGTTTCTCTAATAGTTCATCTGTGCGTGGCATTGGATAGTTGTCTGGGCGAGTTACAGCATTTAGCTTACGGTAGTCCACGCAAAAACGTATTTCCCCATCTGGTTTGGGAACTAGAACCACTGGAGATGCCCATGCACTTTCAGAGGGGCGGATTACACCAATCTGTAACATATCCTGGATCTCCCATTCTATAGCAGTTTTAGCTTGAGGAGACACCCGGTAAGGTTGGACCCTAATTGGGTGAGCATTACCTGTGTCAATGGAGTGGTATGCCCGTTCAGTCAGTCCTGGGGTGGCTGAGAACGTTGGCGTGTAGCTAGTGCACAGCTCCTGGATCTGCTGTCGCTGCATACGCCCAAGGGTCATGGAGAGGTTCACCTCTTCCACACCACCAGCACATTTCCCTTCGTAGTAGACACCTTCAGGCCACTCAGCGTCGTCTCCTCCCTGGGCTATAAACTGACAAACCTTTAATTCTCTGGAATAAAAGGGCTTTAGAGAATTAATATGGTACACCTTAGGCTTTCGGTTGGAGGTGGGGAATGCTATGAGATAATTAACAGCTCCCAGGCGCTCCTGGACCATGAATGGCCCTTCCCACGATGCTTCCATTTTATGGGCCTGGAGCGCCTTTAAGACCATGACCTGGTCCCCTACTTTGAAGGAACGCTCTCTGGCATGTTTATCATACCAGGCTTTTTGCTCTTTTTGAGCATCCTGTAAGTTTTCTTTAGCAAGGGCTAAAGAGGTTCGGAGGGTGTTTTGTAGGTTGGTTACAAAGTCCAGAATATTAGTTCCTGGAGAAGGTGTAAATCCCTCCCATTGCTGCTTCACCAACTGCAATGGCCCCTTAACCTCACGGCCATTTACAAGTTCAAATGGGGAAAACCCTAAACTGGGATGTGGTACAGCTCTGTAGGCAAAGAGCAACTGCTGCAACACTAGGTCCCAATCATTGGAGTGCTCATTTACGAATTTACGTATCATGGCCCCCAAAGTTCCATTAAACTTCTCCACCATGCCATTTGTTTGATGATGGTAAGGAGTGGCAACCAAGTGATTTACCCCATGAGCTTCCCAAAGGTTTTTCATAGTTCCTGCCAGGAAATTAGTCCCTGCATCTGTGAGGATGTCGGAGGGCCAACCTACCCTGGCAAAAATGTCTGCTAGTGCCTGGCACACACTTTTAGCCCTGGTGTTGCTTAGAGCTACTGCTTCCGGCCATCGGGTGGCAAAATCCATGAAAGTCAGTATGTACTGCTTTCCTCTGGGTGTCTTTTTCGGAAAAGGACCCAGAATATCCACAGCTACTCGCTGAAATGGAACTTCAATGATGGGGAGTGGCTGGAGAGGGGCTTTGACCTGGTCTTGGGGTTTTCCCACTCTTTGGCACACCTCACAAGACTGGACATAGGTAGAAACATCCTTGCCCATTCCCTCCCAGTGGAATGACCCCCCCAAACGGTCTTTGGTCCTGTTCACCCCAGCATGGCCACTAGGGTGATCGTGGGCTAAGCTCAAGAGCTTGGCCCGGTATTTAGTTGGAACTACCAACTGTCTCTGAGGATGCCAGTCTTCCTGGTGTCCACCAGAAAGAGTTTCCTTGTATAAAAGTCCTCTTTCTACAACAAACCTGGATCGATTAGAAGAGCTGAGAGGCGGTGGGTTGCTCCATGCCGCCGTCCAAGCTCTCTGGAGGCTTTCATCTGCTTCCTGTTCGGTCTGGAACTGTTCCCTTGATGCTGGGGACATCAGTTCCTCATTGGATTGTGGACCTAGGCTTGGTCCCTCTGGAAGCGATATAGAGGATGGAGCTGTTTCTGTTGACTGTGAACCGCTCTCTGCTGGTGCACTATGTTGGGATTCAGGCTCCGGCTGAGCCTCTTGTGTAGGGTTATCGGCTGCTGCCAGTTCAGGTTCAGTGGGGCCCTCTGGTGTTGAGGTTGCAAGTACTGGATTCAGTGCTGACACGGGGTCTGGTGTTGGTTGTTCGGCTGGTTCCGGTTCTGGGACTGGTTCCGTCTGGGTCTCTGGGACTGGATCCACTACTGCTGTTGCAGACATTGGCCTGGGGTCCAGGTCCATCACCTCTGACCGGGTTCTGATAGAAGTTTCCGGAACAGAGCTAGGCCTCACGGCTTGTTTAGCCTGGCTGCGGGTGACTGTTCCCACCCTCTTGGCCTGCTTCACATGATTGGCCAAGTCTTCCCCCAACAGCATGGGGATGGGATAATCATCATAGACTGCAAAAGTCCACATTCCTGACCAGCCCTTGTACTGGATAGGCAACTTGGCTGTAGGCAAATTGAAAGAGTTGGACTTGAAGGGTTGAATCGTCACTTGGATCTCTGGGTTGATTAAATTGGGGTCCACTAAGGAAGCATGGATAGCTGACACTTGTGCTCCGGTGTCCCTCCACGCGGTGACCTTCTTCCCGCCCACACTCACAGTTTCCCTCCGCTCCAAGGGTATCTGGGAGGTATCTGGGCCTGTGGACCTCTGGTGTGATTCCGGTGCAATGAACTGTAATCTGTTGGGGTTCTTGGGGCAGTTGGCCTTTACATGCCCCAGCTCGTTACATTTAAAACATCGTCCAGCTGACGGGTCACTGGGGTGAGGAGGGTTGCTGGAGAACGGGGTGGTGGGACGATAAGGGGTCTGGAGGGTTCTTTGGGAGGTAGGTGGGGCTTTGGGCAGCCCCCGGTAATAGGGTGTGGTCTGGGGTGGTCCCTTCTGGTCTCCGCTCCAACTGCGATCAGTTTTCTTCTTCTCTGCCACCTCCACCCATCTGGCTCCAATCTCTCCTGCCTCAATTACAGTTTTGGGTTTCCCATCTAGGATGTATCTTTCTATTTCCTCAGGAACACCCTCTAAGAATTGTTCCATTTGCATTAGGAAGGGCAAATTTACTGGAGATTCAACACTTGCTCCTGATATCCAGGCATCCCAATGTTTCACAATGTGGTAGGCATGTCGGGTAAATGACATGTCTGGTTTCCACCTTAGGGCTCGGAACCTCCGACGAGACTGCTCGGGTGTTATCCCCATTCTGACTCTCGCCTTGGATTTAAACAGTTCATACTTGTTCATGTGTTCTTTAGGCATTTCAGCTGCCACCTCAGCTAAGGGTCCACTGAGCTGCGGCCTCAGCTCTACCATGTATTGGTCAGTAGAGATGTTGTACTCAAGGCAGGCCCTTTCGAAGTTTTCTAAGAAGGCCTCAGTATCATCACCTGCCTTGTAGGTGGGGAACTTTCTGGGATGGGAAGTGGTACCTGGAGAAGGATTGCTAGGGTTTGTTGGTATATTCTGCTGGGCCTTTATCCTCTCCACCTCCTCCACATGCTTCCTCTCTTTTTCCTTCTCCTCCTCCGCTTCCTCTCTTTTTCCTTCTCCTCCTCCACATGCTTCCTTGCCTCCATTTCCCTCTTGTGGGCAGCCTCCTGTACCTCCTTCTCCAGATGCATGAGTTCTATCTGTCTTTCATGTTCCCTTTGTTTTTCCTCAGCCTGAAATTTGGCTAATTCCAGCTGTAGTCGAGCTGAGGATTTGGCCATTCTAACCTCTCTGTTTTTAACTAACTTTACACCCGAGGTTTAGAAATAAACAAACAAAACGTGGCTGTAAAATTTTGCTGTGCTGGAATAGAATACCTATTCTCTGATAGTGACTGTCAGCCTACAGAAAAAGACAATTCCCTTGTCTCTGCTCTGGGCCCAAATTAAAGCAAAAAACCTCCAACTACTTGGAAACCTGCTTACCCAGCCCAAAGAAAAAGCAAATGGGTAGAACACACACCCCCTATTTACTTTTAGGAAGAAAAGAAAAAAAAAACCTCTGGGTTGGAAGACTGTGAATTTCCCTGCAGGAGTTAAGTACCCTGCCTCCAGGCAAAGAAAACCTGCAATTCACAAGATAATCCCCTTTTGTCTCTGCTTGGCCACAAAGCAGAGAAAAAACAATCTGCTTTCAGTTTCAGCTGCTTTCTGGACTTCCTTTCCAAAGGAAAAAAAATTTCTTTTTAAAATCTGTATTTCTAGTTCAAAAAATCTCAACTGGATCTCAAAATGATTTCAGGTTAATCCCACCACTATGCCACCATGTCAAGGTTCCTCCCCCACTCTGAACTCTAGGGTACAGATGTGGGGACCTACATGAAAAACCTCCGAAGCTTATCTTTACCAGCTTAGGTCAAAACTTCCCCAAGGTACAAAATATTCCACCCGTTGTCCTTGGACTGGCCGCTACCACCACCAAACTAATACTGGTTACTGGGGAAGAGCTGTTTGGACGCGTCCTTCCCCCCAAAATACTTCCCAAAACCTTGCACCCCACTTCCTGGACAAGGTTTGGTAAAAAGCCTCACCAATTTGCCTAGGTGACTACAGACCCAGACCCTTGGATCTTAAGAACAATGAACAATCCTCCCAACACTTGCACCCCCCCTGTCCTGGGAAATGTTGGATAAAAAGCCTCACCAATTTGCATAGGTGACCACAGACCCAAACCCTTGGATCTGAGAACAATGAAAAAGCATTCAGTTTTTTACAAGAAGACTTTTAATAAAAAATAGAAGTAAATAGAAATAAAGAAATCCCCCTTGTAAAATCAGGATGGTAGATATTTTACAGGGTAATTAGATTAAAAAACATAGAGAACCCCTCTAGGCAAAACCTTAAGTTACAAAAAAGATACACAGACAGAAATAGTTATTCTATTCAGCACAATTCTTTTCTCAGCCATTTAAAGAAATCATAATCTAACACATACCTAGCTAGATTACTTACTAAAAGTTCTAAGACTCCATTCCTGGTCTATCCCCGGTAAAGACCAGCATATAGACAGACACACAGACCCCTTGTTTCTCTCCCGCCTCCCAGCTTTTGAAAGTATCTTGTCTCCTCATTGGTCATTTTGGTCAGGTGCCAGCGAGGTTACCTTTAGCTTCTTAACCCTTTACAGGAGAGAGGAGCTTTCCCCTGGCCAGGAGGGATTTCAAAGGGGTTTACCCTTCCCTTTATATTTATGACACTAGGTTATTACAGACAAAGGCAAAAATCTTAAGAAGAAATCAAAAGCATCTGCTCTAGATACCTGGCAACTTGGCCAACATAAGTGAAATGAAAGCAGACTTACAAGGCAAAAACAATTCACAAACTGAACCTGTTATTGACCATGGGACTGAAGAGTCTGTCACAATAAGGACTTTTCTCATGGGGGTCTGCAATAAAGCAGTTTCGGAATGCCCTAAGAGACTGATGGAGACACATTCAAAGTTGTGTTAAAGCAACCTGAAGGGCTGGTAATTCAGTTATTCTAGTCTATTTGTTAATGTTTGTATTACTTCAATTTAATAGTTTTTTAATGCAGTAAAGGGATCTTAAACAGAAAAGATATGCTGTCAAGTAAGTCCTCTAGAAAGCATGGAGATGCCACATTTCCTGTATACTCTTTATGCACTCTTTGGTTTCCTGTGACACTTCCTGCTTGAAGTAGAAAAATAAAAAGCCCAGGACAGGGCAATTGGAGGGTGTAGCTACACAGAATAGTAGAAAGTTCTGTTACCTCATTTCTATACATAGTTCCTGTTCACAATAAAGGTTTTGTCTGGACACCAGTCTGCTTGTCAAAACAAACAAACAAACAAAAACCCACGGTGGACTCACCTAGTGCAAACAACAATTCTCCTCATCTTTAGATTACCCCTAATCCTCCACACACAGTACAGAGCTCCACATCTCTGGTGCTATACACAACTCAAACTACTCACAGCTTTTTGGGCCTCTTTCTGGCATGTAGAGTACCCATGGATTAGGGCCATAAATAGTTATACACATAAGAAAAATAAGTAGCCCACTGTGATCTGCCACTTAGGTAAAGCAAATATTGAGTTTCAATTCAATGAAAAGAAAACACGTGTGATTAAAGCCATATGAAAAATCCTCTCTGTCAGGGTTTTCTCCCCACCCTGAACTCTAGGGCACAGAAGTGGGGACCCAAATGAAAGACCCCCCCCAAGTTTATTTCTACCAGCTTAGGTTAAAAACTCCCCAGGCACAAATTCTCCCTTGTACCTTTGGTTTAAGTAACGCTGCCACCACCATGTGATTTAACAAAGAACCAGGGAAAAGGACCACTTAGAGTTCCTCTTCCCCCAGCAATCCCCCCAAGCCCTTACAACCCCTTTCCTGGGGAGGCTTGAGAATAATATCCTAACCAATTGGTTACAAAATGATCAAAGACCCAAACCCCTGGGTCTTGGAACAATGGAAAAATCAGTCAGATTCTTAAAAGAAGGATTTTATTTTAAAAAAATGGTAAAAATCATCTCTGTAAAATCAGGATGGAAAATACTTTACAGGGTATTCAGATTCAAAACACAGAGAATTCCTCTCTGGGCAAAACCTTAAAGTTATAGAAAACAGGAATAAACCTCCCTCTTAGCACAGGGAAAATGCACAAGAAAAGCAAAATAAACTAATCCACCTTGCCTGGTTTACCTGTACTGGTTGCAATATTGGATTGGGATGGGTTGGAAAAGATGGATTTCCATCTGGCCCCTCTCAGTCCCAGGAGAGAACCCCCACACAAAACAAAGAGCACAAACAAAACTTTCCCCCTTCCCAAGATTTGAAAGTATCTTCTTTCCTCATTGGTCCTGTTGGTCAGGTGCCAACCCAGCTATTTGAGCTTCTTAACCCCTTACTGGTAAGGAGGAATTCTAGGCTACCCTTAGCTGTATGTTTATGACACTCTCCCTTTTAAGTCTTCTGGCATCATCCTCTTTCAAATTCCTCCCTCACACTTCATGCAGAATTTTTCCCAGGCTTGTTCTCCTGACCAGTGACCACATACTCTCCCTCACCTGAAGTTCTGTCCTGGCTTGGTGCTTCTTATGATGTAAATTCCTTGGGGCAAAGAAAGTGTCTTACTTTAGAAATTGTAAGTTCTGGAGCGCAGCAGATTGATAATGGAAGCTAGTCATCAGGGAAAAATCCATGTCTGGCAGGACTAAGGACAATGAGGAGTTTAAGTTTATTAGGAACCAAAGAAATCTCAGCAATGGTACAGGCCCATTAGTAGATGGAGATGGTAAAAATGTTAATACTGATGCAGAAAAGGCAGAAGTGTTCAATAAATGTTTCTGTTCCGTATTTGGAAGGAAGCAGGATGATGTACTCATAGCATATGAAGGTGATGAAGTACTTTCCAGTCCTTTAATAACCAAGGAGGTTGTTAAATAATGTTTACTTGGGATAAACATTTTAAAAATCAGCAGACCCAGATTTCTTGCACCAAAGAGTCCTAAAAGAGCCGACTGAGGAGATCTCTGTCTCACTGATCATAGAATCATAGGGTTAGAAAGGAAGGCAAGGGTCATCCTGTCAAGATGCAGGATTTATTGTGTCTAAACCATCCAAGACAGATGGCTATCCAGCCTCTTTTTCAAAATGTCCAATGAAGGAGCTTCACAACTTCCCTAAGCAGTTTGTTCCATTATCCTACTGTTCTCACATTTAGGAAGTTTTCCTTTGATTTAATCTAAATCTGCTATGCTGTAGTTTGAACCCAATGCCTCTTGTCCTGCCTGTGTGGCAAGAAAGAACAATTTTTCTCCAACTTTTTTATGGCAGCCTTTCAAGTATTTGAAGACCACTATTATGCCCCCACTTAATCACCTCCTTTCCAAACTAAACATACCCAGGTCCTTCAGCCTTTGCTCATATGACTTGCATTCCATCCCTTTCCAGTTTCTCTACATACTTTCTATACAGTGATGACCAAAACTGGACACAGTACTCCAGCTGAGGCCTAACCAGTGCCAAATAGAGTGGTACTATCACTTCCCATGATCTGCATGTTATGCCTTTGTTAATGCAGCACAAAATTGCATTTTCTTTTTTTGCAACAGCATCTCATTGTTGACTTATATCGTGGTTGTGACCCAGCACAACTCCAAGATCCTTCTCAGCAGTGCTGCTGCCAAGCCAGTTATCTATTCCCCATTCTGTATTTGTGCATTTGGCTTTTTTTCCCCTAAATGTGGCACCTTACATTTGTCTTTGTTGAATTTCATTTTGTTGTCTAAAGTCCAGTTCTCCAATTTATCAAGATCCCTTTGAATTTTAGCTCTATCCTCCATCCCCAGCTTTGTGTCATCTACAAATTGATCAATATGCTCTCTAGTCCTATATCCAGGTCATTAATAAAGATGTTAAACAGGACCCCAAACAGATCCCTGTGGAACCCCACTTAAGACCTCCTTCCAATCTGACATCATTCCATTAATAGTTACTCTTTGTTTGTGTTTCTTTAACCAATTATGTATCCACTTAATGATAATTCTACTAACCCCACATTTCTCCCACTACTTATCAGAATGTTTTGTGGCACTGTGTCAAAAGCCTTGCTAAAGTCTAGCTATATTATGTCTACCACATTCCCACTATTCACCAAACCAATTACCTTGACAAAGAAGGAAATCAAGCTGATTTGGCATGATTTGTTCTTAGTAAATTCATGCTGCTTGCTAGTGATCACCCCCTCAGCCTCCAGGTATTTGCAAATTGAATGTTTTATACATTACTCCAGTAGCTTCCCAGGTATCGAGGTCAGGCTCACTGGTCTATAGTTTCCCAGATCCTCCTTTCCCCCCTTTTTAAAGATGGGCACTATGTTAGTCCTTCTCTAGTCTTGTGGAACCTCTCCTGTCATCCATGAGTTTGCAATTATTATTGCTAGTGGCTCCAAGATTTCTTCAACTAATTCCTTAAGCACTCTGGGATGAATGGCATCAGACCTCATTGACTTAAATTCATTCAAATTAGTCAGAAGATCTCTGATGTGTTCTTTACTTATCCTAATCTGTCCCCTTTGTTGTCTATGATAACTTCATTAGTTGTCCTGTCACATGTTATTTTTTGTGTGAAGACTGAAGCAAACTAGGCATTGAGCAGCTCTGCCTTCCTATCATCTTCTGTTACCAGCTCACCTTCCCCACATTCCTGATCTCTCTTAAGAAGCTAAGTTTCAATAAATCTTGGAATACTGAGGGCATTCTAGAAGACGGCAAGAGTGCTAATGTTCTAAAAGGTCAAGCAGGATGACCCAGGTAACTAGAGGCAGGTCAGCCTGACATCAATTCCCAGCACATCATTCCACAAAAATCAGCAAACATTTCACAGTGCCTTGTTTCCCCATAATTACTTCCCTGCCAGTGTTATTGCTCCCTACTTTAGGATTCATATCTCCAATTACTTGGAGGACACCACCAATAACACTTTCTGGGGCTGACATAGAAGTGGTCTGATATTTCACATATTTTGGCAGCACTGTAAGTATGACAGGTGGAACAGACAAAGACATTAAAGTCAGAATAGCAAAAGCCAAGCGTACCTTCATAACTCTAAAGCCAATCTGGAGAAACAGAAATTTTGCCCTTCAAATGAAACTTTGCCTATTTAACACCATTGTAAAATCAGTCTTATTATATGGTGCTGAAATGTGGGGATTTATTAAGACGTCAATAAACTCCACACTTTCCTAAACAGGTGCCTCAGACAATTCTGCAATATCAGATAGCCAGAAAAAACAAAGAACAAAGAACTCTGGAGGAGGGTGAAACAGGACATCATGGAACAAAAATGGAGATGGTTAGGATATACATGGAGGAAGGACCCGAACATCATAAGACAGGCATTGGACTGGAACCCCCTAGGGCAAGAGGGCAATGAGGGACAACATGGAAATGCACAATAGAAGCAGAATTGAAAACCATCAAAATGGCATGGGAAGAAGCTTGCAGCAAGAGACTGTCAAAGATGGAAGGCAATGGTGAAGGGTCTATGCTTTGCATGGAATAAAGAGGCATAAATCAAAACAAAGGACTCTTTAATCTAGCAGAGAAATGGCATAAAAAACCAATGGCTGGAAGCTGAAGCCAGACAATTTCAAATAAGAAATAAGGTACACATTAACAGTAAGTCATTAACTACTGAAACAAACTATTAAAGGAAGTGGTAGATTCTTCATTCCTTGAGGTCTTCAAATCAAAACTGAATGCCTTTCTGGATGATATGCATAAGCCAAACACAAGTTTTTGAGCTCAGTACAGGGGTAACTGGGTGAAATATAATAGGCTGTGATATGCAGGAAGTCAGAGTAGATGATTTAAGTTCCCTTTTGCCCTTGAACTCCTGGGGGAATTCTGAACCACTGCTCAGGCACAGAATTCATGTCTGGCACAGAATTTTTCCCCCCGCAGAAAACACATTCTGCTGGAGAAATGCTGCAGTTCTGCCATTCACCCACCAGAGTCTGCTGTGGTACCAGAATAGCCAGCAGACCGCTGCATTCATCAGAGCACCTTACCCGTGGAGCCAGGTTAGGACACACAGAGTGGGGCACATGGAGCTCCTGGGGGGTCACAGACTGTTGTTCAGAAGGGCTGGGGGGATAGACTGGAGCACGGGCTCAGGAGCCAGTGGGGTGACAGGACTGATCCGGGGCTGAATGGGAAGGGGGCTGCAGGGCCACATGGGGATGGGGATGTCACATAACCAGATCCAGGTATGACTGCTTTGAAATATCACCCAAGAGTTCTGAGAGAACTCAAATGTGAAATTGCAGAACTACTAACTGTGGTTTGCAACCTATCATTTAAATCAGCTTCTGTACCAAATAACTGGAAGATAACTAATGTGACTTCAATTTTGAAAAAGGGCTCTAGAGATGATCCCAGCAATTATAGGCCAGTAAGTCTAACTTCAGTACCAGGCAAACCGGTTGAAACTAATAGTAAAGAACAGAATTGTCAGACACAGAGATGAACATAATTTGTTGGGGAAGAGTCAACATGGTTTTTGTAAAGGGAAATCATGCCTCACCATTTACTAGAATTCTTTCAGGGGATCAACAAGCATGTGGACAAGTGGGATCCTGTGGATATAGCGTACCTTGATTTTCAGAAACCCTTTGACAAGGTCCCTCACCAAAGGCTCTTAAACAAAGTACACTCTCATGGGATAAGAGGGAGGGTCCTCTCACGAATCAGTAACTGGTTAAAAGATAGGAAAGAAAGGGTAGGAATAAACAGTCAGTTTTCAGAATGGAGGGAGATAAATAGTGATGTTCCCCAGGGTTCTGTACAGGGATCATTCCTATTCAACATATACATAAATGATCTGGAAAAAGAGGTAAACAGTGAGGTGGCAAAACTTGCAGATGATACAAAAGATAGTTAAGTCCAAAGCAGACTGCAAAGAGCTACAAAGGAATCTCACAAAACTGGGTAACTGGGCAACAAAATTGCAGATGAAATTCAATGTTGATAAATGCAAAGTAATGCACATTGCAAAACATAATCCCAACTATACATATAAAATGATGGAGTCTAGATTAGCTATTGCCACTTTGAGACATTGTGGATAGTTCTCTGAAAACATCCAATCAATGTGCAGCAACAGTCAACAAAGCTAACAGAATGTTGGGAACCATTAAGAAAGGGATGGATAATAAGACAGAAACTATCATATTGCCTCTGTATATGTCCATGGTACACCCACTTCTCGACTACTGTGTCCAGATCTGGTCACCCCATCTCAAAAAAGATATATTGGGATTGGAAAAGGTTCAGAAAATGGCAACAAAAATGATTAGGAGTATGGAACAGCTTCCGTATAAGGAGAGATTAATAAAACTGGGACTTTTCAGCTTGGAAAAGAGACATCTAAGGGGGGATATGATAGAGGTCTATAAAATCATGACTGGTGTGGAGAAAGTAAATAAGGAAGTGTTATTTACTCCTCCTCATAACACAGAAACTAGGGGTCATCAAAATGAAATTAATAGGTAGCAGGTTTAAAACAAAACAAAGGAGGTATTTCTTCACACGGTGTACAGTCAACCTGTGGAACTCTTTGCCAGAGGATGTTGTGAAAGCCAAGACTATAACACGGTTCAAAAAAGAACTAGATAAATTCATGGGGGATAGGTCCATCAATGGTTACTAGCTGGTATGAGCAGGAATGGTGCCCCTAGCCTCTGTTTGCCAGAAGCTAGGAATGTGCAACAGCGGATGGATCACTTGATGATTACCTGTTCTGTTCATTCCCTCTGGGGCACCTGACATTGGCCATGGTCAGAAGACAGGATACTGAGCTAGCTGGACCTCTCACCTGATCCAGTATGGCCATTCTTTTGTTCCCGTTAAAAATAGTATTGTAATTCTTTCATTAGTATGTAGTACTGCTCTCTCTTGTATGGAATCAGAATTAGTTAATTGTATATACTACTGCCCTGTACTACTAACAGTTTTGTAAGCATGTCCTTTAACTCAGGTATTAGGGGTTTGGACTTTAGACCAGCAAGGTCTGGGTTAACGCCACACAATCACCATAAAGTTTGAGCATCCAAGGTGTGCAGCACAGTGACAACCACGAAGTCCTGAGCCACTGATTAATAACAATAACTAGACATATATCTTTCTGTGATATATCTTTAGCATCTCATTTCTGATGCAATACCAGCTTCCTACATTCTCAGAGAAGGACCCACCAATTATGTGCATACTAGATAATTGATTTTACAATAGTAAGAATAGTTTAATAGAGTTTGTGGTTGGCTTGACAAATTTCTTCAATTGTGGAAAAAACAAAAATTAAAACAAGAAAAGAAGAGTCTCCTATAACAGATGAGCTAATGAAATTGGATTGTTTGCACCCACGTAGAATATTATTTTAAATTTCATCTTTACTTTCAGTTTTAATTCTAAGGATTTATGAATAATGAAAAAATTAATTCAATAGTGAGTGTGAAATGACACTAGACATCGAACCCTCTCATTAGAAGGGCCCAAAAGGGGTGCGAATATTCTCCTCTGGCAACATGAATCCACACATGGAATTAATTTTGTCATCTCAAACTAGTACCAACTGAAACTGCCAAGTTTTGCCTGGTTTGGAGTCAAAACTAAATGGAGCTGAACATGAAACTATAAATCAGCACAGGTTCATTCTAAACTCATCTCTGGTTCACCACAAAGTTTGTGAAACTGAAGGAACTATTTGGGAAAATTGGCCTGACTTTCAGGTTTGTAATAAAGTTTTCCCTGGTTTCAGGTTTTGTTACAACATGATTAATTTGCACAGCTTAATGAAGACCTCCTTTAATATTTCAACTAGTCATATATTCACTGCTTTACAAGTCAGTCCCTAAAACTGCTCATAAACATGTATCACCTAACAAAAATAAAAAATGAAAAGTGATATGTGACCAAAGCAAAATATTCATAATGCCTTCAAACTGGCATTTTATAAACATCTTTTTTCAAGCACTCTGGCACTATTCCTACAAGAAGAGCTTAATAGCACAGCCTCATTGCCAGCATGTCTGAACATTCCCACTACTGTTTCTGTTGTATATTTCCACTCTTATCATGGTGATGTGTTACCATCTTCTGGTTACTGGGAGATACAATGAAGTGCAATGTAAGTTAAATCTAGAAACAATGGCTTCCTCTTTCTGTGAGCTGAGACCTGTAATTACTTGTCCCTCCACCCCTACAAATCAGTTCTGTAAGTAAGACACTACAGGACTCTGAAATAGGGAGGAAATTTTAAAAAATATAATCAGTGATTTTGGGGGACATTTTTAAGTTCATTCAAAAGTCTGTAGTTTAGAATTAAATATGCGGGAACCCAGAGTTCCAATTGTTTTGCTTTTCAGGTTGTGTGTGCTATGGTACAATAAGAATACCTAGTAACAAGCTAGCTTTCATCTAAATAATAGAAATGGGAACTGTTCTGTCAGCTCCTCCTGGCCTGTCATAGCCCTTGGCTATTACTTAACATTCTAAATTGAGGTCCATGCCATTTGTTAATCAGAATTTCAAAGCCTGTCTATAATGGAGGTCTCCAAAAAACCCACTATTAAAAAGGCCGTATTTACCTCTGCTTCCATAAGAAAAATCCAAATGAGTAACATGTTCTTTTGTATATTTGCTTTATTAGAACTATTAATACATAGGGCTAAACTGTTGAACTTGTGCTGGTGAATAGTTACTCAGATGAAAAATCCCAGTTAAATCAATAGGATTACTTGCAGGATTAAATACTCACCAACATGAGTAAGGATTCTACAATCTGACCCCTAGTTTAGGGACAACATCTGAAAATTCTTTACACCCATTATTTAATAACAGCCCTCTTTCAGCTAAATGGCTTAGAGTTCAGAATGAGTAAAGCTGGACAAATACTGAAAGTATTTAAACATTTGTTCAAAAAACCACCAAAAATGTGCTCCAGTGGTATTCATGATGCCTTTTCTTTGCTTTACAAATGTTTGCAAAATTGCAATTGCTTGTTCACAAGAATTCTATCCACCCCACACAAGCTCTGAGTGGGTTAATATGGGTCACAAGGGACCAATTAACTGTTTATGCTGCACCTGGTGGGAAGCCAGGGCTTGATAAAGCCTAACTATAGATGAAGACCAGCTGGAGGAGAAGCTGGGATAGGATTATAAACCAGGAAGAATCTGCAGAAATAAGATCTGTACTCACTTGCTTGAGGGAAAGGACAGGGACAAGGAGGTGATCCAGAGGGAGAATAAGCCCTGGGGCCCTTCCCAGGAGAAGGGCATCTTACAAGAGACTTAGAGGGGTAAAATAGCCATGGGGAGTGGAGGAAATTCTGAGGGCAACTCCAGAGATTGGTAAACAGATAGAGAGGTGGGGTAGGAAGGAGCTCAGGGAAACAGCAACAAGGTCTGCTCAGTCTCAGACCCAGGTTACTAGTCGTAGGGTCCCTGAGCTAGAACCTGGAATAGTGGGTGGGCCCAGGTTCCCCTACCAGCCACTGGGACGTGCCACAGGACCTGAATATGTGAAATTGAAGGCCATCTGGGACAATGTCCAGACAGCTTGTCTGGTGGGACTTCGTTACTCTGGAAGGAAAGGACTATAAAGTGACCTGGTCAGAGGGCTAAATCATGAAGAGGGAGAACCCTGAGTTATAGAAAGAGGGGCTGCAATGTGAGCAACAAACAGAAAGGTATGCCAGATGGGGTGAGAGCTAACTCCCAGATCCAGCCACAAGCAGGCATACAAATTGAGGGGAACCTGTTTCCCCTTGAGAAAGCTGATGTAGAGATGCATTCACGAGAGTTACCACTATTTGTTTGGAAATGCACATGCTCCTTGATGGATAGTATGCAAAAACCAGACTGTCCCTGTTTCAAAATAGTGTCATATAGTAACTAGAACTGATCAAGAATTTTTTGACAAAATGACTTTTCCTCAGAAGATGCCAATTTGTCAGAACTGAAACTTTTTGTAGGAACTGAAATGGTTAACAAACTTTCATCAGGAAGGTTTCTCAGGTCCATGATGGAATTCGTGGTCAAGATGAGAGAGATTGGCCCAACCCCCCAATTAGGGTTACCTGGAGTTTCCAGTAATTAAAGATTATGCCATGTGATGAAACCTTCAGGAATACATCCAACCAAAACTGGCAACCCTACCCAGAATAGCCAATTGCCCCCCTGGTTAGGGTGCTCACCTGGGAAAAGAGAGGTGCAGAGTCTAGTCTCTGATCTACCTGATTCAGAGTAGAGACTTGAATCTGCAGCTCCCAGGTCAGTGCCCTGACCACCTGGCTATTCTGGGGTAGGTCTTTCTCAGTCACTCCTGTTGGAGCTGTTCCATTTTATATAAATATTCACTGGGCCAGAGAAACTGGAGTGGGGTGCAAGATCTTTCCAAAATTTGTTGGAAGGTCTTACGTTTGTCATGATGTGGAATGGTAAAAGTTCTTAAAATCTCCAATTTTTGCAGGCCATGAAACCCATGTTCTCACCCACCCCCAGTTCTAGTTGTGACAATACAGAAAATATGGCACCTCTTAATGTCATGCACATTTATACACAGGCCATAATCTTAGCATAACTTAGACATGTATTAAAGCCTTAGGTCTAATAGTAGTTGCTGTTTGTGTTTTACACAGGTTGAGTAACTACAACAGCTAACAAGCTAGGCTTAACCAGAACTTCTTGGTAAGTTGTGAGGTAGCTTACTCTTTTACCTTTTTCTTCTATTTTACATTCAACTATGCTGCAATGTATTACTGATCTGTGACAAATATAACAAGGTTTTTGTTTGATATTAAGAAGCAGATATGTTCAAGGGTATGCGCTGAGAAGCCAATGTGAGTAGTTTTAAGCTGAACCCACCAAAATGTATTGGGTCATAAGGCTTAATCAACTGTATGATATTGCAGCTGCATGGAGAGAGTTAAACATACAAAGTGATCCTACTAACTTTATCACTGAGTTATAGGGAATAATAAATAAATAAATAATAATAAAAGACAAAAACACCCTATCATCTGTGGGTGAACACTTTTCACAAAGCGATCACTCTATATCTGACCTCTCAGTACTCATCCTCAGAGAAAACCTGCACAACTCTTTCCAAAGCTGAACCTGGGCGCTTAAATTCATAACTTTGCTAGAAACACTAAAAGTCATGATCTTAATAAAGGCACTGGTTTTATGGCCTTTATGGTCTGACAATTTGTAACTCACTAACCCCCCTTCTTGTCCTATGACTACAGGGGTGTTAACAGGCCACTTCACCTTTCATGTTCCCTTAGAATATGTGCTAACTACTTATATTAAACTTCCTGTTAGATCTTGTATTTAGCTGTGCCTTATTACCTTTTCCGGACCTGAAGAAGAGCTCCATGTAGCTCAAAAGCTTATCTCACCAACAGAAGTTGGTCCAATAAAATATTACCTCACCCACCTCGTCTCTCTAATATCCTGGGACCAACATGACTATAACAACACTCCTTTAAATCACATACAGTTCAGATATACCCAAAATTCAGACACAACCTAAACTCTGGCAGGCAGATTTCTGAACAGAGAAAAAACAGACAAAAATGAGAAGTTTTAACATTTCATGAAATGTTGCCCCCTTATTAGAAAGTACATGGAGCAGAAAGTTACATTCAACCTTCATTTATACCCATCGATTTCATCCTTATTAGAGATTGTACAGGTGTAATTGAGATAAGAATTTAGACCACTTAACTTACTTCTAAAAACCACATAGTTCAAAGATGTTTTCTTTGCACCCTTATTATTTGCAACTGTGGAAATGGGCAGATCTACTCCTTGCTATTCTGTAAAATCCAGATTGGCTGTGGATGCAGTGGGGAGTGCCACTCCAAAGCAAGGACACAGAATAAACTACAGACCACTAGGGTGATGGGAGGAGGTTGAGCCAATGAGCAGAGATGGGGGCTGAGCCTAGGAGGATTTGGAGAAAGAAAGAGAACGACAGAGAACGTCTCTGTCAAAGAAAGAGACGGAGCGGCAGCAGCCCTGAGCTGGAGGGGCAGAGACAGAGTCTGAACTAGAAGTTGCTTGGTGGAAGAACCAGCTGCTGCACTGGTGCTTGCAAAAGGGGACTCTTACAAGTGCACAGCCTGAAGATGACAGGACAGCTGAGACTGACCACACAGAAAGACCTGCCAGATGAGCACACAGCAGCAGCAGAGTGCAGGGCAGAGAGCCTGTGCGTATCTATCTAGGGCAGTGGTGGGCAACTGGTGGTCCACAGGCTGCATGAGGCCCGTCAGGGTAATCCGCTGGTGGGCCACGAGACAGTTTGTTTGCACAGACTGTCTGCAGGCATGGCCGCCCACAGCTTCCAGTGGCCGTGGTTTGCTGTTCCCAGCCAATGGGAGCTCTGGGAAGCAGCAGCCAGCACTTCCCTGTGGCCTGTGCCGCTTCCCACAGCTCCCATTGGCCGGGAATGGCAAACCACGGCCACTGGAAGCTGCGGGCGGCTGTGCCTGCGGACAGTCATTGTAAACAAACTGTCTTGCAGCCCGCCAGCGGATTACCTTGACGGGCCATGTGCAGCCCGTGGGCCACAGGTTGCCCATCACTGATCTAGGAGCATCAGAAGCAAGGGAGTCCATGCAACTCCTGCCAGAGATCCTGACCTAAATCTACTCCCGGCTTTGCCTGGATTAGATAAAAGCGTTATTCTATTGTTAGATGTTGTACTTGTTCCAGGAGTTAACTCTAGGAGGGAGCTGGTGTTTGTGTTGTGGCCAGTGGCTGGGACTTGGGACCCCTTCCCCAACTCTGGGAATCCCTCCTCTGACAATGTCTTTCATCTAATGATCCTCTCCCTTAGAGAAATGGCATTTTCAAGACCACCAGCAGCCTCTGAAGGAATAGCATAAGCAACTTTCCATATAGAGTCATAGAAGTGTAGGACTGGAAGGGACTTTGATAGGTCATCTAGTCTAGTCATAGAATCATAGAATATCAGGGTTGGAAGGGACCCCAGAAGGTCATCTAGTCCAACCCCCTGCTCAAAGCAGGACCAATTCCCAGTTAAATCATCCCAGTCAGGGCTTTGTCAAGCCTGACCTTAAAAACCTCTAAGGAAGGAGATTCTACCACCTCCCTAGGTAACGCATTCCAGTGTTTCACCACCCTCTTAGTGAAAAAGTTTTTCCTAATATCCAATCTAAACCTCCCCCACTGCAACTTGAGACCATTACTCCTCGTTCTGTCATCTGCTACCATTGAGAACAGTCTAGAGCCATCCTCTTTGGAACCCCCTTTCAGGTAGTTGAAAGCAGCTATCAAATCCCCCTCATTCTTCTCTTCTGCAGGCTAAACAATCCCAGCTCCCTCAGCCTCTCCTCATAAGTCATGTGTTCCAGACCACTAATCATTTTTGTTGCCCTTCGCTGGACTCTCTCCAATTTATCCACATCCTTCTTGTAGTGTGGGGCCCAAAACTGGACACAGTACTCCAGATGAGGCCTCACCAATGTCGAATAGAGGGGAACGATCACGTCCCTCGATCTGCTCGCTATGCCCCTACTTATACATCCCAAAATGCCATTGGCCTTCTTGGCAACAAGGGCACACTGCTGACTCATATCCAGCTTCTCGTCCACTGTCACCCCTAGGTCCTTTTCCGCAGAACTGCTGCCTAGCCATTCGGTCCCTAGTCTGTAGCTGTGCATTGGGTTCTTCCGTCCTAAGTGCAGGACCCTGCACTTATCCTTATTGAGCCTCATCAGATTTCTTTTGGCCCAATCCTCCAATTTGTCTAGGTCCTTCTGTATCCTATCCCTCCCCTCCAGTGTATCTACCACTCCTCCCAGTTTAGTATCATTCGCAAATTTGCTGAGAGTGCAATCCACACCATCCTCCAGATCATTTATGAAGGTATTGAACAAAACCGGCCCCAGGACCGACCCTTGGGGCACTCCACTTGATACCGGCTGCCAACTAGACATGGAGCCATTGATCACTACCCGTTGAGCCCGACAATCTAGCCAGCTTTCTACCCACCTTATAGTGCATTCATCCAGCCCATACTTCCTTAACTTGCTGACAAGAATACTGTGGGAGACCGTGTCAAAAGCTTTGCTAAAGTCAAGAAACAATACATCCACTGCTTTCCCTTCATCCACAGAACCAGTAATCTCATCATAATGATCATCCACAGAACCAGTAATCTGCATTCAAGGCAGGGCAAAGTAAGAATATGCCATTCGTGACAGCTGTTTGTCAAGTGGTTAAGGACTGGAACAAATTGCTTAGGAAGATTGTGGAATCTGTCATGAAGCTTTTTAAGAACAGGTTAGACAGTTAGGAAATTTTTCCTAATGTCCAACCTAAACCTCCTTTGCTGCAATTTAAGGCCATGCTTCTTGTCCTATCCTCAAAGATTAAGAACAATTTTTCACCTTCCTCCTCATAACAACCTTTTATATACTTGAAAGCTGTTTTGCCCCTTCAGTCTTCTCTTCTCCAAACTAAACAAAGCCTTTTTTCAACCTTTCCTCATAAGTAATTTTCTAGTCCTTTAATCATTTTTTGTTGCTCTCCTCTAGACTTTCTCCAATTTTCCCACATCTTTCCTGAAATATGGCACCCAGAACTGGACACAATATTCCAGTTGAGGCCTTATCAGCACGGAGTAGAGTGGAAAGATTACTTCTCCTCTTGCTTACAACACTCATGCTGATGCGTCCCAGAATGCTGGTCACTTATTCAGCAACAGTGTTACGCTGTTGACTCATTTAGCTTATGATCCACTATAATCCCCAGATCGCTTTCTGTAGTACTTCTTTCTAGACAGTCATTTCCCATTTTGTATGTGAGCAACTGATTGCTCTTCCTAAGTGGAGTACTTTGCATTTGTCCTTACTCAGTTTCATCCAATTTACTTCAGACCATTTCTCCAGTTTGTCCAGATCATTTGCAATTTTAATCCTATCCTATTTAATTTTAAAGCATTTGCAATGCCTCCCAGCCTGGCATTACCTGCAATCTTTAGAAGTGTACTTTCTATGTCATTATGAAAATTATTTTGCTGTTTCATATTTTGGAGTAAATTTTATCCTTGTGTGAGATGTAATTGTTGACATAAGGAAAGATGTCTCTCAGTTATACAATCTGATTAGATCTTTGTGATACATGCTCTTTCATAATATGCATTGCTTGCTCACAATATTTCCATATAAATTATTAACCTCCTAAAGTCAAGAGGATATCTTTTAGCGAAGGAATCTGCAACACTTGAACTTGTGCTCCACAGTGTCTTCAATGGGGAACTGACCTCTGCACAACATCTGTATGTCTCTTTCTACAGGTAGAGCTTACTGTGTCACTACCATGAGGAAAGATTGCCAGATCTATGTACTAACAGGAGAAATCGAAAGGCCACCTTTCCCCTCTCCCACCAAAAGAACCTGGTGATTAAGACAATTACCCGGAAGTGTGCAGACCTGTGTTCAAGTCCATGCTCCAGAACAGGACTTCAAATCCAGATCTCCCAGGTAAAGGCCCAGCCACTGGACTATCGGGCAAAAGAGGGTGCCCACCACCTTGTGTTTCTGAATTTAGTCCTTCATTTCCTTGTTTTTATTAAACAAAAGACTTAAAACACCTAAAATTGAGACGAAATGTTTCATTTGACCAGACACATGACCTCTCCAACCTTTTGGATTTGCTGAAGAAATTCAGTTTCAGTTTGCCCTGAACCAAATCTCTTCCCCTCCCTGAATTTTTTGGAACTGACAAACAAAAAATCAGTTAGTCATACAGCTCTAGTGACAAGCTTGAGAGTTCCTGCAGAACATGACATCTAATCCTAATATCCAATACAAAGGAGCGAGCAAGAAATTTCTTTCGTGAGCCACCACATGAACTTCTGTCCCTTTAAGTGTCCCCTTCAAACTGCTGGACAAAAATCTGGGTATGGGAATGAATGATACAGTTCACACTGTTCCATAACATTATGCCACCTTCCAGCCTGCTTTTGACCTCTTTTCTGCAGCTGTCCACCAAATTCATTCACACACACATCAAGAATCCTCATGTTATGAGTGAGAGGCCATAGATACATTGATGTAAAATGCATCAAAGAATAATTCACAGCAACAACTTCATTATATCTGATACAGTCAACACGAGGCGGGTTTGCTAAACTAGCCAAGATGAGATGAAATTTGGAAATTAAGCTCAAAAACATATCAAAATCCAGATTTATTGTTTGAAAAGCTGTAGCACTTTCCCCTTGCTCTTTTAAGTAAGATTAAATGTACTGTCAGTCTTGATATCTGACACTTATGTTCTCTATCCGGGATAATCAGTTGCATTTGCAGGGACATAGATTTGATCCAATAGGTTTTTCCACCTCTAACTAAGGACAAGTTGTGGCTTTGCCAAAAGCCCTGTGTATGGGGTAATGTGTCACTATGCTAAGCCAGGAGCAGTTTGGGAAGCAGACTCCAGTTCTCCCCTGCTCCAGTGTGTAACCTGTGCCAGCCCTATACCTACTGCAGCATACATGACCTGGTATCCCAGCACAGCTCTGCAGCCCCCTTCATGGGGAGGGGGAGAGGGGAAAAGAAAAGTAAAGCTGCATCCATATCCTGCCTAACTGTGAGATTCAAATAGCCAGTGTCGGGCAAGTTCTCAGTGCCCCTACCTTGCATCCCTTTCTGGGGGCACAAGATGAGCCAAAATCTGTTTCCCTAGTTTGATATTTTGAATCATTAGGGCATGTTTGCTGTATGATCAAAGGTACCACTTCTAGTTTATTGTAAGTCTGGTTGACATGTGGAGGGTGTAAGAATCTCCAGCCCAGTTGCTGATCTGATGATGAGCAGAGCAGGTCACGGTAATCAGCTGTCTGTGAATTTGTCCTCTGAATGTTTCACAAAATGTACTTGAAATGTACTTGAATGGAGCCTGTTCAGTTCCTGATGGCTAGAACACAGCCCAGCAGGTTTATTTCAAAGGAGAAATATACATGATTGTACTTGAATTCACATCACTTAGAATTTTCTGTGTAATCAGATAAGTAGGCAAATAGTAATTCCTTGGAAGAGCCAGACAAAATGGATAGGTCTTTAGCCCCCTAATCTTTTAGTTCTCAAGCTGGGGAGCATCCAAGACTCAACAAGGAGTCAAATTGCACCTTTTGCCCTGGAGGAGGAAAAGGAGGGGAGATTTCCTGCAGTGAGGCTGAAGGAAAGAGTAAGTAGATTGACACAGAAGCTGAATTTGCATGTCTTCTAGTCTAAAAGGAAAGACCAAATGGTCCTAGTCTTGCCAGATGATGCATGCTGTCCTCCTTTTAATGAGAAAAGTCATCCTCCACAATATCTCCTCAATAGGTGGCCCCATAGCCAGATGCCATTTGTTTGTTTTTAAGAGACCTGCTGTACATACCTATCGTATCTGCTGGAGAGTGAAGGCAATTGTGTAATACACAGGTCCTAAACAAGTGTCAGGGAGTTGTAACTACCCAACCTTTCCCATTTTTGGGAGGGAACCTACCTCGAGTCCAGCTAGATAATAGAATCATAGAAGATTAGGGTTGGAAGAGACCTCAGGAGGTCATCTAGTCCAACCCCCTGCTCAAGACAGGACCAACCCCAGCTAAATCATCCCAGCCAGAGCTTTGTCAAGCCAGGCCTTAGAAACCTCTGAGGCTGGTGATTCTACCACCTCCCTATATAACCAATTCCACTGCTTCACCATCCTCCTCGTGAAATAGTTTTTCCTGATATCCAATCTAGGCCTCCCCCACTGCAACGTCAGACCATTGCTCCTTGTTCTGTCATCTGCCACCACTGAGAACAGCCTAGCTCCATCCTCTTTGGAACCCCCCTTCAGGTAGTTGAAGGCTGCTATCAAATCCCCCCTCACTCTTCTTTTCTGCAGACTAAATAAGCCCGGTTCCCTCAGCCTCTCGTCATAAGTCATGTGCCCCAGACCTTAATAATTTTCGTTGCCCTCTGCTGGACTCTCTCCAATTTGTCCACATCCTATCTGTAGTGGGGGACCCAAAACTGGGTGCAATACTCCAGCTGCGGCCTCACCAGTGCCGAATAGAGGGGAATAATCACTTCCCTCGATCTGCTGGCAGTGCTCCTACTAATGCAGCCCAATATGCCGTTGCCAAGAAGGCTAACAAGGGAACACTGTTGACTCTATTCCAGTTTCTCATCCACTGTAATCCCCAGGTCCTTTTCTGCAGAATTGCCACTTAGCCAGTCAGTCTCCAGCCTGTAGCAGTGCATGGAATTCTTCTGTCCTAAATGCAGGACTTTGCACTTGTCCTTGTTGAACCTCATCAGATTTCTTTTGGCCCAATCCTCCAATTTGTCTACGTCACTCTGGACCCTATCCTTATCCCCCAGGTTATCTACCTCTCCCTCCAGCTTACTGTCATCCATGAACTTGCTGAGAGTGCAATCCATCCCATCATCCAGATGATTAATAAAGATGTTGAACAAAACCAGCCCCAGGACTGACCTTTGGGGCACTCTGCTTGGTACCGGCTGCCAACTAGACATCGAGCCATTGATTACTACCCGTTGAGCCCGACAATCTAGCTAGCTTTCTATCCACCTTATAGTCCATTCATCCAATCCATACTTCTTTAACTTGCTGGCAAGAACACTGTGGGAGATCGTATCAAAAGCTTTGCCAAAGTCAAGGTATATCACATCCACCGCTTTCCCCATATCCACAGAGCCAGTTATCTCGTCACAGAAGGCAATCAGGTTGGTCAGGCATGACTTGCCCTTGGTGAATCCATGTTGACTGTTCCTGATCATCTTCCTCTCCTCCAAGTGCTTCAAAATGGATTCCTTGAAGACCGGCTCCATGATATTTCCAGGGACTGAGGTGAGGCTTACCAGTCTGTAGTTCCCCACATTCTCCCTCTTCTCTTTTTAAAAGATGGGCACTTTATTTTCCTTTTTCTAATCGTCCAGGACCTCCACCGATCACCATGAGTTTTCAAAGATAATGGCCAATGGCTCTGTGTAGCAGGGCGAGCACCCCGCTCTGGGGAAAAACGGGTTATAACCAGCTCTGCGAAAGGGCTGCCCCGAGGAGCCAATCAGACGAAGGCAGGTAGCAGCCAATCCAGGCCCTGTAGGGCTGGTATAAAAAGGGCTGTGCACCAGGAGGCAGGCAGTCTCACTCCAGCCTTGGTGTGAGAAGGACTGGGGTGCCTTGGAAGAGCAGTGCTGGGGAAGGGGGAGGCTGAGCTGGGGACCTGAGGCCTGACAGGAAGGCCTTAGGAAGTATTAGGGCTTCAGGGGAAAGGCAACAGGTCCAACCTCCTAGCCAATGATGAGTGACCATTGCAGACTGCAATTTTCCCCTGAGTAAAGGGGCTGGATGAGGACTGGCAGTGGGTCACTGAGGCGAGGTGGGCTCAGAGGAGTGGGGTTCACAGGGTGAGGGGCACCGTGGTCCGGGAGGGATGTGGGGCCGACATGTGGTGGAGATAAAGGGACTGCAGGGGGCAGGTAAGGGCAGGAGAAACTGGCCAGAAGAAGGAGCTCCTGAGCTGAATAAGCTAATTCCTGGACTGACCAGCAGGAGGCGCCATGCCAGTGAATCAGCGCTCTGCTATCACATCAGCCAACTCCCACCTTCCAGCCATCAGATGGGAAAGATGGCTGGAAGGGGAGGAGATACCACTATGGAAGAGATCAATACCCACTGATTAGACAATCAGCTATAGTACTGTACTGGATGTCAATACACACACACAAATGGCTAGCAAAGCCATAGCAGTGAGTTCCAGGATAGAGGCACTCCAGCAAGCAGGAGATTTGACCAGATCCTGTGTTTAGGATGTTCTATTCTACAACCAGGGCTAGAATGTTTTGGTACTAGAGTGTGACCGTGTGCTTTAAACAAAGCATGGAACAAGGGGCCTCCAAAGCTGACACAAAATGTAATTTCCCCAGAGCAGGGGTGGCGAGTTATATGGGCCCGTGGTGCCCATTCTCCAGCAATATTCAGGGGACGGAGACCTGGCTCCACCAATGTTCAGGGCTGGGTCTCTCCCCTGCCCTGCCTGCCACCCCTGCATGCCTCCCCTGGGCAGCGGGTGGCTGCCCCCTGCAGCTCCATGGTGCGCTCCACTCTGCTGGCTCCCGGCATCAACTGCTGCCACAGGGTCCTATCACCCCCCAACCGCTAGCACCAGGGCAGGCTGACCCAGTCTGGCCACGGCCTTCTGCCTTGGATGGACAGACCCTTCCCTTTTCCAGCGAGACCCTCCACCAGCACAGGGGGCCACCCCGCCCATAGTAACTGCTTCTGCCCTACCCTGGGCAAGGGGCAGCTCCATTCCCCACCCCAGTGAGGCTACAGTGAGGGGCAGCAGCAGGGGAGGAGGCACACATGTGATGGCAGCCCCCTTCCCCGCCCCCCGGCACCAACCACAGGGGAGGTGAGGGGGCTTCCTGGACCTGAGAGGGGCCCTAGGAGCACATGCAGTGACAGTGGTGCAAGGTGAATGTGTGGCTGTGGGGAGCCTGCCTTGTTAGGTATAAAGAAGTAAAGAAATGTTGGTACTGTTTAATATGTTTAATTAGTTGTTTTAATAATGTATTTTGAGGTAATGTTAAGTAAATCACTGGCTTTAAAAGAATCTAATATGGAGTATATGAACTATGACCCTTGGACTCCATCTTTGTAAGCGAACTTGTTTACAACTTAGACACTGGAGTCCTCTGGCTCAAACCGGACTCAACCAGCTTTTCCCACCAGAGCCAACCCCCAATATTCGATTCCCTCAAAACTTTTCCCGTGTTAGAGATTATATAAGATCTTGCTCAGCGCCTGCACGGGGCTGTCCATTCCAGCGCAGCGCGTGCATGGTCAGGTCTGCCCAACACTCCAGAGCTAGAGAGAAGAGTACCATCTATCCTGCAGCAAGGTTGAGGAAGGAGAGGCCCATCATCACTATACCCGCCAAAGCGAACCAAATCCATCTTACCTGTGGAGGGTCCTTCTTCCTGGTGTCCATCATCCCAGAGCCTCTCTCCGCCTGCGACAAAATCCAGCAGTCATCAGGACTCCCCAGTGGCCCTCCTCACAGGCTTCCAATTAGCCGAAGAGTAAAAGGTCCTGTGCCTCGCATCCATTCATAGTGTCCACTGCACCTAAATCATAGGAAAGGTTTCTGTATTGGGGTTTCGTTTATTGTTTTTCTAAATGCCAAGGGTGGTTTTGTGAGTCTGAGCTTCACGCTCCTAAAGCCAGTCACTAAATCACTGTGTGGTTAAGTTTGTGTTTCTTTCCCCCCATTTTTCCCAGTTTTCTGTACCTTTACCCTTAATACACTTACCTTTGTTTGCACCATATTACCTTGTCTTTTCTTCATTTTTATTACATCGCACAGGGAGGGAAGAACACCTTTATTGTAAGCTAAATCCACCGGTGACAGACACGAAAGGGAGCCAAATCTGCTCTTCTAAGAAAAGGGGCTTTCCCTTTATATCCCCTCTACCATTTCTAAAGTTTTCCTTTCTGAAGCGTTGCCTTATTCCCCTTGAGGTAACAGCCTGTACCCCAAACTCCTCATCCCTGGACCCGCCCCACCCCAGAGCCTGCACCCCCGGCAAGAGCCCTCACCCTCCCACACCCCAACCCTCTGCCCCTGCCCTGAGCTCCCTCATGTGTCATGAACCCCTCATCACCAGCCCCATCCCACAGCCCTCACCTCCTACGCAACCCTCTGCTTGAGCCCCTCCTAAACCCCAAACCTCTCATCACCAGCCCCACCCCAGAGCCCTCACATTTTTACATTATTTTAAAATATATTTATCGGCTTACAAGGTAGGCATGTGGGGGCAGGACTTGGACCCATTCTGGGCACCACCAAAAATTATACAAACCTGCCGCCCCTGCCCCAGAGAGAAAGGTAGAAGGAAAAGTCAGATTTTAATGAAGATTTAGACATGAATCACTACACGCCATACTCCCTCCCTAACCTACAGTGTCTCTTCTAACTCTTTAGAATTGACAGAAGTCAAGACCACCATTGACTGAGCTAAATTTAATGTGTCTGTGGTGGAGAAAGAGGAAGCATCCATTTATCACGAGCAGCATGCAGACTTGCTACTGTTGACCAGTTTCCAGTTGTTTGATTGAAATGCAAAGAAAATAATCTGTTCTAAGAGTCTTATGGATGGGCGACCTCAGATACAGAACAATGGTCGCCTCTGTTGGCCTGAAGGTTGAAGTTCTGTTGGCCTGAAGGCTGAAGTTGTATTGTTTTAAACTGCTGCTGTGATGAGTAGCATGAAAGAGAGTGAAGCATGGAACAATTACATCCAAGTCTATTAAAATCCTGACTTTGCCTTTACTGACAAAACTGTAGCTCCTTGAATTGCTAAGGGACTCAGCTCAAGATTCAGAGTTAAAACTAACCATTTTAACCATTTTGCAAGTATCCGGTATTCAGAAATAAAAGAGTGTCTTTCCATATCACCCTCTGTCCATTGGCAGGGAAGTTCAAGTGACCAAACACACCACTAAGGCTGTAGGTGAACTAGGACATAATGGCTCTGTGACCTGACATTAGTCTTTATTTGTCTTTCATCAGTTAAGAGGAAGTTTGAACAAAGTACATTTTAGCAACAGTAAAGGAACAAATGGAAGCCCAGGAAATTGGCTGTCATTCCAGAGAACACTTAGGTGGCATATAAAATTTTAAACTGAACTGTCAACTTCCATTGCTGTACTTTTATTCAGGCAAATTGGTTTAAATTTAACTTTGCACTGTAAAAAGATTTGTGGCACTTTAGAGACTAACACATTTATTTGTTATTTGTTAGCCATGAAAGCTTATGCCCAAATAAATGTGTTAATCTCTAAAGTGCCACAAGGACTCCTCATTGTTTTTGCTCATACAGACTAACAGAGCTACCATTCTAAAAAGATTTGGGCCTTGATCTGTCAAACAGTTATGCACATACTTAATTTCATTATCTACTCATGTGCATAAGGTTGAGCACACGTGGCTGCAGAATCAGGACCTAGATTATTTCTTTAAGTCTTCTTGTACATTTTTATATGGTATTGATCATCTCTTTGTATATTTTCCTAATTCTCTAGTAAAAGCATTCAAAGCCAAAGCAGCTGAAACAATACTCCCCTCTGCTGGAAGGCTCCGGTACTCTGGAAATATCCATAAAATGTTAGAGGGAAGATGGGAGAGGTAATATCTTTTATTGGACTAATGTCTGTTGGTGACAGACACAAACTTTCAACCTTAACACAGCTCTTCATGTCTAGGAAATTTATTCAGAGGGCAGGTCTACGCTACAAATTTACATCAGCAGAGCTGCACCAATGCAGCTGCACTGCTGTTGTGCGTCGGGTGAAGAGGCTCGAAGCCAGAGGTAGGCAACCTACGGCCCGCAGGCCACCTCTGGCCCGTGAGACCATCCTGCCCGGCCCTGAGCTCCCGGCCGGGAAGACTAGTCCCCGGTGCCTCCCCTGCTGTCCCCCCTCCCTCACAGCCACGCAGCCACACAGATAGAACAGTTTGCGCCCGCCCACCTCTCAGGCTTTCCAATAAGCCTGTCCTGCCACTCTGAAAGGCATGGTAAGGGGGCAGGGGGAGGAGGGTGGGGTGGGTTGGATAAGGGGCAGGAGGTCCCGGGGGCCAGCCAGGGGACAGTGGGTGGTTGGATGGGGTGGAGGTGGTCAAGAGACAGTGAGCAGTAGGGCTTGGATAAGGGATGGGATAGGGAGCGGGGGGGGGGTTTGGATGGGGGTGAGGTCCTGGGGGAGCAGTTAGGGACAGGGGTCCGGGGAGGGGGCGGTCAGGGTACAAGGAGTGGGGGGGATTGGATGTGTCGGGGGTCCCGGGGGGCCTGTCAGGGGGCAGGGGTGTAGATAGGGGTCGGGGCAGTCAGGGGACAGGGAGAAGGGGGAGTTGGATAAGGGGTGGGGTCCTGGGGTGGGCAGTTAGGGACGGGAAAGATGTGCTGCAACAAAGCCAGGACTCCTCACTTCTATGCCCAGCCATTCCACATGTGGAAACAAATCAGATGGTCTGGCTCAATATTTGCAAATATTTTATATAGATCCTTTCATTCTGAAGCATCCTAGAGTGTTCTTCAAATAGAGTATATCAGAAGGGATCATTCAGCTACCACTGAAATGCAGCTACCTCTGGGGTGAAACACAGCAGTCCTTCTGAACATTACCTTCCTAAAAGAGTGGAGGCTTGAGATTTTCATCTCCATGGCCACATAGAAAGGGACCTTATTCCTGAGGAAAGAGCACAAGATTCCCACACACAGTGTGGCTGGAGTCACCTGTTTTGAACAATTCACAAAAGAAAGGGACTCTCTCTGCTGTTTATCAGTTTAATGTATTATTTAACATTTATGTTGTAGTAGCACCTAAAGGCTCTTGCCAGGTTGGGCCCCATTTTGCTAGGAACTGTACCAACATAATCCATGAATTTTAAAGGCTTTTGTATCTCATTCGTTGTAGCTATAGACCTCATTTCTGAGTATAAACTATAGCAATCATGCTTAAATCGTGTTTACAGAATGGGGGAAAGAGTCTGCAATCCAGCACCATGCAACACTCAGAGAGTATAGCAGTCATGGTGAAAGAAGAAACCAGCAACCACTCACAACATCTACTCTGTGGTATCTGGCTTCACACTACAGTACATCCTGTTTTAATTATAGGAAATATCGCGGTTAAATTTAATAAGTATGGTGCAAGGGAAGTTGACTTTTATTGGCAACCACTATATCATATATTGTAATAGACAAATTACCTTAGATCTTTGTCCCCATGCTTTGCTGCACATTGGGCTACCCACATTCGCCATCCTTGCCTGTCAACTGCCCTTTTCTCCAAATCTTCCCATTTCATATTGAGGTGCTTCCTGTAGTTCAGAACTGTTTGTTTTGATGTTATTCGTGGTCTTCCTCTCTTTCTTCTTGCATTTTCTGGCTTCCATTCAAGGGTAGTATTTGGTAGGCATTCTTTTTCCATTGTCAGCACATGTCCCAGACAGTGAGGTCTTCTTTTGTTGATTATTTGTCAGAGGGTGCCCTCTCCAGTAATTTTTCTGACTTCTTCATTCATCTTCCTATCTCTGTATGTTATTCCCAATATTCTTCTCAGACATGTGTGATGAAATGCATCCAGCTTTTGTGTACCTTTCTTGGTAAGTTGCCATGTCTCTCTGCTGTATGTTATGATGGTGATAACAATTGCTTTGTACACATTCAGTTTTGTCTTGAGGGAGATGTTTTTCATGCCTTTCAAAAGGCACTTGATAGTGTAAACAGAAAAACAATGTGGAAAGTTGTGGGACAATATGGAATGCCAACAAAATTAATTAACATTATGAAAGAATTCTACGCAAACTTAAAATGCTGCATTAAAATGGAAAATGGATTGAGTAAGCCATTCAGCATCAAGATAGGTGTAAGGCAGGGATGTGTCCTGTCTCCCTTTTTGTTTACGCTAGTCATTGACTATGGATTAAAACAATGCAACAGTGATACATATGGCCTAAAATGGAACAATTCAAGGCTGTTTGATTTAGATTTTGCTGACGACATCGCTCTTGTCAATAAAGATGCCAACGGACTACTAAAATGCACAAACCAAGTAAAAGAAGTAATGGAGAAGATAGGTTTGAGATACAATGCAAAGAAATGTAGTCATGTTAATGGAGACTATAGGGACAGAAATCAAAATTAAAGAAGAGAACTTGGAGAAGGTGGACAATTTAACGTATCTTAAAAGTACCATCAGCCAAGATGGTACTAGTTCCGAGGAAATAATAATAAGAATCGTGAAGGCAAGACAAAACTGAACATATACAAAATAGAAAAATAGTTCTTCCCAAATACTTAGCAGACTAGCCCACTTCACCAATCTTGCATTTGTGCAAGAAAAAGACAGTCGTGACATTGGCTGTTTTGGAGGGGTTATTACTGAAGGTCACATGCAATAAGGTGGTGTTTAGACAAACAAGGAACCTTTTAGGCATATTTTTCTCTTAGGGTATGTCTACACTACGAAATTAGGTCGAATTTATAGAAGTCGGTTTTTTAGAAATCATTTTTATATAGTCGACTGTGTGTGTCCCCACACAAAATGCGCTAAGTGCATTAACTCGGCGGAGTGCTTCCACAGTACCGAGGCTAGCATCGACTTCCGGAGAGTTGCACTGTGGGTAGCTATCCCACAGTTCCCGCAGTCTCTGCCGCCCATTGGAATTCTGGGTTGAGATCCCAATGTCTAATGGGGCAAAAACATTGTCGCGGGTGGTTCTGGGTACATCGTCATGCCCGCCCTCCCTCCCTCCGTGAAAGCAATGGCAGACAATCGTTTCACAACTTTTTTCCTGAATTACCTGTGCAGACACCATACCACGGCAAGCGTGGAGCCCGCTCAGCTCACTGTCACCGTACGTCTCCTGGGTGCTGGCAGACACGGTCCTGCATTGCTACACAGCAGCAGCTCATTGCCTTTTGGCAGCAGACGGTGCAATAGGCCTGATAATCATCGTCATCGTGTCCAAGGTGCTCTTGGCCATCTCGGTAAGGTCGGTCAGGAGCGCCTGGGCAGACATGGGTGCAGGAACTAAAACAGGAGTGACTCAACCAGGTCATTCTCTTTAGTCCTGCCGGCAGTCCTATTGCACAGTCTTCTGGTGAGCAGCCAGGAGATGAGGATGGCTAGCAGTCCTACTGCACCATCTGCTGCCAGCCAAATATGTCAAAGATAGATAGAGTGGATCAAAACAAGAAATAGACCAGATTGGTTTTGTATTCATTTGCTCCCCCGTTCCTCTCTCCGTGAAATCAACAGCCGACAATCATTTCGGTGACGTCTGTCAGGGGCACCTTGAAAAGTTTAATGGAGATTCAGTCCTGCCTGGAATACAGGGGGGAGGGATAGCTCAGTGGGTTGAGCATTGGCCTGCTAAATCCAGGGGTTTGAGTTCAATCCTTGAGGGGGCCATTCTGTGTGACAGTTGTTCTTGATTCTCCTTGATGTAAAGCCACCCCTTTTGTTGATTTTAATTCCCTGTAAGCCAATCCTGTAAGCCATGACGTCAGTTGCCCCTCCCTCCATCAGAGCAACGGCAGACAATCGTTCCGCACCTTTTTTCCATGCAGACACCATACAACGGCAAGCATGGAGCCCGCTCAGATCACTTTGGCAATTATGAGCACATTAAACACCACACGCATTATCCAGCAGTATATGCAGCACCAGAACCTGCCAAAGCGAAACCGGGCGCATGGGCGACGTCAGCACAGTGACGAGAGTGATGAGGACATGGACACAGACTTCTCCCAAAGCACGGGCCCTGACAATGTGCGCATCATGGTGCTAATGGGGCAGGTTCATGCCGTGGAATGCCTATTCTGAGCCCGGGAAACAAGCACAGACAGGTGAGACCGCATAGTGTTGCGGGTCTGGGAAGATTCCCAGTGGCTGTGAAACTTTCGCATGCATAAAGGGCACTTTCATGGAACTTTGTGACTTGCTTTCCCCTGCCCTGAAGCGCCAGAATACCAAGATGAGAGCAGCCCTCACAGTTGAGAAGTGAGTGGCAATAGCCCTGTGGAAGCTTGCAATGCCAGACAGCTACCGGTCAGTCAGGAATCAATTTGGAGTGGGCAAATCTACTGTGGGGATTGCTGTGATGCAAGTAGCCAACTCAATCAAAGATCTGCTGATATCAGGGGTAGTCATTCTGGGAAATGTGCAGGTCTTAGTGCATGGCTTTGCTGCAATGGGATTCCCTAACTGTGGTGGGGCCATAGACAGAACCCATATCCCTATCTTGGCACCGGAGCACCAAGCTGCCGAGTACATAAACCGCAAGGGGTACTTTTCAATAGTGCTGCAAGCACTGGTGGATCACAAGGGACGTTTCACCAACATCAACGTGGGATAGCTGGGAAAGGTACATGACGCTCGCATCTTCAGGAACTCTGGTCTGTTTCAAAAGCTGCAGGAAGGGACTTCCTTCCCAGACCAGAAAATAACCGCTGGGGATGTTGAAATGCCAATAGTTATCCTTGGGGACCCAGCCTACCCCTTAATGCCATGGCTCATGAAGCCATACACAGGCAGCCTGGACAGTAGTCAGGAGCTGTTCAACTACAGGCTGAGCAAGTGCAGAATGGTAGTAGAATGTGCATTTGGACATTTAAAAGCACGCTGGCGCAGTTTACTGACTCGCTTCGACCTCAGCGAAACCAATATTCCCATTGTTATTACTGCTTGCTGTGCGCTCCACAATATCTGTGAGAGTAAGGGGGAGACGTTTATGGTGGGGTGGGACATTGAGGCAAATCTCCTGGCCACTGGTTACATGCTGCCAGACACCAGGGTGGTTAGAAGAGCACAGGAGGGCGCAGTGCACATCAGAGAAGCTTTGAAAACCAGTTTCGTGACTGGCCAGGCTACGGTGTGAAAGTTCTGTTTGTTTCTCCTTGATGAAACCACACCTCCCTTGGTTCACTCTGCTTCCCTGTAAGCTAACGACCCTCCCGTCCTCCCTTCAATCACCGCTTGCAGAGGCAATAAAGTCATTGTTGCTTCACATTCATGCATTCTTTATTAATTCATCACACAAATAGGGGGACAACTACCAAGGTAGCTCAGGAGGGGTGGTGGAGGAGAGAAGCGCCAGGAGGGGTGGTGGAGGAGGGAAGGACAAGGCCACACAGCACTTTAAAAGTTTAAAACTTTAAAACTTATTGAATGCCAGTCTTCTGTTGCTTGGGCAATCCTCTGGGGTGGAGTGGCTGGGTGGCCGGAGGCCCCCCCACCACGTTCTTGGGCATCTGGGTGAGGAGGCTATGGAACTTGGGGAGGAGGGTGGTTGGTTACACAGGGGCTGTAGCAGCGGTCTCTGCTCCTGCCTTTCCTGCAGCTCAACCATATGCTGGAGCATATTAGTTTGATCCTCCAGCAACCTCATCATTGAATCCTGCCTCCTCTCATCACGCTGCCGCCACCTATCAGCTTCGGCCCTCTCTTCAGCCTGCCACTTACCCTCTTCACCCCGCCACCTCTCCTCCCAGTCATTTTGTGCTTTCCTGCACTCTGACATTGTCTGCCTCTACGCATTCCTCTGTGCTCTGTCAGTGTGTGAGGACAGCGTGAGCTCAGAGAACATTTCATCGCAAGTGCATTTTTTTCACCTTCTAATCTTTGCTAGCCTCTGAGAAAGAGAAGATCCTGTGATCCTTGAAACAATGCAGCTGGTGCCGAAAAAAAAAGGGTCAGTGGTATTTAAAAAGACATTTTATATGGGTACACTCTTTCACAGTAAACCTTGCTGTTAACATTACATACATAGCACATGTGCTTTCATTACAAGGTCGCATTTTGCTTTCCCCCACCGTGTGGCTAACCCCTTCCCCTTCCCCGTGGCTAACAGCGGGGAACATTTCTGTTCAGCCACAGGCAAACAGCCCAGCAAGAACGGCCACCTCTGAATGTCCCCTTAAGAAAAGCACCCTATTTCAACCAGGTGACCATGAATGATATCGCTTTCCTGAGGATAACACAGAGAGATAAAGAATGGATGTTGTTTGAACACCAGCAAACATACGCTGCAATGCTTTGTTCTGCAATTATTCCTGACTACGTGCTACTGGCCTGGCGTGGTAAAGTGTCCTACAATGGTGGATGGAATAAGGCTGCCCTCCCCAGAAACTTTTTGATAAGGCTTTGGGAGTACATCCAGGAGAGCTTTATGGAGATGTCCCTGGAGGATTTCTGCTCCATCCCCAGACACGTTAACAGACTTTTCCAGTAGCTGTACTGGCCGCAAATGCCAGGGCAAATTAATCATTAAACACGCTTGCTTTTAAACCATGTATACTATTTAAGAAGGTACACTCATCAGAGGTCCCTTCTCTACCTGGCGGGTCCGGGAGGCAGCCTTGGGTGAGTTTGGGGGGTACTGGGTCCAGGTCCAGGGTGAGAAACAGTTCCTGGCTGTTGGGAAAACCGGTTTCTCCGCTTGCTTGCTGTGAGCTATCTACAACCTCATCATCATCATAATCTTCCTCGTCCCCAAAACCTGCTTCCGTGTTGCCTCCCTCTCCATTGAAGGAGTCAAAGCACATGGTTGGGGTAGTGGTGGCTGAACCCCCTAAAATGGCATGCAGCTCATCATAGAACCATCATGTTTGGGGCTCTGACCCGGAGCGGCTGTTTTTTTCTGCTAGGCTTGCCTCAGCTCCTTAAGTTTCAAGCAGCGCTGCTTCGGGTCCCTGTTATGGCTTCTGTCCTTCATGTCCTGGGAGATTTTGACAAATGTTTTGGCATTTTGAAAACTGGAACAGAGTTCTGATAGCACGGATTCCTCTCCCCATACAGCGATCAGATCCTGTACCTCCCGTTCGACCCATGCTGGAGCTCTTTTGCGATTCTGGGACTCCATCATGGTCACCTCTGCTGATGAGCTCTGCATGGTCACCTCTGCTGATGAGCTCTGCATTCACCTGCAGCTTGCCACACTGGCCAAACAGGAAATGAGATTCAAAAGTTTGCGGGCCTTTTCCTGTCTACCTGGCCAGTGCATCTGATTTGAGAGTGCTGTCCAGAGTGGTCACAATGGAGCACTCTGGGATAGCTCCCAGAGGCCAACACAGCTGAATTTGCGTCCACACATCCCCATATTTAAAGTACTCTACACCACTCCCCACTCCCATAACCAAAGGATAAGGGCATGGCCAGAAGAGAAAGGGACCATGTTGAAGGCAGGATGGGATATTCTCAGAGCAGTCTATAGCAGGGCTGTTGAAAGCCAGGATAAGTCGCTGTTCTGGGCATGTCACCTTCCTTTAATTCAGGAGGCAAGAAGGTGATTTAAGGCCATTTTCCGTACATAGCCCTCTCCTGGGCTGCCTCATGAGAGGGGCAGGCCGGAGTCTTGCCTGTGATGTTGTCAGGACAGTTTTGGTCACTGCACACATATGTGGGTAGTAATCTCATTTTAAAGATTTTTTTTTTCATATGATCAGGCCATGGCCATCCAGTGCTGAAACAGTGATGTGAAATCCAAGCAGCCTGTTCCATTTTGCACACCCTACACTTTGATCATTAGATCCCTTTACACAAAGGGGTCTAAACAGACTGAAAATACAAAGTCACATATTAGTGATGGCTTATGTCCGCCAAGAAACTAACAGAACCACTGTATAAAGAGTGCTGATCTTCAGCATGTTCACATTGCTCATTGATCAATATGTCACATCACTGCAAAAGTAGATTTCCAGTTTTCTATCAAGTGCACCAAATACTGCACATGCCATTTATAAATTGTGCAGCATATACCAAGCAAAATACTTCATGTAAAATTAAGACTTCTTTGGCAGTAAACCTGTGTTACCTTATAAAGAACTTTTGATCGGGAACAATTTGTTTTGGAAGTAATCCTTGAAGAATTAAATATGCACACCCAGGCCCCTTGGCTGCCTACAAAGAGCTCTGATTGATTTCAGAGGGAGCTATGCATGTGCATCCAAGGACAGAGTTTGGTCCAAACAATGTACCAAAGAGAAAAGTTACTACAGACCTTACATTCTCCAACTACATAGTTATAAACTTCAAATGCCAACTTGAATTGCAATGCATGATACACTATTTAAAAAGTGAAAAAAAGATTGGTTAGCATTCCTGCAACCTTTATGAAATAAGGGGATCTTTGCAAAGAAGAAAAACATTGGGAGAGAACATAAGAATTAGCCATTGGAACAGCGTAACGAGGGATGGAATATTATTTATTTGTTTGTAGAGTCTCCATCACTCAAAGAGTTTAAATCAAGAATGGATGTCTTTCTACAAATTATGCTCTAACCAATCACAAGTTATCAAGCATGATGCTGGAATTACCGCATGAAATTCTACAACTTGCATTATGCAAGAGGTCAGACTAAATGACTACAATGGTCCCATCTGTCCCATGAAATTTATCAATCATACCATATCGGACCACTGGCCAGTCTTTAAGCATGTTTATCCAATACTAGATGTTTCAGATGAAAGTGTAATACTTCCATAACAGACAACTCTGCTATGTTATGGAACACTAGTCCCTAGCTTCAGGCAGCTGGTTTTTCATGAAATATGAGAGCAAAATACTAATTATAAAAATTATATTGAACTGTGAATGATGTTTTTATTCTCTATATAGAAAGTCTAAGTTCTTTTTTTCCTACTAAGCTCTTTGTCTCCATAATATCTTGAGGCAGTGAGTTCCATGGGCTAATTAGTTACCACACTTTTTAGCATCACTGGCTTTTTTCAACCTTTGTGAATGTCCCCTTGTTTCTGTAATATCATCATCATCATGTTCCTGTTTCGCCTCGGGCTTTTAGGGGAGAGACTTGCCTCTCTGTTTCTGGCAAGTCTTTCAATGGTTCCCCAGCTGTGCCCCAGGTTTTTCAGCTTGGCTTCCACAGCTTTTCACCATGTTGTTTTTGGAAGGCCTCATTTTCACTTGCCTTCAGGTGTCCATCTTATTGCTACTCTGGTGATGGAATCAGTTTCCATCCAAAGCACATGATCGATCCATCTCCAATGCCTCCTTGCAATGATGGTGCTCAGATCCTGTTGGCTGCACTGTGTCAATAGATATTGGTTTGAGATTGTTCTGGGCCAAAAGATACAGAGGATTTTGCTGAGGCAGGTTGTATGGAATGAAGACAGTTTGGACATGTCATACTTTCTCATTCCCCAGCATTCTGTACTATAAAGTAGTGTTGAAAGTAAGCAGCTCTGATAAATCTTGAGTTTGGTTTTGGTGTTGTATTTTGATGATTTCCAGACTGTATTTAAGCTCCTGAAGGTGTTCCTGGCTTTATTGATTTTGTTCCGGATGTCCTGGCTGATGGTGCTGCCCAAGTATGTGAATGTTTCTATGTGGGTGAGAACATAATCCTCTATCCGAATTGGTGATGGTGAGGCAATATTAAAGGTCATGATATCTGTCTTATTGCAATTGATTTTCGGTCCAATTTTCTGGCTGAATGCGTTGAGTCGAGTTGTTTTTTCTTGTATATGGTTGGGTATGTGATTCGAGAGTGACACCATCTGCGAAGTCCAGGTCTTCTTATCAGGAACAAACAAGGACACCTATTAACAACTGAAAAAGAACAGAAATGCGCTGGACAGAGCATTTCAAAGAATTGATGAACAGGGAGCAAACATCCAGGAGACAGAAGATCTTGATATAAACAGACACCCCAACTAAGGAAGAGATCATTCAAGCCATCAAATCCTTAAAAAATGGGAAAACTCCTGACAAGGATAACTTGAATGCAGAATTGTTCAAGGTAAATCCTAAATTAGCAGCATCCATCCTGGCCCCTCTATTTACATCCATCTGGGAAAGGGAAAAAGTGCCAGATGAGTGGACCAATGGAGTTATAGTGAAGATACCAAAGAAAGGAACTCTCAGTGGTTGTAATAACTGGCATGGTATCACACTTTTATCTGTGCCAAGCAAAGTATTGTGTAAGATCATAGTCCATTGTATATCAGAGACAGTTAATAGCATTCTCAGAAAAGAGCAAGCTGGTTTAAAGCTTCTATTTCAACTTTACATGAAGTGTTGATCAGAGTGGCTCAGATTTGAAGTCAAAACAGGAGTACATCAGGGGGTGTCATGTCTGCAATCTTATTCAACATTGCCATCGATTCGGTAATGCAGTGTACAACAGAAGACATGCCAAGAGGCATTCTGTAATACGGAAAAGGTAAATATAAGTGACTGAACCTCTCTGTGCCTATCAATATTTCACATTCCTCTGCCATGTCACTGCCCTAAAAATAGTCCTAGTATTTTTCATCTCCGCTCTAGGTGCTACTCCAAAACAAATAACGGCTTGGGAAGACTGTATTACAGTAGTGCCTACCTAGAGGTCCCAATCAAGATCAGGCCTCATTGGGCTAGGCACTGTGCAAACACATAGAAATTCATAGATTTTTTTAAGACCAGAAGGGACCATTGTGATCATTTAGGCTGACCTCCTGCATAACACAGACCACATGATTTCCCTGAATTAATTCCTATTTGATCAAGATCTTAGAAAAATATCCAGTCTTGATTTTAAAATTTTGAGTGATGGAGAATCCACCATAGCCCTCAGTAAATTATTCCAACTGTTAATTACTGTCACTGTTAAAAGTTTGTGCCTCCAGTCTAAACTTGTCTATCCAGTGAAGGAAAACTCATGACACAAAAGAATTTATAGTCTGAATGAAGAATACAGACAACAGGTAGAAGGGGAAACAGGCACAAAGAGGTGAACTGATTTTCTCAAGGTCACATAGTAGTTCAGCAGTAGAACCAGGAATAGAACCCAGGTCTCCTGAATTCTCAGGTCAAACAGACAATTCGCTCAACCACACTGCCTCTGAAGAGGCGATTGTTTCTATTATGCTTCTCTCACCCATTTTTGTCTTTCTGCTACATGCTTTTTGAAATAGAGTAACTCACACTGAACTCAGCATTCTGAGTACAGCTCAGGGTACACTATTGATTCAAATATTATGGCAGCATAATAGTTTCAATAGTGCTCTCTATCCCTTTCTAACATATTGTTTGGTTTTATCTTTAGTGTGCAATGACTAGATGTTTTCATTGAACCAGCCACAATTATATTTAGATTAGTTTCCTGAGTGGCTACATTTAATTTTTAACTCAAATGATCCTTCCCAAAATGCATTATCTTCCATGTGTCTATATTCAATTTAGTTTGCTATCATGTCACCTAATTGACAAGCTTTGTTAGAGGTCCTATAAGTTCCTTAGTCAAAACTGAAAGTGACCGATGTAAATAAACTGTCATCCACACGTTTTGCTGCATTGCACCGTTTGCTCCCTCATTCAAAGGATTATTAACATTAAACATTAGCCATAGTATAGATCCTTGTGTTATCCCAGCAATCTCCTTTCATCTGGAAAACTGACCAATCATTCTTACCCTCTTTCCGAACCCGTTAAATAACTATGATGGAGAGTTCTCTCACGCCATATCACTTAATTTTCTCAATAGCCACTTGATATGGACTATATCAAAGGCTTTTTGAAGCAGTATTGTCACAAGGCACATGAATTGTCGATCACCACCACTGATCTAATAACAGAGACACAGGATATCAAGGTCCTGCTATACTCTGGCTTAAACTTTTATTACTTTCTGTTATTCTTTTTCTTGTGCATTAAATTCCCTTTTTATCTGTCCCAGAATAAAGGAAGAAACCTCATGTCTTCTGTAAACAATCTTCAGAGTAAATAAGAGTTTTGATTACATGTTTTAAATCACTATTTAGACTTCAGAAAATGTCACATTTTTGGACAAATGAGTATTTCACATGAACCTTTAAGGTGACACCAAGTGAGGGGCAAAAGGATCCTTCACACTGAAAGTCTGGACTCTACCACTATAGCCAAAATGCTTGCCTCAAGTAATTGAGAAATATTCCCATAAACTCCTCTGATTTTCCCCTTGTAAGGTGATGAGTCATCCCTGAATCAGAGCCGGATTAAGTCACATACCCTGAGGAGTTATTCCTGTGCTAGATTCCAGCCAATCCACAAGTCAGTAACTGGTCAGGTGACTCTCAGGAAAGGTACATAGGCCTCGCAAGAGGAACAGCAGCTCAGTCTGCTCCACATCACTTTAGGACTTTGAACCCTCCCCTGCATGATGGTGGCAACAGATTTGCCAAGCCTTAGTCTGATCCAGCCTTGCCCTTGCTCTAGCCCTGTTCCTAATCCTGCTCCAGCCTTGCTTTCACTCTGGCCTTGCTCCAACCCTGCTCTGGACACTTGATTCCAGCTCCAACTTCCTAGGTCCAACCACTAGATCTGACCATCCCCATCAGTTTCTGACACCCTTTCCTTAGCAGATTGTCTCTCTTGGTCCAAGACAACCAGGGTTAAAGAGACATTCAGAGCTCCAAAACAACAAAGAGTCCGGTGGCACCTTAAAGACTAACAAATTTATTTGGGCATAAACTTTTGTAGGTAAAAAACCACTTCTTCAGATGCATGGAGTGAAAATTACAGATGCAGGCATTATATAATGACACATGAAGAGAAGGGAGTTACCTCACAAGACTCAGATTCAGTCAAGATTCAGAGCTTCATTCAGCTCATGCTTGTCCTGCTCCACTTGTGCAGGCCATAACACAAGGACTGATCTATCCAACCCTCTAGGTCCATCACTTGTGAGCCTCCCCTTGGAAAACAGAGTGGCTGCTGTCTCAGGGACATGGTACTTCCTCACTGCCCCCACCCAGGCTGCTGAAGAGCTGATCATCATCCCGCAATCTAAGCTTTGACAAGATAAAACAGTCACAACAGAACTTCTTTGGGACATTGATTTTTTTCTAGATAATTTAACTTGTAACAGACAGCTTCTTTTGCAGCACAAGGGAGTTCTTACTGCTATATCAGTATGTCTATTATGGTTCTCATCATAGCATCAGGACTGGCTCTCCTAAGAAAAACCAACAACAAATGAACCCTGACTGAAGGAAAACTCTAAGGAGACTATGAATATCTCCTGTCCAGAATAGACATAATTTATATTGTAGCCCTATGGTGCTTGAACTTTTTGCATAGGACAGCTTATGGGACAGATCCTCAACTGATGCAAATTGACTGACTTCAAAATCACTGACTTCAGAGCTAGGCCAACGTACATCAGCTGAAGATCTGGCCCAGTACATTCTCTCTTATGTTAGAAAGATACATCAAAAGATCTAAGGATACAAAGGCTGACATATACACCAATATGTAGCACCTGTAGGAACCAGCCAGTCTATTAGAATCAAATATAGTATAGGCTTGGATTAAATCCCACATGAAAGATGCAGACACAAGTGTTTAGAAGACGTGTCCATCTGTGTAGGCTAGACAGCTGCAATTGCTATTTTTAATGCCAATGGTAATAGATCATTATTTATTGGGGGAGGATTAATGGCACATTATTTTTCTCTTGACATTCTCCTTAACCTTTAAGAGAATTCTAGGTCATGGTCTGCTGTCTCTTCCTGACTAACACCAGAAGTCTGATACAGAAGTTTTACAGCACGGGGAAACGTTCTGGGTCTTTATTTGCAGTCACTGAAATGAAGAACTTCAAGGAGAAACATGTTCCCTGTTTATCTGAAAAATTAAATCATTCTGCTGCCTTATCAGTAATATCATGAAATATTCTTTTTTAAATTGGAAGCTTGTGGTTATAGGAACTAAAAACACATTTTCTTCCAAGCTGCCTACCGTAATACAGTTGCTTTGTTGCACTGCAGCCCAAGATAGCATAGCATGCCCACCTATCACTGCTAGTGAGCTTAGCCAGAGTTCAGACAAACACGATGAGGTAATTTGATGTCATAACCCAGGAAGCAACATCCAACAATAAAATGAGGGAGAGTTCAGAAGAATGAGAGTAAATGAAAGAGGAAAGGAGAGCAAGAAACAAGTTAGAAGGTAAGAATAAGGGATGTGATTCAAGTGCAACTTGGTCATAATGCTTCCTTAATTAGTCTTCAGGGCTCCCCAGTGAGGTAAGTAATATTTGTATAGCACACTGAAGATGTAAAATGCTAATTTATTACTACTACTTAGGGGGAAAAGATCTCAAAGGCAAAAGCAGCTACCCATTCAAGTGCAAGGGGAAGGAGCTAGAAGAGGGAGTAAATGACTAACCTAATGGATGACAAGGTGGGTGAGGTAATATCTCTTATCGGACCAACTTCTGCTGGTGAGACAGACAAGCTTTTGCACTTACACAGAAAAACTCTGCATAAGCATGAAAGCTTGTCTCTCTCTCCAAACAGAAGTTTGTCCAATAAGGGATATTACCTCACCTACCTTGTCTCTCTAATAGTCTGGGATTGACACAGCTACATCAACACTGCATATAACCTCATAGGTGGCATTCCCATTGAAATATACACCAGCCCTTACCCCCACTGAATTCCAATTCAATGTTTCTCCAATCTAGAGGTTTTAAAGAAAAGGTTATTTTACCTAAAGCCAGCTGCTCTAAGGTGGGCTGTGCATGGCAAACCACTTTTGAAGATCTTGGCTAGCTTGCTTAGGTATGAGACTCTCTTGGCCCTAACAACTTTCAGCAATTTCTTTAGATCCTTAAGCAGCAAATGCCAAAAGCTATTGCCATTAGAGCATGATTTGAATATTCGCACACACAATAATGCACACATTCAACCTAGTCACCTCCCCGACGTATTTGATCCAATACAATAATACACTGGTCCCCTGTGATATACACAAAGAAAGGACCAATGCACTACTCAACATTTACCATTACTTTGGGAAATATATTCATGACAAAAAGAAAAGGAGTACTTGTGGCACCTTAGAGACTAACAAATTTATTTGAGCATAAGCTTTCGTGAGCTACAGCTCACTTCATCGGAGTGTGTATATACATATACTTATAGTGTGTATGATAAAAACCCATTTTTTCATGTTCTGTGTGTATATAAATCTCCTCACTGTATTTTCCACTGAATGCATCCGATGAAGTGAGCTGTAGCTCACGAAAGCTTATGCTCAAATAAATTGGTTAGTCTCTAAGGTGCACAAGTTCTCCTTTTCTTTTTGCGAATACAGGCTAACACGGCTGCTACTCTGAAAAATATTCATGACAGTGACAAGAAGTTGCCACTAGAGGACACTGAATCAACAGGAGACCCTGATAAATGACAGGAATATGGACACTAACAAACTGGCTTATGTGCATTCATATCACTGCCTTCTGCTTGGTGGAATAAGTGACTATAAAAGGCATCTGCCAGACCCGCATACTGCCTTGCACAAGGGGTGGCCCTGCAGGTGAGCCCTGCCTTAATTCCCCCAACTGGGGCATCAATAAGTTAGCTTCAAAGGATCTGGGCGAGTGGAAAGCTAAAAAACAAACTCACAGAGTAACCACGTTCCTTTTTAATAAGATCTCAGAGAAGAAGCAGCTATAACAATTCATAAGGCCCTTACTTCCAGTTCCTGGTTCAAAGCTCCCAAACTCAGAGTCCACAAAATTAAGTCTCTGTGTCCCTAAGAGAGACCATCCTCCATTGCAGATTGCATGGCTTCTAGTCCCCTCTCTTGCAGCTCTTTACAAGGAATACCTGTCCCCTTCTCAGCTGCATCTTATTAGTGGGTCTCTGGCCCTTAAAAAGGCAAACCACCCTGTTACTGCAACCCATTCTTGGTTAATGAAGACTGTAAAATGTGGATGCTTTGATTTGTCAGGTGTTCAGCAAATCTCTTGGTTTGGTAACAGTGAAATGAGTTTGCTACCCTGGGTTTGGATTTCAGTAGTTTTTATGACTGTCAGCTCCATGGGACAAGGTCCATGCTTTCATCTGTGGTTGGGATGGCCCTAGCCAACATGGTGGGAACTACTGGAAATAGAGCCACCTGAGCAACACAAATCCCTCACAGTCACCTAGCAGGGAAGAAGGGGTTTGCCCTAAACTCAGCCCAGGTTTGGTAGTGAAACCACAAGCTGTGCTGAACTACCCAGAGAAGAAGAGCTGAGTTTTGAGTTCCTAATTCTATTATGAAGGTTTGACCCATTATTTCTCTCAAATAAACAGCTCTATCCACTTCACTTTAGAGCACAGTCAGTTTCTATTTTGTTATTAAACAGAGTGTGACAGTCTCTGCTGCTGATATTGCTACTTGTAAACTGCACCATACATGGACTATAGATAGCCAGTAAAATCAGTAGTGGAGAAGAGAAGGCTGTAAGGAAGTGCAGCAGGAACAGTGAAATTGAAAACATGGGGTGCAGAAGTGGGGATTAATTGCATTTGATTTAAAATATTCAAAAAATTGCTGACAAATTTTAACTGTTGCTTGTTTGGTAAATATATTTTGCACATTCCTGATCTACTTACCAGTGCTCCCTGTCCCTTGCTACAGGGCAGGAAGGCCAGAAGTTCCGTGTTGTGACCAGGGCTGGGCATAAAATAACAATTCTGTTATGCAAAAAATATGTTGTGTTTTGAAATTTGCTTTCATTCCAGTTCAGAATGAAACCCACCCTTTGGAAAAATGTAACCAAAAATTGGGATTAAAAAGACCCACCCCAGCATGGCCAATAACCTGGTAGTTAGGACACTCACATGGGATGTAGGAGACCCAAGTTCCAGTCCCTTCTCTGCCTGATGTGGAAAGGGGATTTGAATTTGTATGTCCCACATAGCAGGACATTTCTCTAGCCAGTGGGCTGAGGGAATAGTCCGATGTGGGGCTCCCTCAATCTCTCCTGGTTGTTTATTCACAGTAGAACAGCTTCACTGGATAGTTATTGCAACAGCAACATGGGTCTCCCACATCCCAGGTGTGAGTCCTAACCACCTGGCTATTGGCTATTCTAGCATGAGTCACTCCCTCAACCCCCATCAAATACAGGGCTGGAGAAAGCTTTGTCAAAAATTTTCAACCAGCTCCAGTCACACTGTATCCTCCTGCCCACTCCCATAAAAACTGCTCTGTACAGACCAGATGGGTGTCCCTGCAAGTCTGTGCTCTAGGATGCAATTCTGCTGTGTCAGCTGCTCACTGTGCCCATGGAGGAGGAGGAGAGGAGAAGACTTGGGACTTAATGCCCTACTGAATTCAAACCCAATTGGTAGGAATTTTATTTCCAAAACTTAAGACATAAGAAGATTTTAGGGAGCAAATTTCTTGAAGATTCACCTGGCTAAAGACCACCACAACTGCACAGAGCCTAGGGGAGCATTCTAAGTGAGGAAGGGGAATGGTATGTAGAACAGTGGGGAAGCAAGGAGGAGCCACATGCCTTTTCCCTGTGCAGCCAAAATCAAGAGACTGGGGGCCAAGTTCAGAGGTGAGTCTAGATAAACCCTAAGCTGATGTAACACATACCTACTTCTACCTCTCCAGCAGCCCCCATCCCTCAACGTGAATGTTACATCAAATTAGACTCCCCTAGAGTCCTCTACTGTTGAGTTAACTCCTGGCTGGGCTACATGCAACTTACATATCCTCCCCCGCCCCCCAACTACACCTCTCCTCTCCTCTAGTATTTGGCCCACTGAATCTCAGGATGTTTAAGTTGGAGTAACTCACATACCTCAAAGGCTCACTCAGCCATCTCCAACAACAACATTCCATGCTTGCTGAACTTCTGGGATCCCTTAAAGATCTAAATTTAGGAGCAAGATCTAGAAAAAATTATCCCTTTGACATACACCCTTAGGAAGTTACTGGCTCCTGCAAGTCTCACTACAGCAAGGCTAACTATTAAGCCCTTGTTATCCTAGGCCATTACAGTAACAGCACTTGTCCAGTAAGCATTACCATTAAACTGCACAAGTGTTCTGGAATTCCCATTCACATACAACAAACATTTTTAGCTCCATAACACCTTTTAGTCTCTAATTTTAGGCTGTTCTCCACAAATATAAAGGCTAGGTTTTTGGCAGCAAGAAATAAAAATTAAGTGGTACAGTTTCAAAGGTAACAATTCTTTCAAAATTATTTTCTTCCTTTTCTCCTGGGAGCCATCATGTACAAATCTGTAATTTGTTTCTTGTTTAAATTATTGACCTTTTAAAATCAAATACAATAAAACGAGACACCCACTTTGGTTGCCTTTGACTAAATTTCAGTTTTTGCAAGCACACAATGGCAAAACAAAAATGAATAGTTTCACACATTTGCTGTGGTAAGACAACTCTCTTTTTAAGTCATAATAGACTATTTCCCAGAAGAAAAACAGCTTCAATGCAGTTTCCTGATTTTGCTTTTGTTATTTAAGAAAATGTAGACCAAGAATATGTCTACAGTACAAGCATTACAACCACAGTGGTTCAGCTACACTGACATAGAGCTGTGATGAAAACGCTTGCTACAGCAATGGAAGAGGTTTTTCTGTCACTGTAGTAAATCCACTCTGATAAGAGACAATAGCTGGGTCAATGGAAGAAATTTTCCATTAACACAGCGGTCTCTATACCAGGGCTTAGGGCAGCTTAACTACATCTCTCAGAGGTGTGAATTTTTCACAGCTTTGAGCTATGGTGCTAGGTAGACCTAAGTGTTAGGTGTAGACCAGGCTTTATACACAGTCCTCAAAGGCTCCCAGTTGAGTAGTTTCAGAATACATAGAACTAAATTACCATCTCAGCTATACACAGGCTAAGGGTATGCGTCAAGGTTCCTTCCCCTCTCTGAACTCTAGGGTGCAGATGTGGGGACCTGCATGAAAGACCCCCTAAGCTTATTCTTACCAGCTTAAGTTAAAAACTTCCCCAAGGTACAAACTTTGCCTTGTCCTTGAACCCTATGCTGCCACCACCAAGTGTGTTAAAGAACAGGGAAAGAGCCCACTTGGAGACGTCTTCCCGCCCCCCCCCCCGCCAAATATCCCCCCAAGCCCTACACCCCCTTTCCTGGGGAAGGCTTGATAAAAACCCTCACCAATTGGCATAGGTGAACACAGACCCAAACCCGTGGATCTTAAGAACAAGGAAAAAGCAATCAGGATCTTAAAAAGAAAGAAAAAGTAAGAGAATCACCTCTGTAAAATCAGGATGGTAAATACCTTACAGGGTAATCAGATTCAAAACACAGAGAATCCCTCTAGGCAAAACCTTAAGTTACAAAAAGACACAAAAACAGGAATATACATTCCATTCAGCACAACCTATTTTACCAGCCATTTAACAAAAGGAAATCTAACGCATTTCTAGCTAGATTACTTACTAACTTAACAAAAGTTCTGAAGAGCATTCCTGACCTGGCCCTGGCAAAAGCATCACACAGACAGATAGAACCTTTGTTCCCCCACCCCCCTCCAGCTTTGAAAGTAACTTGTCTCCTCATTGGTCATTTTGGTCAGGTGCCAGCGAGGTTATCCTAGCTTCTTAACCTTTTACAGGTGAAAGGGTTTTGCCTCTTGCCAGGAGGGATTTTATAGTTCTGTATACAGAAAGGTGGTTACCCTTCCCTTTATATTTATGACAGTATGTTTACACTACAGTGGCACAGCTACGGCACTGCAGCTGTAGCCACTGTGGTGTAGATGCTTCCCACATTGATGGAAAAACCCTTTCTGTCTATATAGTTGATCTACCTCTCCAAGAGGCAGTAGCTAGGTCGATGGAATTCTTCCCTTGAGCTAGCCACGTCTACTCTGGCGTGTTGGGGATTTTAGCCATTTTGTTTTCTTGTTGTCTTTTACCTTCCATTTTGGTTAGCTGTCTTGTTGCTTGGTTTGATGCTCTTTTTGAGATGCTTATTCTGATTGGCTAAGTTTAAAGGAATGTTGGCCCAGAAGGTTCCAGGGTAGTTGGCAGGACAGTTGGTTAGAGAAAAGGGAAAACAGCAGGATGGAGCACTGAGACAGCCTGCGTTCATTTGCGTTATCATTGAGAGAAGACACCTACCACCCACCTGTTCCATCGAAGAAGGCTTACCTGTTCCAGTCAATGAGTGGTTCCTGATCCCTTGATGGCATAGTGCTCGAGTTCCTGATCCTGGTTCCCGAGAGAGAAAGAGGGTTCCTGAGTGAGCTGACTCCATCCAGTTTCCAGCCATTTTCAACAGATTGAGTAACGTTGAAACTCTTTTATATTATTTGAGCCCATTTGGTTTCTAGTTGGGGCTAGGCTTGAAGCCTGCTTTTACGTCTTTAAACCATAGAGTTATTCTATTTTTTATCATCCTGCCTTGTTAATAAATCTCATTTGTTCACCCCTTTAAGAGTGATTAGTGTAATTTCTGCTGTGACCATAGGTGACAGATCCTAATTTGGGGGATCAGGCCTGTCTGGGAGGTGGGGGTCCTTATTAAATATCCTTTCTTCAGTTCTTGTGATAACAGTTTGTGGCGACCACAGCACGATCCCTGATGGTCACAGTTCCCTCCTGTTTTTGTTTACTATAATCTGCTCGGCTTAAGGTTTATTGAAGGTCCATAGACCTTGAGGGTGGGAAGCACTGACAGCTGGTCAGCGGCTTTCTTATTTTGGACCCAAGCTAGAGTTGTGGCAGACACTAGGATGTGCTGCCTGAGCTGCGAGACAGTTCTGTGTAGCATGCCAGCACTACTGCTGAGCACTGCTAACACTCCGGCCGCAAGGCCTGGTGAGCGTGGAGAAGCCCCAGCTTCATAGGCTTGATGGGCGCAGGCAGACTCTGGCCTCTGATGCCCAGTGAGTACTGCTAGGTTCCAGCCTTAAGGAAAGCCCAGTGGGCATTGTTGGTAAAGAGGGCTGTGCAGCTCTGCACAGCAGGCCAGCACCAATGCTGAGCGCTGCTGATTAGCATTCTGGCTGCAAAGCCCAGGGAGCGCAAGCAGGCTACTGCTTGAAAGAGAGCTTTCAGAAGCTCTGCGACAGGCCAGCACAGTCTGATGAGTGCTGTCAGCCCCAACTTTCATGAGTCCGGTGAGCACTGCAGCAAGTGCTGTGGAAGCTAGTGTGTGTCTGTGTGGGCCAGACACATACTGCTTAAGAAGGAAAATGGCTGCTAGAACTTTTGGTATTCATGGATGGACTGAGGAGGTTAATAAAAACTCTCTGGAACATAGTGTGAATTTATTTGACAAGTGTAAAAACCCATGTGCCAAAGATCTGTTTTCGGGGGAGTATGCTTTTGAAAAGCTATGCAGTAAATGGGAAAGTTTTGTAACAGCTAAACCAAATTTCAATAAGAAAATGAGAAAAGGGGCTCTTGTTTATGGTCTAAGAACTGTTTCAAGGAAATTAAATGAACACAAAGTTAAAAGAAAAGGTGATTTTTCAAGCAAAAGAGCAGGTGGTCAAATAAGAGGTTGAGATTGAGAAGTTAATGCAGAATAGCACTCTAACAGCCCAAGTGCTTAACTAATCCCAGGTCTAGGAACTAAATGTGTGTTTACTAAAGAAGGACAAAGAAAACTTTGTCGTTGTAAAAAGAATGGAAAAATCCCAAGCTGCTCTGAGGTAGTTGATTAAGGAGGTTAAGAACACCCGAGAGGGTGCTGCTAATCATTCCTCCTGTAACAACAAAATTGATGCTTTGAAAAATAAGTTAAAAAGAGCTCATGGAATGACAACTGCTTTAAACATGGATCCTTTAAAAGAATACAAATCTGAGAGTTCTGATTCTGAGGGGGAAGAGTCCGATCATGGTTTAAACCTGTGGGAAATAAAGAAAGTGGATCCTCAAACCTCTGCTCCTCCGGCTCAAGAGGAGTTAATAGGTTTTGGTGAGATGGAGGAGGGGATGATACTCCCCAATAGAGCCCTTTACCACAACTATGGTAAATTATGATCCCAACTGACCAGCTGAGACAAGCCCATATGAGCCAGACCAGGCTAGGGCGATAGGAAAGACACTGGGTCCCTTAAACAAGGAAAGACACTGGGCCCCTTAAACAAGGAGACCGCCCTAGATTGGTTAGCTGAAATCAGCAGCATGGCTGCAATCAGCTGAGTTGATACAGTAGCTCTGCTAAGGGAGTGTATATGTGGGGGTGAATTTGGGGTACTGCCTGGGGAAATACAGCTAGCTAATGTAAGAGTAATAGCAGAAATCTATGAGGCTCTATTCAAATTTTATTTTCTCCATGATGGGAAAGTTCTATTCAGAAAAGGCAGAAAGTGGGTGAAATACCCAAGAGATCCTTGGGCAGGAAACGATTGTTATACTGGCTGTCAACATGTCACCAATAGTTAATGGGATGGCAACCTGCAACACACCCAAATTCAAGGAGGTGTTTGTCCAAGGACTCTCACCCACCTTAAAAATAATGTTAGGGCCAATCAACCTGAGACCTGTAACAATCAGGGAATTAGAGGGTAGAATCCAGAAAGCTTTTGAACTGCAGTGAGAGGTCTTCCCGAGACACTGGCAGAAAAAGAAGATTGCTGTAACAATGGAGCCAGTGAACAAAAAGGGAAGAAACACAGCCCTGAAGGCAAGAGTTATACAGCAATGGAAAGGAACTTCTCTGGTCCAAATGAGTCAACAAGAAATCAGGTGTAACCCTTCTGCCCGTCAGAGTTGGCAGCAACAAGGGCCGAGTTCAATATCTAGGGGATTCATTCCAATAACACAATGCAAACCAGCTCGAGCCCCCACCCAGTGACCTGGGACAAATATATACCACCCCTGCTGGGCGCCTCCAAGAGGCAATACTTCCCCTCTCGCAAACACATAGTCTGAGTGTAGCAAAAAGCCTTTTAATAACAGAGAGAAACAATGTGGCATTATGTTGGGGAAACACCACCAACAGGATTCGTAACACAACCCATGAGCAAAAAAAACCCACCCCAAGCAAATTGGGGCATGCCCTTTCCCTTTGGTTCTTGAGTCCAGCAACCCCAAATCACCCAAAGTCCCAAAAGTCCAATGACCCAAAAGTCTCTGTCCCTGGTCAGGGCAGGCCCAGAGTTCTAAAGTTTATCTGCAGAGCTTTACCTCCCAACCTGGGTGGAGACGGGGGGAGGGGGGGGGAGAGGTAAGGGGCACCATACATGATCTGAAGCTGACTGCCCCACAGCTCCATAGGCCTTCGCTCCACTCAGCCAGCCGCCCCACGAACTGCTCCGCGTCCCACAAGCAGCTCCTGCCGTCCTATGAACTGCTCCACAAGCCTGTCCACAAGGCACTCCAGCCGTCCTGCAAACTGCTCCACAATATATCTTCAGGCTCCCCCACTACCTAACACAATGCTCAGTGATTTCAGCTCTTAGTCAGTTCAGCTCTTTGGTGAATTCAGCTTGTAGCAGGGGAGCCTCAGTGCTGGTGCACCATTAGCCCACAGTGAGCTCAGCAGCCTGTAACTAGACTCCTAATGGAATCAAAATTAACTCTGATATTCCACAGTGGAGAGAGGAGACAGTGCAATTAACATGTAAGGGGCCCATGCCACCAAGTATTAATACTTGTCCCCAGCCTCTCTCAATTCACAGAGTTTTGGAACCCATGACCCTTGCCTAGCGAGTGCTACTTAGTTGATGGTGAGTCCCTCCAGCATAACAAAAGGCCAAGTACAGTTCCAAGCACAGTTCCCATAATCAGGGTAATAACAATTTATTCTTCCTGCCCCAATAACAGAGACACTGGGGATCCCACAGCAGCCAAAGTGACCATTTGGGCAGCTATGGCCTCATTCTAGGCGGGGTGGGTGTGCCTATGCAAATGAGATTGGCCCCTGAAGTTCTTTTCCACAACTTGCCACTCCTCACCACCAGATGTCAGGGTGGAGCTCATCCTGACACTGCTTACATCGGAATATCACAATGCAGCTGAAATGAAAGGATTTCGAATTGTGCTATCAAAGCGGTTATGAAAAAAGAGATCAAATCAACCAGAATCCCACAGAAGAACTGTTCAAAAGATTAGCCAGATATGAAGGCAGCACTGGAAGTACCTCATGAGCAGCAGCTGCAAGTACATCCAGACAACCAAAGCTGCAGGAGCAAAAGGAAAGCTTGCTCTGACGGGGCCAAGCTCTACCACCTCCCTCTTATGTGGCACCCATCAATAATGATGTGTGGGGGAGGCCAGTGGTACATGCCACCATGCAGAGAGAGTTTGGAAAGATTAATCAAGTAATGTTAATTGATACGGGTGCCACTCATCTGTACCAAAGCAACTCCAGAGGCCAAAGAATTTCCTGTACAAGAAGTTAAGATCCTAGAAGGGTACAACGGAAAAGGAAGTGTTGTCCCCTTTTATAAAACCCATTATGTGTACAATTGGCAAATTGATTACTGAGGCCACATTCAGAATTCAAGCTCTAGATGGGCACAGTATTCTTGGCGCTGACATCTTGAAAAGGCTGAATTTGGTGGTTGACCTACCCAACAGAATGCTAACCCAAGTTAAGGATAGAGAACGAGGCTTCACTGTCCCCACAGTTGCAGCCTTGAAGGTCCTGGAGAACATGGAAATACCCAAGTGGCAGGAAGCAGTCATGAAGGTAACAAACCAGTACCCTAACGCTTTTGCTACCAATAAGCTCCAATGTGGAAGAACTGAGGCTGAGGTGGTGGTTGTGGGTCCAGATCCCAAACCCCAGAAGCAGTCCAAGTATTATCGGGAAGCCGAGGAGGGGATCAAGGACACCATCAGTACTCTCATGAACCAAGGAGTATTGGTTGAGATTGCAAGCATCTGCAACTCTCCTATTTGGCCTGTTTTAAAAGTGGACAAAGTTACTGGAGGTTAACAGTCAATTATAGAGAACTAAAGTGAGTAACACCAAGGCTAACCCCAGTAGTAGCGAAGTTTCGTGAAATAATGGTGTCCATTGCTGCAGGTGCACAATGGTTCACCATTCTAGACTTAGCGAGCGCTTTCTTTTCCATCCCATTACACGGTAATCATCAACTTACCTTCAGCAGGGTACCCCAACAGTACCATAACGCACCCTCACTGTGTCACAAGTTCATGTCCAAAATGTGGGAACATCTTAAAGACAAAAAAAAATATATAAGTTATACGGATGACATCTTAATTGCCACTGTAGCTAGAGAGAAAAAGTCCTGGATGCTGTCCTATATAAGGTATAAGAAACTAGCTTTTTTATTAGTCCCACCAAAGCTCAGATACTGCAACAAAAAGTACCATACCTCGGAATGGAACTGGGCATACATGAACATCGACCAGATGCCAACAGGGTCAAATTAATTTGCAGATTGCCTTCCCCACAATACATATCAGCATTGAGGTAATTTCTGGGCCTCACCGGATTTTCCCGGGACTTCTTTGAGGGGTATTCTGAAGTTGCACAACCCCTTTATGCTTTGCTTAGAAAGGGCCAGGAATGGACTTGGGGTGAAAAGGAGAGGTTTTTGCCATTTTGCCAGCTGAAGCAAGCCCTTGTCCAAGCACTGGGCATAACCTCAGCCCAGCAAACCCTTTCAACTCCAATTAGGAACAACAGAGAAGGAACTCAGCAAAGTTTTGATGCAGGACAACAGAGTGGGACTAAAACCAGTCGCCTTTGGATCAAAGGCACTACGGAAAATTGAAAAACGATATTCGCCGTGTGAAAAAGAACTGCTTCCATTAACATGGGTATTGAGACACTGGGAAGACCTGATAGGTATGCCCCCCCTTGTATTAAAAACTATTTACACACCTATCCATTATATACTATCAGGACAAATCAACGAAGGTAGGATGCCAAATCCTCGGTTGGCTGGTTAGACTTTAAGTCTTTTAAACAGAGGCATTGAAGTGGATAAGGCACAAACTCTCTAGGTAGTCCCCTATGCCAGGGGTTCTCAAACTGGGGGTCAGGACCCCTCAGGGGGTTGCAAGGTTATTACATGGGGGGTTATAAGCTGTCAACCTCCACCCCAACCCTGCTTTGCCTCTAGCATTTATAATAGTGTTAAATATATAAAAAAGTGTTTCAAATTTATAAGGAGGGGGTCGCACTCAGACTTGCTATGTGAAAGGGGTCACCAGTAAAAAAGTTTGAGAGCCACTGCCCTATGCGCTGCTAACTCACAGGGAGGATTACAAGTGTGCAGTGCTGTTCGAAGACCCTAATAAGCTGGAATCACCAATCACAAGAAAGTCTTTATGCCCTTAGGGTTAACTTTGCCTGCAGTTCATTTAGAATGCTTAGCTTTCATAGTTTCACTCACGGCAGGTTGGAATGCATGGGTAAAAATTGTGGTGCTGGAAGCATCTGCCCCTAGAATTTATAAAAGCAATACAGTTGCAACTATTCTAGAAGGGTGGGAACTGGACTAGGAGTTTTAAATACTATTGGTGAGCAAGTCCTAGCTAGTAAAATAGGAGCGCCAGGAAAAGATATTGCTTCCTTGTCCAACCCACTAACCACCTCCTTCAACCAGCTCAGTGTTACCGAGTACAAAATCGCTAGTGTGCTACCAGGGTGGCTGCATTATTAATGCAATAGGCACATTTCAGTCAAACTTCTCAATGGCACTTGCTTGTGCCCAAGCTCAGGCATGGATATTAGATGTGGCCAAAAGCATAATAAGGGATGGACTCAACAGGTTAATTCCGGCTGAGCTCAGAAACATCTTATGGAGAAACGTCACAAACCCATTTAAGCAACACCACAAAGCTTGGTGGAAGCTGGTAAATTTCTCTTATATCCACAGCAACCAGACCATCATTGCCTATGTGTTAACAGTAGCCGATGCACAAAAGGAATGGGTTTATCCATAGGTGCCAATTGGGCTAAACCTTAATGACTCTATCCTGTTTCCCATGGAACTAAATAAGTGGGGAAAAGAACAGTATATACATTAGTGTCAATCTGCAATCATGTGTGGAGGAAAAAGGGATAGGCTACTCGTGTGGCTCTGGGGTGATAGAGGACTCACATATCTGTTTAAACCCCACAAAGGGAAGGTGCTATTATCAGCTCCGACCATATATTTTTAACTAATCTGCCCTTGTGTTAATAGATTCACAATGGATTTGCTTATGAAGTTGGTGTAAAGAATTTGTGGTAAATTTTTATTACAAAATACCCCATGACCCCTATGCAAATATATGTTTATGTTCAGTATTTTCTATCGTTGGGTGCAATATTAACTTTACAATGCATGAGGTTAATGTACAAACTGTCCAAGCCAATTACCTGTTGTATCAGCATACTGCACCAATCCATCTAAGTGTCAACATTTTGGTGCTTAGGCAGATAGTGCAGCATCCTGATTTAAGACGGCACCTAAAGCAATTACAGAAAGATAGTAAGGAGGTTATGGTGACTGTTCATCATTCCTCACAACAAATCCAAAGAATTTTAAGGAGGATACAGAGGGAAACGGCTTCTTCCCACTGGTGGGTAAACCTCTTTGGCAGCCCTACAAATTTCAGCAGAGGATGGGAAATCTTACAGTACTCTGTCATTGTATTATTAATAATTCAAGTGTGAATTGCTGTGTATGTAATATTGTTAACATTTTGGGTTAGAAGAAGGGTAAGAGCAGTAAACTATAACTGTTAAAAATTAATTCCTTCAAGAATAGTGTAAAAGTTAATTGTAATCCTAGGTTAAGTTAGTAAGTCTATATACAACATTGTTAGAGGTATGATAGCATAGAAGGTCTAAAGCCATTCTAACTGTCAAAGAGGGGAATTGTTGGGGATTTTCACCATTTTGTTTTCTTGTTGTCTTTTACCTTCCATTTGACGCTCTTTTTGAGACGCACAGGGCCACAATTTTTCAAAGCCCCGAACAGCACAACTACATTGATCTCATTTAAATGTAGATCTGACCTAACAGCTGCTAGTGCATCTAAACAGAGATACCAATCTCCATTGAGGGGTCAGCATTCCATTTAAGTTACCAGCCTGGAATTTGGCTAGGTTATTATTCACGCACTGCTCACAGCAAGTTTGATGATTCAAAAATAAAGAAGTCCACAAAGTTCCTGCCCCAGCAAACTTACAGTCTAGTTTTCAGACAGGACAGATCAGACACAAGTAGTGCACAACCATTCAGGTATGCATGGAGGTGATGTAAAACTCTATTGGTAGCAGTGGTTTTAAAAAACTGTGAAAGAATGTTTTGAGGAGTTTGAAGAGGTGGGGGAAAGGAAGATTAATCCACCTACTGTTATGAATGGATCAACAAATCCATCTAGGTTCAGCAAACTTCCTTTTTAATTGGTTTTCTCTCCAAGGAACCAGTCAACACTCATCTGCAGGTCTTTGCTTTCAGAAGAGATCAAAACATATTCCACACTCAATACTGAGTGAATAATTTAGGGACATGGGTTGGAACCACAAGGAAAAGTGAAAGAATGTATGGTAAGCAAAAATAGTGGGCCAGCTCCTCAGCCAGTGTTAATTGGCATATCTCCATTGATGTCAAAGGAGCTATGCCAATTTACAATAGCTGAGGTTTGTCCCAGTACTTTTAGATAATTAGGAACTTCTTAGCTAAGCCCTCAGGACTTTGTAAATTCCACAGCTATAAAGATCCCATGACTTTCTACATTCCACAGATAGAGACAGTTTCTTTCCATGTGAAAGAATTTTTAAAAGATTCCTGTATCACACTCTCTCTCTCACACCCGACCCTTTTCAAATCTCCCTGCTCCCATCTCATCGACAACAGATCATTTTACAGATTGCTTCCAACAAGAATCCCTAACTCCAAAGTTACACTGAGAGGAAGACTTTTGGGGCCCATCCCAATTCTGATGGATGACAACAGCAAATAAGATATTCACTTGGGGTAAATCGGCATGGCTCCATTGAAGTCAATGGAGTGATGTTGATATATACCAGCTGATGACTCAAAGTCATTTCAGTGGTGAAAGATTTAGGCCCCTGATGATTACAGAAAAAAAGAGAAGTGGGAACTTAGCAATAGATATTAAAAGTTGTCTTTGGTCAAACTTTCTCATCGCCCAATAGCTGTACATTATGGTATGTGCTGGTTGTTGCCCATCGGCCACCCCAAGCTTGCTGTATTTCAACTGTGATTGTGTGTGTGTGCGCAAGTGTATTCATTCTCAAAGCAAGGTTTAAAGATCAGTGTTTCAAAAGCTGTTTTGAAATAGACCAGATGCTGGAAAAACAACATTATTTTATAAAAGTATAGAATTTTGTAGTGAAAACCTAGCCCAGGAGGTCCTTCCTGATCCCCACTGCCACATAATCCTTCCTTGTCTATTACCATGCCACCTCATTTCCATCTCTTAGTGGCGCTCCATCCTGGCCGCTGTGGATGTGGGGGCCCTCTGCACCAACGTTCCACATGGGGATGGACTGCAGGCCGTTGGGAACAGTGTCCCCAATGATGTCACGGCAAACCTGGTGGCTGAACTTTGTGACTTTGTCCTCACCCATAACGGTTTCACATTTGGGGACGATGTGTGCCTTCAAATCAGCGGCACTGCTGTGGGTGCCTACGTGGCCCCAGAATGTGCCGGCAGTTTCATGGCTGGCTTGGAGTGGCACTTCCTTGGCTCTCGTCCCCTGGTATCCCTGCTCTGCTTGCGCTGCATTGATGACATCTTCATCATCTGGACCCATGGAAAAAAGGCCCTTGGGGAATTTCACCATGATTTCAACAATTTCCATCCCACCATCAACCTCAGCCTGGACCAGTCCACAAAAGAGATCCACTTCCTGGACACTGCGGTGCTAATAAGCGATGGTCATATAAACACCACCCTATACCGGAAACCTACTGACCACTGTACTTGCCTGCATGCCTCTGGCTTTCATCCGGACCACACCACACGGTCCATTGTCTACAGCCGGGCTCTACGATGCAGCCGCATTTGCTCCGGCCCCTCGGACAGAGACGGACACCTACAGGATCTCTGTCAAGCGTTCTTGCAACTGCGGTGCCCACCTACTGAGGTGGAGAGGTGGATTGGCAGAGCCAGAGGAGTGCCCAGAGGTTGCCTACTGCAGGACAGGCCCAACAGGGAGAGTGACAGATCGCTGCTGGCCATCGCCTTCAGCCCCCAACTGGAGCCTCCGGCGCATCATCGGGGGTCTACAGCCTGTCCTGAGGGATGGCCCATCACTCTCGCGGATCTTGGGAGGCGGGCCACTTTTGCTTACAGACAGCCCCCAGCCTGAAGCGGGTCCTCGCCAGCAACCACGCACCACATGGCAAGAACACTGGAGCCTGTCCTTGCAGCAGAACCGGTTGCCCACCGTGTCCACAAATCTACTCAGGGGACACCATTGCGGGGCCTGATCAAATCAGCCACACTGTCAGAGGCTCGTTCACCTGAGCAACTACCAATGTGGTGTACGCCATTGTGTGCCGGCGGTGCCCCTCTGCCATGTACGTTGGCCAGGCTGGACAGTCTCTACATAGAGGAATGGATGGACACAAATCAGACGTCAAGAGTTGTAACATTCAAGAACCAGCCGGAGAGCACTTCGGTCTCTTTGGTCACTCAGTTGCAGACCTAAAGGTGGCGATTCTTCAACAAAAAAACTTCAGGAACGGGCTCCAATGGGAGACTGCTGTATTGGAGTTAGTTTGCAGGCGGGATGCAACTGGCTTCGGCTTGGGTGGAGACTGGGAGTGGAGGTGTCATTGCATGGTGTGAAACTATTTCCCCTTGTTTGTTTCCCCTCCTGCTGTTCTTGTCGGCTGCTGGAGGTGGCCCACCTTGATTGTCACTACAGGGGGTTCTTCCCCCCCACTCCCCTGCTGTGGCTTGCCTTTCCTGGTCACTCTTGTTGTGGTCTGTGTGGTGGCACCCATTGTTTCAAGTTCTCTGTGTATATGGAGTCTCCCCACTGTTTTCTCCACTGTGTGCATCCGATGGGGTGGGCTGTGGCTCACGAAAGCTTATGCTGTAATAAATTTGTTAGTGTCTGCGGTGCCACAAGTACTCCTTTTCTTTTTACGGATACAGACTAACACAGCTGCTACTCTGAAGCTTCCTCTTTGTGACTCAACCCTCCAGCCAGGTCACTATGTGGTTTCCCCTTCCAAGGTACAGATCTACTCTCTCCAGACCTACTGTCCATACAATGCCACTCCATCAGTGGCTTGTAGGGGAATCCAAGCCCACCTACTACTTCAGGTTCCAACCCAGGGACCCTACAATACACAGACAAGGTCTGCTCCATCCCCAATCTTGCTGCTCTCTCCCTGAGCTGCTTCCTACTCCAGCTCCCATTGGCTTTCTTCTCCATCCTTCTCTCTTCCACATACACCCTTCCCTCAGGGCAAGGCTCCCAAGGGTTACCTCCCTAATGTATAGAGGATGGCTGCAGACTTCCACCCTGCCACCAATTTCTGTTGCCAGCTGCCTGGCTTTAAACTAGCCCAGCCCATACCTGCTCAGCTGAGCTTCATCTTCTGATCAGGAGTTGCTTTGCCAGCCTAAATTCCTCATGTGTGACCTATCACACTAACTGGCCCTTTTTCAGCTTCCTTAACATTTTCAGTGCTGGTGTATGGTGAACACCCATCACAGTGCCATACACATGTAAACCTATGCCATCATAACAACAATCACCACACTTCATAAACAACATGCAGACCAATCAGTCCACTTCTATCTGGAGAAAGATTCTTTTACTCCACCAACATATCACTGCCAGAGAATATTTATGGAATTCTGACATGTTACAAAGTACCGAAGGGTTATTTTCCTTTCGCTATCTTTATTGAACATTATAAACACAATTTAAAAATCAACAGTGTATATCCAATAGGATATTTCCATTGCAAAACAAAACAAGTGGGCAGAGTTGGATAAATTGAGGGGGATGGTAATGAATGATGAAGGGTCATATAGCGCGATCGTATTTATTTGTTTTTGTTTGTTTTTTTAAAGGAGTGCCCAAAATTTTTAAATGGGTTGGTATATACAGTCCTCTGAAGGGGATCCCTGCTCCATCAAGTCTTATGATGCCCATCAGAGGGGATCCTGTCCCACAGACATTTGCAAGTCCATAGTCTGGGGGCATTTTGATCTAGGGATTTAGGTCAGGCCTAGCAGTGGGATTACTTGTGAGGGTAGAAAGCAGGATTTTGCTACTAGTGTAGAAATATATACACAGATCTATTTCTGTACCGCTAAAATAGAGCCACTTCTGGAGCTAGGGAGATGGAACCCAACCAGTGCACACTGCCCTACACAACAGCAGGGAGATATTTTAGCAAAAGGACTTTGAGCAAACACCCCTTCTTACAAAATGCATCTTTAATGTCCACACACAGCAAGCAGAACTCCAGTTTACAAGAGACTGGGATCATTCAAGATGAAGAGAGCTATCTGAAATGAACACATTCTTAACTTCAAATTCTTCTGATTCTTCTCCAGTTACCAAACATTAGCAACTTAGTGTAATTTTGGATCTCATTTTCTGTAGATTCCATTCAGAACAACAACATAATAAACTGCTTCTGTAAGAAGGTACTTTAAAGCACGATCCATTGGCTCCAACAGGCCAAAGCCTTAAGTGGGAAAAAAGCCAGTCTTTTAGTGTTTAATTGTAAGAAATAAATAGGTTATAGTAATAAACTCCAAAGACAATAGATTTCGTGAGGCTGATTCTCTCCCTCACCAGAGCACTGTACCATTTAGTTAAACAGGACGCTTCCATTGAAGCAACCTCTACAGACATTCCTGTTTTAAATGTGTAAGCAATCAGTGACGATGAACTGCAATAGTTTTTTTAATATCCTGCCCTTTTGTGTTACTCCTTATTTTGCCCAGATTTCGCTAAGAACAATTTTTTAGCTTTAACAGATGACAGGACATCTTGTCCACTGCACTGTCTCTGGAAAACATCATTACATAAGAGTCAAAAAAGAATTAGGTGCCCAATTCTCACTGAAAGTCAATGGGAGCGGGGTGCATAGCTGCCCTTCGAAACCTCCCCTTAACATTGTTAGTAGTATTATTGAATTGATACGCGATCCTTCTTTAAAATCCTGTACCAAAACACTGACCACCTCTAAGCAGCAAAAGTAGCACACTGCTCGTGCTGTTGACTGCAGAGGGGACAAGTCTGCACCCTACTTGGATGCACCCAGCTTGCTGAGAATGCTGTTTCATATGCTCACCTTCTAGACGGGGGCTCTGAAGCAAAATGTGCTGCCAAGAGCACCAGCAAGGTATATAGGGTTTACGGAATGAGTCAATTTTATTCCAAGCCAGCTGAGGTTGAGTTCATGTTTGGCCTCTTGGTTTTTGAGATGGAATGCACTGATTTGTGTCTCTGCTGGTGTTACCCACCAGAGGGAAGGGTGGTAGAATCTGGCCCCATGGAAAGAAAAAAATCTTACTAATTCAACCTGGGGGGAAATATCCTCTCTCATGAGAAATCCTATTTTTAATTTTAAAACTTGTCCCCAAACCGACAGGCATTGCCAGTCATTGCAATTATGTTCTGTCATGAACTGTTTTCTATAAACTCTAATAGCAAATTATGTTGTATCTGTGTTTTCGATTTTCCATTTTGGGGTGATTTATCTGAACATGCAGGAAAATGGAGTGGGTGGGTGAGATTCTGTGGCCTGCACTGTGCAGGAGGTCAGACTAGATGATCATAATGGTCCCTTCTGACCTTAATATCTATGAATCTATGAAAATGACTGAAGAAAGAACGAATGCAAAGTGTCAGCGAAAGAGCACGCACATTGACTAACTCTGTAAAATTTTACCTCAGGCACAATAGCGGCAGCTTCACAGTGGCCCCCCACAGCAGCCGGCTTTAAAGGTGCAGTACATAGCAAACAGAACATCATGTGCTTTTAGTTAGTTTGCTTGATGTAAATCACAATTTCTTAACTCAATAGAAGCTTTAAAAGTATACCGGTTTAGGGCGTGGAATGACAGCTTCATATTTAAATCAATAGTTTCAGAGCTCACATATGGTCTTAAATCTTTCACTATGGTTTTTTTGGGGTTTTTTGTTGGTTTTTTTTTCATTTTAAAACAGGTTTTAATTTGTGAGTGTGAATTTAGCATTTGTGCAACAGGTTGGCTTGACAGCCTGGGGAAATGAAGTGCTCTAGACAATGTTGCCTAGGGGATAAATCACGTGACTGGGAATCCATTGGACCAGCCGCTCCACTTCTCTATGCCTCAGTTTCTACAACTGTAAAATGGTAACGATGCCTGTCTCCTTTCTGAAGTGTTTTGAGATCTATTGATGGAAAGAACTGTATATGAGCAAGGTATTATTATTTACTAACTAAACAGGTACAGCTTGAGAAGTAGCAGTACAAGTTTCCACTCCACTAATGTGGTTCAAACCTGATATTGCAGTACTATCTTTAGGTTTCAGAGTTTAGCTCATCTCCATCTCAGTACAACCCAGGACCTCTTTCCAGACACTGGCAGCGGCTATGCCAACTAGTACCAGTTGTGGTGTTCTTTTTTGAGAGACATTTAGCTATCTTCCCACTGGGAACTGGACTGAGGCCACCAAACAGACACCAGATGGTAACAAAGTTCAGGCACTACCAACAGGGGTGCATTTTCCCCTTATTTTTTCACTTTTAACTGGGTATTTAATATTAGAAAAGACAATGTGTTAGAGTCCAATCCAAAGCCCAGTGAAGGTAGTGGGAGCCTTTCCACTAACTTAAATAGACATTGGATCAGGTACTAAGTGCCTTCTGTTACAACATTTACCTGAAAAATGCTGATTTTTTATAAACATTAGGGCCAGATTTTCAGCTACACGGTTTTATATCAGTGAGGGATTGGGGCCATTTAAGTACTTGTTCTGAACGGTGGCTGCACAGTGGCAGAACGTGGTGCTTTCAACGTGAGTAACAACAACCTATTGCAGGAGCGGACTTGGGAATTCATACTTCAAGATGGAAGAAACTGGACATTACAAGACTGGGTACAAGACAATTAAATCACCACCTCAACTACACCCGAAGTCAATGGAAGGTTTGCAACTGCTCCATCACTTTCCCCCCAACACCTCCATCAGCTGCACAAATTTTGGCCACATAGCAGCTCTTCTGCAGAAGGATTGGTGGCAGCTTTATAGTGCCCTGGTAACACACCCTCTCCCCTCTTTGTACACCATTTCCTCAAACCCCGTTGCAGCACGATTCATGCCCAACTGCTCTGTGGAAAAGAGGGGAGCATATGAGCTACTGTATAACAGCTGGGCATTGGGCACAGTCATCAGTAATTTTTTTCATTTCAAATCATTCACAAGCTGCAATTACACTAAAAAGTCCATTGTTCATACTGTGGTTATATTACCATCATCACAAAAGTGAAACAGAATTAAGCTTGCCTGTGCTTTCTTGACCTAGGAGCCAAGTATGTCTGGCTGTGCCCCGAGCACTTAATAAAGCTGTCTATTAGTTCACAGAAGAGTATCTCTCCATATTGTTTGGGCAGGTATAATTTCACTGCACGACAGCACAAGCTACAAACACAAAACTGTCATTACAATATGTTGGCTCTTTTACATGTGCTAGATCTGTGCAACCTTATCTACTCGGCAGCTCAGCCATGGCCAGAGGCTACCAGACTAGAACAATGAAAACAGAATCACCGGAGAGAAGATAAATGGCCACTGACCATCCCTGTTATGGCTCCCATTTTCATAGACTTGGTAAGGTCTCATCCAAAGCCAGTTTAACCAAGGCATGATGTTGCTGATACTATCTCTGCAGCTGTTGCTAGGATACTGGCCAGCCATAACAGCAACTCCTGAAGAATAGCAAAGTGTCAGTCTGGGTTGTCCTCCTGGGAAAATCACTGACGCTACTGGACAACACAGAGTCTTGCTTCTTACCTTTCTCACTTCACTTCTACAGGAGGTTCTATGTTAAAGTTGTTGATGCTGTTTCAATACGCTGCCAGTGGCACTGGTTCCCCAATTGCCTGCTCACATTCATAGTCAAGCCTGTGGTATTTGACAGAAACAACATTTCCAGGGTATAAGCAAATAATTTTAAGAGCTGGTCTTTAGAAATCCATTTCTCATAGTGCATCCAGAGAAAATAAAGGGATTAATTCTCAGATTAAAAATTCTCTACAAAATTAAAGAAATAGCCTGTCTGATTAAATGACTACATAGGTCTAGCCTGTGTCTTTCTCTGTGCTGTTGCACCAGGGCAAGAGAAAACAAGGAGTTATTCCCCATTTCCCTCCACTCTCGGCCTACTGCCAGGACAGCAGGAGTCCTTGCATCTAGGCAGTGTAAGGATGGCCCAATCCTGTTGGTACAATTCCTTGCAGAGCTCCTGCTGGAGAAGGAAGGCTCACCACTGCCAACACAGGGCTGTGGCTTAATGTGACAACTTGTTTCCTTGTATTCTCCCATCTGTCTGTATCTACCTGTTGTCTCTTGTCTCTCGTCTTATAGTTTTATAGTATGGTAAGCTGGGCACAAGCAAACAATGTGTGTTTTAACATGACTATCTGTAAATTGGACAAAGACTGTAGGCCATACTTATGGAATGGAGGACTCTATCCTGGGAAGCAGTAACTCTGAAAAAGATTTAAGAGTAATAGTGGATAATCAGCTGAACATGAGCTGCCAGAGTGACCCTGTGGCCTCAAGTAGAAGAGGTTAGTTTACTTCTGTATTTGGCACTGATGCAACCTCTGCTGGAATACTGCGTTCAGTTAAGGAGTCCACAATTCAAGAAGGATGTTGAAAAACTGGAGAAGGTTCAGAGAAGAGCCACAAGAATGATTAAAGGATTAGTGATAGACACAAGGTGCTCAATATGTTGAATTTAAACAAAGAGTAAGTTAAGGGGAGACCTGATCACAGTCTAGAAGTACACGCATGGGGAACAAATATTTAATAATGGGCTCTTCAATCTAGCAGAGAAAGTTATAACAGGATCTAATGGCTGTAAGTTGAAGTTAGACAGTTCAGAAATAAGGTGTACATTTTTAACAGTGAGGGTAATTAACCATTGGAACAATTTACCAAAGGTCATGATGGATTCTCCATCATTGACAATTTATAAAGCAAAACTGGATCTTTGTCTAAAAGTTCTGCTCTAGGAATTATTTTGGAGGCATTCTATGGCCTGTGTGACTAGATGATCACAGAGGTTCTTTCTGCCCTTGGAATCTGTGAATCAATATAAGCACTTTTATACCGGTATACCTGCATCTATGCTAAAGAAAGGTTTCTGCTTTAACTATGTTATAGTTAAAGTAGCAAAAAACTTAAGTGCTATTACCAGGGCCGGCTCTAGGTTTTTGCTGCCCCAAGCAAAAAATTTGCCACCCCAATCTCAGATAGGGCTGGGGCTTGCAGACAGCGCTGGAAGCGGAGGGAGTGATGTCACCCCAATATAAGGGGTGGCACAAGGCAGCGCAGCAGCCAGTGCGTAGATCAGGCGGCACAGCCCTGGCTCCCCGGCAGGACTTGCCCTCTCCTCCCCAGGTAGCGGCTGGGCCCTGGCAGCTCAGCATCCCTGGCTGGGGCTTCCCCTTCCCGCTGTGGCTGGGGACGTGGCGCTCTCACCCTGTCTAAGTGGCACAGCTCCGAGAGTGCAACTGCCCCGAAAAAAGAAAAAAAAAAAGGGTGGCCGGAATGCCGCCCCTGGAAATTTGCCGCCCCAAGCACGTGCTTGCTTTGCTGGTGCCTAGAGCCGGTCCTAGTTATTACATAGCAAGGGTGTATAACAGGATCAGGATTTCACCCTTCTTCTTGAAGTCAATGGGAGTTTTGCTACTGACTTCAGCTGGCCAGGATTTTACCCCAGGACTAGTCTGTACTAGAAGAACTATATGGAGGAGATTGCAAAGTGCCTCTCTGCCCAAAGACAGTGCTATTAGTGTGATCAGCACAGTTGTGTAATCAGTTTTATGTGCAATAAATTTAAAGCATATAATTATTTAACATAAAAAATAAAATAGAGAAGGAGGAGACCTTTTCTATAAAGTCACATATAATTCTGCAGAACAAACTATTTTTAAATGAAGTACAGTATATGTGGATTTTAAAATACTCCTTTAACAGTTTAACTTAGGTGTGTTTTAATTAAATCTACAGAAATATGAGCAAATTAAACAACTGTTCAAGAGGATGCACAGATTTTTACTCTTGCACCTGACATGAGGATCTGTTGACCCATTGTTAGCCGACGGCCAAGGATGTTTGGTGAGGTGCCAGCTATGCCCGTTTATACCATCCGTGACTTTAACCGCTAGGACGCACTGTCCCTTCGCGGCGGGCAGCCCGGGCTAGGCTGACAGGTGCCCCAATGGCAGCACTAAGAGCCTCTCCACACCCGTGACTTTAACTGCTAGAGCTCAGAGCTCCTTCGCAGCGGGCAGCCAGGATTGACTGACAGGTGCCCCAAGAGTTTGCCCCGTGGAGGCGGCACAACTCAACGCTAGGCTCTTAGTACTCTCACCTAATGGCCAGGCTTTAGAGCCAAAGCGGCTGAGGTTCTTTAATTGTGTTGGCTGCTTTACAGTAAACCAGAAAAAACAAGTCAGGCTTATGCACAAATGGTTACCAAAATTTATTAAGCTAGATTCTAATCATGTGGTTACAAAATTGCTAGTGCCTACTTATTTAAATGTAGAGATGTTACACACACAAACAAGTTACAAAACTGAAGCCACAATCCCAAAGAAAGAAAACAAAGTATAGAGCTCTATTTCAAAATATGTGTACACTAAAGATAGGAGATCAGGTGTGGGTGCTTCTTACCCTCCTTGCATCTCTCGATTCCAGCGGTACGAAGCCAGGATCGGTCACTCAATTCCACGGAAAGACGAATAAGGGACAAGGCTTAGGGACCCTCTTAGCTGCAGAAGCCTTGGGAGGCTGTCACTTATCTGACCAGCAGATAGATAGTGAAAAGCACTCCAAAATCATGGTGCTGTAGGTCCCCTACTTATACCTCTGTACTCCTTTATTCTCTTTCTCCTTTCTTATGCCAAATTGAGGCTGGTCTGTCAGGGTGACGCCAGCTTTCACAAGAGTAGTTTACACTTGCAAGGGAGAGAAACAATAAGTTTCGACTACTGGACATTTCTTTTATCAGGGTAAATATTTTCCCACCTAGGATGTTGGTGTGCGTGCATCACACTATTTAGTAGGGGCTAAGAGCCATGTCTGTCACAGGGCCTCTGCCTGCTGTGAGCTTAATCGTTGTATATGTTCCCAGAGGCACATTGTAGCAGCACACCTGTGCTTTTCACAGCTTCAAAGGCTGTGCTGGAATATATGTTAAGTGCCCTGTTCCTGCTTCCTCCTGTGTTTCCAGCAATGCTGGTCTGAGGGGGGGAGGGGGGGCTGGCTCTCTGGCTACACCCATGTTTTCTATATTCATATTATATTTTTCAATAGTCAGTTTGTTTACAACCATTTATCTGGGCTTTGAAGGAATATATTCAAGAAGGCACAATTAATAAGTTTTGCAGAGGTTATAAATGTAAATGATGTAATAAGCAGAAGACACATGGATCAATAAAGGCAAATGAACACAGAAAAAGTAACAGACTATTATTACTTTGATAGTTGGAAATCAAACTTGTATCAATACATCTGTTTGTAAAAAATGTATTTTAACAATAGATGTGGGAGTACAGAAGAATAAGTATAAAGTTTGTAGGTCCTTTAGTTTACATATATTTAATTTTTGTGTACTAGATTTTGAGACTTAGAAGATGGAGTGACGGGCATAGATACAAACAGTGAACACAGTTGTTTGAATTTACTGTTTCACATAAGCAATCCCTACAAGCCGCTGTGCATTATGTAACGTGGAAGGTGCTTGTTTGGTTTTTGTAACAGGTTACCACAACAAAGATATAACAGGAAGTGTAATCTGAGACACACGTTCCAGGAGCAAAGCTGATTCAGAGATCTTTCATCCCCGCACAGCACACTTTGTTCCTGACACTGGGCTGTCAGTACAGCTCCCTTGGCAGATGGTATATGCAGTGTCATTGGTGGAGGGAACTGTGCACTTGATATAATAGCAACTGAAGCCAAAATAAGATATACAGTACTTAACTTGCAATTGTAACTGTTCACCTTCGCTGTTCAGCTAGTGAATCCACCAGATAAATAGTCTTTCAGCTTGTCTACACTACGGCACGGGGTCAATCTAAGATACGCAACTTCAGCTACGTGAATAGCGTAGCTGAAGTCGACGTACTTAGATCAACTTACTTAGATCTAGTGGTGTCTTCACTGCGGTAAATCGACAGCTAACACTCTGCCATCGACTCCGCTTGCGCTTCTCGTTCTGGTGGAGTACCGGAGTCAACAGGAGAGCACTCAGCGGTTGATTTATCGCATCTTTACTAGATAATCAACTCTCCCCCTCAAACTGGATTGATCGCTGCCCTCTGATCCAACACGTAGTGTAGACAAGCCCTTAGTATGACCATCCCCCACCCATCTTATTCCAATTGTTTCAAACATGTTCAGAAGTCCCTGGGAAAGTCATGTAGCTCTTATTGTGGCAGGAGAAGATCTCCTAATTTTGTAGGCAGCTCAGCCAATAGCCTTCTTTTCATAGAATCATAGAATATCAGGGTTGGAAGGGACCTCAGGAGGTCATCTAGTCCAACCCCCTCCTTAAAGCAGGACCAATCCCCAACTAAATAATCCCAGCCAGGGCTTTGTCAAGCCTGACCTTAAAAACCTCTAAGGAAGGAGATTCTACCACCTCCCTAGGTAACGCATTCCAGTACTTCATCACCCTCCTAGTCAAAAAGTTTTTCCTAATATCCAACCTAAACCTCCCCCACTGCAACTTGAGACCATTACTCCTCGTTCGGTCATCTGCTACCACTGAGAACAGTCTAGATCCATCCTTTTTGGAAGTTCCTTCCACGTAGTTGAAAGCAGCTATCAAATCCCCCCTCATTCTTCTCTTCTGCAGACTAAACAATCCCAGGTCCCTCAGCCTCTCCTCATAAGTCATGTGTTCCAGTCCCCTAATCATTTTTGTTGCCCTCCGCTGGACGCTTTCCAATTTTTCCACATCCTTCTTGTAGTGTGGGGCCCAAAACTGGATACAGTACTCCAGATGAGGCCTCACCAATGTCGAATAGAGGGGAATGATCACTTCCCTTGATCTGCTGGCAATGCCCCTACTTATACACCCCAAAATGCCATTGGTCTTCTTGGCAACAAGGGCACACTGTTGACTCATATCCAGCTTCTCGTCCACTGTAACCCCTGCAGAACTGCTGCCGAGCCATTCGGTCCCTAGTCTGTAGTGGTGCATGGGATTCTTCCGTCCTAAGTGCAGGACTCTGCACTTGTCCTTGTTGAACCTCATCAGATTTCTTCTGGCCCAATCCTCTAATTTGTCTAGGGCCCTCTGTATCCTATCCCTACCCTCCAGCGTATCTACCTCTCCTCCCAGTTTAGTGTCATCTGCAAACTTGCTGAGGGTGCAATGCACACCATCCTCCAGATCATTAATGAAGATATTGAACAAAACCGGCCCAAGGACCAACCCTTGGGGCACTCCACTTGATATTGGCTGCCAACTAGACATGGAGCCATTGATCACTACCCGTTGAGCCCGACAATCTAGCCAGCTTTCTATCCATCTTATCGTCCATTTGTCCAGCCCATACTTCTTTAACTTACTGGCAAGAATACTGTGGGAGACCGTGTCAAAAGCTTTGCTAAAGTCAAGGAACAACACATCCACTGCTTTCCCCTCATCCACAGAGCCAGTTATCTCATCATAGAAGGCAATTAGATTAGTCAGGCATGACTTGCCCTTGGTGAACCCATGCTGACTGTTCCTGAGCACTTTCCTCTCCTCTAAGTGCTTCAGAATTGATTCCCTGAGGACCTGCTCCATGATTTTTCCAGGGACTGAGGTGAGGCTGACTGGCCTGTAGTTCCCAGGATCCTTCTTCTTCCCTTTTTTAAAGATGGGCACTACATTAGCCTTTTTCCAGTTGTCCGGGACCTCCCCCAATCGCCATGAGTTTTCAAAAGATAATGGCCAATGGCTCTGCAATCACATCCGCCAACTCCTTTAGCACTCTCGGATGCAGCGCATCCGGCCCCATGGACTTGTGCTCGTCCAGCTTTTCTAAATAGTCCCGAACCACTTTTTTCTCCACAGGGCTGGTCACCTCCTCCCCATGCTATGCTGCCCAGTGCAGCAGTCTGGGAGCTGACCTTGTTCCTGAAGACAGAGGCAAAAAAAGCATTGAGTACATTAGCTTTTTCCACATCCTCTGTCACTAGGTTGCCTCCCTCATTCAGTAAGGGGCCCACACTTTCCTTGACTTTCTTCTTGTTGCTAACATACCTGAAGAAACCCTTCTTGTTACTCGTAACATCTCTTGCTGGTTGCAACTCCAGGTGTGATCTGGCCTTCCTGATTTCACTCCTGCATGCCCGAGCAATATTTTTATACTCTTCCTTGGTCATTTGTCCAGTCTTCCACTTCTTGTAAGCTTCTTTTTTGTGTTTAAGATCAGCAAGGATTTCACTGTTAAGCCAAGCTGGTCGCCTGCCATATTTACTATTCTTTCTACACATCGGGATGGTTTGTCCCTGTAACCTCAATAAGGATTCTTTAAAATACAGCCAGCTCTCCTGGACTCCTTTCCCCCTCATGATAGGTTTCAGAGTAACAGCCGTGTTAGTCTGTATTCGCAAAAAGAAAAGGAGTACTTGTGGCACCTTAGAGACTAACCAATTTATTTGAGCATAAGCTTTCGTGAGCTACAGCTCACTTCATCGGATGCTTTGTGTGTATAAAAAGATCTTCTAAACTTTCCACAGTATGCATCCGATGAAGTGAGCTGTAGCTCACAAAAGCTTATGCTCAAATAAATTGGTTAGTCTCTAAGGTGCCACAAGTACTCCTTTTCTTTTTCCCCCTCATGTTATTCTCCCAGGGGATCCTGCCCATCAGTTCCCTGAGGGAGTCAAAGTCTGCTTTTCTGAAGTCCAGGGTCTGTATTCTGCTGTTGTCCTTTCTTTCTTGTGTCAGGACCCTGAACTCAACCATCTCATGGTCACTGCCTCCCAGGTTCCCATCCACTTTTGTTTCCCCTACTAATTCTTCCCGGTTTGTGAGCAGCAGGTCAAGAAAAGCTCTGCACCTAGTTGGTTCCTCCAGCACTTGAACCAGGAAATTGTCCCCTACATTTTCCAAAAACATCCTGGATTGTCTGTGCACCGCTGTATTGCTCTCCCAGCAGATATCAGGGTAAATGAAGTCTCCCATGAGAACCAGGGCCTGCGATCTAGTAACTTCCGTTAGTTGCTGGAAGAAAGCCTCGTCCACCTCATCCCCCTCGTCCAGTGGTCTATAGCAGACTCCCACCATGACATCACCCTTGTTGCTCATGCTTCTAAACTTAATCCACAGACACTCAGGTTTTTCTGCAGTTTCAAACCAGAGCTCTGAGCAGTCATATTGGTCTCTTACATACAATGCAACTCCCCCACCTTTTCTGCCCTGCCTGTCCTTCCTGAACAGTTTATATCCATCCATGACAGTGCTCCAGTCATATGAGTTATCCCACCAAGTCTCTGTTATTCCAATCACATCATAATTCCTTGACTGTGCCAGGACTTCCAGTTCTCCCTGCTTGTTTCCCAGGCTTCTTGCATTTGTGTATAGGCACTTGAGATAACTTGCTGTTTGTCCTGCTTTCTTAGTATGAGGCGGGAGCTCTCCCCTCTCGCGCTCTCCTGCTTGTGCTTCCTCCTGGTATCCCACATCCCCCAGGGCTTTGGTCTCCTTCCCCCGGTGAACCTAGTTTAAAGCGCTCCTCACTTGGTTAGCTAGCCTGCTTGTGAAGATGCTCTTCCCTCTCTTTGTTAGGTGGAGCCCGTCTCTGCCTAGCACTCCTCCTTGGAACACCGTCCCAGGGTCAAAGAATCCAAAGCCTTCTCTCTGACACCACCTGTGTAGCCATTTGTTGACTTCCATAATTCGACGGTCTCTACCCAGGCCTTTTCCTTCCACAGGGAGGATGGACGAGAATACCACTTGCGCCTCAAACTCCTTTATCCTTCTTCCCAGAGCCACATAGTCTGCAGTGATCCGCTCAAGGTCATTCTTGGCAGCATCATTGGTGCCCACGTGGAGAAGCAGGAAGGGGTAGCAATTGGAGGTCTTGATGTGTCTCGGCAGTCTCTCCGTCACATCATGAATCCTAGCTCCTGGCAAGCGGCAGACTTCTTGGTTTTCCCGGTCAGGGCGGCAGATAGATGACTCGGTCCGCCTGAGGAGAGAGTCCCCGACCACCACCACCCACATCCTTCTCCTTTTCTCTGTGTAATGCCTAGAAATTGTGTGCAATATGAAAGATTACATTCTCTTCCCTTTGCTCCTTTTGCACAAAGCAGGTAGTGCAAATGGGATGGAATCTGGGCCTCTCCCACCTGCTGGGAGTTACCATGTTGTAGGGGAATCCCTAGCAGGTGTAGATGAGAAGGTTATTCACCCTGTGCTGTAACTGAGGTTCTTTGAGATGTGTCTCTCTTGTGGGTGTCCACTTGAGGCGATCGTGCGCCGCTGCACATCTAGTCAGAGAATTTCAACAGCAATGCCCAGTCTCATGCCGGCAGTGGTAGTTAACAAGTGGTGTGCAACAAACCTCCCCCAGTTCTTTCTCTATCACCGAGATCCTTCTGAGAACTCTGAAGTAAAGGGGAGGAGGGTGGGTAGTGGAGCACCTGGAATTGGGGGAAGTCTCTCGGACCCTCGACCAAACCCTCAAATTTGATGTTTCGATCCAGATTGTTGCGACATAGGAGGTTGAGATGGGAGAGGCCTATGTCTTGTGGGTATGTGTTGGGGCAGCTGCCCCACACAGGAAGAAGAAGGCGTTAAAAGAAGCACCAGGGAGGCTGCGCAGAACCCACAAATCAGGAAAGGGCTTATTGAACCCACCAATGGGGGAAGGCTTGCTGGAGCAACCAATCAGGGCTGGCAAGGGCCATATATAAAGGGCTGCTCAACAGAGCAAAAGGGAGTCTCTCCCTGGAAGGCAAGGGAGGAGGACTGGCTGCCTGAAGAAGCACCATAGATAGAGCAGTGCTGGGCAGGGGCAGCAGAGTGTGAGGGTGAGCTGCTGGCTGACCAGTGCTAGGCTGCTACAAGGGCTGAGAGGGGCTAGGGCTATGAGGGAAGTGGCCCAGGGAAAATAGGCAGCAGGTTGGAAGAGGGCAGTAGGTGGCTGCTGGCTATAGGGTCCCTGGGTCGGGACCCAGAGTAGCGGGTGTCCTGGGTCCCGCCCGCATCCCGCTTGCCAATGAGGAAAGTGGCCAGTATTCAGACTGCAGTTTTCTCCTGAGGCGAGGGGCTGGACCTTAGACTGCAGTTGGCCACTGAAGCAAGTGGCGGGACTAAGGACTGCTGGTCCCCCGGAAGCAGGGAGATACCGGAGTTGGGGCATAGCCAGAGGACCGTGCCCAGAAGAGGATGCTGTGGTCCAGGGAGCAATGTGAGTCCAAAGAGTGGAGACAGCAGTGATGGCAGGCCTGACACAACTAGCTGAAGGCAGACTGGCAGGGCTGAGAGCTAATTCCCAGGACAGCCAGCGGGAGGCACCATGGTGGCGAGTTCCACCCTGTTACAGGGTCTTTGCCTCTGCCTCTGGATGTTGTACTGCCTTTGCAGTTGTGTGTAAGGCGCCAGTTGTGAACACTGTGATGGGTAATATCTGCCTTGTTTTTGTGCAGGTGTGTAGATGCCTAAAGACCAAAGAATCACTCTAGAGTCTTTCAATGTGTGGAGTCTTTCATCGGTCTTACCTGCAAATAATTTTGGTCCTCCAAAGGCAGATCCTCTGTGGTGGATTGTACTCCTTTGGGAGCCCAGAGAAGTGGAGCCAAGGGGCACACTGCATCACTATGGTGTTTGTGATAGATCTTGCCACCGTGTCTGCTGCATCTAAGGATACCTGCAGAGCTGTTCTTGCCAGGAGATGGCCTTCAGAGATGACTCACTTAAAGTGTTCTTTTTTTATCTTCAGGGATGAGGTCAATAAATTGGGACATTTTGGAGTAATTTGTGTGATTGTATTTTGCCATCAATGCTTCATAATTGGCTGTTCTGAACTGCAAGGTGGGCTTTGTGACCAAAGAGGTCCAATCTTCCATTCTTTATCATATGGGATAGTCCTTGAGTGGAGTTGCCTGCCCTGTTCCTCCAATGAGTTTGACTGGGGTTGTGAGAATAGAAATTCTAGGCCCTTTGATGGGACACAGTACTTCTTATCCACCCTTTTACAAGAAGGAGGGGTTGCTGCAGCGGTCTGCCAGATTATCTTGGTGGGATCCATGAGTGCCGCATTTATGAGGAGGGCAATTTTGGATGAGTCTAAGATATGTAATATGCCGAACAACTTGTGTTGGGACTCAGCAACCTATTCCAGGGGGATTTGGAGTGTGTCTGAAATTCTTTTAAACAGCTCCTGGAAGTGTTTAAAATGGTCTCCTGTTGTAGGTGGTGGAGGCGTGATGGCCTCGTCTGGAGAGGAGGAGGTGTTAGTTGTTGGAATGGCCTTCTGATCTAGAGCCTCCTCTGTTTCCTCAAAAGTCTCCTCAGGGGTCTTGGGGGCCCCCACCTCTGATGCTGATGGAGAGCATCTTAGTCTTTTCCTGGAGGTGCTGAGAGGCTTGGAATAATGTTGCCTATATATATATAAGGTCCATGTATCCTAATATGGCCACTCTGGTGGGAATGGCATTGTTGGTGGCATCCATGGATGTCCATACTACCCCTGGTGTCAGCCCTGCAAGGGTGTCCTTGCTGTTTCTGTAAGTCTGGTCTGACAATTCCCGAGATGAGTGAAGAGCAGTGTGAAGAATAAACATCTCCCTCCTCATTGTCCTCTTCCTCGCTAGGAAAGAGAGGGGCAGGTCTGTTTGTTGGCGTGTGTAATAATGGTACTGAATGGTACCACAGCTATGTTGGTACCAAGAAGCAGTGATTCCAGTGCTGTAGGAACTACGAAGTCCTTGTATTGGAGAAACTGCTGCGTTTCAGAAGGTTGCAATGCTGAAGATGGCATCAGCGGTAATTATTACAGTAGCGGGAGTTGTTGCAGCACTGGGAATATTGGTGCCGAAGATGACTGTGCTGAAGGAGGTAAAGCAGGCTTTGGTGCCAATCTGCACTATGTGCCATAAGAAGAGGCACTGCAGAGGTCCTTAGCACTGAGTGTTTAGCTGCTGCAGCCATGGTAGAAGGGGCAGTCTTGTCTCTGCAGTCCTTTTGTGAGCCTGCCTGCTTAGGGTCTTTGGTTTTAGCGCTACCTGAGGATCCTATCGACTCATAGGTACTCAGCCATGCCACAGTCAGTACTGATGATGGAGACTTGGAGAACGCATCTTTTTCATATTTCCCTTTGGAGGAGAGGTAGTAACTCTCTTCTTCACCCATTTTTTGGGAGGCTGGTCCCTCCAGTACAGGGTCTGTGAGAGAGGTCTGCCAGAAGCTGAGGTGGAAGACCAGGAGAAGTTTGCAGTCCCGGGTCAGAGGGCAGGCAGAGAGACTTCTCCATAAATATTAGTTTTAGTTTGAAGTCCCTCGCTTTCCTGGCACAGGCCTTAAGGTTTTGGCAATAGAAGCACTTCTGAGGTACGTGAGCTTCCCCCAAGCAGCAGACACACCGGGAATGTCCGTCCAAGACTGGAATTGCCTCTCGGCAGGAGAGGCAACATTTAAAGCCCAGAGACCCGAGCATTCTCGGGTGAAGTTGCCTGCACGAGGGGTGAATGAATGTTATTATTATATTATTATTATTATTATTTACGAGGAGAAGAAAAAGAAAAAAGATTTTTTTTCCTAACTAACTAATCTATCTACCAAACGATACTGCTAATCCTGTATCTAAAGGTAAGTCATGCAGAGCCACTGCCAGAGCTCTGACTCAGACCAAGGGTGGCTGAGAAGGGACTGAAGAGGGAAGTTGGGTGCAAAGTTAACCACCACTGCCGGTGTGAGACGGGAAAATAGCATGTGCTACCCAATCAGGCACTGTTGTTGAAATTCTCCGACTAGAGGCACGGGTGCATAATCACCTGAAGTGGAGCACACAGAGGGACATCACTCAAAGAAGAGCTGTGCTATCTATCTCCCACACCATTCTCTCTCCACACAGCCCTTGCCACAGGGATTAGTCAGGGACTGAGATGGGGTGGGGGGGAGGAGACATGGCTATATTCCATCTTTCCTCAACTAGTGAACATCCCCTTGGGTACCATTACTAGTTTGTTCAGGTAGGAACAACACCATGATGCTCTAACTTGTGCTGGGGACAGGCAGAGAATCATGGAGCCACACCGGACTTCCTGTCTGCTCCCCACCCCCATGGCACTGAGAGGCCTTTGGCTGCAGCAAGGAACCTGTTCCACCATGTTTGTATAAGTGTGTGGGGAATTACACAAGACACAGTTATGTTGACTGATATTTACATTCACTAGTTCATGTTTGTGAAGGGCTTTAAAGATGAAAAGGGGTATGTAACTGTTAAATATAGTTATTCGTTATGTCAGATGTGGCGTGTGTAAGTCCTGGAGGTCTGTAAGTGCACTTGCTGTATCAGTGTATGGGACTATCATAGAGCGACCCTGCCTGGAGCGCCCTCCTGCAACAAGCCACAGCATGACAGATATGACAGGTATGCCCTGCTTCAGTTTCCTTCCCTTGGTTCCAGTAACCTCACACAAGCTTTCTTGCCTCAATAATACCCCTCTTCAGGGCTGGTTTGTTTATTATTAGAAACCTTATGCAAAATAATCCACCACAAAAATCCCAACATAAAAGCACCTCCAGTGCAAACAGTCACTATGAGCACTTGACATTTTTGTCTCACAATGCCCCACACCCTTTGACCACATGTCACCTTCATTCATGCCCAGATTCTGTCAGTCCTGCTCAGGCCTGGGACAGCCATCCCAGCCCTTCCAACTGGAGCACAATCCCACTCTTCCCAATGGGAACAGCCAATCTCACAGCTGGAAGCATCCTTACCAGGGAAGCATCCTTGACTCTCCCTGGCCCTCCCATGGTTCCTCGGGGTCCAGGTTTCTGGCCCTGGATATGTCAACAAGTAAGTTGCTTTGCTGCTCCTCTAATTTCAGCCCTTTACTTAAGTTCTCTAGCTTGGGGAAGACCAGCCATCAAACCCCTCTGGCTGCTCTCCTGCCTTCAGCCATGTCTGAGGTCCCAAACATACAATCTCTGGCAACTCTCATCGCCTGCCCGTCTGTCTGAGCAAGGCCCTGATTCACCAGCTCCCTCTCTCACTGGTCTCCTCACCTAGGGCCCAGGTGCCCTCTTTTAAGCCCAATTAATTAGCCAAACTGGAGTGTACTGAGAAGGCACAGGAACACTGGCCTGCTCCATCTTAAAGAGCCACTGTCACCCTATTATGGGGACTTGTATCGGGGAAATACCACTAGCTGGTACCCCAAAATCCAAAACTTGACATTTTTTGTCTACTCATCCTTGAAAAGTACTTCCCTAGATTGCCTGAAATTCTAGACAATTTTCACTGATTGCAAATGTAGAGGCTGGCCTCTTGTCATTGGACCGTACTGGTCTTTTCCAAGAAGAAATCCCAGAAAGGGATTCGTTGCACTGGAAACTCCATGAGGTTGACCTGATGGAGGATCCCTTGGAGGGGAGGAGATTTGCCACCACCACAATGATGCAGAGAGAGGGCATCCAGCCTCTTAAGTAGCAGATGTCCTTAGAGCTGTGTCATTTTAAGGGCTTGTCTACACTTACTGGGGCAGCGATTGATGCATCGGCGGTTGATTTAGCGGGTCTAGTGAAGACTATATCGACTGCAGATCACTCTCCTTTCTACTCCTGTACCCCACTGGAACGAGAAGAGTAGGGGGAGTCAATGGGAGAACATCTCCTGTCAACATCGTGTAGTGTGGACTCCACGGTAAGTAGATCTAACCTACATCGATTTGAATTACGCTATTCACGTAACTCAAATTGTGTAGCTTAGATCGAATTAACCCTGTAGTGTAGACAAGGCCTAAGATACTGATGGAGGCTCAAGACCATGTGCACAGATGCCCAGGTCACCACACACCCCTCCATGGCAGCATGGTTCCCTCAGGATCTGTTCCCATGTAGCCTCCACCCAGGAACTTCACTTGGATTTTATACTACTGAGGGAGTCGTTACATAAAATAATGTTGACAAAAATCAGCATTTGATTAGTCAGGAATCCCTGTAGGGCTTTGGGGAGACATCCCCCAGCCTTACCCCTTCCTGACCTTCAGAATCTGAACCCTACAGCATGCCCTGGGAGAGCCCTCCATAGGATAAGAAGGAAGCACAGTGGAGACAACATGACCCCATGACCGCAGACTCGACCAGGTTCGACTCTGCTCCCATTAGTGGATAAGAGAATATAGCCCTGTGTATTTTACACAGAGGACAACAGCTGTGAGCAGTTCACCTACGTCTCACAGCACCACAAAAAATGAACATGGTCGTTGTTTGGACATTGGAGCCTTCCCTGCTTCAAATCAGCGGAGGCGCCATTAGATAAACAGAGAAGCTAGTGTTTGAGAAGTTGGCAAAGTGGATATCCATGTGGATATTCATAACACACATAGAAACATTACCTTGGACAGCTCAATACAACAATGTATGGGAGGAACCAGTTTTTGGAGTAGGGGTGCCAAAGATCAGGTTCATTACTCTGGTGTAGTAGAGTCAGTGTACAGAGAAATTGCACAAAAATATTAGGCCACACTCTTGGCTTTAAACAATAATGATTAGGGCTGGTTGAAAATTTTCCATTTAACTTTTTTTTTGTGACAGAAAATTGGTTATTTGACTAAATGAACATTTTTAATCTTCAAAAAATTTTGATTTCCATCAGAAAACCAAAAATCCAATAAATTTGGTTTTCAGCAGCTTTTGTCCAAAAATTACCAAGTCTTTTTTTTTTTTAATATAAAAACAAAAGTCGAAATTTTCCCATGGAAAAACCCAATTTCTGACCAGTTCCAATAACCATAATGGAAATTACAGGTTGCAATTTGAAAGTCTTATGACAAGTGTTCAAGTAGCAGCAAACAGATCTTGAAGTTTGCATCACGGTTCATACTATCATGGCTCAGTCGGCTTTCACTGCCAAATGATTACAGCTGCAGATCAGCTCCAAGGCTATTATGCTCATTATTTGAAGAAAGCACAGTAGCAACCTGGTCTAACCTTGACATTTTTCATAAGTACAGTTGTAGAAATCTGAACTGTTGAATACAAACTTTGTACAATGTATACACACACCAGCTGATGAGTCAGACTTAGAACAAGGAAAAAAATGCAATGTTTTTGTACAGCACAATGCTTTTGACGGTGTTTTTATCAAACTATGCCTTTTAAAGTGTTTAGTTCTTCTTCGAATGACTGTCCATGTCCGTTCCAGTCAGGTGTATGCGCACTGCGTGCACGCCAACCAGAAGATTTTTCCCCTAGCGGCATCCATAGGGTCAGCCTGGGCGCCTTCTGGAGTGGCGCCTTCATGGCACCCAACATCGGGCCCCACCAACCCCCCAGCCCCTCAGTTCCTTCTTACTGCCCGTGACAGCTAGCTGGAACTTTGCTCACTCTTACAGCAAGCACCTTAGCAGTGTCTTTGTTCTTAGTGTAAATAGTTATTCTCTATAGTTATACTTTTCATATAGTTAGTAGTGGTTTGTTAGAGAGTTCATTTCCCCTTAGCGGGTATGCCCAGGTCTCCAGGGTTTAAACTCTGTGAGTCCTTTGGAAAGTTTATGTCCAAGAGTGATCCTCACTTGTCTTGCCTGCGGTGCCTTCGTGAGACTCACCAAAAGGACAAGTGCCGCATTTGCAAGGGTTTCCGCCCAAGAACTCTTAAGGACAGAGAGCAGAGACTAAAACTCCTGCTCATGGAGGTGGCTCTGAGACCGCAATCTGACCCAGGACCCAATGACCTGGCACTGAGCACGTCCTCTTCGGTGCGCAGCACTCCGGTGCTAACAGCATGTGAAACAGGCCCGGCTAAGGACTCTAAAGCCCATCAGCACTGCCACTACTCGGGCCATAGGGCGTCGGCCTCAGTTCGGCACCATTCTCCATCTCCAGTGCTGGTAAAGAAGAAGAGGCCAGTGAGGGACCGATCACCCCCCTTGAAGCCTAAGGGGCCAGTGCTGTCCGCGAGTGGCTCAGAACAGACCACCTCTGCCTCGCTTCCGCCCAGGGTTTCATTGACTCCTGCCCCAGCCAGGGTCCAGTCGAGTCCGAACTCTCCTCAGACCCAGGACCATCTGGTAGACATACAACCACCATCGACGCCGGAGGCATTCAAGGAGGCAATGGACCTGATGTGCCTCCCGGTACCATCCTCCCCCGAAAGGAGGGGCAAATCTCCGGTGACCACACGCCCCCTGTTCCACTCCAGTGGCCCATCGGTCTCCATCTCCGGCACCACCTGCACAAACGCAGGGAGCGCACCGCTCCCCCGAATCGAGTCATCGTTCGTTGGCGATCAGGGAACTGCTCCTCTGTGGTCTTCTTATTCGGAGACCTCGGAGTCAGAGGTGAACTCAGCTTGATCTAGCAGATTGCGGAGCAGAAGTCCAGGTCCTAGTGCAGTCACCAACCATACCCGGCACCGTGGCAGCAACAGTGGCAACCACCTGCTCAGTGGCCCTTCTGGACACCCTGAGCGTACCATCAGAGCCAGGGTCAAGTCCATGGTCCGCGCTCCAGAACGGTGTTGGTGTCCTCGGCGTCGTTCGTGCCACAGTTGGTGCTACCCTAGGGCGGAGTGGCCCTGCCGACTCTCATGTTTTCGGCACCGATACCTCCTCAGCCAGCTCCGGCTTCGGCTCTCCAGATGATGGCACCAGTGGAAGCCTCAGCTCCGTCCCTACCAACCCCGACGGTCTCAGTCCCACCGGATATATCTGCCCCGGCACCGGCTGCGGCGCAGAGTTCTTCATCAGTACCGCATGCCGAGGGACCCTGTGGGGGCTGAAGGCAGTGAACTGGGCCCACCTCCTGTTCTCGCTTCCTCGTCCTCACCCGACGAAGCGGTCGCGGGGACTTGGATGGCCTCAGCTTTGGAGGACAACCGGGTTCTTCAACAGCTTTTAAGGCGGGCCGCCCAAAGCCTGGGGATTCAGACAGAGGAGGTGGAAGAGGATTTAGACCCATAGACATCCTGGCTCCCTCTGGCCCATCAAGGGTTGCATTGCCATTTATCAAGTCGATAACAGAAACATCTAAGAACTTGTGGCAAACTCCTTCTTCTCTGGCACCTATGGCCAAGAAATCAGAGTGCTGCTACTTTGTTCCCTCTAGAGGGTCTGAACATCTTTACACCCACCCTCCTCCAGACTCTTTGGTGGTCGACACAGCCAATCAGAGAGAACGTCAAGGGTTTCGATGCCCACCCCTAAAAACAGGGATGCCAAGAAACTGGACCTGTTTGGCCGGAAGGTCTACTCGACAGCAGGCCTGCAACTTCATATAGCCAACCAGCAGGTCATAGCAAGCTGCTACGGGCGTAACACCTGCTCATCTATGGCTAAGTTTACAGAACTTCTGCCACAGGAAGCTCAGGGGGAGTTCTCTGCGCTCATGGAGGACGAGAAACTGGTCTCCCGGGTGTCTTTGCAAGCGGCCTTAGACGCAGCGGATGCGGCCTCCAGCACTTTGGCCACAGGAGTGGTTATGAGGAGAGGCTCCTGGCTACAGTTATCTGGTCTTCCCCACAAGGTCCAGCAGACCATTCAAGACCTTTCCTTCGAGGGTGTAGCTCTCTTCTCCAAGAAGACGGATAAGAAACTTCACAGCTTGAAGGACTCGAGGGCTACCCTTCGTTCCCTGAGGCTTCACACGCCTGCCACCCAGCGCAGACAATTTAGGCCTCAACCTGCCCCTCGTCCTTACCAACCCCAAAACTGCCAGGACGCTCCACGTAGGTGGAACAGGAGCACTCGGAGGAGGCAACGCCCTCCCTCTGGACAAAGCTCGGGCCAGCCCAGGGTCCCACCGGGCTCTAGACCACCCTTTTGAGGGTATGGTCGAGGACGGCTTGCCAGTACGATCTTTGGATCCTTCCCATCTTACTTTCTCATCCCATCTATCCCCTTTCTACTGTGCCTGGTCTTGAATTACTTCAGACTGATGCGTGCTCCGCACGGTAGAGAGGAGATATTCCATCCAATTCTGTACCCTCCCGCCCCCCAACCCCCTTCCCCGTCCCTCTTCAGGGACCCCTCTCACAAGCAACTTCTAATTCAAGAGGTACAGTCCCTCCTCTCAGTAGGGGCAGTGGAGGAGGTTCCTCAGGAGCAAAGGGGCAAGGGTTTCTACTCCCGGTATTTCCTCATACCGAAGGCCAAGTGGGGCCTCAGACCCATACTGGACATGCAACAGCTCCACAAGTATGTAAAGAAACTCAAGTTTCGCATGGTCTCACTATCCTCCATTATTCCCTCACTGGATCCAGGAGACTGGTACACCGCCCTCGACTTGAAGGACGCATATTTTCATATCGCAATAGTCCCATATCACAGACACTACTTCAGATTCGTGGTGAACAGAGGCCACTACCAGTTTGCCATCCTCCCATTCAGACTGTCGACTGCCCCCTGAGTATTCACAAAATGCATGGCAGTCGTCATGGCATTCCTGCGCAAGTGCCAGATACAGGTTTTTCCATACCTCGACAACTGGCTGATCAAAGGTCACTCGAGAGCCCAGGTGGAGGCTCAGGTCAAGTTTATAAGGAGGACCTTCCTCGACTTAGGTCTCCTCCTGAACAAGGAGAAATCTACGCTGTCCCCGGTGCAGAGGATAGAGTTCATAGGCGCAGTCCTGGACTCTACTCAAGCCAGGGTGTACCTCCCGGAGGCCAGGTTTTGCTCATTTCAGAACATCATACAGAGCCTCAGACGATTCCCCATGACGTCGGCAAGAAACTGTCTAAAGCTGCTGGGACACATGGCCTTCTGCACATACGTGGTGCAGCATGCTAGGCTCAGGCTGCGCCCACTCCAGTCTTGGCTGGTGTCAGTGTACCGACCAGCCAGAGATGCATTGGACAGAGTCATAACCCTGCCCCGCCTGGTACTGGACTCCCTCCTATGGTGGCTCGACCCTCGAATGGTTTGCACAGGGGTGCCTTTTGCCAGCCCTCAGCCCTCGCTCACCTTGGTGTCAGACGCCTTGGATCTGGGTTGTGGGGGGGCTCACCTAGGGGACTTCAAGACCCAAGGCCTCTGGTCCCAGTGGACCTCGCTCTTCACATTAATGTCAAAGAGCTGAGGACAGTGTGTCTGGCCTGATATGCTTTCAAAATGCACATAATCGGCAGGTGTGTTTCAATCCTCATGGACAATACCTCAGCAATGTTCTTTATCAATAAACATAGGGTATACACTCCTCTCCCCTGTGCCGAGAAGCCCTTTCGCTGTGGGACTTCTGCATAGAGCACTCGATCCACCTGCAGGCTTCATACCTCCCGGGGTGCGAAACACACTGGCGGACAGCCTCAGCCGGACCTTCAATAGCCACAAGTGGTCCCTTTGGCCAGACATGGTGAGCTCAATCTTGTGGTTCTGGGGCTCTCCCCAGGTAGACCTGTTCGCCACTCTGGGTGACAGGAAATGTCGGACATTTTGTTCCCTCGGAGCCACAGCTCGGGGTCCATCAGGGACGCCTTCCTTCTCTCATGGGAGGGCTGCCTGCTATATGCTTTCCCACCCATCCCCCTAGTCCACAGGGTGCTCCTCAAGAGCCACAGGGACTGGGATCGAGTCATACTAATAGCGCTGCCGTGGCCACGTCAGCACTGGTTCACTTCGCTCCTGGAAATGTCCATAGCTGCCCCAATCACCTTACCGCTGGTCCCCAACCAGATCACGCAGGACCAGGGCCGACTCCAGCACCCAAATCTAGAGTCGCTCCACCTTACGGCCTGGATGTTCCATGGCTAAGTGCCACAGAGCTATCTTGTTTGGACCAGGTCAGACAAGTCCTCTTGGGTAGTAGAAAGCCCTCCACCAAGGCTAATTACCTGGCTAAGGGGAAAAGATTTTCCATCTGGGAGGAGCAATGTAGTCAGTCGCAGCCCCTCACCTCCATACCATTTATACTGGACTACCTCCTTCACCTAAAGCATCAAGATCTGTCACAATCATCAAAAAGGGTCCACTTGGCCGCTATCTCCGCCTTCCACCCGGGCTCAGATAGTCTCTCAGTCTTTGCAAACCCCATGGTCAGTTGTTTTCTCAAGGGTTTGGACAGGCTCTTCCCACACACACGTCAGCCTGTCCCTGCCTGGGACCTCAATTTAGTCTTCTCCAGGCTTACAGACCCACCATTTGAACCTCTGGCCACCTGCTCCCTGTTATATCTCTCATTCAAGGTTGTGTTCCTCGTGGCAATTACCTCGGCTCAGTGGGTTTTGGAGCTCAGGGCCCTCACGTCTGAGCCCCCTTACACAGTTTTTCCATAAGGATAAGGTCCAGCTCAGGCCTCATCCGGTTTTTCTCCTGAAGGTCATCTCCCATTTTCACATGACCCAGGACATCTTCCTCCCAGTGTTTTATCCCAAGCCACACTCCTCAGATAGGGAGCGCTGGCTGCACTCACTGGACATCCGTAGGGCCTTAGCCTTCTACATAGAGAGAACTACGTCATTCCAGAAGTCCATCCAAATCTTTGTAGCTGTGGCGGACAGAATGAAGGGCCTTCCGGTATCCTCTCAATACATATTGTCATGGATAACATCCTGCATTAGGGAGTGCTATACCCTGGCAAAGGAGCCCACTCCGCAGATAACCACTCACTCTACCAGGGCCCAGGCCTCCTCTGCGGTGTTCCTGACACAAGTCCCTATTCAGGAAATTTGCAGGGCAGCTACGTGGTCTTCGATACATACATTTACGTCGCACTGTGCAATTACACAACACTCCACGGACGATGCAGCTTTTGGGCGAGCCGTGCTCTTTTCTGTGGATAACTCCGACCCCACCTCCTGAGCTCTAGCTTGTGAATCACCTGCCTGGAATGGACATGAACAATCACTCGAAGAAGAAAAAAATGGTTACTCACTTTCTCGTAACTGTTGTTCTTCGAGATGTGTTGTTCATGTCCATTCCAATACCCACCCTCCTACCCCTCTGTCAGAATAGTCGGCAAGAAGGAACTGAGGGGGTGGGAGGTCGGCGAGGCCTGATATTGTGTGCCATGAAGGCGCCACTCCAGGGAACGCCCAGGCCGACACTACGGATGCTGCTAGGGGAAAAATCTTCTGGCTGGCATGCACTCGGTGCACACACATCTGCCTGGAATGGACATGAACAACATATCTTGAAGGACAACAGTTACAAGAAAGTGAGTAACCATTTTTTTTCCACAGAGATCCCTGTGTTACTATTGCTTTGAGCCGCAAATCCTAACACATGTGATTAATGCCTTTGGACCCAGTTCTCCACTGCCTGACCCATTGTGCAGTCATTTGCACCTGTGGAAAGTGAGTGCAAAAAGGACATAAAATGCTACCAAGTCAGAATAGCACAGCTAAAGTACGGAATAGAGTCTGTAAACGACTGCACAAGGGACAAAGAAAATCAGGTCTATTGATCGCAACAGGATGCTCACATGAGTAAAGTTTATGCATGTACATAAATGTTTGTAGCATAGAGCCTAATCTGGTCTTCTGATTTAGAACTAATAAATGTAGGTATGTGATTATTAATATACCAGCCAATTCAGCCATAGATTTATATATAGTTTGTTTATTGTAGCTCTATCCCCTAGCTATGGACTATAGGGAAAGCAAATTGGATTTGTAAATTAGGTGACATGGTAAAATGTGACACATTATTTAAAAGGTTTTCCCTTCCTGAATGGAAATTGCCACTGAAATGGTATCTGAATGACTTGTCCATTATAAAAAAATGTAATTACTTACCTCTATGTTTATCGTTTTACCAGAACACAGTTCCATCAGCAGCCTTCGCCTGGCTCATTCCAGAGATACAGGTTATTACAATGCAATTTCAATGTCCTTTGAAGATCCACATGGCCTGCTTCAGATCCATAAGTGCTGACAGGAAGAATAGAGGTCAGAGTTAGAGGGAGGATAAACAGACAAATTAAAGTACCACCATGTGCTTAACAAGGCCTTTAATTCGGGACTTTTTGAAATAGTTGTTAAAAGCACAGTTTAAAAACAAAAAAACCACACCAGTGAAGATAAGGAGCACTTGTGGCACCTTAGAGACTAACCAATTTATTAGAGCATAAGCTTTCGTGAGCTACAGCTCACTTCATCAGATGCATATCGTGGAAACTGCTGCAGACTTTATATATACACAGAGAATATGAACCAATACCTCCTCCCACCCCACTGTCCTGCTGGTAATAGCTTATCTAAGTGATCATCAAATTGGGCCATTTCCAGCACAAATCCAGGTTTTCTCACCCTCCACCCCCCCACACAAATTCACTCTCCTGCTGGTGATAGCCCATCCAAAGTGACAACTCTTTACACAATGTGCATGACAATCAAGTTGGGCTATTTCCTGCACAAATCCAGGTTCTCTCACATCCCCCCCACCCCCATACACACACAAACTCACTCTCCTGCTGGTAATAGCTCATCCAGACTGACCACTCTTCAAGTTTAAATCCAAGTTAAACCAGAACATCTGGGGGGGGGGGGTAGGAAAAAACAAGAGGAAACAGGCTACCTGGACCCATGGAAAAGAAGCCCTTGAGGAATTCCACCATGATTTCAACAATTTCCATCCCACCACCAACCTCAGCCTGGTCCAGTCCACACAAGAGATCCACTTCCTGGACACTACAGTGCTAATAAACAATGGTCACATAAACACCACCCTATACCGGAAACCTACTGACCGCTATTCCTACCTGCATGCCTCCAGCTTTCACCCTGACCACACCACACGATCCATCGTCTACAGCCAAGCTCTGCGATACAACCGCATTTGCTCCAACCCCTCAGACAGAGACAAACACCTACAAGATCTCTGTCAAGCTTTCTTACAACTACAATACCCACCTGCAGAAGTAAAGAAACAGATTGATAGAGCCAGAAGAGTTCCCAGAAGTTACCTACTACAGGACAGGCCTAACAAAGAAAATAACAGAACGCCACTAGCCGTCACCTTCAGCCCCCAACTAAAACCCCTCCAACGCATTATTAAGGATCTACAACCTATCCTAAAGGATGACCCAACACTCTCACAAATCTTGGGAGACAGGCCAGTCCTTGCCTACAGACAGCCCCGCAACCTGAAGCAAATACTCACCAACAACCACATACCACACAACAGAACCACTAACCCAGGAACTTATCCTTGCAACAAAGCCCGTTGCCAATTGTGCCCACATATCTATTCAGGGGACACCATCACAGGGCCTAATAATATCAGCCACACTATCAGAGGCTCGTTCACCTGCACATCCACCAATGTGATATATGCCATCATGTGCCAGCAATGCCCCTCTGCCATGTACATTGGTCAAACTGGACAGTCTCTACGTAAAAGAATAAATGGACACAAATCAGATGTCAAGAATTATAACATTCATAAACCAGTCGGAGAACACTTCAATCTCTCTGGTCACGCAATCACAGACATGAAGGTCGCTATCTTAAAACAAAAAAACTTCAAATCCAGACTCCAGCGAGAAACTGCTGAATTGGAATTCATTTGCAAATTGGATACTATTAATTTAGGCTTAAATAGAGACTTGGAGTGGCTAAGTCATTATGCAAGGTAGCCTGTTTCCTCTTGTTTTTTCCTACCCCCCCCCCAGATGTTCTGGTTTAACTTGGATTTAAACTTGAAGAGTGGTCAGTCTGGATGAGCTATTACCAGCAGGAGAGTGAGTTTGTGTGTGTATGGGGGTCGGGGGGATGTGAGAAAACCTGGATTTGTGCAGGAAATAGCCCAACTTGATTGTCATGCACATTGTGTAAAGAGTTGTCACTTTGGATGGGCTATCACCAGCAGGAGAGTGAATTTGTGTGGGGGGGTGGAGGGTGAGAAAACTTGGATTTGTGCTGGAAATGGCCCACCTGATGATCACTTTAGATAAGCTATTACCAGCAGGACAGTGGGGTGGGAGGAGGTATTGGTTCATATTCTCTGTGTATATATAAAGTCTGCAGCAGTTTCCACGATATGCATCTGATGAAGTGAGCTGTAGCTCACGAAAGCTTATGCTCTAATAAATTGGTTAGTCTCTAAGGTGCCACAAGTACTCCTTTTCTTTTTGCGAATACAGACTAACACGGCTGTTACTCTGAAACCAGTGAAGATGTTACTAATCTTTGTAATTGCAATTTGAGATAGCGTCACTGTGGGACCAAAGGATGATTTACTCAAAATCTATATGCTAGGCTATGTCCCCACCTCTCAGAAAAATAGTCCCTGCCCCTTAAGAATTTACAGTACAACTGACAAGCAACATAGTAAAGGAGGAGAGGGGGACACAATCTAAATGGGGACCGTTTTTATAGACATTCTCTATATATTGGTTGTGGGCGTGGGAGAGTCTATTATAATTATTAAATAAATGCACATTAACTATATCTGACTGCCCCTAAGTCTATTCAGCATTAATTGGGCAATTTCTTGTCAGAATGAGGTGGATTCTTGTGGGGATCTGCAGGAGGAGAGGGCAAAGGCCTTACGGATCAGATCAGGGCAAAAGTTTCATTCCTAGGGAGCAGGGTGGAAGGAGGCCAGAGGGAGCTGTGGGAAAAGCAGATACATCGGCTGTCAAAGCTAGCAGAGTCGAGGGAATACAATAAAGCTGTGTCTACAATTAGCAGTTTTCACTCTCCACCATTGCAAGAGTGGGGAACTTGTACAAACACAGCACAGAGAGAGAATTTCCAGGGCTATAGCTACAAATTGTAATGGTTCAGTCTGTGTAGATTCCTTCCAATATTATTTATTTTTAGCACAGTAACAATCCTGTGTTGTAGTAAACTATGTTCTTGTGGTATGTTCAATGTGTTTCTGTGTAAAAGCCCAGCATTATTCTCGTTTATAGTGTTTTCTTGTTTATGCTGCCCCCAAATGACTGCTCAAAGTAACTACACTATTGTGCATGTAATTTTGTCCTTACTGCTAGAGAAGAATTGATCTCCTACATATCCAAGCACAGCACGGGTGTTGATGGCTCTCTGCTTACATGAGTCACCTGGCTTCATCAGGTAGATACCACAGGCCTTTGGCTAGCTTCCAGCAGCACTATCCATTTAAAAAGGAACAGTGCAAAATGCTAATCCACACATTGCCTGCCTTACTTCCCTGATATAGGAAAGCAGACTCTTCTCGGATGCGGATCCAGAGTGCTGGGAGGATCCAGTACCTCTTAGTTACACACTACTTTGGCTTTAAGAGGAGGAAGCTGGACAAGGAGTGATATTCTGATTGTGGGGCCTATTTCTGCTCCCTTATCCAATCACCCTTACAGGCAGAGTTCCTCTGGGCATAGGGTTGCTAACTTTGGTTGGATGAATTCCTGATGGTTTCATCACATGACATTATCTTTAATTAGAGATTAATCTTTAATTCCTGGAGACTCCAGGATAATCTTGAAGGGTTGGCAACCCTATCTGGGCAGCGTCCACTGACTCCTTAGATGCCTTTCAGAAGCTATGGGTGCTGTTGGGGGTTCTCTGGTTCCTTGATTTTTAACCTTTGATCTCATTCCCATTCATGTTTTCTCCTTTGTTGTCCCATGTCCTCACTGGTGGCCTGGGCCTAGTGGTTCCCCTGTTATGCTCTGATGCACCCAAGAACAGCAATCCCAAAATGCAAGAAAATCAAAGCGAGACACACATGTAGGTGGACAATCAAAAAATGTAATAACCATGAACCAGTTAAGTCAGCAAGTCTGAACAAAACATAATAGTCCAAATGGCAGCTATGTAGCAGCAGGCCCTGAGTAACTGTACACACCCACCTCTATGTGCACAGCAACGTGCGCACATACACACGCACCCCTTAGTTGAGAGGGCAGGTCTTTAGTTTTGGGCAGGCCTAGACCTGCCTGTCCCAGTACCCACAAATCGTCCCTTGGCTTTAGGCTCTCTTTGTATTTGTCTTCAGGGCTGTGTACAGTCTCATTATTGCCCTACGTTTTAGTCTAAAAAGCACAAACCAGTCAGCATTTAGGACAGACATAATCACAGTTCTAATCAGGGCTACTCTTGTATGTGTTTTTCTGTAGCTAGTTTCTCTGAACTTTATTGTTTGTAAGGGTTTGCCCCTTTCTGGCATTCCTCACAGCGTGCAACTTTGAAGACTTCTGAGAGAGAAGAAATTTAAAGGATATTTTATTCTGCATTATTAACATGTTAAGTTAATTACATTCACTTACTAAGTACCTGCCATGTAAGGATCTCAGAAGAATTTACAAACATCAGTGAATTTAGCCTCACAGCACCCCTAAGACAGAGAGAAGTATTATTATCCCCATTGCACTGAGGAGCTAACTAGAGCTGGGCGAATAACTGATAGTGTGGCTTGCTGGCAGTTCTGAAAAACTGGTAAAAAAAAATTGGGTTCAACCCCAACTGAAACTTTTTAGAATTTTTTGCAAATTTAAAAGTAGGGAAAATATAGTTTTGGGTTGAACAAAATGTTTTGTTTCAGGTATTTTTAATAAAAGGAAAGGAAATTAAGAGCTAGGTTCACAAAAATTGAGGAGGAGGAGAAGGTGGTTGTGGTGGCAGCAGCACCACCTGCCTTACAACCAATAGCCGGGGAACTCATTTCGGAGACCCAGGTCTGAATCCCCATTCTAGAGCAAGGACTTGAACCCAGCTCTCCCTTAGTAATTTTCCTAACCACTGAGCTATTGGCTATTGTGAGGCAGGGTCTCTCAGAAGCTCTTCCGCTTTTATGTAAAAGTCATGACACGACTTCGTGAAATATTTCAATTGAAGTGAACTTGCATTTTTCAGCCAAAACAAATGTGCCCAGCTGTAGAGCTGGCTGAAGGACAGATAGGTTACATCCCCAACCAAGAGCCACCCAGCAGGCCCAGGGCACAGCCAGGATCAGAATCATGGACTCTTGACTCACTGCCCTATGTCTTAATCACAAGACCATCCTTCCTCCCATCACTGCTGTGTCACCACAGAGCTCCACAGCATTGCTTCCCAAAGCTGTGATTTATCAGTTAGGCATCCTCCTAAAGTCATGGTTCATAAAAAGAGACAGCTATGTGATCTTGTAAGACTAGCACTGCACTGGTTAAGTCATGGAATACAAGCAAGGGCTTCCAAAGTGAGAACCTTTTCTGTTCCAAAATGTCATGAAGGGCTTTTTCCTACCTAAGGTCTGGTCTATACTTGGAAATTTCCCAAAATAATTATTCCAGAATAGGTATTTTGGTAAATTTCCATGTGTAGACACAAGCCCCAACATTTATCCAAGAACAAAAGCCACTGAACTTTATAGCACTCTCCTGATATCTAAAATCTCTCACTCTTCCCTCTATGATCTAATAAGGACAGTTGTTCCCTGCACAGAATCTTGTTTCCTTCCTGATCCTCAACCATGACATCTACTGATTGCTATATAAACAAACACATGCAAAATAGCTGGGTGAAAAGTGCTTGTTTTTTGTTTATTGTGTACAAATTGATGTCAGCATTTACTGAATTCAGATACCTAACCCTGGAAAAGTATATTTTCCATCCATACTTTGTCCACCAACTGCAACCATTAGCTCAGACTTGCAAAATTCTATAGCCTTGACAAGTAAATATTATTGATGAGAGAATTAAATATAATCAGGGTCAGCTCTTTAGCTGGTGTAACTCAGCAAATAGCTTCATTGGAGCCAAGAGAGCTATGCCAATTGACACCAAATGAGGATCTGGCCTTAATTTTTTCATCATCATTGGAAAGATAGACAAGCAGCTGTTATGTCTGGGCCAGTAAGTTTTTATGACCATTTTTGAAGCTGCATTAGCTGTAGCCTAAGGGCAGAATTTTTTTCTGCAGGATGGTAATTTTTGTGGTGATTTAGGGCTGCAAGCAATTATGTACTTTTCCACTACTTTTAACCATTACTATCCAAAACTATGAGTTAGTCAATATCTGCATTCCTTTGAGATGATTTTCCCAGCACTCTGAAGGAGAACTATTCACCTAACACAGCTGCTACTCTGAAAACTGGAGGCATTGTTACCCAGACTATTCTAAACAATACAGATAACACTGTTCTGGTTTGAGTATTGTGAATAAAGAGATTTTTAAATGCCAGTCAACTAAGCTATCAGATCCAATTCTATAAATTATATGTTGTGTAAAGCTAAGTGAGGTAAAGAATCTTTAAACTTATGGATGATGTCCAACTTCAGAAACATGGATTGGCTGTGGTTGCCCCTTCTAAGCAATGCATTCAAGGACAAATATTTAACTACGGTCATAAAACAAAAACAAAAAAAAACCACCTCAGAGATTACACCAGGTTTTTGGGCCTCTACATTCTCATTATTGAAATGTGATAGAAAATCTAGTCAGATTAACCCCATCTAGACATTTAGGACCAAACTCTGTCCTGGCCAGCCAACTCAGAGTGCAAAGATGTTGCTCAGTGCAGCCTGAGGGCATGGCTACACTTGCAGACGTAGAGCGCTTTGAGTTAAACCAGCCTTCAGAGAGCGCAGTAGGGAAAGCGCTGCAGTCTGTCCACACTGACAGCTTCAAGCGCACTGATGCGGCCACATTTGCGGCACTTGCAGTGGCATTGGGAGTGGTGCATTGCATGCGGGGATAGCTGCCCACAAGTGACTGCAACGTGCTTTTCAAATGGGTGGGGTGGGGTGGGGTGGAGTGTGACAAGGAGTGTGTTGTGTGTATGTGGGGGGAGAGAAAGTGGGTTTTGGGGGGCTGAGAGCATGTCAGCATGCTGTCTTGTAAGTTCAGACAGCAGCAGACCCCCCTCTCCCTCATCTCTCTCTCTCTCACACACAGCATTCCACACTAATGGTTTCTTTGTCTCAGAGCAGAGAAGCAGCCAGCTGTCAGAAACGGAGTTTTCAAAGGGCATATCCGCATTCCTGCAGCGATTCAAAAACAATGACAAGAGTGGCCACTTGACTTAAGGGGATTATGGGACGTTTCCGGAGGCTGATCAGAGTGCAGTAATGCAACACCTCGTCCACACTTAAATAAATTAACTGTCCATCTAATGACATCAGTGGGATGGTAAGGGTGTAGCAGGAGGCAGAATTTGGCTCTGTTGGGCCTCTCATGTTCCTGTTTTTCTTCCTGGAAGCTGTACCCTGGAAAACAGATAAAGTAACTGTTGTGGAAAGCAGGCATTTTGGAATGCAACCATTGGCAATGAGTATTTGCCAGCAAATTCAGTAGAAAATGTAATTGGGGATTTGAACTTTAGCAAATTTTCTGGATTACGTCACTGTACTAACATAGTTGATGCGGGGGGGGGTGTTGTGCTGTTGACACTTGCAGTTATCAGTTCATACTGGCAGAGGGAAAAAATCTGTGATCAATAAGATTTAGTAGTGAAATATAAAACTAAAACTTTACCAAACAATCAGGCAAACAGCCCAGCCTCCCAAGAGCTGGAAGTCCCTATACTGAAGTCATGCTTTGGCAACCAATATAATCTCATAACTAGGACTGAGAGGAGAATATTAATCGGAGTTAAAGCATATGCAGGATAACAGTTTCCAGAACCCAAGTCACAGAGGGACACAGACAAAGGCAAATATTAAAAGGTACATATACTAGCCTTATTTTCTTTAGCTATTAGTGCTGCACTTTACCACAATGATCTGGTGTGAGGAGCATCATGGTTTAACAAACACAGGCTCTTGCTTTAAGGGCCCAATTCAATGCTCGCTGAAGGCAGTAAAAAGCCTCCCATTGACAACAGTGAAAGTAGCAGGAGTAGCTAAGCTTCCGACATACAAATATCCAGTTTTCATAGACTGGCCTTAATGACATGAAGAAACATAAGAAAAAAAGATACTTCAGCAAAATGGTTTCTATGCAAGGTAGCCTATTTCCCCTTGTTTTTTCCTACCTCCCCCCCCTCCCCCAACGTTCTTGTTAAACCCTGGATTTGTGCTGGAAATGGCCCACCTTGATTATCATACACATTTAAGTTTTTCTGTGAGGCTGCTTTAAGGGGAAAGACTAGAAAAAAACTGGACAGTGTCCAGAGAAACACTCAACTGATCAAAGAGCTTAGCTAGGATGAGAAGTTGGAGAATTTACACTACTGCAGTTTGGAGAAGAGGCCGCTGTTGGGGAAGGTAAATGGGGTAACAAAAAGGGATCTTGTTGTACTGTATGAAAACCAGAAAGGAAACTGTAGAGACTTAGGTCACAATCTATTCAAACTAAGCAGCAGCAGAAGTGAGATTACTCCAGAAAATTAAAAATAGACACGTTTACGTTAAATACATCAGCCTCCTCTAAAATTTCCCACAGTTTTAGTATTTGCTAAGCCTCATAGCCAGGCATCAAGCACTATGTCACTGAACAATGTTCAAAGGTGGGCTGCACAATACAGCACTGTAATAAACAGCAAGAATCACCACAGATAATCCCCACTGGTAAGAGAATACTGGCCTCTTCAATGATTGTCCTTAGTTTCCTCTATTTCAGCAAAGTGGATTCTGCCAGGATCTCTGGAGGTGGAGAATTCCAAGTGCCTTAAAAGGAAACAAACAAAAAAAACCCTCTTTAGTCTTGCCTACACTAGGAAATCATTCCTAACAATATTTCTCACAATAGCAACCAACAGTGCATCTCCACTGGTACTGCTGGCATTTTCATCACTCTATTGAATACAGCAGATGTAGGGGTGCCTAAGATCAGTGTTAAGCAACAGTGATAGATAATACCATCTGCACTACAACTTCCATTGCTGGTAGCCCTGGCACCAGAGCAGAAAAACGATTACCGATTGTCCCAACGTGGAAAAGCTCTGGAGAGGGTATAGCCAGATGGCCAGCACTAAGTATATTCATTGAGCTGGCTTGCTGTACATGGACTATCACAAATGCCCACCCTCAAGTGCTTATTGTGAATGGGATTTTAATGTTCTGTGGTCCCCTCTCCTGAAATCTTGGTCTTCAGCTAATACTGAAAATGAAAAGTAACTTCTCCCTATAGACTTGTATGCCTAGAACAAGTCTTCTGAGAATATAGAGAAAAAGGCAGAACAGGCTGAAGATTAAGGAAAATTTTATAGTTCATTTCCCATTAATCACAGGGAGACAGATAAATAAAAAGGCTATTATCCCAAGCTGACTTTTACACATTTTAATTGTTTTATTGCTCAGTTCAGTAAGCCGTGTCTGCTGTAGAACTTATGGTAGCTGATTTAAAATTCAGCTACCTAAACCATATAGAGAGCCACACCGCTGATTTGCTTACTCAATAACTCTTCTACATGCCTGCTCACTCTGCTGTCTGGACTGCACCAACATTCCCAATGCTGCCAAAACAAATATTCACAAAAGTCAGCACTCTTGCCCCTCTTCTGTTTGCAAGTTAAAGACATAAGCAATTATATAAGAAGAAAGAGCAGCTTTATACAGCAGCAAGCAGGAGGGGAATACACGGACAGCTATGGACCTAACAAGAGTTACATGCAAAAGTCCCTTTTTAAGGCTCCACTGCAATGGACAAAACGCCTGTTGAATCCTGTAGGCACCTAAACTCACTCAACACCTCAGGTTTTGCAGTAAAAGTTACCTACGTGCCTGCTTCTGTCTGAACATGTGCACTGCTGCCTCCCTCTAGGCACCTACTCCCTGCCTAAGCCCAAGAGATTCACAAACCAAGAGAAGATAGACTTTTGGCCACCTAAGTTGTGTGTGGGACCTGATCCGTAGATGTGCTGAGAAGCAGCCTACTGGATCAAGCTCCTCAGGTGAGTTCACACAAAACAGCCTGGGACAGGTGAGGAGGAGGATTGGTTAGGGTACTAACCTAGGGTGTGCCACCAATCAGAATGAGTGTTTTAGCCATTAGGCTAAAGTCATGTGGTGGGGAGGGGCCTCACTCAATCTCTCCTGTTGAAGCTGTTGGACTGTAAATAAATAATTAGAGTCATTGGAGCAGGGGGACTGGATCCCTCACATTCTGAGTGAGTGCCCTACTCACCAGGCTATACAGTCAGTCATTCTCAGGGTTGTGCTCACTCTCTCTCATTCTGGCCCATTTGACTCTTTAAAAGAAATAGAGAGTAGAACTCCAACTTGCTCATTCAACACAGGTAATGTTATTGCCTCTTTGACAAAAAGTATTAGCAGTCCCCACTGCATGAAAGGGGTATAGTAAATACTTAACTGGTGCTGCAACTTCCTTGTGTAACCCTGTTAACATCAATACCTGAGCTGTAAATCATGGCATAATTTCACCCAATCAATAGCTTTGAATGCATAAAGTCATCTTTTTAGGGAACTTTCTATGTTGGCATTATTTGGATTGACTTGATTAGTATTTGCAAGTTGTAGAGTATATTTGACATTCAGAGAACATGTGTGCCTCACTAAATTTCATTTCTTATTAGTGAGACAGCAAAGCATCTCAACAAAACTCTTTTAATTTAGGCCCAACCAGGCATGTTTCAAATCAGAGAAGTTCTGGACATGGAGATCTTCAAGGATGCTGAACCAAGAACCTGACTAGGGAGAATTTAGCCCATAAAAGGCCAGTTGAATCATCCAGACAGGTCTCAGCAACACAAGACAAGCCCGGGTGGAGGAGGGGGCCTCCTCCATGAGTAATCTTGAGTAATGGTAACCTGATTAGCCAGCAGTGTTGCACTGAAGCGTACAAACCACAAATTAGCACCTGACCAACCCACCCACGCAGTTTTCTCAGAACTAGGGTTCCATTGGGAATCCGGGTTGCAATGAAGTGGCAATCTAGCAAGGTACTGCAGACAGGTGGGAAGGGTTGACTGGAGAAACAAGTTCAACATAATGCTCCCAAAACTTACAGTGTCCTTCCACAGAATTCCAAAAATCATCCCCAAATTCTCCCAAATCAACAAGATCTGTACCACGGAGGAGGGGTAGATGCTTGTCCATTGGGGAAAGAGGATGGTATGGTTCTGCCACACTTCTAGAGGGAACCTGTTGATGCTCTGATGGAGAGTAGCATCAGGAGAGATTCAATCCAGAAAGAAATGGAGGGTGAAATAACTTATGTACTTCTCCACAACTTTGGGGGTTAATATATTATGGAGTGCAGTCTCCCTCCTTCTTCTTATCAACTGAAACTCAACCAAAGACATTTATTGGTCTCCAGGCCTTTAGTTTTCAGAGTAGCGGCCGTGTTAGTCTGTAACCACAAAAAGAAAAGGAGGACTTGTGGCACCTTACAGACTAACAAATTTATTTGAGCATAAGCTTTCGTGAGCTACAGCTCACTTCATCGGATGCATGCAGTGGAAAATACAGTGGGGAGATTTTATATACACAGAGAAAATAAAACAATGGGTGTTACCATACACACTGTAACAAGAGTGATCAGGTAAGGTGAGCTATTACCAGCAGGAAAGCAGGCGGGGGGAAAAAAACCTTTTGTAGTGATAATCAAGGTGGGCCGGGATAATTAGTCACGTTATCTGTACACGTTATACACTGGTGGGGGAGGGGGAGTATTTAAAGGACGTTTGGCATGCTGTATCATATGATGTTGGTGTTTCTGTGCCAAGCATGCTTTAACTAAATATTCTCCCAGAACAAAAGGTGGAGTCACCTCAGGCAACTTTTGTTTCATATCTATGAATAAGTAATTTTCTAATTGTCGGGGGGGGGGGTTAAGTTTCAGTGTATATAAAACATTCAGACACTCCCTATTTTTAATGGCAAAATCCTTTTCTTGTCTACACTAGTCTTCAACAGCACAATGGGGAGTTAACCATTTACAGATTTCCTGGCTAGCCAATAGATTTGTTTTACTCTTTCCCAATTCATTCCAGACTTTTCTGAGGAAATATTCAAAAATAAAGCTGAAGAGATGGAACAATAGTCCCTCTTCTTCAAGGCCCCAACTATTGTAAAGTGAAAAATATGCCAAAAACGTGGGCATTTTCAAACATGTAAGCAGCAGCCTAAAGGCCTCACACAGCACAGCTGCTTCCTATAAAGATTGCCATGTAGGGACAGATTCCCTGAGTTACAGAAATTATTAGAGTATTTTTACACCTCTAATTAAGTCTCCAGAAACAGACATGTATTTTCATTATAAATGGCTTTCAAATCACTGGTTTTCAAAAAAATCTGTGATAACCACAGATTCCAGCATCATTTTTTGGGACTCCAGAGACACCATTTTTGACTGATTATATGCCGTCCAACTAAAACTCTTTCCTTTTTAGGGTATTTGACATTTTGCTAAAACTGCAGTATTCACACTTTATACTATACAGTATCTACATTCTGGTTTAGAGGCCTTAAGTAATACAGGATGCTATAAGTGGTATGAAAAAATGAATTTTTAAAGGATATGATGTGTCAGAAGAAAAATGCTATCATTTAATAGGCTCCAAAATGAACACATTCCTGCAGAAAAGGAAAGATTACAGAAGAAGGGGACATTTGGGGAATGGGTACAGGGAGGAATAGAGCAGGATCAGCTGATTTACAAATAAGGACATGCACCAGGCATTTCCCCTATGTAGGAAGCACAGCACCCACATAAATACTGCAGACACAAGGCAGCAGTAGTTTCCATAGAGTGATTCTACTGCTACTACATTGTCTGCGAGGGAAGTATTTAGTTTTTTGCTTCTTTAGGATCTCTAAAAAAAGCTCTGTATTGCCTTAATAGTATTTAATAGTATTTTCTTGGTGAAAGAGGGTAGGGAGATTTTTTTTCCTGCTTGTATTTTAATCTAAAAAATGTTTGGCATATCAAATTGTTGTTCGCAGTGTTGCTGTAGACATGTTGGTCTCAGGATATTAGAAAAAGACTAGGTGGGTGAGGTAATATCTTTTACTGGACCAACCTCTGTTGGTGAAAGAGACAAGCTTTTGAGTTTACACAGATGTGACCTGAGGAAGCGCTATATAGAAGTTCAAAAGCTTGTCTCTTTCACCAACAAAAGTTGGTACAATAAAAGGTATTACCTCACTCACCATGTGGGTGGAATATCAAGTGTGCTTTAGTTTTTTTGAAAAATTGGTCCTTAGAGCCTTGGTCTCTTTTTGGTTTTCATATTAGTCAGATCTGCATGTCTAGCTAGTCATTTCAGATACTGGCCCCATTTCTATTCCTTTCTCTAGATTTTATTTTTAAAAACAAAACCAAAAAAAATTAAGGCAATTGGGGGTTGAAAGGATATTAAACATGGATATTTTTACTTAACCACTTATCAGATCCCTGGAGAGCACTTAGTGCTATTTTAGTTTATTTATTTATTTATGCTTTATTTAGCTGGATGGAGTCAGCATTCCAATTCAATTCTAAAGTGATGTATTTTCTCATGTAATAACTAAATAATTCAGAATTAATGAATATAAACAAAAGTATTTAGAACTAATCATGTATCAAAAATAAATAAGGTATATAGCTTAAGTATCTTAAGAATTAACGCTATTTTACTCTTAATTTCCATAACTGACAACAGCATTTTTATATCTTGTAAATGCAATGTCCAGTGAATTCCTCTGAGTTAAAGTCATAAACCTCCAGTATAAATAATGTATATTACAGTAAGATAATGTGAAAGTCCAAAGGAACTCATTCCCAGACTACAACAGAAAAGCTACTAAATCAACAACTGGAGCAGACAATAACAGTGTGAACTAAGGGAGCAGAACTTTTAAAGCATGTTACTTAAAATAGAAAAGCATTGAAAATGCCACTAACAAGATTAAATATGTGCATTCACATTTTACTGCTATGTGAATTGAAGTCAGAACATTAAAAATGATGTATCAATCAGATCTGTATTTCTTAAGTGACAACTAGCTATATTAAATTACATCATAAAAAGCCTGTGCTTTTTCTGTTTTGTGTTGTCATCACCAAGTTTCACATAATTTAAAAGGAAAATCATTTACTTAATCTAATTTTTAAACTACACTTAATATAAATACACTTGCACCTAAAACTCTCTGTGCTTCTTTACATTCTGATTCCCTCTACGTACAGGAGCTGCATGCAGGACAGATATTAGGAGCTGGAGTAAAGGGGGGCGGAGGGGAAGAGACCATGATAGCAATGAACATGTCATTCCAACTGTTCTTTCAGATTAAAAATAGAAGGATTTTAGTTCATTAGAACTGATTCAACAAGACTCTGCTTTGCTCACCAATCCCAGACCTCCTCTAAAGGGACAGAGCCTCAACTGCTGAAAACTGGCCTCGTACCACTGAAGCCAATGGAGCCAGACCCATTTAGCTGAGGGGCTGGCCCAAACTGTTTTAACAAGTTGACTATACATGAAGAAGCAATACTGATGCCATATGCCCATACTTATGAAAAAGAGCATAGTTTTTCACTTTACTCGACCAAAGCCACATAACCCGTTTTTAGTCTATCATCTATTTGATACATCAGTGCAAAATAAAATAAACACAAAGCAGCATTATGGCTGAGAATCCAGACCCACAGAAGTCAGGAAATTAAAAATTATGGTTCCCACAGCAATTGTAATTCAACCCACTTGTGTAGTTTCTTTTACTATCCATCTTGTTAAAATGTATGCCTTAAATCACACTGGAAAGGAGTGGACCACCACCACATTTGTTATGGACTCAGATATTTCTTCTAAAGTTAATCCAAAAAGCATCTCTCTAGAAGCCACCTTCAGTAACTAACTGTTCTCCTGGAGTAGTTGCTCTTCACATATTGTTTAATAAAAACCACCCTCATTTAATAGCTACACCTTTACTATCCAAGCCACAGGGGAGAACTGTTATATTAATATAAACCACCTTTGTTTTGAAGTTGCTCTTGATTTAAAACCATAGCATGGAAAAGTAATTAAATTTAATAAAAGCCACCACTTCTAAGCAGAAATATATGGTACAATGTGGCCAAGTTACAATGGCTTTGAATTTTTGTGCACTTAAAATTCACTACCACAATGCTTTTAAAACATACACGCATTGCATATCCTTGATTGTTTTCCAAAGAGATATAAGGAAAAGAGTGAGCGATTGTAGTCCCCCTCTGCTCCCCGATGTTCAACGTGATTCCCAGTGCATATTTTAAGGGGTGTACCTGCTGTGCAATAATTCTCTTATCGCATAAGGGAAAAAAGAAATGTTTCCTCATGTTTGTGTTTGGACTTTGCAAAATTCACCAGGATTAAATCCACAACCCACATTTTAAACCCAAATGAACAGAGTGATGAACTATTATGGGCCTGATCCAGATTCAATTAAAAATATCACAAGACCGACCTCTGTCATCTTCAGTGGGAATCGGATCAGCCCTATAAACCTAGCAATCTGTGCAAACAATACACAACATCTAAGATTCATAAGCACAAATATGCAACTAAAGCAAGAGGGGTCTGAATGTAGTAAACCTATAAAATAAAGTTAAGATAAAATAGTAAATTAACCTATCACAGAATTATAATCTGGGTCACAATGTCAATGTCCATAACTTCTGCCCCAGCCTTCATTACAATGGCAGTCTGCAAAGGGACACCACTGGTTTTTATAGTGCTAAATGATGCAGACAGGCTGTCTTGGAGAATACAGCTCTGACACCATCCCTCTTTTAAACAGGTCATCGTTATGTCTCAGATCAGAAAGTGGCTTTGCTTTGTTGCAGTGGACTCTGTGGAATGGAAACCTGACCCAGCCAATATCCAAAATTACAAGGCAGTGAAGAATCAAGCCCAGTGCTCTCCAGAGGCTTTGCTGGAACATTGCACCACATCATCATTCCCAACATCATATAAGACACAGTTTAGCTCTAAGGTGCATAATTAGCCAAGCATTAACATAGGACTAGTCAAACTATATCAGAGCAATGGCCCACCTGGTCCAGTCTCCTGTCTCGGACACTTGTTAGTACCAACTACTTCAGAAGGTGGAGTAAGAAATCACATAATGGACAATTATGAAGTAACTTGCCCACAGCAGACTTTTCTTCCTAACCCTCCCCCCATCAGTCAGCGGTTGGCTGATGCCCTGACATGAGGGGTTATTTATGTATGTATCTATTGAACTTTGGCTGTTCTTATTATCCACATAGATGTCTAATACTTTTTTGAATCCTGCTAAGCTGTTGGCCTCAATGGTACCCAATGGCAATGAGTTCCAGAAATTGATTGTGCATTATGTACAAAGTATTTCCTTTTATCATTACATTTGTTGCTTTTCTTTACAATGTCCCCTCCTTCTTGTATTATGCAAAAAGCAAACACAGGAGGACCCAGTTTGCTCTCCTTCAACTATTCATTATTTTGGATTCATATATCAGGCCCCTACTTATTCACCTCCTCTCCAAACCAAACAGTTTCAAGCTTTCCTCATACAGAAAGAACTATTTCTCTCCATCCAGCTTTATTAGATCCTCTCTGTTTTAAAGTTTTCAAAAAGGCCTCCTGGCAGATCTGTCATCACTAAATTTAGCCTCTATTTTCTGAGAGTTCCCTTGTGGCGGGTGGCAAGCACGGAAGGCAGAGTCCTCTTTGTTTGTCCCTGTGGATTTTCATTTGCATCCAAATTGTACACAACACTCTAAGCTCACTTGAGTGTTCAAGAACTGAGCAGCATGTGACGCAAGCAACACAGTCAGCAAGCCTGCCTAAAGAAGGACACTAGCTGCTGAAACAGCCTCTACCCCCCTCCCCAGGACGTGAAGTATCAGAATACAGCATGGAATGTGAAGGGGGTGAGGGAAATGAGAGGGGAATGAAGGAGACCAGCTCTAACTTCGGTTTCTCTGGTTCCTTTAGTATCTGTGCCGGTATTTCCATTGAAATATAAATTGAAATTAGAAGCCTATGGGTTTTAAATCTATTGATTTAATAGGCGGATAAATAATAGTTAATAAGATAATACTATATTAGTAATAATAACAGTATATAGGATAATAGTGCTTTCCTACCTCGCAGGGGTGTTGGAGGATAAATATGTCCAAGATTGTGAGGCCCTCTGATACTATGGTGGTGATGATAAGAGGATACTTTAGGCTATGTATACACTGCAGTCATGGGGTGTGAATGCCGCCCATATACACATACCCAAGCTTGCTTTAATCTAGCTACTTCGGGGACTGCAAAGTAGAGCTGTGACAGCACAAGCTTCAGGGCAGGATGTAAAAACCTGCCTGGAGTCTTGGGTATTTACTCAGGTGGCTAGACTGCACTGAAGCCCATGCTGCTGTGGCTTCACTGTACCAGTATCCAAGCTAGCTAGATTAAAGTAGCTCGGGTACATGATCTACAGATGAGTCTGCATGTGGGTATGATTGCAGTGTAAACATCGCCTCAGAGAGACAAAAAGAGCTCCGAGAGGCTCACTGGTTTAAAGTACCCAGTTCTCTCTGCAAACCATAAGCTCCATCACATCGAGGAGACTTTTATAAGGAAACTCTGCAAAATGAACCTCCTGGACTTCACCTCCTTCCCTCTTTTCATGTGCCTGTGGGTTTTACCATGACACAAGAAGATTACAATCCTGTAACATCAACCCTTAGTTTAGATAGTGTGATCACTTCCAAACGCAGACATAGCTAAAGAGTTCAAAGCTTCTCTGTGCAAGTCATTCAGTTTCTCAGGCTGTAACATGGTTTCAAGGGCATGGAAAACCAAAACAAAGCAGGTGTGTTCAGACAAGTTGATACACATGCGTTATTTGAAATGTGGTCAAAAGTTTTGTTTGGGTTTCTGTTTAGCAATTACTAGAAGTCAATCAAAAAAGTTGCACAAAGAAAGCAGAAACCAGATGAGATCCTCAACCCTGCTCAGATACCTACATCCTGGGTGTGAGGGCCAGAGTGGTGTAAAGGGGCCCAAAAAGGGGGAAGGATTCCCCCAGTGCAGGTACTGGAACAAAATAAAACAGCCTGAGTGTCCCTTCTGAAGATCCTATTGCAAGACAGTGGATGCTGTCATAACAGTCAGGTTCCCAGGGCCAAATTATGTAAGGACCTCTCAGTCAGTCTCTGGAGCAACCCATCAGGAGGATGGCACAAGCATCACAAGGCTTAAAGACATCACAGATCCCATCGCCCTAGGCTGTGGCTCCAAGGTCTGATCTACCCTTAAAAGTTTTTCCTGGCATAACTATGTCTGTTAGGAGTATGATGGTGACACAGTTATACAGGTAAAACCCCTAGTGTCAATGCAGTTATTCCGGTATAAGGATTCCTTATCCCAGTATAGTTTATTTCAGTTCCTGAACAGGAATCAGCTGTACCAACATAACTATGTCCATGCTGGGGCATTGTACTGCTTTACCTATACCAGCAGAGTTAAAGCAGCAAAATTTTCTAGCATACATGAGTCCTAGGGTGCGTCTACATAGCGATAGAAGACCAACAGCACGGCCACTGCTGACATGGGGCAGCTGACTTGGGCTCACTGGGGCTCAGGCTGCCAGGCTAAAAATTGCTGTGTGGACACTAGGGCTCTGGCTGGAGACCGATCTCTAGGACCCTCCACCTACTCAGGGTCCCAAGTGTGGGCTTCAGTGCAGGCTAGCCACCTAAGTAAATCCCCAGGGCTCTAGGCAGGCTTTTACATCCTGCCCTGAAGTGCATGCTGTCCCAGCTTCATTGCTCCAGTACCACAGCTAGCTAGATTAAAACTAGCTTTGGTATGCTTATATGGGCTGCATTCATGCCCTGTGATTGTGGTGTAGACAGAGCCAGCCTGAGCCCAAATGTCTACACAGCAATTTTTCAGCCTGGAGCCTGAGTCCCACAAGCCAGAATCAGCTGACCTGGGCCAGCTGTGGGTTTTTTATCTCTGTGTAGACATACCTTAAAATGTGCTGCACAGAGTCTCACCCTCTGCTTTTAGAGAAGAGGGTTTGAGAAATTGAAGGAAAATATTTACAAGCCCATGAGGAAGCCTGCTGGAAAAACCACACTGTTGTAATTCGTATCCATGAATCTGCTTAGAAAAGACAATAGGGTAAAATACCCAAAGGACTTTTTAGGCATCTATCATCCAGATTTCCTTTCTAGCAGGGATTTCGTATCAGGGTTGCATAAAGGAACTGTAAGAACTTCAGTGCCATTGTTGACACTAAGAGGATGTGGTCTGATAACATGTTGGATGGAGGAGAGGAAACAGTAACACCAATGGGCAGAACAACTTGCTTTCAAGCCATCTGCTTTGGAATATTTTGACAGAGATAAGAAATGGAAAGCACTCCCCTAATACATAGAGACACAAGGTGGGTGAAGTAACCTCTTCTGCTGGTGAAAGAGACAAGCTTTCAGGCTATACAGAGCTCTTCTTCACGTCACAGATGCTCTTCTTCGTGTCACCCACCTTGTCTCTCTAATATCCTGGGACCAACATGGCTACAACACCACTGAAAACCGCTAAAACATAGTTAAAAATATTACGTAAGCCACCAAGATAAATACTCCAGTTAAATCAGATAGATAGAGTGACCAAAAACTATACAAGGGCTTAGTGGATTTGTACAAATTCCTAAAACTGATAGAAAACTAGTTTTCATGAGAGATGTTCTAATCCCACCTGTACGGTTTCTCTCATCAGATGTATTGGTCAAGCAAACAGCAATCTGGCGAGGACTAGGTGATCAAGTGAATAAAAGAGCCAGCTGCTGTTTATATATTGTACACTACTTTACACACACTCGTAATGTGTGACATCAGAATGTGGCATGAACATGTACTTCCATTAACGTTACTCTTTTTATGGAAATATTTCAGTTTAAGAAATTCTACCAGCTCTATTGCTGGAGAAATGAATGAATCCAGAAGAGCATGACTTAAGGTCATACAGTGGGATTTTCAAAAGCTTTCAGGTGTTGCATAATTTTGCTCCCTCTGAAGTCAATGGGAGTAGAAGACGAACAATTTTTAGAGTTTTTGAAAATCCCACCCATAGCGTCTAACCAGGGAGATTTTCTGATCAACATTCTCTGATGCAGTGAGTGAACATTTCTGGCATCCTTCATATCTCTGCCCCAGACAAATACAAGAGGAAATCTGAGGTTACATTACTGACTTCCCCATGCTTCTTGAGCCTTAAACTTTTCTATTATCTCAGAAGTAAAACTGTGACGCTGGCTTATTTCAAGATACTACTATGCTTACTCCCATTGAGTAGCAGCTTTACTGTGCAAGTAGCCATGGAGCAAAAGTTACTACTTAGTATGGGTCTGATGGCAGAATTTGGCCTTTGATGAACTAGTGCACACCATAGAACCAAATTCTGCTCTGGACTTATACAGGTTGGAAGCCAGAGCAAATATATTTAAATCCATGGTGTTGCTCCTGATTTATACTGGCGTAAGTGAGAGAAGTATATGACCCAAGTCTGTAATCTCACAGTTAGCTTGATTGTTCAAAAAAAATTTACCAGGCGTGTACATTTTACTCATGACAAGAACCAGGTTTATCCACCCAAAAAGCAAGAAATTACTTTTTGCTTGTATAAGGAGAGTCAGGATGAGCTCTACCCTGACATCTGTTGGTGAGTTGTGGTGGGTTGTGGAAAAGAACTTCAGGGGCTGATCTCATTTGAATAGGCACACCCACCCCGCCTAGATGGTCACTTTGGCTGCTGTAGGAGTCCTACTTTCTCTGTTGGTGGGGCAGGAATAAACTGTAATTATCCTGATTATGTGAATCAAGGACAGTGGAACTGTACTTGGCCTTTTGTTATGATGGAGGGACTCACCATCAACTAAGCAGCACTCACTAGGCAAGGGTCATGGGTTCCAAAACCCACTGAATAGAGAGAGACTGGGGATAGGTATTAATGCCTGGTGGCATGGGCCCCCTGGTGAGGGTCCTACATGCTAATTGCACTGTCTCCTCTCTCTACTGTGGAATATCAGAGCTAGTTTTGATTCCAATAGGAGTCTAGTTACAGGCTGCTAAGCTGAAATCACTTTGGGCCAATAGTACACCAGCACTGAGGCTCCCCTACTACAAGCTGAAATCATTAAAGAGCTAAAATTACTAAGAGCTGAAATCACTGAGTGTTATGTTAAGTAGTGGGGGGTCCCGAAGCTATATTGCGGAGCAGTTTGCAAGATGGCTGGAGCAGCTCACGGGATGGTTGGTGGTGCGGAGCGGCTGCCAGAGCAGAGCAACTTGTGGGATGGCTGGTGGAGCAGAGCACAGCACAGCACCACAGAGAGGTGGGGCAATTGGCTTTGGACCACGTAAAGTGCCCCTTAACCCCCCCATTTCCACCCAGGTTGGGAGGTAAAACTCTGCAGATAAACTTTTGAACTCTGGGGCTGCACTGACCAGGGACAGAGACTTCTGGGTTGTTGGACTTTTGGGACTTTGGGTGACTTTTGGGTTGCTGGACTCAAGAACTAAAGGGAAAGGACATGGCCCAATTTGCTTGGGGTGGGTTTTTGCTCATGGGTTGTGGTTCCCCAACATAATGCCACATTGTTTCTCTCTGTTATTAAAAGGCTTTTGCTACACTCAGACTCTGTGCTTGCGAGAGGGGAAGTATTGCCTCTTGGAGGTGCCCAGCGGGGGTGGTATATATTTGTCCCAGGTCACTGGGTGGAGGCTCGAGCCGGTTTTGCATTGTGTTATTGGAATGGAACCCCTAGATACTGAACCCGGCCCTTGTTGCTGCCAACTCTGACGGGCAGAAGGGTTACACTTGAAAGCAGTGTTTTCTGTTAAAGTGGTTTTTCATCCTGCAAAGATGATAAGCAGTGAAAGAAGCTGCATGAAATCACTGTAACAAGAACAATGTCTGACTTAAGAAAATGGATATCACTTTAAAAGACTACAGCTTTAGTGATGAGTGTAACTTGTAACTCCCCCACCTGCTCCGATGTATCATTTAACAAGCACATCTTTTAGCCTCCAATGTTTTTGTAAGAGTTGTACATTCAAAACTGGTTGTAGATATGGACAAAGAAAATAGATTAAAAGCATCTCTCAAATTTATCGCTTTCATGAAATTAGCATTCATTTAGACCTTAGATAATAAACATTCATATCTCAGAGCCTCAGCTATACCACTGAACAATAACCGTTGTGCACAGATAGATGTTAAACAAACACACTCCCACACATGTAGTATCCAGCCTAATGAAACTGCAGCCACTGGCAGGTTGCTGGAAAATGTTCCAGTTCCAGAAAGAAAGGTGGCCCACCCACGACCAGCAACAAAAGAGGTCTGTCACAGAGCCTCATTGTGTACAGCTAGTCAGCTGTTCTCAACCCCTCTGTAAAGAATGAGACTGAAGGCCAGATGTTCAAAGATATTTAGGCATCTAAAGATGCAGGTAGATACATAAGTCCTGTTCACTTCAATGGGAGTTAAGCACCCAGCCTGCTTAGGCACTTTTGAAAATCCCACTAGGCACCTATCTGCATCTTTAGGTGCCTAATACTTTTTAAATCTGGCTCTGAGTCCATAAAGCTACAAGATAATAGAGAGACAAGGTGGGTGAGGTAATATATGTTATTGGACCAACTTCTGTTGGTGAGAGCCAAGCTTTCAGGCTTACACAGAGCTCTTCTTCTAGACCTGAAGAAGATCTGTGTGTAAGCTTGAAATCAGAGATGACCTGGGCCTGCCAATAGTGGGGGCGGTGGGCAGAGTGAGGGCAATGTTACTGATCATGCTCAGTACAAGCCAAGCAGCAAATCTGGGGGGGGCGCACATGACCCCGCGTGTCCCCCCATGTGTCATCTCTGTTTGAAAGCTTGTTTTTCTCACCAACAGAAGCTGGTCCAATAAAAGATATTAACTCACCTACTTTGTCTCTCTAATATCCTGGGACCAGCTCAGCTTCTACACTGCATAAAGCAAACTATTTCCATTGACAAAATCACAAGAGGACATATATGTTTTGAAGAACTATACACACAGGTAATGCTACTGCTGAGAATCATGACAAGAGATTAAGCAAGAAGAGCCTGATTCTCCACGACCTTGTAACTTTTGTAGCCATTTCCAATTGCTCAAAGTGAAAGTGAAATAGGAGTATAATGCTACCTTTCTGGCTTGGCAGCATTTCACCACTGCTTTGTACAGGTGTAAATGGCTGCAAAAGGTACTAGATAATGGAGAATCGCGACCCTAGAGAATAGCAACACTTAGCTCTTATGTAGCACTTTTCTTCCAAAGATCTCAAAGCACTTTACAAAGAAGGGGAAATTGAGTCATAAAAAGGTGAAGAGACTTAAGAACAGAAGAACAGCCATACTGGATCAGAGCAAAAGGTCCATCTAGCCCAGTATCCTGTCTTTCAACAGTGGCCAATGCCAGGTGCCCCAGAGGGAATGAACAGAACAGGTAATCATCAAGTGATCCATCCCGTCGCCCATTCCCAGCTTCTGGCAAACAGAGGCTAGGGACACCATCCCTGCCCATCCTGGCTAATAGCCATTGATGGACCTATCCTCCATGAACTTATCTAGTTCTTTTTTGAACCCTGTTATAGTCTTGGCCTTCACAACATCCTCTGGCAAGGAGTTCCATAGGTTGACTGTGTGTTATGTGAAAAAATAGTTCATTTTGTTTGTTTTAAACCTGCTCCTATTAAACCTGCTTGCCCAATTGTCACACGCAAGGCCAGTGGCAAATCTTTTAGGACCTTAATAGTCTTAACTGCCAATTTAGTGTCCTATCACTGGACCACATGCCTCCTCACGTTATCTTTGGAGAATGTAGATTTCAAAGTTTAGTCAGGGAGTTTTCACAGGCAATAGTTATTTTGGATATAAGTAAATTCAGAAGTAATTGAGGATATTCTGCATTCTAAACCTTAGGATTACGTTGTATCTGTTAGCCACAGATTGTTGCAAGGGGTAGTGCAGTCAAACCACACCAGGAAGAACCCTGGGAGGCATTACATACAATACCTCTTGAGCACTCCAGTTGTGGTGGGTGGGTAGTTTAATCTAAAGAGTGCAGCATAGGGTATATATTTATCACAGAGTCAAGTCAGGTGATCAGCACTTAGGACCAAGCACGCAGGTTAGTCTAACTAAGTGTACACAGTCATACCCAAGTTACTGTGTCCACGGATGCTGCTCTCACCTGTGTGTGTTACTAGGACTTCTGGGGGCACGCCCTAAAGAACTTTGTGTTGCAATAAGCTGAGCCACTTTATGATTCTTTCCCAGTGAATTGTGGGAGAACCTGTTCATCTTGGGTACACAGGAGGAATTCTGGGAAGGCATTGGAGGACTACAAGCATTTGAGTGGTTTAACTTAGTCCTCACTGAAAAGTGGTTGGGTTACTAGTGGATTTGGTCTGCAGTCCCACAATAGGCCATCTAGCGTGGACTGAAAGCACCGCTAAACTCAGGTAACAGGGTTTTGTGTGTGGATGGGTGGGAAGTTAGGGACAATACCCGAGTAAGAGCCCAGGTTAACTCTACAGTGAAGATATACTCCTAGTCTCACAGAAACACAGCACCAACCTACTCTTCCCCACTCCCTTTTTGACTACTTGCTACTTGGTGGTCCTTGCAATCCCCTCCCTCTTCCATACTCCCTTTCCCTTTGTGTGGCCACACACTTAACCTGATTGTGCAAACACTTACACACAAATGATAACATTCATGTGTGTAAGGACTGTGTGTAGGATCAGGACTAAATTAGTAGCCAGGCATAAAAAAAGTTTTATAATCTAGATAAATTGAGTTGTATGTGTAGATTATACTTTTGAATGGTACAGGACTAACTTTGAGATACCTAATCTATTTCCAAAGAAATTCAAAAAAGTTTATTCTTTTATACAAACTGCAGTATCTCCCCACCCGCACAAAAAACAAGTATGACATTTTATATAGTCTTTGACTCAAATATCCCAAAATATTTGACAAATTTATGCATTTATTACAAGCAGTGGGATCAGTCCAAAAGCCTATATCTACCAACGCATTAAATCTCTGATGAAGACAAAGCATTAGGGCTGGTCCACACTGGGAACTTACATCCGCATAGCTATATCTCTCAGGGATGTGAAAAATCCACATCCCAGAGACATAACTATACTAACCTACTTTCACCAGAAGAGCCAGAGGCTATGTATGCAAGTTATAGAGTCATATGGAAGTAATGAATGGAGAAATTTATTTTCCCCTTTCTCTGCTGCTGCTTTTTGAAGTGATATCCTATAGTAAATTAAATGTTTCTAGCTGTGACACTTTCTGCTATCAAAGATTTTATATTTACAGCCACTCTTTTATTCTGAGGTAAAATTACATAAATTGCACTTGCATAGGAGGCCTTTCATCATCAGAGCATTTTACAAACACCAACCAATAGAGCGCTAATGGGCACTGTATGATCAGAACAGGCAAAATGGTTCTGTATAATAGACCACAGAGTGCTGTTACAAAATCCTTCATCCATTGGGCGACACTTTGTTATTGATGTTCATGGGAATGCTCTTATTAAGAAATCTCTTGCCAGTTAAGTTGCTGATTGAGAAAGGTACTTAAGCATGTGCCTAACATTAAGCATGTGAGTAGCTCTCCATTGAAATTAGTGGAATTACTTCCAAGATTAATGTTAGGCACATGATTAAATACCTTGCTCAATGCTCAGTCCGGGCAAAAGGCTCTACATTACCTATAGCAAGGGGTATTAAGATTTGCCATAGGCTTTGTTCATCTGAGATCCTTGGAGTCCCATACAAACATTTTTTAATCAGAGTAGCTAGTGTAGGGATGGTCATTCTCATGCTATATCAGTTTCTTCCTCCATCTCCAAGCACATCATTACCAACAATAATACCAATGTCATATCACTACTCTCTGTAGGGAGCAAAATGATATTCACTTGTGTCATTCAAGACCCTGTATGTGCATTTTCTTATACACATGACTGCACAGTCACATAGCATATCTGGCAGACACATTTGATTTCATTATGTTTTGAATCCAGGAAATATAGGGACAATCTGTTACCATTTGTTTCGGTTATAGTATTTTAAACAATACTTTTCTTTGCATATACTATAGACAATGTACCTGCCCACTAAGGCAAACATCAAACAAAAATACAGAATTTAAGCATAATGTGGCCATTTGTATTAGTATATTTCTATTAATTTGTTCCACAGAATCCCATATGTTTCTGCTTCCATGGATTCACGATTTGGCTTTTAGTATTTTCCATGCTCTAGAATATGAGTGATTATTAATTGTAACACATTATTTCTCAGAAGGTAAAATGGCAATGTCCTGAGTAAGGATTTCGGCAACAGACCTAGAAGAGAGGATAGTTAATACAAAGAAAAAAAAAACACAGCTGAGGCCTTTCCACAAGGTAAAGAGTGCCCAGTTCTGCTCCAGTTGGGGAGCTTTGTTGTTCACTTTACTGGGAACAGCCCCTTGAATACTTCTGTTCCATCACAGACTGATGGCAACAGTTTGTTTTGAACTGTGGAAGATAATGCTTCTCAAACGGCTTTCAAATCTCAACTATGAATATTCTAAGCAACACAGAACAATCCTTCCCCTTCAGAAACCCAGCTGCAGCATTTAACTCCATGACCTCCTATGCCAGGCAAATTCTGCAAGTTGGCTGTATGCTTTCCAATCATCATTGGCACCGAATGCAGTCAATTTCCTATTATGTCAGAATTTGTCTCATTATACTGAACATAAGACAAGAAAGATAAATTCAGCCTTTTCAACCACACATTATTTTCTTTTAAAAACAGAGTAATTGTATCATTTAGAGGCCTGCAGAGCCTAGGGAGGTGTGGGAAAGGGAGCACTAAAAACACCTAGTAAAGCCTAATGTGGTACTAAACCTTCGGGGGTATCTTCCAGGGGACTGGAGAGTAGGATGTGTAGCACCCCTGCTTCAGCCACTCTACTCCCAGCATGCCCTGACTCCAGCCCCTGAAATGCACAGAGAGCTATCTGGGGAGGATTTGGTACAGACATCCCTGAGCCCTCCTTCCAAACAAAGGAGTGAAGATCACATGAGGGAGATCCAAAGCAGGAGATGAGGGAGTGAAACCATTTGGATATTTTTAACTATCACATAGAAAGTTAAACTACTGTAGTTATGCTAGGAGTTGTATGGATTAAGTATAGTATCGTGGGAAGAAAAGGATACACTCACATAATAATTAAATGTACTTTGATGTTAATTAAGAACCGCTACTGTTGTAAAATTACAGTGTTGCATTCACAGATTATAGGTAAGGTTCTGTCAGCATGTTCATTGCAATATTTAGTAAGAGTAATCATGTTTATTGTTTTGTTTTACAAAGTAAAGAGGGCACAACTGAATTAAGAAAAACTTTAAAAGAACACTCTCAGTTGTATAGAAGCTTTTTCTTTGTTGTGTGAATATAACTAATACCATGATATGTTCTTATGCCTGTGTACTGAACAGGGGTAGAATTAGGATGGGTAACTGCTAAGTGTAGGGAACATTTGAGCTTTTCACAAACATTCTTGCATGTGTGTGTGTGTTCCTATTACCTTTTGATAAATATTGATATTGACATGGCAGTAGATGTCTATGACAGACAATTAAACGTCTGATTACCAACCCAGTCTTACTCAAAATTGACAAAATGTAACAGAGCAGAATTTGGCCTAGTAAGATTGCATGGAGCATAACTCAGCACAGAATTTGGCCCAATGTGCATAGGATGATTCAAAATTCAATTAACTTCTTATCAGTGATGACTAAAAGACAAAATTCAGCCCAAAAAAACCCAACTTTTTTTCCAATCTGTTGCTACAGTATTTCAACCTATTGAATACTTCTATCTATCTGAACTACTTCTCTGGCCCCTACCAGCACAGTACCAAAGCACCTCACAATCTTTAATGTGTACATCCTCACAACACCCCTGTGTGCTAGGAAAGTGCTATTATCCCCATTTTACAGATTGGGAACTGGGGTACAGAGAGACTGACCTGCCCAAGGTCTCACACAAAATCTGTGGTGGAGCAGGAAATTTAACTCAGCTCTTCCAAGTCCTAAACTATCACTATAACCACTAGACCATACTTCCTCTCTTACATCCCCCTCTGCTGGGACACATAGAATTTAAGTTTGGACAGACCAATAGATCATCTAGTCTGACCTGTCCATCACAGGTCATTACATTTCACCCGGTTACCCCATAATAAGCTTAGTGTGACAGTCTATATTTCTATGTCTGCTCCTTTTTCCAAGTCTATGATATATTTTGTACAAAATATACCTTGTAAGGTAGCATCTGAAAACTCATGATTTCCTGATCATTATTGTCCTAGTAAAATATGCATGGCAACATTGTATGTAAAGTTATAAGATTCTTCTGTAAGATGTCACAAACACATAATCCAAATATGGGGAAGTAGCCATAAACCAGTTCCTCAGAGACAAAAGGCAAACTGATCCCTCAGCCAATGTCAGTGAAATCAAATGGACTGTCACTTTGTTAAGTGGCCATTCTTTGGTAGGAAGAAAGGTGAGAGAGAGAAATTTACATCTTGGCAAAGAAACATCTGGAAGTTCCCATCCCCACAGACCTTGTCTCCTAAACCTGAGCTGGAGATGATTCTCAAGAGGAAAGGGTATAAGAATGGGAAACAGATGCCCCAAGATCTCTCTCCATTCATCTCTACTCACAGCATCGACAACACTTGAAGGACAAAAAGAAAAGGAGTACTTGTGGCACCTTAGAGACTGACCAATTTATTTGAGCATGAGCTTTCGTGATCTACAGCTCGCTGTAGCTCACGAAAGCTCATGCTCAAATAAATTGGTCAGTCTCTAAGGTGCCACAAGTACTCCTTTTCTTTTTGCGAATACAGACTAACACGGCTGTTACTCTGAAACTTGAAGGACAAAGGAAGCATCATTGGATTGGGGAGGGATACTGGCAGAAAGGAGTTCAACCAGGAAGACTGCTATAACATGTGTTGAGAGAGACTTTTGCTCTTAATTCACTTAGCTTGTTAAGTTAGGTGTTAGTTGCATTTTACCTTTAATTTCTCTGTAATCAATTCTGCCTATGCCTCATTGCTTGTAATCACTTAAAATCGATCTTTCTGTAGTTAATAAACTTGTTTTATTGTTTTATCTAAACCAGTGTGCTTGGATTGAAGTGTTTGGGAAACTCTATTTGAGGATTGGTGCATATCATTTTCTATTAATAAAATGATGGACTTTATATGAGCTTGTGTTGTCCAGGAGAGGGCTGGGAAGTACAAGACACACATTTCTGGGAGAAAGTCTGGGACTGGGAATTTGCTGGTGTTGCTCTGCAGTGTAATTCAAGAGTGGCTAGCCATTGCAATCATACAGTATGGCTGGAAGTAAATTTACATGCTGGAGGCTGTGTGTGAGCAGACTAGGAGTGGTTGTTCACACAGTGAAACAATGTAAAAGGTACCCCAAATTGGAGAATTGAGGGGACACAGCTGTTCAACTGTCCAGATTGTACCCTGGCTAATGTCACACTCAGTAACTGGATGTGACTAACACATACTATCCAGAAAGGCATCCAGCCTTGATTTAAAGACATCAAGAGATTGAGAATCCACCACTTACCTGGGTAGTTGGTTCCAAAGGTTAAGATAAGAACCTAGGAGCAAAATTTAGTCACCTAAATACAAGTGACCTGGTTTTCAAAGAGCTGAACACCCACAAATTCCATTAAGTCAGTAGATGAGGCAGGTGCTCAGTACCTTGGGAAAAGTGGCTATTTATATTTAGGTGACTAAATATGGACTTAGCCATTCAAGTTTGAAACCATTGGCCTAAAGAAAGGAGGACTGTTTCCTTCTCTTTGCTTATACTGGATCTAGAAAGAGATGACTTACTATCTAGATCAGAGGATTTTCATCATTCTCCCCCCAACTACTTTTTTTTTCCAGGTAGAACCTGAGATTAAATTTCCCCTTTTAAAAAGGTGCTAAGTGAATAATACACATCAGAGTTAAAGCATTTTTTCCTATGTGTCAAGGGTAACTCCATTTAAGAAGATGGAACCCAGCTATAAAAGAGTGCTTTACATGTATGCAATTTCACAGTCTAGCATGTATAGTCTAAAGAAGATTGTATATTGCATGATGGAAAATGAAGTGATAGTTATGTTGCAAGATTGTGATTTAGTTTCATTATTATGTAATCAGTGACTATATGAACATTTACAGCAAATAAAGGTACATATTTTTTATTAATGAAAGTCTAATATTTTTCAGATTTCTGGCAAATGTTGCATAAAGCTTATAGTAAACTGCAACTGTTTTTAGTTTCTACCTGCAGTCTCACACATTGTTAATTATGAAAGCCGTAGAGAAGGAGGAGGACTTAGTGGATGAGTGATGGGACACAGAGCTTTTGCTTCTAGGTAACTGGCTGGTACTGAAGGTAAGTTATTACCTTTTGGCAGTGTGCATGAAATAGATGACAGCTCTTATTCAGATACTTGTGTTGTGTCTCCCATCACAATTGGCACTAATTGGCACCCTCGTTGGCAGCTTCAGATGGAAAAAAATCAGGAATCAAATTTGAATTATGCCCTGATTCCTAGAGCTGGACCCCTTACACGTCGTAGTAGAGGCAGATCAGCATGGCAAAACAACAAAATGTGGCTCCTGTGCAATCCCTGTTCCTGTAGGATATTATGCTCCAAGGCAGCCAATCCAGCATATTTAATGAGCCCTACATTCACTAAACATTATATATATTCAAAAAGAAGAAACCCACAATCTGCATCCAGCTGCAGCAGGCACATTGGCAAATGAGCATGGTTTTCATTCCTTCAGCAGTGTGAGATAATACAAGAATGTCAAAAATCCACCAGAGTCTCCTCAAGAAACAATTCTGCCCTTGACAAAACATCCGTATTTTGAATGATAGAATTTTCCACAGGCGTATTCTGTCATTTTCCAATTTCCTTTCTTTAACGGGGCGTACTGGCTGCTCTTGCTAACTGTATAAACACAGCACTATCCAGGGATTTTTAAATAATATCCTTTCAGTCAGATACTTTGTTGGTCTTATATTCATTTTCATTCTTAACAGTAAGAATAGCTGGGTTAGAAAGGCATCCAATTTTCACATAAAATAAAGTTTTAAGATTTTTTTCAACCAAAGGCTGAAGAGATGCCTTCTTCATTGTAAATACAGAGGTTTCCTCACAATTCAGCACACGTGGATTTATTTTGAAATATATTTATTTTCGGGAAAGACCATTTTTCCCTTTTCCTTTTGGTTTTAAACTTGTAATTCAAAAGACAATTTATGTTATTGTACAGTGTGTTGTTAACGAAACCACCCAAATGGGATAGTATCTTTTGCAGACTGTAAATGTTTGGGAACAAAGAGTCCCAGCAACTATTGATACACTGAAAGAAGATACTTTATTTTCATTTACGATACATCCTTGATACAAACCATTTCTATATGAAATAGTTCTTTGTTTTCCTTCTCTTGGTTGTATTAGGCAATGCTGAAGGCTAGCAAAGTAGAATGAATATGTATGGTTATTATTTCTTTAGATTTATAAAAACCTGTATGAGGGTTGATCGTCCACCTAATTGTAGTATATAGAAATACTGTCAATGATTTCACTAGGTGCAGATCCAACTGTAGATGCTCACCCTATGCTCTGGGCTCCTATCCCAAAAATTAAAATACATAATACAAACAATATTAAGGACTGCTCATCCTACATAAATATCCACCCATTTACATGAGCAATTAAATCCAAACACCTAGAGGAAACTGCACTGCCCTGGGGGACTGTTAATGGTATACAGAGGTCATTTCATCTTTGGTTCATTGGTTTACATATAGCCCCAAGCTGGTAGCATGGAAAAGTCACTAGCAGATGACATCTATTGGCAGGCAAATCAGTTGATCTCAGTCCAACTCCTTGCAGCCACTTGTGCACATACAGGGGGGGGTGGGCGGGGAGGGGAGAGCGGAAACCATCAGCATAATTTGCACTGTTTGCTGACAACAGCAGTAATGTGATTGCAGAAGAGACTAGAAGGGACTCTCATGGAGACTGAACTATCTTCTTATCTCTAGAAGGAGTCAGCCCAGAACCGTGTTGAAATGCACTGAGAGGGCATTATGGAGAAGCTTGCAATACTTCACAGAAAATTTTGATCTCCATCTTTCACAAGCAACGCTTTTACATGGGAAAGGGAGCTGGAATATATGCAATAAATAGCTACTCTGTGTTGGAAGGCAGAAACCTTATTTCACATCAAGACAGACTCTCTCAGACCATGGGTGCTGGAAGTGCTGCCGCACCCTCTTGCATGAAGTAGTAACAACAACCCAAATACATGGTTTCTGCCTTCAACACCACCACTATAAAAATTGCTCCAGCACCAGTGTCTTAGACAACTGATCAGGACTGTCATGTAACATAAGACTGATTTAGATTAAAAGGGGGAGGGGAAAGAACTCTGTGGCCCACATTTAGACCTCCCATAAGTGGACCTGGTTCCCACTGAAGTACATGACAGTGAATGGGGGAACATTTTTTAAGTGTATATAGGGGATCCTCTTTTCTCTCATCCAGAATACATAAACCTGGTCAAATTATTCACTGCAAAAAATGTTCACTACAATTTTAGATCTTTTTTTCTTCATTTACAAAATGGTCATGACCAGATCCTGATTTTTATGAATGTATTTGTTATTATTAAACATTCGCCAAAGAGTAGAGAACAAATATCAGACTATGGTTTGTGAACAAACTATTCATTTTAAGTGTTCACTGTTCCTGGTGTTATTAGTCACCTAAGTCACATGGCATGGTTTCTGCTCCCTGATTGGATGAGAAACTTTTAAAAACCCAGAAAAATAATGAACAAGTAACGAGAACAATATGTGAAGAATGCTTCCATTATGAATTTGCTGAGAAATATTAATATTAATATTTATTAAATATTCAAAGTCTTAATCCATTGTTTATTTAATCAGTTTTATAATCAGCATTCAAATTTCCAAGCTCACTTCAGATCATTCCTTCAGAGCCCCTGTAAACTATTGGCAAAGTTGTGGATATGCAAAGCTGTGTGGTACATGAAGGCTTTATCATCAAAACAGGCTTCATCTATCATACCTTTTGCATGTTTGCTGAAATGTTAATTTCATATACATTTGTAAAAATGTACAGTTTCCTTTTAGCACAAATGCCCTTCTCTTTTTCTATAAAACTAGCAGAGTTTAATTTTTTTGCAAGCGAAGTGACATAGCATTGTCGATATTTGGTGATAACACTGAATGCCCAATGCTAGTTTAATTTGCATCTCTTCAGTGATTACATTTTCACTTGCTGATATGCTCAGATCACTGATGGGCTCAATAGAATGATGCTGCTCTGCTACCAGTTGGTGGAGGGAAGAAAGAGTGGCATCCAGAAAACTAACTACCCAGACTAGATTTATTGTCCACTGGCTAGGAAAGCAATTATGTATCCATGTCTATATAACTGTTCTTTCTCTGCTTTCAGATAAATGACTTAGCTTTGCCCAAAGTATTGCATGCTATAAGCACCTTTTGAAAACATCCTGTTTTAAAAAGTGAGATATACTTTTAAGAGCACATCTACAAGATAGGTTACAAAAACAGTCCTGAATTCTAATTGCAGATCTGGCTGCCCCTGAAACAGAACAGCCTAAGAGCATATCTGAAACATAACCTCAACCAGCATATAAACACAACCTTGGCTGGAACTCCAGATAATCCTGTTGCCTGTGAGCCTCCATAAGCTGTGACCTTGGTGTCTCATGAACTCAAGCAGCTTAACTGTGATCAGTCTGACTGGACAAAGGATGGAGGAGCTGACAATGCTATGCACAGTAAATAGAGTATACGAGGCAAATTCTCTGCTAGTGAAAATGGGCACAGCTCTATTGACTTCAATGAAGCTTTTCCCATTTATGTAGACTTCGGCCCATTAACACTGTACATTATTTTGGGACAAGCTATACCTCATCTGTCATAACAATCATTGGAGGCGTGCTACTATTAAATGACTAGACTCCATTTTTGTATCCTTCCCCTCAACATCTGTACAGTCCTGTGATTTATTTTAAGATTCTATGGCTTTGTGGGGCAGATATAATATTCTTCCTCCATGCCCTATACTCTTTCCAGCCTTCCCTCCTTAATACTCCCTTTGTCTTCTTCTGTTTGGGATTCTGTGGCTCCTGGTTCAAACTCCACACCTGCAAATGACTTACTCTTCCTATATGCAAAGGACCTTGCTCTCCTTCTTAAAACTTTGCTGATCTCCTCTTGTTCTAGGGCCTAATCATTAAAATAAACAAAACAAAACCCAACCCCCTTCCACATAGATGCATCCTGCACACATTGTGGAGTCTGCCACAATGTGTGCGCATATCAGTAAGTCATATAGAATAAGGCAAATCATTCCTTCAGACATTGTAGGTATGAGGGTCCATGCAGACTTTCAGAGACAGCAGTCATCTCAGCTTTCAAACAGTCATGAACTATGTCAACAGGACACTGAGATGTTTGTTTAACAAAAAATCAGCCTATAGTCAGAAAATCTGCATTTCAAATCCTTATAACTCTACCAAATCAAAATAGATATCACTAAGTCACTGAAAGTCACGTCAAATCTAAAGACTTTCTGTGTACCAAATTTCAAGCTTTCATCCTATAACACTGAAGGGAGAGTTTTCAAAACCACCTATGGGACTTTCAAAAATTACTTAGGCCCAGATTTTATGGAAGTTAAGAGCCTAAATACCTTTGAGGATCTGGGCTTTAAGCTCTTAATAGCTCAAGTCTCATTAAAAGTCTGTGGGATTAAATCCCTTTACACCAGTTTAACTAAACTGGTTTAATTAAATTGGTTCAAAGTTCATGTGTAAGCAAGGCCTAAAGCTATTTTCAAAAAGAAAGCTGAAGATCTTTTAAAAGGTCAAAAAATGTGATTTTTCCCCCTTTGTCTCCACACTTAAAGTATTTGAACCATTTTTTTTCAAACTTACACACACACACACACACACAATCACACTTAGGCAGAGAGTAGTCCTGGAAAACTTCAGCCCCAAACATGAAAGTTTGTAAACGTTATAAGCAACTGAAAAAAGTATTTTCGATTAGAAATTCTTGGGCAACTTTCAAGACTGGTGTTACCACCTGCTTTGTCAAAAACATCACACAGTCTGAAATCTCTTAGTGTTCTAGGGAGCCTGTTTCACAAGTATTTATAAACCAGAAAGTGAGGTCTATGAAAACTATCTCCCAATACACAGATCCTCAGCTGGTATAAACTGGCATAGAATTGTTGGCTTCAATGAAACTACACTAATTTACACCAGCTAAGCATCTGGCCAGAACTTGTATTTTGTCCTTTAATTCTAAACCCATCTGTCCAGTTTTGCTGAAAATAAAACTAGAGAGAGAAAGAGATTAACTATATGGTAAATTTTCAAATCTGAAAGATTAAAATAAATTAATCCAGTAGAATTTTGCAAATAATGGTTTACAAAACACACCATAACAGTGGAACAACAAACATAGTTTTGTAATAACTTTTAAAGTAATGTCTTAATAAGGACATTCTGTTTTTATCTAATTTACCTGTATCATAGTGACATAATGTGAGCTCTCTGGGATACTTTGTTACATGTTTCAGAGTAACAGCCGTGTTAGTCTGTATTCGCAAAAAGAAAAGGAGTACTTGTGGCACCTTAGAGACTAACCAATTTATTTGAGCATGAGCTTTCGTGAGCTACAGCTCACTTCATCAGATGCATACCGTGGAAACTGCAGCAGACTTTATATATACACAGAGAATATGAAACAATACCTCCTCCCACCCCACTGTCCAGCTGGTAATAGCTTATCTAAAGTGCTTCCTCAGCTCTCGTCCCCTAAAGCCCCTACTCTACTTGCGCTATATTGATGACATCTTCATCATCTGGACCCATGGAAAAGAAGCCCTTGAGGAATTCCACCATGATTTCAACAATTTCCATCCCACCACCAACCTCAGCCTGGTCCAGTCCACACAAGAGATCCACTTCCTGGACACTACAGTGCTAATAAACAATGGTCACATAAACACCACCCTATACCGGAAACCTACTGACCGCTATTCCTACCTGCATGCCTCCAGCTTTCACCCTGACCACACCACACGATCCATCGTCTACAGCCAAGCTCTGCGATACAACCGCATTTGCTCCAACCCCTCAGACAGAGACAAACACCTACAAGATCTCTGTCAAGCTTTCTTACAACTACAATACCCACCTGCAGAAGTAAAGAAACAGATTGATAGAGCCAGAAGAGTTCCCAGAAGTTACCTACTACAGGACAGGCCTAACAAAGAAAATAACAGAACGCCACTAGCCGTCACCTTCAGCCCCCAACTAAAACCCCTCCAACGCATTATTAAGGATCTACAACCTATCCTAAAGGATGACCCAACACTCTCACAAATCTTGGGAGACAGGCCAGTCCTTGCCTACAGACAGCCCCGCAACCTGAAGCAAATACTCACCAACAACCACATACCACACAACAGAACCACTAACCCAGGAACTTATCCTTGCAACAAAGCCCGTTGCCAATTGTGCCCACATATCTATTCAGGGGACACCATCACAGGGCCTAATAACATCAGCCACACTATCAGAGGCTCGTTCACCTGCACATCCACCAATGTGATATATGCCATCATGTGGCAGCAATGCCCCTCTGCCATGTACATTGGTCAAACTGGACAGTCTCTACGTAAAAGAATAAATGGACACAAATCAGATGTTAAGAATTATAACATTCATAAACCAGTCGGAGAACACTTCAATCTCTCTGGTCACGCAATCACAGACATGAAGGTCGCTATCTTAAAACAAAAAAACTTCAAATCCAGACTCCAGCGAGAAACTGCTGAATTGGAATTCATTTGCAAATTGGATACTATTAATTTAGGCTTAAAGAGACTGGGAGTGGCTAAGTCATTATGCAAGGTAGCCTATTTCCTCTTGTTTTTTCCTACACCCCCCCCCCCCAGATGTTCTGGTTTAACTTGGATTTAAACTTGGAGAGTGGTCAGTTTGGATGAGCTATTACCAGCAGGAGAGTGAGTTTGTGTGTGTATGGGGGTGGGGGGGATGTGAGAAAACCTGGATTTGTGCTGGAAATGGCCCACCTTAATTATCATGCACATTGTAGGGAGAATGGTCACTTTGGATGAGCTATTACCAGCAGGATAGTGAGTTTGTGTGTGTGGTTTTTGGGAGGGGGGTGAGGGGGTGAGAGAACCTGGATTTGTGCAGGAAATGGCCCAACTTGATTATCATGCACATTGTGTAAAGAGTTGTCACTTTGGATGGGCTATCACCAGCAGGAGAGTGAATTTGTGTGGGGGGGTGGAGGGTGAGAAAACCTGGATTTGTGCTGGAAATGGCCCAACCTGATGATCACTTTAGATAAGCTATTACCAGCAGGACAGTGGGGTGGGAGGAGGTATTGTTTCATATTCTCTGTGTATATATAAAGTCTGCTGCAGTTTCCACGGTATGCATCCGATGAAGTGAGCTGTAGCTCACGAAAGCTCATGCTCAAATAAATTGGTTAGTCTCTAAGGTGCCACAAGTACTCCTTTTCTTTTTGTTACATGTCTAACCAGTAATGAGCATAACGAGGCTCTGATCCTTAACTAGCGTACCCAAATTCTACTGTAATACAAATAATAACTGAAGTGTCAATCCTAGCATTTTCACATATTGCCTTTTTCTTAGTAACAGCAACCAGAGGAAATATGGCCTTGTTAAAATACAGAACTGAGAATCTAGGCCAAATCCCAGACTACTCTTGTGAGTACGTTGAGCAAGATTTTGCCAACACAAGTCTGTTCCTGGCTCGACCATTTATCTCCATTTTGACCTTGGACAAGGTTATTTTGCAGTTTGGGAAATGGAGGCAAACAAGGTTAAATACCATTTACGAACTCACAGGGCTGTTGGGAGACTTAATTCAATAATGTCTGACAAGCACTTGAAAGCTTAGAATGCAAACTTTGATGGGAGTGCAAAATATTATTAATATAACTATTATTAGCTTTCTATCATAGAGAAAATGAATCTGTGAATCTAACAGGTGCTGGATTAGACCCATTGTGAGCAAGCTCCCTATAAATAAATATCAGTGTCCCAATAACATTCTATTCTCAGTTCATGTCACTATCGAAAGGTTTGAAAGAACTTCCCCCACTCTCCTCTTCATCTGTGCCCTCTGTAGAACATTGTTGCCCCTTTTGACCTGATGGTTAGCCAATATTTGGGGGGCTTGTAAGTTGTTTCCAGCAGAAGAAGAAATTGAAGAAACTACAGTATTGACTCAGGATGTAATTATGCCCCACCCCCTATAGCACACTTTGCTTTAAAGGGAAATCTAGTGTCATTATTATAATATAGTAGTCGGATTTAAAAACTGGTATTGGAACATTAAGGGCCATATTTTAAAAGAGCCCCTAAACTGGCCTCCACATTTGCATGTAATTTGGCAATCGACTCCTCCTAAAAGTGCGGTGGGTGGCACAGCGGGCCTAAGGCTGGCTCCCTACCTGCCCTGGCTCCACACAGCTCCCTGAAGCAGCTGGCATGTCTGGCTCCTAGGGATGGGGCAGCCACAGGGGATCCGTATGCTGCCCACACCCCAAGTGCTGGCTCCTCAGCTCACATTGGCTGGGAACCACAGCCAATGGGAGCTGCGGATGCAGTGCCTGTAGGCACAGGCAGTGGGCAGAGCCTCCTGGCTGCCTCTCTGCCTAGGAGCCAGAAGGGGGATATGCCGCTGATTCCAGGAGCTGCGTGGAGCCAGGGCGGCAGGGAGCCTGCCTTAGCCCCGCTGCACTGAGAACTGGAAGCTGCCTGAGGTAAGTGCCCCCTGGCCAGAGCCCACACCCCAAACCCCGTCCCACACCCCTACCCCAGGTTGGAACCCCCTCCCACATCCTAACTTCCTCTCAGAGCCTGCACCCCAAACCCCTGCCCCAGCCCTGAGCCCCCTCCTGTACCCCAAACCCCTCATCCCTGGCCCTACCCCGGAGCCTGCACCCCCAGCAAGAGCTCTCAACCCCTCTCACATGCCAACCCCCTATCCCAGCCTGGAGGCCCCTCGTGCACCTTGAAGCCCACGCCACCAGCTGGAGCCTTCACCCCCCACACACCCCAAACCCCTGGCCCAGCCTGGTCAAAGTAAGTGAGGGTGGGGGAGAGCGAGCGACAGAGGGAGGGGGGATCGAGTGAGCAGGGCCTTAGAGAAGGGGCAGGGCAGAGGCAGGTCCTCAGAGAAGGGGCAGGGCTAGGGTGTTTGGTTTTGTGCAATTAGAAAGTTGGCAACCTTAAGTGTGTATAAGGGCAAACCCATCCTGCATGCCCCACTTGCTCACAGTACCTGCAGCCCAGGGGTGCGGCTGTCTGACTCCTTCCCCTGCAGTGTCTGCAATGGCTGGGCTGGGCCTGGGTGGATGCTATCAGGGCTGCCAGACGTCCTGCCAAGCCTGCGACTGGTGATCCTGGAGTAGTCACTGCTGCAGCTGAACTACCTCCAGAGTATGACCTGCTGGGCCTGTTTGGCTGCTTCCTTGCAGCCTCTCTAGGCAGGCATGGAGGACCCACCTTCTCTGCTCCTTTTCTGGGGTGTGGTGTGATAGGACTGTGAGACCTCCCTCAGGGAGCCTCAAAGGGCCTAGCACACCCTGTCACAACACCATATTTGATAGCTATATATCCCTTATTTGATCAGACTCCCATCTCTTGAGAAATTTGAGATGAAACATTAATGGATTTAGGAGAAGACAATCAACCTGTTACAAAAGAAGCACCTAAAGCAATGCACATGCTTATGCACATGTCTATCATTTAAATACTTTCCAAAAAAAAAATTCAAAGAAGAAACAATCCAGATGTGTTAGAAGTGGGTGGGCCACACCCTCCTCTCAGTTACATACTGACTCCAGTTCCCAGGGAGTAGAATTTGGTCCAGCATATTTAATGGGAAATTTTAGACAAAACAATCTCATTGCCTGTGAAAATCAAACACTATTTTCATAGCCTGGGAGTTATGGAAGGAATATCTGAGAGGTATGCAGTAGTTGGGAGAGGTATGTGAGCTGTTGTTGCCACACTCAGCAAGCACACTGGGAGGTATGAAGCCAAAAGTTAATTGCCTCCAGGACCTGGGAAATGCGGAGAACTCAAATAAGCACAATCCCTGGAGTATGTTACTCTATTCAGAAATGCTCAAAAAAAAAAAAGACCATTAGAAGGTGGAATGGGGAAAGAAGGTTAAGTAGGTCTAAGTCCTACTTGTCCCACAATTGCATATATACACTGCAATTAGACACCCACAGCAGGCCCATGCCAGCTGACTCAGGCTAAGGGGCTGTTTAATTGCTGTGTAGACATTCAGGCTCAGGTTGGAATCCAGGCTTTAGGATCCTGCCAGGTCAGGGGGTCCCAGAGCTTTGGCTGCAGCCCAAACCCAAACATCTACATTGCAGTTAAACAGCCCCTTAGCCTGAGTCATCTGCATGGGCCAGCCATGGGTTTTCAGTTGCAATGTAGACATACCCTTAGTTAGATCACCACATTGCTCCAAGGCCCCAAGCCTGCAAATACCCATACACATGTATAAATGTAAGCACAGGAGTAGTCCCATTGGCTACCCAACCGTTTTCTACATAAGCAACAGCAATGTGATTGGGTGTGTTTGCCATCAGACAATACATGCACAGAGGGAATCAACAGATCCTAAGACGTATACATTGACTAATAAAGGCAGTGTGGCCTAGTGAATTGTGCCCTAGATAGGGACTCAGAAAACTTGGGTTCTAATCCCATCTTGGCCACTGGACATCTCATCACTGGCCTCCTTTGTAAACTGCCTTGAGAATGTCTGTAAAAAGCATGATAAGCAAGAGCAGTTATTTCCTAGAGTAATACAGTGGTCTGTTTTAAATAAATTGTATAAAACACTAATCTCACAGAGCCAATGCACCACAGCCTCCTACAGCCCCAGTTCTGCCAGTGCACCCCAACCACCCTGTACCCAAGCCCCCTGCACTCCACAGCTCTGTCAATGCATCCGAATCCATGTAAAAACCCTGCACACATCCACCAATTTATTTTGACTGTGAGGTCTTTGGGGCAGGGGCTGTCTCTGTTTATTATAGTGCTGCATCAATAAGTTAAGATTGTGTCATGACTTCTGTTTAAAGGTCGTGTCAGTTCTAAATCCTCTAAAATTGACAGGCTTACTTGGATGCCTTTGAAATGTTGTGTGCCAGAGGAGAGTGCAGGATAGGATTAGTGATCCAAATTTGCGGTCATTTGAGCTCGGGATTATCATTTGAGCTAGCCATATAAAAAAAAAGTTTCTAGCGGGGAGAGGAGGGTTGCACAGACCTAGAGATCAAACTGTTGATGTGATACAGGTCAAAATGGTCTAAATCTGTTAAGTTTTACCCAAGGCAGTGCATGGAATCCGCTAAATCCTTGGGGGACCCACCCTGAGAATGGTATTTAAGAAGAAACTAAACATGCCTAGCTTTGTTAACACTTCCTCATAGGTCAGGTTTTCTAAACCTTTTAATTTTGTTGTTCTCCCCTGGATTCTCTCCAGTTTCTCAACATCTTTCATAAAGTGTGGCACCCGGAATTGGATATAGTACTCCAGCTGAGGCCTCATCAGTGCCGAGTAGAACAGGACATTTACCTCCTGTGTCTTACAAATAACACTCCTTTTACATATAACCTCAAAATATTAGCTTTTTTTTTTTTTTGCAACCGCATCACATTGTTGACTCATATTCAACTTGTGATCTACTATAACCCCCAAATCCTTTTCAGCAGTACTACTGCCTAGCCAGTTATTCCGTATTTTGTAGTGGTGTATTTGATTTTTCCTTCCTAAGTGGAGGTACTTTGCACTTATCTTTATTGAATTTTGTTTTGTTGATTTCAGACCAATTCTCAAATTTGTCGAGGTCGTTTTGAATTCTAATCTTGTCCTCCAAAGTGTTAGCAATCCCTCCCAGATTGGCATCTGCAAATTTTAGAAGCATACTCTCCATGCCATTATCCAAGTCATTAATGAAAATACTGAATAGTACCAAACCCAGGACTGACTCTGTGGTACCCCACTCAGTGGGTAATTTGTATTAGGACTGAGCCCCAGCACCCCTAAGCTTGGCAGTTCATAGCCCTGGCATCTCTGGGCTTGCTGCCTCATTTATGAAAGTTAAAAAAAAATTGTTTGAGCCCCGGCACCTCTTTCATTACGAATTAAACAATGACCCCACTACATAGACCCTCCTACCCCAGTTTTAGAGCAAATCACTGATTACTATTCTTTGAGTATGCTCTTTCACCCACCATATAGTAATTTCATCTAGACTTCATTTCCCTAGTTTGCTTCTGAGAAGGTCATGTGGGACTGTATCAAAAGCCTTACTAAAATCAAGATACATGACTTCTGCTGCTCCCCCTTATCCACTAGTCCAGTAACCCTGTCAAGGAAGGAAATTAGGTTGGTTTGGCATGATTTGTTCCTAAAAATTCCATGCTGGCTATTACTTATAAGCCTATTATCCTCTAGGTGCTTACAAACTGATGGTTTAATAATTTTTTCCAGTATCTTTCCACATATTGAAGTCAGGATCATTGGTCTACAATTTGCCAATTCCTCTTTGTTCCCCTTTTTAAGAATAGGTACTATATTTTCCCCCTCTCCAGTCCTTCGGAACCTCACCCACACTCCACAAGTACTTGAAGATAATTGCTAACTGTTCCAAGATTTCCCTAATTACCCTAGGATGAATTCAATCAAGCCCTGCTGACTTGAATCACATCTAATTTATCAAAATATTTTTTAATCCTGTTCTTTCCCTATTTTGGTTTGTGTTCCTTCGCCTTTGTTCTTAATGTTAACTGTGTTGAGTATCTGGTAACCATGAACCTTTGCAGTGAAGACTGAAGCAAAAGAGGCATAAATCATTCTAGATGTCATCATTATTAGCTCTCCTTCCCTCCTAAGTAGAGGACCTACACTTTCCTTTGGTTTTTCTCTTGCTTCTAATGTATTTAAAAACTTTTTATTGCCTTTTATGTCCCTTGCTAGGTGTAATTTATTTTGTGCCTAGCTTTTCTAATCTTGTTCCTACATGCTTATGCTATTCTTTTGTACTTCTTCTCAGCAATTCTTCCATGTTTCCACTTTTTGTAGTATTTCTTTCTGATTTTCAGGTCATTAAAGAGCAACTGATGCAGCCACATTGGACCCTTACTATTTTTCCTACTTTTCTTTCACATCAGGTAGTTTGCAGTTGTACCTTTATTACTGTTGCCTTGAGAAACTGCCAGCTCTCCTAAACTCCTTTTTCCCTTAGATTTTATTCACATTGGACCTTACCTACCAGTCTTCTGGGTTTGTTAAAGTCTGCTTTTTTGATGTCTTTTCTCCTTTCTCTGATGCTTTCCTGAGATTCATGAAATCTTTCATTTCATGATCACTTTCATCCAAACTGCCTCTTACCTTCAGATTCACAACCAACTCCTCCCTGTGGGTCACAATCACATTTAAAATGGCTGTGTGCCCAGTTACTTCCTCCACCTTCTGGAACACAAAGTTGTCCCCAACACGTTTCAAGAACTTATTGGACATTTTGTGTTTTACTATTTTATTTTTTTCCTACAGATATCTGGATCATTAAAGTCCCCTATTACTACCAGGACTTGTATTTTGGGATATAGCTCTTATTTGTTCCAGAAATGCCTCAGACCACCAAATCAGGTAGAGGAGGTGGATATCATAGACCTTACCTTGAAGTCACCTCTATTTTTCCTCTTTTTTCTTTACACAAAGGCTTTCAATTGGTCTGCCTTTCTGCCTCATTCTCGACCTCAGAACAAGTGTATACATTCTTGTTATACAACACCTCCTCCTCCTCTTTTTCCCTGCCTGTCCTTCCTGAATAAGCTATTACCCGTGCATTCCAATATTCCAGTCATGAGATTTATCCCACTAAGTCTCTGTGACGCCAATAACAAGGTGTGCTCTTTCCTGAATGAATGTGATTAAGAGGGTGGTGCAAATATAAGACCAGACAACAACAAAAGATCTACTCCCACCTGAGGCTACCAGACAGCTGTGTGTTCAGAAGCATGTGATTTTTTTCTAAATACATCAGTCTGCAGGACTGATTGTTCATTGCACTACTCCAGTTTTATGCTGTTGTAACTACTAATATCCAGCTCCTGGTAGCTCTGCTCATTTGCTAATATTAAGAAAAGAGCACATCTTTCTAATTGCACAAAACCAAGTTTTGTTTTACAGCTTCCTTCAAAACATGCTGTTCTGCTGAATTCTAGGTCATAACAGTTCTATAACTTATGGTCTTCACAGTAATACCATTTTAATAACGTTAAACCACAACATATGTATGTAACGTTAAACCACAACATATATATGAAACCACAACAATGCAGCTACTTTTTCCATTCTTTGATTAAAACAACCCTGTATTGTTTACATACCTCTATTGCAGCCTTTGTGTTAGAAAAAAATTAAATCCATACTTTACATATTTGCCTAACATCTTAATCCGGGATATCCTTCTAGCAGGATAATGCAAAAGTACAGAGTAATATCTAGTGCTTACAAAAAAGTGTCACTTCTTGTGGGATCTTACTTTCAGCTCACAGTTCAAGGTAACAAATATGTAACTGAAAACAGCTGAATACTAACAGCAGGTAAATAAATGCCAGATCTTTTCTGATTACTAAATACTGTACATAAAGATTCTGTTGTAACACCTTTTGTGTTTCATTCATAAATCATTGACTAAGCCACTCCTTTTCCATATTTCTTTGAACTTACCCCTATATAACCATAATCATTGCAAATCAGCTCTAGGTAAAAGGTTGTTCTCATCTCACAATAGAGCTGGTTTGAATCCCCTGTCCCCATATACATTTTCAACTGAAAACTAAAAAAACTAAGATATTTCAGCCAAAAAAATGTAAACAAAAATTTAAATTTTCTGCAGAAAGCAGACACTTTTCATATAAATTTCATTTAATTGAAACCCCCCCCCTTTTTTTTTTTTTGTCAAAAACAGTTGCCGGATAGCCCTATTTTACATTTAACTTTATAACATCTTTTGTTTCTGTTACGTGCAAGTGTGATACTCATTAATGTATAGACATAAAGGTGGTATCAACTTTCCCACATAACAATTAACAAAGAGTCAAGTATTCGTAAGGAAGTACAACCATGGACTTTGTTTTTTACTAATTATTATTGGGAGTGATCATCCAGCTAATATGAATCAAAGCTGATTCTCCAGAAGCCAGTTTCCCTTGCTGCGGCTATATTTTCCTCCTGATTTATTCAGCTAAGGGAGTATTCAGCGGTACAGATCTGATTGCAAAGGATTTCCTTTGACGTTTTTGAAGGCAGGAAAGACTTTTGTACCTTTCTCAGTGCTTCTCACATTCCAGGCAACTGGGAGCACTCTGATTCAGAGTAAAGGGACTTGATATTTAGGTATAGAACTATCAGTTTTATTAATTATATCTTTACTGCCTGGGTAGCTATACAGTAATGAATACAGGGCCAGTTCTAGGTGTGGGTGAGCAGAGCAGTTGCCCTGGGCACCAACTTCCAGAGGAGCCATACTGCTGTGCCACTTGTTTGGTTTGGGGTTTTGTTTTGTTTTTGAACTCAGGTGTGAGGCAGTCAAAAATGTCTTCTGCCCTAGCCAGCAAAAATGCTAGGGCTACGCTTGGCTGAATATACTCCCAATGTCCTGTCTCAGTATACACTGGACTCAGTAAAAAGAAAAAGAGTACTTGTGGCACCTTAGAGACTAACCAAGTTATTTTTGAGCATAAGCTTTCGTGAGCTACACTACAGCTCACTGTAGCTCACAAAAGCTTATGCTCAAATAAATTGGTTAGTCTCTAAGGTGCCACAAGTACTCTTTTCTTTTTGGGAATACAGACTAACACAGCTGTTACTCTGAAAACTGGACTCAGTGTAGCTTTTGGGAAGGATACAACCAAAGGAGAGCTTGGCCTCAGAGTATCTAAATCCTAGTCAGGAGGGGATGTTTCTAAAATATTATGCATTGGAGGTAAAGAATGTTACATCTTATAAGAATACTAATTACAGCCAATTCTAAACAGAATAACCTACCTTGGCACTAAACACCAGTGAGAAGTAGCTATGTCCTGACACGATAGAGATTTCATTTCTATGCATGTTTGGATCAGACATCTCAGTGTTTCATGAACCTGCATGTAGCAATGAGTCAGATGTTAAAGGGGCTAGCCAATCCTTTTAACAGAATTCCACTGCTATTAGTCTGACTGCTAGTTAAAGTGTTAAGACAGCAGGTGGTTTGAGAAAGTGCATTAGCTTTTCAACTCTCAAGACAGGAGTTCAAATTAGCAATTGATTACAGAGCTTGGATCTAGTATGGATAAGTATCTAAAAGTTTGGTTATTTATTTGCATACAGAGAAGTCACTACCCAGTTTCTCTTCTCCACCTAGTCTCAGCAGGAGATCTGCCCCCTTCTAGCTGGCTGATGCAATGCAGTCTTAGGGTTGCATGACTTGATTTCTCTTGAAATTATTAGAAGGCAGGTATCTGGTTTCAGTCTCCTTACCCCCATCTAGTCAAATGACATTTCTCTAGCAATAGAACTCAGAAACTTCTTTGCCAGATCACACTGCTCTGGCCCTTTAACAATTAATTCAAAGTTCTAAAGTCACACAATCACATAGGTAACAATAAACCTCCACATTACCATGAGTTCTATGGAGGTAAAACTTGTCCCTGATTTTAAAAAGCTACACCCCTTTGCCATGTGCCGGACAGATACCTGCCCCTTCACAGGAAACCTGCTATCAGGGCACCTCCCCTATCCATGAGGACACCCAACTGTTCACTTAACAACACAGAGCTTTCATCTTTCAGTTGGAGGGATCCAGACTTTATAGCATTTGGTCTAGTAAGAGATTCTGAAGCTGCATCAGTAGGAATCCAAGGAATTTAATTGAACAGCCCAGCAGCCACAGCTGTGTGATGACTGATGAATGCGTTAAAACATGCTCTTTGCTGATTAACATATTAGCTGCTAAGTAGTTTTACAGTGCCCCAGTTAATATTTCAATCTAGAGCTGCCTCTCTCTGTCAGAGAGATTAAATGCATTCATATCACTATACTGGAGAGAACAATTAATTTTACTTTTGGGTAAACATAACAGTAAAATACAGCTACAGTAGCCTGAATTAATTACTGATCACAAAGGATTCCTAGTGCTTAAAGAGAAGTCAGTTTACAAAAGGAGGAAGTAATTGCTGTTTTTAAAAAGTTCTTTCACTGCAACATTGCTGGTCAATTGCATTAGGCAGTTCCTATTATTCCTGGCAGTAGAAAAATATCAACCACAATCAGGAAACCCCACTCTGGGTTTGAGAACCATAGTCCCTGTATGGTCTCTTTGTGCTACTCCTGCAGTGCAAGGGGACCATAAAGCTGCCCTGCTTAGTAACATTCTTGGGAGAGGAGGAACAGTTAGAACCTTGCTGCTCTCCAGTGATTCCTGACTAGTGTAAAAGTCTCTGGGCTCAAGTTTGAATGGCCCTGACACTGCTCTAACTTGCACTGAGAACCATGTCAGGGGATTGTACACAAAGATGGTGTATGATCACAGTTACCTCCCACTTCACAGTTCAGCCTGACCTCAGGATTGAGGCCCATTTGTACAAAGTATCGTATAACTTTTATAGCATAAGAGTAACTGAAATGGGATGTTTCATTTATAGAAAATGTGTTATTCACTCAAAATAGTTCACATTTCAATGAAGTGTTAAGTTAGTTAACTATTCAATTAACTAAGGTTGTTGTGGACACTTCTGTCTGTCCAGTTATCTTTATGATCCCCATCGTCATAACTGTGCACCACCCAAATATTAAAAAATAATAAACAATAATAGCTATCTCACTTCCTTCCTTCCTAGCCTTCAAAATAGCTTGATTTATTTATTGTGTGGGATGGTGAGAGAAACTTTACTGTGTGAAAGCTATATCAAAGAAATGAGTTTTACATTTATTTCTGAGGCTTTGTCTACACTAGCACTTTTGTCAACAAAACTTTTGTCAGTCAGGGGTGTGAATAAACACCCCCCTGATCAATATAAGTTTCACTGACAAAAGTGCCAGTGTGGATGGCGCTATGTCGGCTACCACTGCTCATTGGGGGTGGTTTAATTGTCCCAGCAGGGGCATAGAGCGGCTACACAGGAGACCTTACAGTGGCACAACTACAGAGGTATAGCTGTGCCCCTGTACGGTTCATAGTGTAGACATAGCCTGAAAGTGGTGAGGTTCATGGTCATTCTTATCTCTTGTGGGAGGAAATGCTATAATGCATCTGCAACTCCAATGTACGGTCTGCCTCCAATACTCACAACCCTCTCTCCATTGATCAGTTGTTTCATTGTTCGGGTGAGACACAGACTCCTTCATCAAAGGGGGTGTTGACATCTGTGGAGATCGAGGTGGTTAGGGACTATTTAGAAAAGATGGACGTGCACAAGTCCATGGGGCCGGACGAGTTGCATCCGAGAGTGCTGAAGGAATTGGCGGCTGTGATTGCAGAGCCATTGGCCATTATCTTTGAAAACTCGTGGCGAACCGGGGAAGTCCCGGATGACTGGAAAAAGGCTAATGTAGTGCCAATCTTTAAAAAAGGGAAGAAGGAGGATCCTGGGAACTATAGGCCAGTCAGCCTCACCTCAGTCCCTGGAAAAATCATGGAGCAGGTCCTCAAAGAATCAATCCTGATGCACTTGCATGAGAGGAAAGTGATCAGGAACAGCCAGCATGGATTCACCAAGGGAAGGTCATGCCTGACTAATCTAATCGCCTTTTATGATGAGATTACTGGTTCTGTGGATGAAGGGAAAGCAGTGGATGTATTGTTTCTTGACTTTAGCAAAGCTTTTGACACGGTCTCCCACAGTATTCTTGTCAGCAAGTTAAGGAAGTATGGGCTGGATGAATGCACTATAAGGTGGGTAGAAAGCTGGCTAGATTGTCGGGCTCAACGGGTAGTGATCAATGGCTCCATGTCTAGTTGGCAGCCGGTATCAAGTGGAGTGCCCCAAGGGTCGGTCCTGGGGCCGGTTTTGTTCAATATCTTCATAAATGATCTGGAGGATGGTGTGGATTGCACTCTCAGCAAATTTGCGGATGATACTAAACTGGGAGGAGTGGTAGATATGCTGGAGGGGAGGGATAGGATACAGAAGGACCTAGACAAATTGGAGGATTGGGCCAAAAGAAATCTGATGAGGTTCAATAAGGATAAGTGCAGGTAGGATGGAAGAATCCAATGCACCGCTACAGACTAGGGACCGAATGGCTAGGTAGCAGTTCTGCGGAAAAGGACCTAGGGGTGACAGTGGACGAGAAGCTGGATATGAGTCAGCAGTGTGCCCTTGTTGCCAGGAAGGCCAATGGCATTTTGGGATGTATAAGTAGGGGCATAGCGAGCAGATCGAGGGACGTGATCGTTCCCCTCTATTCGACATTGGTGAGGCCTCATCTGGAGTACTGTGTCCAGTTTTGGGCCCCACACTACAAGAAGGATGTGGATAAATTGGAGAGAGTCCAGCGAAGGGCAACAAAAATGATTAGGGGTCTAGAACACATGACTTACGAGGAGAGGCTGAGGGAGCTGGGATTGTTTAGCCTGCAGAAGAGAAGAATGAGGGGGGATTTGATAGCTGCTTTCAACTACCTGAAAGGGGGTTCCAAAGAGGATGGCTCTAGACTGTTCTCAATGGTAGCAGATGACAGAACGAGGAGTAATGGTCTCAAGTTGCAGTGGGGGAGGTTTAGATTGGATATTAGGAAAAACTTTTTCACTAAGAGGGTGGTGAAACACTGGAATGCGTTACCTAGGGAGGTGGTAGAATCTCCTTCCTTAGAGGTTTTTAAGGTCAGGCTTGACAAAGCCCTGGCTGGGATGATTTAACTGGGAATTGGTCCTGCTTCGAGCAGGGGGTTGGACTAGATGACCTTCTGGGGTCCCTTCCAACCCTGATATTCTATGATTCTATCTCTGTTAGTAGGGGGTCCAGGAGGATTTCTACCCTCTTTCACCATCCAAGAAGAGCAGGGGTCAGAGTCACGGGTGGCAACCATGACTGTCATCAGTACTTTCATGACCTCTGCTTCTGTGAAAGGAAGGTGGTCCTGTGATGGCCACACAACTATAAATTAGGGCAGTAATTCTTAATTTTGTACTTGTGTAACATCCGTTGGCATGGTTTCAGTATGAGCACTTTCCCCTGCACTGCAAACTTCCTGAATGACCAAGAGCAGAGGGTATTGCTAAACAGCTCTGTATCAACTTGGGAGGAGGTTTCCAAATCCAAAGATTCTGTCACGGATATTTTTAGTAAAAGTCAGGGGCAGGTCACAGGCAAAAACCAAAAATTCACTGGAGCCTGGGACTTGTCTCTGACTTTTACTAAAAATACCCGCAGCGGGAGGCAAACAGAGCACTGCCAGGGGCTTGCAGCTGCTCCAGCCCTGCTCCTGTGGCAAAGGCTGACCACTACTGCTCCAGCCCCGGGGGGCTGATCCAACATTGCCTGCTGCTCCGGAGGGCTAGGGAAGAGCTGCTCCAGTGGCCCCAGGGCCATGCTCCAGAGCTGGCCACCGATCAACTGTTCAGTGGCCCTGGGGCTGACCACCAGCCACTGCTCCAGGAGCTCGGGACCATTGGTCCTGCTCCTACTGCACAGGCTGACCCAACTCCAGCTGCTGCTTCAGCCCTGGGGCCACTGCTGCAACCCTGCCCCAGAAGAAATCACAGAGGTCCCAGAAAGTCATGGAATCTGTGATGTCCATGACAGAATTGTATCCTTACAAATGGTCTAAGGACTTGTAAAAGGCCTAGTTTTATTTAGCCTCCTTACTAATACTTTGGAAAAACAGCAGAGTATAGGAGGTGACAGATACTGCAATTTTCTCTACTCGGTAGACTGCTGTACTTGTGAGAAGCCAATTGCAGAATCAGGATCATGGCCTAAATTGGAAGGTGTTGCAAAAGCAGAAAAATAAAACACAATGACAAATAAGAAATATGGGCAAAAAATAACAGAATAAGATTGAGTTTGGGGGAAAAAAAGCTAATACATCTGGGAATAATAATCCCAAACCCAGATATTCAGGGGGAAAGAGCACTTATACCCCAAAAAAGACTGAGATGAAGGTGGACATGAAATGTTTATGAGCCAAAGGATTACAATTTGGGGCTGCTGACACAGGCAGATGAGGTGATGATCTTTCTCTACTTGCCATTTCAAATGGTTCTAGACTTCTCAGTATCAGAAAGACATCAACAAATAGGAGGGAATTCAGAAAAGAGCAATAGCAAAGTTAAAAGGGCTGAACTGTCAAAAGATTAAAAAGAATAACTTGAGGGGAAAGGAGGGAGTGATAACTCTCATAAAGTGTTGGAAAAGTGTGAACTGCAAGGAATGGAATTGTTTAGATTGCTGTAAGAAAAGAAAGTTATTCTTCTACTTGTTTTTGTTACAGGAGTCCCTTCCACGCAGCGGTCTATATCTTCTGTCCAGGAGCGTGCGAGCTACGTGCACACACTGGCACGACCAGGGACACTGCCAGTGAGCCTGGTGTCCGCCCCTGGGGGCGGGGCTGGGGGCGGTACTGCCACGCCAGAGGAGCTGCCCACACGGGGCACTGGCTCCTGCGAGCACTGGCCCAACATGCTGGTGCTCTTGCCACAGCGGTTCCCAGCAGAGCCCAGCAGCTCCGTGTATACGGATTTCTATCTGTGGATATAAATTTTTTATTCACACAGGGCTCTAGCTACAAGTCCTTCTCTGGCTGCCCTTGCCTTTCTGCTGCCTTCTCTGTTTCTGTGGTATTTTTCTCTCATACACACAGATACACAGCCGCAATCCAATCAATCCCATGCCCCTGTTTTTATTATCAGAATCCTGGGGAATCCTCTTGGGCCACACAGCTCACCTTCTATTCCAGCCTTGCATGTGGCCTGTGTTTTGGGCAGAGGCTCCTATTTTTTCAACTATCTATTCCATAAAGGGGCTGTACTGCTTCTTACATTTATCCAGCTTCAATGAGGTTTTGCCAATCCCCAGCATAACAAGAGGCTAAAATGTATACTTACTTTACATGTCATTTAAACCCTGCATAATTTCAGATTTTATGACCAAATCTTGTAATCATTAGCTGAGCAAAGTTCCCTCTGAAGGCAAGAGGAGTTTGACTGAATAAGATTTAGCCCTACCGTTGTAAATTTGTATCAGAGATCAGCTTATATAAATAAATATCTTAATCCCAAAGCTAAATAAAGAGCACTGATTTAAAAGGAGAAAGTTTCACAAGCAGTTGTTAAGGGAGACTGGATGACTCAGGAACCTGGTAATACATGAGAGCCTTTTCATCTCCAGGCCTCCTGTCTGAATCCAGCTGTGGTTGGCAGTGAGCAATAGTTGTTACAATCTTTTAGCTGTTCAATGGATTAAACGGAAGAAACTGGGGGGGTCTCTGTTCAGTTCTCAGCTGGACAGCTGCCCACATCAAGAAACTGTCAACACAGCTGGCGCCATTGAGTGCACTTGTTCAGCAGAGAATGAGGACCGAATGGGGATGGGGACAGGGCTACTTTTTCTCTCTGGTGGTGGTGCCTCCTGCTCAGGGCTGGAGTGGTGCTGGGGCACATCCATTGCTTCTGCCCTTGCTGTGCCTGTACCATGGGAAAACACATTCATTGAAGTCAATGGGGAAACGGTCACTGACTTCGGAGGGGCCAGGATTTCATGGAGGAACTTGAGTTTCTCGGGTTCCTTTCCTGAGCATTTTAAAAATGGGAAAAATGAAGTGCTGCCTGTGACAAGGCACCGTATACACGGGAGGGGCCTGATTCTGCAAGAGGCCGAGCACCTCCTGCCGGGTGCCCAGTCTCCTCAGCTCCAGTTCTTGGTGCTGACTGCCCAGCAGGAGGCACTGGCGAGCCATCCCAAAGCAAAGACATTGGTTTGTAATAATAGGAGGCATATATTTGTACGCAGCCATTTTTGAAATGCTGAAAATGTTGAAACCTCTTTGTTTTACAAGCAGTAGTGTTAATTAGCTAACGTACACTGTGTTAACTCCACCATACGGAAACAAAAGTATGCCATTATGTACATATGTTAAAACAGGCTGCATATTGTATTTAACTGTTTTATCATAATAATCTGACCCTCTGTAGAAGAGAATAAGCCTATTAGGAAATAACGTAGTGCACATAGAAATGTCTGGTTACATTCCTCTTTCACAGACGTGTTTGGCGCCTGGGGTATTAACTTTCAGACTTTGTTTCTTTTTACTGCATATTCATTCACAGCCCTGTTGCCTACAAATGAGGTACATGAGGAAAACAAGCCTTGTTCCTTTTGCTCTTTCTCTGTGCACTGAGATGGAAAGGTAAATCAAATCCCTTAAACACTATGTATCAGTGTGACTTCTTGCATGATATTAAATGCTCTAACCTAGGAACAGTTCCTGTACAATCTTTCATCAGAATTGTCATCCTTGTAAGTTTCCATTTACCAATGAAACATTGTTTACGCTGCTGCACCAATAAAATAAACAGCATTATAAAGCATTGTCTCTGCTAAAGAAAAAGAAAGTTATAAATATTGAGGCACAAAATTAAAGGGAGATAATCATTGTTTGATAAACTTACCACTGTTCCGGAAAAATTCTTATGCCCTTATCGGATTCAAAGCTGTTTCACACACTATTTTCATGAAGCTATTTTATGAAAACAACAACAAACTGGTGTTTTTAAATAAAACAAAAATGAAAAAATATATTCCACAATATGTTTCTCATAGTTATATTCAAACCATTTAAATTGCAGTTGTGACCAGAATTCACAGTCTGACCAATGATCTCTATAACTGAAGTTCAGAAAAATCTCTGCACAACAAAATAGTAGTTACTAAGGGTATGTCTACACTACGAAATTAGGTCGATTTTATAGAGGTCAATTTTTAGAAATTGATTTTATACAGTCGATTGCATATGTCCCCACTACGCGCATTAAGTCAGTAGAGTGAGTCCTCACTACCGTGGCTAGCATCAACTTATGGAGCGGTGCACTGTGGGTAGTTATCCCATAGTTCCCGCAGTCTCTGCCACCCATTGTAATTCTGGGTTAAGCTCCCAATGCCTGATGGGGCAAAAAACATTGTTGCGGGTTTTGGGTACATGTCGTCAGTCGCCGCTCCCTCCGTGAAAACAATGGCAGACAATCATTTCGTGCCTTTTTTCCGTGCAGACGCCATACCACACCAAGCATGAAAGCCGCTCAGCTCAGCTCACCGTCACTGCTGCTGTTGCGTCCTGGGTGCTGCTGTCAGCAGACAGTGCAGTAGGACTGCTAACCGTCGTCATCTGCTGAAACTCTGCTCTCCTGCTCTTGTAAAAGAGCTCAATCTCAATAGCAAATTTCTCCATGTCGTCGTCATCCACCGCTTCCTCTGCAACTCTGCTCTCCTGCTGTCCTGGTGCCATGAATCCACCTCGCAGGTCCTCTCATCATTCTGTATAAATATCTATCCCCGTGGCATCCATCATCATCCACCGCTTCTGCTGCAACTCTGCTCTCCTGCTGTCCTGCAGACGCCATACCACAGTTAGCATGGAGCCCACTCAGCTCACCGCTGCGGTTGTGACCATTTTAAACACCTCGCGCATTATCCTGCAGTATATGCAGAACCTGCAAAAGCAGGTGAGGAGGCAACGACAGCATGATCATGATAGTGATGAGGACATGGACACAGACTTCTCTCAAAGCACGGGCCCTGGCAATTTGGACATCATGGTGGTAATGGGGCAGGTTCCTGCTGTGGAACGCCGATTCTGGGCCTGGGAAACAAGCACAGACTGGTGGGACTGCATAGTGTTGCAGGTCTGGGATGATTCCCAGTGGCTGTGAAATTTTCGCATGCGTAAGGGCACTTTCATGGAACTTTGTGACTTGCTTTCCCCTGCCCTGAAGTGCCAGAATACTGAGATGAGAGCAGCCCTCACAGCTGAGAAGCGAGTGGCGATAGCTCTCTGGAAGCTTGCAACACCAGACAGCTACCGGTCAGTTGGGAATCGGTTTGGAGTGAGTAAAATCTGCTGTGGAGGCTGCTGTGATCCAAGTAGCCAATGCAATCACTGAGCTGCTGCTATCAAGGGGAGTGACTCTGGGAAATGTGCAGGTCATAGTGGATGGCTTTGCTGCAATGGGGTTCCCTAACTGTGGTGGGGCGACAGACAGACTGTATCCCTATCTTGGGACCAGACCACCTTGCAGCCAGTACGTAAACCGCAAGGGGTACTTTTCAATGGTACTGCAAGCACTGGTGGATCACAAGGGACGTTTCACTGACATCAACGTGGGATGGCTGGGAAAGGTGCATGACTCTCGCATCTTCAGGAACTCTGGTCTGTTTGAACAGCTGCAGGAAGGAACTTCCTTCCCAGACCAGAAAATTACCATTGGGGATGTTGAAATGCCAATAGTTATCCTTGGGGACCCAGCCTACCCCTTAATGACATGGCTCATGAAGTCATACACAGGCACCCTGGACAGTAGTAAGGAGCAGTTCAACTATAGGCTGAGCAAGTGCAGAATGATGGTAGAATGTGCATTTGGACGTTTAAAAGCTCGCTGGTGCAGTTTACTGACTAGGTTAGACCACAGCAAAACCAATATTCCCATTGTTATTGCTGCTTTCTGTGTGCTCCACAATATCTGTGAGAGTAAGGGGGAGACGTTTATGGCGGGGTGGGAGGTTGAGGCAAATCGCCTGGAGGCTGATTACACTCATCCAGACACCAAGGTGATTAGAAGAGCACAGCTGGGCGCCCTGAACATCAGAGAAGCTTTGAAAACCAGTTTCATGACTGGCCAGGCTATGGTGTGGAAGTTCTATTTGTTTCTCCTTGATGGAAACCTGCCCTCTTGGTTGACTCTACTTCCCTGTAAGCCAACCAACCTCCCCACTTCGATCACCACTTTCAGAGGCAATAAAGTCATTATTGTTTCAAAATCATGCATTCTTTATTAATTCATCACACAAATAGGGGGAAAACTCGCAAGGTAGCCCAGGAGGGGTGGGTGAGGAGGGAAGCACTGGGTGGGGCGGTGGATGCGGGGAGGCGGGAATGCCACACTACAGTTCAAAAGTTACTGAATGCCAGCCTTCTGTTGCTTGGGCAATCCTCTGGGGTGGAGTGGCTGTACCCTCCCCCTGACCTCCCACGGTCTTGGGTGTCTGGGTGAGGAGGCTATGGAACTTGGGAAGGAGGGCAGGCAGGTATACAGGGGCTGCAGCGGCAGTCTGTGCTCCTGCTGACTTTCCTGCAGCTCCACCAGACACCTGAGCATGTCAGTTTACTCCCCCATTAGCCTCAGCATTGCACCCTGCCTCCTCTCATCATGCTCCTCCCTCCTCTCATAGTGTTCATTTAACGCTTTTCTGGACTCTGCCATTGCTTGCTTCCATGCACTCTGCTGAGCTCTTTCAGTGCAGGAGGACTGTCTGAACTCTCAGAACATGTCATCGCGAGTGCGTTTTTTTCACCTTCTAATCTGCGCTAGCCTCTGGCATGGAGATGATAGGGGGAGTGTAGAAACATTTGCAGCTGCAGGAGGAAAAAAAGGGAGAGTAGTATTTAAAAAGATACTTTTTAGAGAACAAAGGGAAGACTATTTCACACTGAATCAAGCAATTCACATTACATAGCACATGTGCTTTTGGTACAAGGTCGCATTTTGCCTCTTATACTGAGTGCCTGCTGGTTTGGTGTGAGACATCACACACGCTCGGCTGGGCAACAGAATTGGCTTCCAGGCAGCCATGGTAAAGCAAAGGGTTTCAGCTTCTTCAACCTTCATAACATGTGGGAAGGGTTTCAAACAGCAGCGCCCTCCTTTCCTATACCAAGCAAAACCCGTTGGGTTGGCCATTTAAAAGGAGGGGCTGCGTTTTTAGAGTGACTGTGCAGCACAACCCAACCACCACCACCACCCAATTCTCTGGGATAATCACTTCACACACACACACCCCGCATCCCCACCACCTCCACATGTAGTATCAGGGAAGATCCGTGTCAGCCAAATGCGAACAGCTCAGCATGAAGGACCTCCCCCCACCGCGCGGCTAACAGTGGGGATGATTTATTTTCAGCCAAAGGGAAACAGCCCAGCAGGAACGGGCACCTCTGAATGTCCCCTTAGCGTGGTAAAGTGTCCTACCATGGAGGACAGAATAAGGCTGCCCTCCCCAGAAATCTTCTGCAAAGGCTTTTAGAGTACCTCCAGGAGAGCTTCATGGAGATGTCCCTGGAGGATTTCTGCTCCATCCCCAGACACATTAACAGACTTTTCCAGGAGCTATTCAAGAAGGATGTGGATAAATTGGAGAGAGTCCAGCGAAGGGCAACAAAAATGATTAGGGGACTGGAACACATGAGTTATGAGGAGAGGCTGAGGGAGCTGGGATTGTTTAGCCTGCAGAAGAGAAGAATGAGGGGGGATTTGATAGCTGCTTTCAACTACCTGAAAGGGGGTTCCAAAGAGGATGGCTCTAGACTGTTCTCAATGGTAGCAGATGACAGAACGAGGAGTAATGGTCTCAAGTTGCAGTGGGGGAGGTTTAGATTGGATATTAGGAAAAACTTTTTCACTAAGAGGGTGGTGAAACACTGGAATGCGTTACCTAGGGAGGTGGTAGAATCTCCTTCCTTAGAGGTTTTTAAGGTCAGGCTTGACAAAGCCCTGGCTGGGATGATTTAACTGGGAATTGGTCCTGCTTTGAGCAGGGGGTTGGACTAGATGATCTTCTGGGGTCCCTTCCAACCCTGATATTCTATGATTCTATGATACTGGCCGTGAATGCATCCCAAGTCTTCAGGGCAAATTACTCATTAAACACGCTTGCTTTTAACCCCTGTATTATATTTACAAAGGTACACTCACCAGAGGTGCCTTCTCCGGCTTCAAGGTCCGGGAGCCAGCCTTGGGAGGGTTGGGAGGGTATTGGCTCCAGGATAATGAACAGTTCCTGGCTGCCGGGGAGAAGGAATTCTCCGCTTGCCTGATGGGCACTATCCTCAGCCTCCCCCCCTCATCTTCCTCATCCACAAAATCCTCATCCCTGTTGCATGAAACTTCCCCCTTGCAGGTGTCCACGGACAGTGGTGAGGTAGTGGTTGGGCCCCCCACCTAGAATTACATGCAGCTGATCATAGAAGCAGCATGTATGGGGCTCTGACCCAAAGCGACCATTTGCCTCCTTTGTTTTTTGATAGGCTTGCCTGAACTCCTTAATTTTCACGTGGCACTGCTGTGTGCTCCTGTTGTAGCCTCTGTCCATCATGCCCTTGGAGATTTTGGCCTATATATTGGCATTTCGTCTTTTGGAATGGAGTTCTGCCTGCACAGATTCTTCTCCTCATACAGCGATCAGATCCAGTACCTCCTGTTTGGTCCATGCTGGAGCTCTTTTGCTATTCTGGGACTGCATAGTCACCTGTGCTGATGAGCTCTGCATGGTCACCTGTGCTGAACTGCTCGCCACGCTGGCCAAACAGGAAATGAAATTCAAAAGTTCTTGGAGCTTTTCCTGTCTACCTGGCCAGTGCATTGAGTTGAGAGTGCTGTCCAAAGCGGTTACAATGGAGCACTCTGGGATAGCTCCTGGAGGCCAATACTGTTGAATTGCGTCCACACTACCCCAAATTCGACCCAGCGAGGTCGATTTTAGCACTACTCCCCTCACCCAGAGGAGTACAGAAATCGATTTTAAGATCCCTTTAAGTCGACAAAACAGACTTGGTCGTGTGGATGGGTGCAGGATTAAATTGACCTAACACTGCTAAATTCGACCTAACCTCATAGTGTAGACCAGGGCTAAGTGTAAATGCAATAAATTCAATTTCCTAGAGGTTGTCATGAGAGATGACAACTCTACCTCTACATATAGGAGCATCATCAGCTTGAAATCTACTCTTTTAAAAAAAATAGCTGTAAATAGTTTCAGGTATCTCACCTTTCCCTCAGTCTCTCTGCATTTTTATTTTTGTGCTTATACAATCTAAGGCTCCAGTCCTATAACAAACTCCACACAGGGCATTAATTTTAATATTAGTAAGTTTAAAAAAATCAAGGTAGAATTGTGATGTTTAGCTTGGTGTTCCTTTAAATTTTTGCCTGACAACCTGTTTAAAATATGGTAATACTAATAGTAAAACAAGCCAAAGTATCTGCATGTGATGTACACAAATGCATCCCATGTTAACTAAATGTTCAACAAAAGTGTGCTCCAACAGTAGGGTGTGATTGCTTGTGGGGCATAACTAGGGCCCTACCAAATTCATGGTCCATTTTGGTCAATTTCAGGGTGATAGGATTTTAAAAATAGTAAATTTCATGTTTTCAGCTATTTAAATCTGAAATTTCACATGTTGTTATTGTAGGGGTCCTGACCCAAAAAGGAGTTATGCAGGGGGGTTGCAAAGTTATTGTAGGGGGGTTGCGATACTGCTACCCTTACTTCTGCGCTGCTTCTGGCAGCAGCAGTACTGACTTCAGAGCTTGGCAGCTGGAGAGCAGTGGCTGCTGGCCAGGAGCCCACCTCAGAGGGCAGGGCTGCTACCAGCAGCAGCGCAGAAGCAAGGATGGCATGGTATGGTATTGCCACCTTTCCTTCTGCACTGCTGCCTGCAGAGCTGGATGCCCAGCCAACAGCCGCTGCTCTCCGGTTGCCCAGCTCTGAAGTCAGCGCAGAGGTAAGGGCGGCAATACCGTGACCCCCCTAAAATAACTTTGCAACCACCCCCCCACCCCCCCGCAGCTCCCTTTTGGGTCAGGACCCCCAGTTTGAGAAACGCTGGTCTCCTCCGTGACATCTGTATAATATAGGGTAAAAGCACACAAAAGACCAGATTTCACAGTCAGTGATGCATTTTTCATGGCCAACGAATTTGGTAGGGCCCTAGGCATAACCTAAGGAAGGTTTAAAGGTTCATCTGAGTGACCTCTTGAAAAATGGGTGTCAGAGATACCAAAGGTGAGAGTGGAGACTTCAAGTCAGGACTGTTGTATTCCTGGATCTGCTGCTCTTTTGCTAAGTGACTTTGGGCAAGATGCACCACCCCAGGGTGAGCTCCAGAAAGCATTGCCTCAGAGCGGGACAATAGCTTCTTTTTCTCCCCAGCAAAATACAGCAAGAGAGCCATTGCCACTCCACCCCTTAAAATGATGTAACGTGCTCTTCCTCATGTGGCTGGCCAGATCTGCAGGTTAGTACAGGGAAGATGATATGAACACCTCCCACTCCCTATCCCTCCCTTTCCCCTTTGGAATGGCTAGTGCATGGGCAGCCCACGCATTCACTGTGTGCAAGAACTTTTCATGCCTTTTGTTCTGCACACATAGGCACACCAGCACAGGACCAAGCCAAAAACCAGGCCTTTCCCACTGTGAAATGGGTATAATACCTTCCTCAAAGGAGTGTTCTTGGACATGAAGTATATTTGAAAATATGCTTCTCGTCCTCAGATGAAGTGTAAACTATTATTATTATGCTCCCTTGACTCTTCATTTAAAGCTATTTCCTGGGAATCTGTAGCTCTCTGCCGTAAATTCTCCTATGATGAATTCATCCTAGCTGGAACTGAGTGAAGAAATATCAAAGGGAAAAAAATCTTGCTTTGACCTTTTTACAGTTAGATACAGGGCTATCAAATGTCAAATGAGGATAATTTTTCATGTGATATTTACTTCCTGTGTCCTGAAGAGCAACACTGCCAGCTATTCTAGCTCTAACAATCTATTCCTGTGGAGATATATTTTATTAATTATTTATTATCATTATTATTATTTTATTATTACATATTTGTAAGAATTGTGCAGAACGAAAGATGGAATGATTACAGAACGCTGCTGTTTCTGTACAGGAATTGTGACAGCTATTCTCTACTTCCCTCCTCTTGCCATTTTTCTCCTTGCATAAAATAATGGAAATTCAACCCCAAAACTCTGTGAATGGCTCATTCTCTTAAGATTTAAAATCATGATTCAGGGATAAACTCTCATGCTCCTTCATTCTTAGTTTTCCTTTGCCCCCTCCCCAAATTGGTCACTTCTTTTCTTTCTTCCCTTGTGTCTTTCTCCCTATGTCCTTGCATAACACAGAGAGGACCCTCCAGGGATGGATTACATTGTCCTTGTGCAGAAGTTAGGGTAAACTCGCTCCATGTCAACCTTTTTTCCCCGCTTGCCCTAGACTTCATGGAGGGTACTCTTATCGGAAGAAGCATACTCGGGATAGGCAGGCCAGTGAAGGGAACACATATCATTCTCCCATAAGCCGCAGCCACTCCCCTGGAAAGTCAACAAAACTAGATTGTATTAACTTTCTGTGCCCTTCCCACTGCATAAACTCACAGTGAGATTGATGCCCCTTTAAGGGGGACCCCGGGACAGCTACCACCTAGAAAAGCACTGAGTAGGGAATGGGGGGGCGGGATGGGGGAATTGTTGGGCCCATAGAGTCAGGAGTGAAGCTTGAATGTCTCTGGCCTCCATCTTGTCCCCTCTGTGTCTGCACAGATTCCTGGTGATCTGCAAGGATAATAGGCAGCCCCCCTGGACTATTATGGGCTTGGAGGGACAACCACTGCATCTCATAAAACAATTATGAAGAAATCTCCCCAAGAAGAACCTCAAGGAGATTTCTTTCCTTTTAGCTCCCTCCCATAGATTTAGCCAGACGAGGTCTTGACCTAGCCTCATGATAGGACAACCTGACAGGAAATCTCCCACTTGCCAACTAATCCATACATCAGATTTTATATAAATAAAGCATTTTCTACAATACAGTATTTTTCTCCTGCTCAACCCATACCTGTAAAATAGATATTTGTCCAGCAGCAAATGTGAAGTGATCAGTATGAGCCATGGTGAGAGCAAAGCTGACCAAGAATCAGGCAAACTTATCTCTGATTTTTCTAACTGATATGAGTGTAAATTTCACCCTTAATGTTCCATTAACATACTTCTGAAATGAATACACATTCTCCAATTACTTTCAGACTTTAGCTAATTTTTTAAATCCAGCTTTCTCTAAGTAGTGATAAGGAAATCCACTTATTTTCTCTTCAGCTGAACACCAAACAGCAGCCCTCTGTATTCATTAAATGCTTATTACGCAGTAGCCAATTGTTTTACAAGAGAGCATTGAGATTTGGGGGCATTTACAGGGAAGCCAGAGAGATTAATACTAAGAATGAGTCCTGGCAAGATTATCCCCATCAACTCCAACAACCAGCAACTACTCTTTCCAGTTTGTTTATGAGACGGTGGCAGGGCAGTTCCCTCTGGGGGGACAGTGGACGGAGAAGAACACTGTTCCCTCCACCACTACTCAAAAAGGCTTTTTAAATGTGAAAGCTCTCTTATGAAAGGAAGGATGGACTTGTTAAGGCACTGGATTAGGACTCCGAGAATGGGTTTCTGCTTTTGGCTCCATCAAAGGCTCGCCTCTGCAACCTGGTTTGGGCAAGTCAGAATGAGTCTGTGCCTCAGTTCACCATGTGTTAAGTAGGGATGATAATAATACTGCTGTCCTTGTCAGCTCTATTTAGATGCAAGACAGCACAAAAACTGTGTGTACGTACAGCACCTAGCACACTGGGGGGCCAATCTTTCTTGGCACAGCTGTGATACAAATAATCAATAATAATATAATGGCCAACCAACAAGCTATGGGCAGTCATATTAATTTCTACTGAAGATCCTATCTCTCCTAGGTACTTATATGGCCCCCATTCCCTTAATATCTGAGCACCTCATAATCTTTAATGTTCTATCTGCACAACACCCCTTTGGCAGGAAAGTGCTACCCATGGGGAACTGAGGCACAGAGAGACTAAGGACCAAATCCACAAAGTCATTCTGTTAAAATCAATAGAATTTAGGAGCCTAAATACCTATGTAGATCTGGGCCTAAGTGACTAGCCCAAGATCACACAGTAAGTCTGTGGCAAAGCAGGGGACTGAACAGAGGTCTCCCAAGTACCAGGTTAGCACCCTAACCACTGGCCCATCCTTCCTCTCACCTTTCAGTGTTCTAATGCGATAGAAGCCACCTTACATCAAAAGGTAGAGAGAACCTGGGACAGACGGACTGATCCAATGCCCACTACAGTCAATCGAAAGACTCCCATCAGCAACAGTGGTCACTACACTGCGTCCTGGGAAAGAACCTTGGAAACCAGCAGTCACCTTTCGCCCTTTCTGCCATGAGGGATCCATAGAACAACAACCAAGCACACAGGTTTTGAACCCATTCTTTCATTTCATGACACATCGTGGCATGTTTGAACTGAAAACTTTTAGGCATGGTCTTTGGGAAAGGGGCTGTTAGTGGAGGGAATAAAAAGCATTTTAACAAAGCAAAATTACTGAAAGAACAGTGTCCTGAATGGGGTAAATTAAAAACTTTAGTGGGGGGTGGTTATTATATTTACATCTAATTAAGGGCTGGGACCTGTAAGTAATTTATGGTGGGGTTTTTGAAAACAGTGGGATAAACATTAACTGTCCTGGCATCCTGCATAGTTCATGTGTGGGTACTTGTATGACATTCTCAACCTTTATTTTTCTAAAGCTGTGTAAGAAACACTGGTATTTATTCTCGTCTCACTTACGTAAGTTTTACACCAATGTAATTCCTTGGACCTATGTAACCGAGAGGAGAATCAGGCCCACTGAGCAGTAGCGGCCTGATACAAAGTCCATTAAAGTAAAAAAGAGTCTCTCCATTGTCTTCAATCAGCTTTGAAGCAGGCACTAGGATGTATGAACCTTAGGGAGCCTGAATTGTTGTGGGATTTTTAAACTTCTTTGGGGGGTTGCAAAAGGAATCTAAGTCTGCCAGCTCTTCTGCTGTGTAATTTAAAGTCATGGTTTGTTTTATTTCCTCTAAGGATAATTCAATAAAAAATTTTAAAAGCTTTTTTTTTTAACTAAAGACAGTCATGTGTAACGCATTAAGGGTAGAAGAACAGCCCCATAATCAAGACTTGGCACAATCTCTGTCCCTAAAGATATATACTTTTTAACATTAGGATTTTTTTCTCCCCCCTTTCTCCGCTTCTTTCCCACAGTCTCCCTGTCTTTGTTTTTACTCAGCCTGTTCTCTGTTGCATTTCTTTCACTATTTTTCACTGTCTGCTCACTCACTATATTTCTGTCTGCTCCTTGTTTCACAGTCACTCCTAGAATATGCTACCAATACTGTCTGAGTGTGGATCAAAATTTCTAATCAATGGTATTTCAGCAGGTTTAAAATCTGTCAGAACATTTTAACCCACAGCTAATAAGAACAGGATGTCCATGGATTATTTCCAGCTTTCTATCTCTTGTGATCTTACCCCTCTGACTCAAAAGTGCTGCATGCTGAATAGAACTGGGTCCATTCTCCAAAAATAACTTCCATGGATATTCACTCAAATAGAAGTTTCAATTAGCTTTGGTTGTGTTCATAAGCCTTTTATGTTCACTTCCCATGAATATGCTGTGAATGAGGTTACTGACAGCAATGATCATGGAAAACAGCAAATTTTAAATTAATATTAGCACACGTTTGAATTGCTTTGGAATGGTCCACACACCAAGAATCATCATAGAAACTATCCAGCAAATAATTTTGAATAACAAATAAATGTGAGAAAACCATAAGCTGCTAGTGGACAGGTAATTAAGAGAAATAAGAGGCTAAACTGCATAAATTATTAATTATTTCTTCAGTTCAAATATTGAATAAATATTGTTCTTTATCTGAGACTGTTGAAATAGTTTTAATACTTGCTTTCTCAGCTACTCCCTGTAGTAATCCAGTTTCCAATGTGACCATATATCGATACTACATTAAGAGAACCTAAGACTGAGCTCAAGTACTGCTATTAAGGCAGGTAATCATGGTGAGCTGTCACACAGCTCATCCTATCTCTCTGCCTTCAGACACATTTCTTATTAACATAATCTCTAAGGCCGAGATTTTCTAAATTCCCTAATGATTTTAAGTGCCTCAATTCTGAAATGCCAAACTTCAGATACATTAAAGGAACATGATTTTCACAAAGTGCTGAGCACCCATTCTCTAAAATTTGGCGCTTTTAAGGGATCTGAAGTTAGATACCCAAAAACTGACCCAAAATCCACTAGCCACTTTTGCAAATCCTGCCTTAAAGTGTTTACTAAAAATGTTAGAGACTTGGATGATCTCCGTTAATATGAGCTCAGACCCAAAGCTTCTGTTAACATTGTATGAAGGTCAATCCTTTACATTCCACCTCGGAAGCCCAGAACCCAGTTTTTACTTACAACATTATTTTCTAAGGATTCCCATTTGGATATAATAACGTGTTGTCTTTCATAATTGCATTTACCACAGTTTACAGATTCTCAGCTTTGACTCTACATACCTGTGATAGATTCTCCCACTTTCCAGTTCTGCTCTCCAGCATTACAATTATTGATCTAGATCATTTTATTTTACTTTCCAGTGTTTTTGATTATTTTTGATAAAAGATGTATTGCCCTATTCAACAACTATTAAAGTACTAAGACTTTATCTAAAGGTTTTCTTCAATGAGTCATGGATAACGTGGCCAGAGAGAAAGAGATGTCCCAACAGCCACTGGTATCAGCCCAGATGCCGTCCCCAGACCCAGATAGTTTAAAATCCAGTAGCATTATCCAGATAAGCTTTGCTTTATAAGGTAGGTATTGTCCAGGTAAGCTTTGGAAGCCATAACCAACTGAAATGATAAAAAGGAAAATCTAAAGGAAATTCAAACTATTCCAGTAAAATAGACTCCACCAAGTAGACTCCAAAATAATCTAGCCAGCTTTGTTGATTTAGTTTGTATGACCCCATTCCTCTCTACCAGCCACAACCCAGTTTCACTGCAGGAACAAGCATCCACAAGGGATCTGCAGGCTGATTCCAGAAAGAAAAAAAAAAGAAAAAAGTGATCAAAGAGGCCTATGAAGATTAGCAGACAAAACAGCCAGCTTAGAGCACTGAACAACACTGGTGCCCATCAGAAGCACACATTTTTTTAAAAATAAAGCTTAGATACAAGGTGCATTCTCATCTCAGCATCTTCTCCTGAGCCTCTTTTGTGAAGAGGATAATGGTTTATTTGCTCATTTTATTAGTATCATAAAATTGCAGTAGCACATATGATCCAGTGATGCAAAAAATTTTCCACACTGTACAATGCTGCAACTGCTTTACCACAATGCAGACTAAAATCTTGTTTCTCCACCCCAAAGCATATTTTTATGCTTACATAAATAAAAGTGCCAGGCACAAATACACTGGTCCCACTGGTGGTCATTACTGATAGGTTTAAATGGCCTGTGAAGAAAAGGAAGTTACAAATAGATTAACTCTGAGTATTTTTATTTCATGGACTTATAAATGTAGCAAAATGGAAATTTTTACATCAACAGAACTACTCATGAAAATGAGCAGCATTTGGATCATAATTTTCCTTTTTGTTCTATTTATAAGACTATGAAATAAAAAGAGCCATAGTTTAGCTATTCCCAACTTCCTGTCTTTTAATGTACAAGGGGAGACTCATTATTATGTCTCATGGTAGCACCTAGGAGCCCTAATGATGGACCAGCTAAGTGCTATACAAATACACTCAGATGAATAGGATGAGTATAGATTGTAAATGGGTCCAAACCCAAACCATAAATCCAACAATCCTAAATTTGGAAAACTATGGGACCAGGTATCAGGTATACCACCTAAAGCAGTGGTTCTCAACCAGTGGTACACATATCCCTGGGGGTACGCAGAGGTCTTCCAGAGGATACATCAACTTATCTAGATATTTGCCTTGTTTTACAACAGGCTACATAAAAAGCACTAGTGAAGTCAGTACAAACTAAAATTTCGTACAGACAATGACTTGTTTATACTGCTCTATATACTGTATACTGAAATGTAAGTAAAATATTTATATTCCAGTTGATTTACTTTATAATTATATGGTCAAAATGAGAAAGTGAGCAATTTTCCAGTAATAGTGTGCTGTGACACTTTTATATTTTTATGACTGATTTTGTAAGCCAGTAAAAGTGAGGTGAAACTTGGGGGTACGCAAGACAAATCAGACTGCTGAAAGGGGTACAGCAGTCTGGAAAGGTTGAGAACCACTGACTGAAAGTTGTACTCAAACCCAGAATAAAGACAGAAACTGTAGAAACATATGGAAAGTATACCCTCCTCATACAAATAACTGTAGGCACTGTGGTGTGTTCATGCTAAAAGTCTATGCTTTCTGTCTAGGATAGAGAAGGGGGAACCTTGACTACAAGCAGTTATGATGAAATAGGAACTGTAAATTGAATGAGACATGGAGAATTGGGAGAACAGCATTACGCCATAGTTCAGAGGTGGACAAACTACGGCCCGCAGGACCATCCTGCCTGGCCCTTGAGCTCCCCGCCGGGGAGGCTCTCCCCAGCCCCTCCCCCGCAGTTATGCCGCCATGGGGGCAGCGCTCTGGGCGGAGGGGCTGTGCGCTCCATGCGCGGTGGTGTGTCTGGCTCCAGCCAGGCAGCGCGGCGGCCTGACATGCTGCTCTGAGGGGGCCGGGGCCAATGGGCAGTCAGGGGACAGGAAGTGGTTGGATAGTCGTGGGAGTCCCAGGAGGCCTGTCAGGGGGCGGGGGTGTGGATAGGGGTCAGGGCAGTCAGGGGACACGGAGCAGGGGGGGTTGGATAGGGATGGGGGGTCCCGGGAGGGGGCGGTCAGGGGACAAGGAGCAGGAGGGTTGGATGGGTCGGAGGTTCTGAGGGGGACAGTCAGGGGGTGAAACTGGGAAGGGTAGGATAGGGGGCTATTTTGGGAGGCACAGCCTTCCCTACCTGGCCCTCCATACACTTTTGCAACCCCAATGTGGCCCTCAGGTCAAAAAGTTTATCCACCCCTGGCATAGTTAGACTAGATACTTTAAACAGTTAATTATTTAAGGTAGAATTGATTTCATGGAAGTTAGGAGCCTAAACAGCAGTTAGGAGCCTAATTCCCTTTGAGCATTCCACCCTTTGTGCCCAATTCAGTCTTGGTATAAACATGATGTAATCTCAAGGGATTGTGATTCTTGGGAAGTAAAAGTAGATTATTTTATATATAGTAATGGTAAAGGCCAACCTGATTCTTCATGATCTTACATGAAGTTCTCATCATCTGTAGAATACCAGTCCACCAAGCAGGCAGAAGCAATCAAGGTTTTAAGTAGTTACCCAGCTTCACCTGTGATCTTTGTGATGTGTGCCTCATGATCTCTCCTTTCAAATCAATGTCCTTCCAATGATAAACAGGCAACATCTTCTGTCCCCCATGACTGAACATGTCCTGGTTTAACAACATTTCTATGTTACAATAAATCTACAGACAGAGTTCTGGATTTCATAAGTATAAAGTATACTACACAATGCTTACATTGTAAGTTCCCCGGTATCCACAGTTAAAGGGCCATACTACAGGTTGCCTTTTTCCTGTAGGAGAACCTACAAGCAAGTGTTCAGAATAAAGGGAAAATGGATATTTCTAAGGACCTGATCCTGCAAATTGCTGAATGCCCTTAACTCCCATGGACTTCTGTATGATTACTCACATGCTTAAAATGCTTTGCTGATTCAGAGCCAGAGAATTCAGCACTTTGCAGGGTTGAGCCCTTTGTGCGTCGTCTTCTCCTTTAAGATTATTAGATTAAGATTGTAATTAAGTTTAGATTAATAATGTAAGATTAAGGCCTTACATTATTTTTCAGCTTTTATAATCAAAGGAGTTACTCTGGATAAAAGAGAGCAAAATTTGACCAATTTTAATAAATTTTTTTCTCACTTAAAGCTATGAAAACTTTTAAGTGAGTGTGAGAAAAATCTACTGAATACCACCAGAAAAAAAAATGTATAGGTACCTTGACATGAAAAGAACACATTGCCATGCTACTTAGATCTCATGATTATTTAAAGATCATGTTTAATATGATAGGATCTAATGTATGCTTTGTCATTTTAGTCAGAAGGGAAAGCAGATCTTTTGGCTGTGCAAATATAACAGGATTGCTAAATCTCCTTTGATTTCCGTGCTTTATAAAAACTTTTTGTACTGCTGCGTAAATACCATATTTGTGAATCATTTCCCCAGTGTACATAGCTGCATCATCATGTTTAGGACACCATGTTCTGCTTCTTGCATCAGAGGTAGGCAGTTTCCGTTCTGGCTTAAACCAAGCAGATTAAACGTAAATTTACAGCTCTGACAAATATTCATTGCTTCCTGTTGTACAGGCCAATCATTGAGATAAAGATAGTGAACTCACCCCGAAATCTTTTCATTTACTTATCATTATTGTTGGGGATTTTTTTATTATTATTTTCTCTGAAGCCTGGACCTTAACTATACCTTTGACCAAGAAATTTTGACCTTGACAAAAAATTATTGACTACCCCTGCCTTAGACTTTGTGCCACATTCATCCTGCTGAGTACTGTGTCAGTCCCCTACCCCTCTTCAATGCATGTTTATTAAATAATTGCATTGTTGTTTATTAGAACTTGTAATATTTTCTCCAAAGCATTTTTAATGTCTATGGAGTATTTCAGTTTGTTACTAATTAGTAATCTAACTGCAAAAACATTTTACAACAGTTCTTAAGCCCGTTGATCTATATTTATTATTTATAGTACAGTAGCTCATCATTAATTGCAATTTTAATAGCACTGTTAAACAATAGAATACCAATTGAAATTTATTAAATATTTTGGATGTTTTTTCTACATTTTCATATAGAGAATGTATCCTTTGTTGTAATTGAAATCAAAGCATATTATTTTTATTACAAATATTTGTAGTGTAAAAATGACAAACAAAAGAAATAGTATTTTTCAGTTCACCTCATACAAGTACTGTAGTGCAATCTCTTTGTTGTGAAAGTGCAATTTACAAATACAGATTTTTTTTATTGCATAACTGCACTCAAAAAGAAAACAATGTAAAACTTCAGAGCCTACAAGTCCATTCAGTCCTAATTGTTGTTCAGCCAATCGCTAAGATAAACAAATTTGTTTACATTTACAGGAGATGATGCTGCCCACTTCTTACTTACAATGTCACCAGAAAGTGAGAATAGGCATTCCCATGGCATTTTTGTAGCAGGCATTGCAAGGTATTTACGTGCCAGACATGCTAAACATTTGTATATTCCTTCATGCTTCAGCCGCCATTCGAGAGCACATGCTTCCATTCTGATGACACTCGTTAATTAAATTTGTAATTGAACTCCTTGGGGGTTGAATTTTATGTCCCCTGCTCTGTTTTACCCGCATTCTGCCATATACGTCACGTTATAGTAATCTCGGATGATGACCCAGCACATGTTGTTCATTTTAAGAACACTTTCACTACAGATTTGACAAAACACAAAGAAGGTACCAATGTGAAATTTCTAAAGATAGCTACAGCACTCGACCCAAGGTTTAAGACTCTGAACTGCCTTCCAAAATCTAAGAGGGATGAGGTGTGGAGCATGCTTTCAGAAGTCTTAACAGAGCAGCACTCCGATGAGGAAACTACAGAACCCGAACAATGAAGAAAGAAAATGAACCTTCTGCTGGTGACATCTGACTCAGATAATGAAAACGAACATGTGTCGGTCTGCACTGCTTTGGATTGTTATCAAGCAGAATCTGTCATCAGCATGGACGCATGTTCCTTGGAATGGTGGTTGAAGCATGAAGGGACATATGAATCTTTAACTCATCTGGCATGTTAAATATCTTGACACGCTGGCTACAACAGTGCCACGGAACACCTGTTCTCACTTTCAGGTGATTGTAAACAAGAGGCAGGCAGCATTATCTCCTGCAAATGTAAACAAACTTGTTTGTCTGAGGGATTGACTGAACAAGAAGTAGGACTGAATGGACTTGCAGGCTCTAAAACTTTCCATTGTTTTATTTTTAATGCAGGTTTTTTTTTTACATAATTCTACATTTGTAAGTTCAACTTTCATGACAAAGAGATTGCACTATAGTACTTGTATTAGGTGAATTAAAAATACTATTTCTTTTGTTTTATTACAGTGCATATACTTGTAATCAAAAATAAATATAAAGTGAGTACTGTACACTTTTTATTCTGTGTTGTAATTGAAATCAATATATTCGTAATTGTAGAAAACATCCAGAAATATTTAAATAAATTGTATTCTATTATTGTTTAACAGTGCAATTAATTGTGCGGTTAATCATGATTAATTTTTTTAATCATGCAATTAATTGCATTTAATTTTTTTATCGCTTGACAGCCCTAGTTTTAACCTATAAATCATAGATTCATAGATACTAAGGTCAGAAGGGACCATTATGATCATCTAGTCCGACCTCCTGCACAACGCAGGCCACAGAATCTCACCCACCCACTCCTGCGAAAAAACTCTCACCTATGTCTGAGCTATTGAAGTCTTCAGATCATGGTTTAAAGACTTCAAGGAGCAGAGAATCCTCCAGCAAGTGACCCGTGTCCCATGCTACAGAGGAAGGCAAAAAACCTCCAGGGCCTCTTCCAATCTGCCCTGCAGGAAAATTCCTTCCTGACCCCAAATATGGCGATCAGCTAAACCCTGAGCATATGGGCAAGATCCACCAGCCAGATACCCAGGAAAGAATTTTCTGTAGTAACTCAGATCCAGGAAAGAATTTTCTGTAGTAACTCAGATCCCACCCCATCTAACATCCCATCACAGGCCGTTGGACCTATTTACCATGAATAGTTAAAGATCAATTAATTACCAAAATCATGTTATCCCATCATACCATCTCCTCCATAAGCTTATCGAGTTTAATCTTAAAGCCAGATAGGTCTTTTGCCCCCACTGCTTCCCTTGGAAGGCTATTCCAAAATTTCACTCCTCTAATGGCTAGAAACCTCCATCTAATTTCAAGTCTAAACTTCCCAATGACCAGTTTATATCCATTTGTTCTTGTGTCCACATTGGTACTCAGCTTAAATAATTCCTCTCCCTCTCTGGTATTTATCCCTCTGATATATTTATAGAAAGCAATCATATCTCCCCTCGGCCTTCTTTTAGTTAGGCTAAACAAGCCAAGCTCCTTGAGTCGCCTTTCATAAGACAGGTTTTCCATTCCTCAGATCATCCTAGTAGCCCTTCTCTGTACCTGTTCCAGTTTGAATTCATCCTTCTTAAACATGGGAGACCAGAACTGCACACAGTATTCCAGGTGAGGTCTCACCAGTGCCTTGTATAACGGTACTAAAACCTCCTTATCTCTACTGGAAATACCTCACCTGATGCATCCCAAGACCGCATTAGCTTTTTTCACAGCCATATCACATTGGCAGCTCATAGTCATCCTATGATCAACCAATACTCCAAGGTCCTTTTCCTCCTCCGTTACTTCTAATTGATGCATCCCCAGCTTATAGCTAAAATTCTTGTTATTAATCCCTAAATGCATAACTTTACACTTCTCACTATTAAATTTCATCCTATTACTATTACTCCAGTTTACAAGGTCATCCAAATCTTCCTATATGATTTTCCGGTCCTTCTCTAAATTGGCAATACCTCCCAGCTTTGTATCATCTTCAAACTTTATTAGCATACTCCCACTTTTTGTGCCGAGATCAGTAATAAAAAGATTAAATAAGATTGGTCCCAAAACTGATCCCTGAGGAACTCCATTGGTAACCTCCCAACAGCCTGACAGTTCACCTTTCAGTAGGACCCGCTGTAGTCTCCCTGTTAACCAATTCCTTATCCACCTTTCAATTTTCATATTGATCCCCATTTTTTCCAATTTAACTAATAATTCCCCATGTGGCACGGTATCAAACGCCTTACTGAAATCTAGGTAAATTACATCCACTGCATATCCTTTGTCTAAAAAATCTGTTACTTTTTCAAAGAAGGAGATCAGTCAAAGAAGGAGATCAGATTAGACACCTTCATCTAATTTCAAGTCTAAACTTCCCAATGACCAGTTTATATCCATTTGTTCTTGTGTCCACATTGGTACTAAGCTTAAATAAATGGTTTAAGTGCTGGGTACCTCAGAGACCACCTCTCTCCCCCTGTCATAGATCAGCAAAAGTGCTTAAGCTAATAGGTTGTTTTAGTGATGGTTCAGCTCTGAAACTTGTGTCCTCTCTTTGGTCTGCCAGAGCCCAAATTATTTTATCTTCTGGTCACATGGTAAAGCCCATATTTTTTTTACCAGCTATTTTTCTGGGCAAGTGCTCTGAGGAGGTTGTATTGAACAGTTGAGAATCCTAGTTTGAGTGGGAGTGAGAGGGTTTCAGATTTTTGGCACTGGTCCCAGCAATGTGCTGGAAGTTTATAGAGGCTTTCAGGCCCTCTATACCAGAGTGAACTTTCCCCAAAAGATAAATAGAAAAATGTAAACTTACTATGACATAATATTTCAGATCCCCATTGCACATTTTCTTTTGACGCTAGTCAGAGCCATTTTATTGGAAGTGATATCTGACTTCTATAGGAGTTCCAGCAGTGGAGGGCTTGCAGAATTGGGCCTACTGTGATCATGAAAAAATTGTTTGTTGTACAATAAAGCCTCCTTCAAATCTATTTTAACAGAAGCTTTTAAAAATGTTGATTCCATGAGCAAACAAAACTGCACTATGCACCTTTCATTTTAAAGGAAACCTGCAAAGAATCTTTTTCTTTAAATTGGCATGTGTTCTTTGGGATTTTAAAAAGGCCTCTGTGGATTTTTTAAATTTTTTCCATCTGCTTATTTTTACCTGAGAGACATCAGGAATGTTAAATCTATTATTCCCTATCTTGGGACAACCATTGGGAGGTGTAAAAGATTGCACTGTGCACTTCTAACATGTTCTAACTAAACCTGACCTAAACTCGATCTTTCTCCTCATGTAGATATGGGGTAATACCATTAGTTTAATTTTAGCTAGTCTTTTTATAATCATGTATTAGCTAAACCCAACCTAAACGCATTACATTTTCCTGATTAAGACAAATCCACCAAGTCTCCTAGCCCAGACAGTACCTGATTTTCAAATGTCAAAAACAAGTCAATTTTTTTAAATAACCTTTCAGATTTTCTTTATGTATCAAATTGTTTCCTTTTTTCCACCTTTTTATAGTGACTTTCTCTAAAATCAAAATGCTAACTTCCAATTATAGCTGTATAATAAGAGTCCTTAGAATAAATTTTACTGAACCATAATAAAAGTTGAGATTTTCTACTGCCATACTACATCTTCTCAAGCTCATTATTCTTATCAAATATATATCAAGAAAACTATTCTAATGTGTAACCTCATTGCCTGAACTATCGATTCCATAAGTATATTTATTTTCTTTTGGCTTAATCCTGTATTTCTTGCACCTAATACAAACCTGAAATTACTTAACAGGAAATGTGGGATGGTCATGCAATGCAAGAAAACCTTTTTTTCCCTAGAAAACTTATACCTTTTAATCACAATATCAGCTATTCATTCTTCTAACATATGTTAGTTAAATATTTTAGACTTGATTCTCCTTTCACTTACACTGGTGTAAATCAAGAGTGACTCCAGTGATATCAATGGAGTTACACTTGTGTGAGAAGAGAATCGGGCCCTTTTGATTATTTGTATCATATAGGCAAAGTTACCTGGGAAACACATCATAATTTATATTAATTTATCCATATTCTTCTCAATAAAATGTGTTAAGTTAGATTCTGGGCTCTACTGAGGCACTCAGCTGCTGTGGAAAAGGAATACTTGTGCACCACGCCCCCCCAATCTGAAGCAAATACTCACCAGAAACCACACACCACACAACAAAACCACTAACCCAGGAACCTATCCTTGCAACAAAGCCCATTGCCAACTGTGTCCACATATCTATTCAGGGGACACCATCATAGGGCCTAATCACATCAGCCACACTATCAGAGGCTCATTCACCTGTACATCTACCAATGTGATATATGCCATCATGTGCCAGCAATGCCCCTCTGCCATGTACAGTGGCGAAACTGGACAGTCTCTACGTAAAAGAATAAATGGACACAAATCAGACATCAAGAATTATAACATTCAAAAACCAGTCAAAGAACACTTCAATCTCTTTGGTCACTCGATTACAGACCTAAAAGTGGCAATTCTTCAACAAAAAAACTTCAGAAACAAACTCCAATGAGAGACTGCTGAATTGGAATTAATTTGCAAACTGGATACAATTAACTTAGGCTTGAATAAAGACTGGGAGTGGCTGTGTCATTACACAAAGTAAAACTATTTCCCCATGTTTATTCCCCGCCCCCACCCCCACCCCGCTGTTCCTCACATGGTCTTGTCAACTGCTGGAAATGGCCCACCTTGATTATCACTACAAAAGGTCCCCCTCACCCCACCCCGCTCTCCTGCTGGTAATAGCTCACCTTACCTGATCACCCTTGTTACAGTGTGTATGGTAACACCCATTGTTTCCTGTTCTCTGCGTATATAAATCTCCCCACCCTGCATGCATCCAATGAAGTGAGCTGTAGCTCACGAAAGCTTATGCTCAAATAAATTTGTTAGTCTCTAAGGTGCCCCAAATACTCCTTTTCTATTTGCAGATATAGACTAACATGGCTGCTACTGTGAAACCTGTCATCAGCTGCTATGGTGGTGGGCAAACGTATCAAAACTCGAATAGTCCTGATGTGTCTTTAGAACAATTCCTTTTTATCTTATTAAAAATCTTGCCTTGTGTTATATAGTGCATTTAAGAGTCCTGTGTCAGTCTGCATTAGTCTTGCAACCAGTGTATGGTAGACAAGCTTGCCTAGGGAACTCTACTTTTTATAGCTAGGTAATAGAAAATTAGTTTTTGTGTGGAAAAATAGTATTTTTTCTCCTGTAATTTCCTGTGAAATCTTTCATCATCTTATCCTTACTCCTGCTGAAGATGTATTAGCAGTTCTCAATATCAGTTATTCTATTGATTTCCATGGCCAATTGCTAGTGAAGTATAGTTTGAGGCACATTGGCCTATATAATACATAAATAAAGGGTTATCTTTTTAAGATCCTACTTATTAAAGACAGCTGAAATGTTTTCCATCTAAGTATTTCTTTCCAATAGAAAATGGCTTTTCAACTTAATGGAAATTTTAATCAAAAACGTTTGATTTTTCATTTTAAAAAACCACACTAAATCTCCCCCCTCCTCCCCTTGAAAACTGAAGATTGGATTTTCATATGTTTGCGCCATGCTGGTGGTGTGTTTTTTGTTTTGTTTTACAAAAATGGGAAAAAATAAACCACACCAATTTTAGAGGGGGGGGAATAATTTCTCAACCAGATCTATTATGTATTGAATTCAAGTCCACACAAATGTCTAATTCATTCTAAAATGGAAATTAAAAACAGTTTAATCTTTCATGTGACAATTTAAATTATATGAGTACTAAAATCCAACTCTGGCCTTGTTTACCTATATCTGCTTAATACACCCACTCACACAACTAGTGAGGACTGCAGCACGTGGAACTCCTCTGGAAGGAGGGCACTGCTGCCTCCATTATCCCTCTCAGTCTTGGACCTCACGAGTGTGACAGACACGGCAATTTCATGCAATATCTTTGAAAGACCTTATTGTATTAAAATTTATTTATTATTGTGGGCTGGGACTGTATGTAATGTCTCTAGGGTGGATATGTGACCAACATAAAACCTGGGAGTTCAAACGAATGTATTGAAAATATGCCAGATAAGAGTGGACTTTGGGGACAATGAGTGTTAAGTGGATTTCCTGGGGAATCCCTGCAGGTAGGTTCATGTACACTAGCAACTCTGGTTATGTAAAAACCCAGCCTTTTGAAGGTAGGCCCTGAGGAGAGAGAGGGTCATTGTTTGCTGATAGAAGGCCAAGATCAAGGGCCTGAGCTACATAAAGAAATGTCTAATCTGCCCGGTCTTTGTTCTTTCTGGTTCTGGATCTAAAAAGGATGAACTTGTAACCATGGGAAAACCCAGTTTGGGGTTCTGAAGGGCTAAAACCTATCAGAAGCCTAGGCTGGAGCTAGGGGTGAGTTTTGTTAAACTTTTTAGCCTGCGTGTAGGTTCTTTTATTGTTTTAATATGTTTTCTCTGAAATGCTTTTACCTTCAGAATAATTATGCTTACTTAAAAGGAGCTGTATGGTAACTTACAACTGCTGATACACTGGTCATAGCCTTTGGAGAAAGGAAAGCGCAGGTACTGGTTTTTTAGGCAGTCTGGCTTGCTAGGGATATTTCAGCGTAGATCAGGGAGCTGTGCAGCCTTAAAATCCCCAGTCAAGAAGAAGCAAGACAGATCTCTGCGCAAGAGAGGTGACAGCTGTGAACTGGAAACCTTTACATGGACCTTGAGGGACGAAAGAAGGGGAAATTCAGATGTAGTTACTCTGAAACTGTGACAATGATTACTGTCCATTGGTGCTAAATGGGGAAGGAACTCTGCAGGGTTTTGGAGGTTCGCTCCACTGGAGGTTTTCTCCATAGTTTTAGCTGAGCAGAGGTACACAACCAGTGGCAGCATGTCTGCTGCTGGAGGTGAGTCAGTGGAGCTATATGAAGGGAACATCATCCATACAGGACACTTCTAGCCTTTGTGCTTCTAGAGGTTATCTTACCCATAGATCAACTGGATCTGTGGAGTTGGGGGATTTGCCACCTTTCCACTCTTTGACTACTAAACCTTTCCAACTAAATTCAATGATTCCATGCAGATCCTCTCAGGTGAACCTTATGGAGTCCTCAGTCCCCTTTGGACCTGTCCTATAGATTTCTCAGGGGGAGATCTGGACCCAGTATATGAATATTCTGTTTCTGAAGAAGTGAGATAATGTTATATTAATATTTTAATGTTATGATGGACTAAGCCCATCCATTCAGCTAGGAGCCTACTAACACATCCTTGCACAAGAGGGCACTTGGGCTACATCCTCAATGTGACTCCATGAGGGTGAAAGCACACACAAGGAATCTCACCCTCCCATTGAGATCCACTGTGCAGGATATAGACCTTATTCTTTATTTGACCACATCATGACTGACATTTAAAATTACTTTTCACTTTTCAGTAGCTGCACTAGAAGTTTCAAAATCTCCAGTTTAAATGTAAACACTTTGAGTATTATCTAAATTGTCTCAATTTTTCATCCATCCAGATATTCATCCATCCAGATAATGTACCTAACAGTATTGTCCAGGCAAACTATATCCTTCAGACAAAGGATAACCTTCTCCTAATTTTCTTTTGAAGACTGATGAGCTAGTTAATCCTGAATCTGCAACTTGTCTGGGGTGTCACCCAAAAGCATAGCATAAGTTTGAAACACAGACAGTATAGAGCCAATATTCATAACTTCAACTACAAAAAATGACACACATATATAGATAGCATTATTATAACCAGAAAATCACACAACAACTTTTGTACAATATTTGCTGCAAATATATAACAGTGGTTGCAACAATGATCTATATGGTTACAGATTCTGTCAATAACATCACATCTTGTTGAGACCAAATTTGAGAATCAAGCCTTATTGTTTGGAAATATTGTAACAAAGCTCTGTCCTTGTCTCCGTGGGTCCCACGTTTCCTGGCGGATTTCACTAGCCTCAGAGGCTCACTGTGACCCTCCACATAACCCTTCTCTCTCTAGAGACAAGGGTCACAGTTTACTGAGCCATTTTCATCATAAGCCAGCAACGGAGGTGAGGAGAAGCTATCCTCCCTTGCACAGTCTCTGTTGCCTCCCAGTCTCAGTGATTAATCGGGGCAGGGAGCAAATGGGGGAGCCCGGGCCCGCCCTCTACTCCAGGCTCCACCCAGGGACCCTAATAGTATCAGCTATGGTAGCTTGACCTTTTAAAAACATGACACGTACAATTCCCTGGGCTACTTCCCCACAGCAGCCCCCACTTCCTCAGGCTCCACTTCACCCTTACCTCGCCTGATTTGGTGTGTACTGCTCAGTCTCTCCAACAGCACAACTTCCTCCCACAGCTCCTGACATCCACACCCACCTGACCAACTGGGAGGCTTTTAAATAGTTTCAGCGAGTCCCTGATTGGCTTCAGGTGTCCCAATCAACCTAGCGTTCTCCCTGCCTTCTGGAAAGTTCTTAATTGGCCCCAAGTGTCTTAATTGACCTGGAGCAGATACCATTTAACTTATCCTGGTACCAGGGATTTGTTTAGCCTGAAGCTAATATATCTATCTCCCACGACTTTTCTATAGCCATCTGGCCTTGCCCTGTCCCAATATAGACATTTATACTGCTCAACACTAAAGGCAGTAAAGTCTCTGAATGCTTCCTCGGGATTTTAAGATTCCTCCTTGTTCGTCTTGCCACATTAATCTTTCTCCTAGTGTTTAGAGATCAGTTCAACCTAAACAGATATAGGATGTTTCAGTTTCCAGAATTTCTGCAGTCATACTGATTGGTTCAACAAATTCAATGAGCCTTTAGGCATCAAAAGCTTCAAGGCCCACTAAAGAGAGCTTTTATGGGACTCCCCTACCAAAATCTGACTGTATTTTGTTTTTTTGTCATGTGACAGCTAATTTGTAGTATAATCTTACTATTCTGTCCTCTTAAAGCTTGAGGCAACACCACCGAAGAGAATCTTGGATCTCTCCAGAAACAAAATATACCATAAGGGGAATCTTTCTGTTGCTTTAATGGTATACTAACTACAACACACCTTGAAAAATAATCTTGGTGGGAAAAAAACTAATTAAACTAAGACTGCCTCTAACCCTAAAAATAAGTAACACAGAGAAACATTTCTGCAGCAACAGTGATGGAAGTAATTAATCTAGGAAGTATAAAAAATACTGAAAAAAGGTACACAACATAGATAACTGAGACCCAGTGGACGTATCTGTGAATGCTACTGAGAGAAAAGGAAACAAAAGGTTACATTAATCAAGATATTCATGTCCTCACTAATTCCTAACAGTTTTACATTAAGATCAAAGACTTGTCTATGGGCTTGTCTACATGGGAAATTTGACTGGCACAGCTCCAGTGGAATAACTATTCCTCTATATTATGCCGATATAACTCCCCTATTTGGACACTTTATTCCAGAATAAAAGTGACTTTATTCTAGAATAAAGCAGAGTAATTATTCCAGAATCATGTCACTTTTATTCCAAAATACCAGTTACATCAGTATAGCTATAGCAGAACAGTTATTTCATGATAGTTATGCCAGTCAATTTCCCCATTTAGATAAGATCTGAGTTTTGAATTAGACTCTCACCCCTTCACTATGCACCAAATGCTACATAACTCAAGAACACTAAGCATACTTGCTGTTTAAAGAGGGTACAGTATTACCTATGTTAGTAGGAAAAAAGATTTCCTCAGGCCAAGGAATTCTTTGGACCAAATTCTTGTCTTAAATGGATGGGAGTGTCCATCAGTCATGGCTTTCATTGAAAGCAAAGCATGCGTATCCCAGAGCAGATACTGGATTTTTGTACTTCTGGCAGAAAAGAATAGATACAACACAAATATTTTGACCCAAATTTCTTCCTTCACTGAAGTCAAAGAGGTACACCAGCAGAGAATTTGGCTCAGTATGCCACTTTCTCCTGCATAGTTTGTTTCAGACATCATAATTCTGGATTAGCCAATGTTCATGTCTAAAATATATCTTACATATATATAGTGCCTTACATTTAGATTAATTTCAGGATATTGTAGAAACTTTTAATAACTGAATAAATTATAAATACCAATCACTTCACCCATCACTCAAGTACAGCCACCTCTTTAACAGCAAACAGCAGCCCTACAGAACAGTTAGGAACAAAAAGTGAAGCTATATCTAACTCAAACCATTGAAGGAATTAAGGTAAACAGAATGTAATTACCCATGTTGGAACATAGCCTATATATATATATATATATATCATATAAATTACACCCATGACACATGCAATAATGACAATCATGTGATAAATTGGAAAGCCTTATGACAAACTGCATTTGCCCTGCACCGTTGACCATCTCATTATGCTTATTAATCCATTTCTGCCTGGATGCGTCTGGCATCCAAACCTCCAAGCAGCTTGAAGCTGTAACCATATAAAAAATAAAGTGACAGAAAAATGTTTCCTTCTTTTCTCCTATAATGGGCATGTGCTCCTAGGGTGACCAGACAGCAAGTGTGAAAAATCAGGACAGGTGGTGGGGGGTAATGGGAGCCTATATAAGAAAAAGCCCCAAATATCGGGACTGTTCCTATAAAATCAGGACATCTGATCACCCTACATGCTCCCCACCACTCGGCAGGACCTTTTCATGACTCATCTGGGGAATTAGCTCGCCACTGTCCACGCCCCATTTGGCAGTCGCTCAGCCTGTTACCATTCACTTTGGCTATCCTGCCTAACTCTCCTACAGCTTCAGAACTCATGCTCATTATTATTTATACAGAACCTAAACTGTGCTGGATGCTTTACAGACCAATTAAAAGACATGATCCCTGCCCCAAGGTGCCTATAATATAGGGGTTCAATGCTACAAAATACATACTGATATGAGTAGTCCCACTGGTTTCACCAGGGCCCACTTTTATAAATGCCTCAACGAGTGAGAGCTTATGCCAATAAAAATTTTATAGCATATCACTCGATCATCTATCCTCTCTCTCTTCCTCTTCCTCCCCCATTTGTTCTCTCTCCATATATATGTATATATACACATACTGTATATGTGTAAATGTATGCATATATGAGTATATACCGTGTGTGTAAACAGTTTACATCCATATCTTTCTATCTCTATATATAGTGCATGTGTGTAGATGGATAGAAATGGACTTAAACTATTAAGAGTTTACACTGATATTTTAAAAAATATTATTCTGTTAATAAATGAAATTACAAATACCCTTTCTAGTTTGTGTGAAGTTAAATGTATAAAGTTACTGTTATAAATCAGGCATTTACGCAAAATATAACCCATATTTGCAAAACTACTGTGACTAAACCAGCCTTCTATAAATTTTTGCAGATTCCCATAAAAAGGCACATAGGAAATGCCTTATAGTGCAGCTGGTTACATAAATTTGTGTGGGCAGATGGTTGGATTTTCTTCAGTCATTTCTTGCTAGTTAGAGCTTTTGAAGATAAAGTACTTTTTACAATCAAGCACAGTTCCATATTCAGAACACACATTCATTGGTCTAAAATTATTTGCCTGAGACCTTTTCACTATGTAGCTGAGAGCCCTTGTGCACTGAATCTAGAGCAAGAAAAGTTTAGACTATATGGACCAAAAGCTTTGCTATCACAACTCAATGGAGTTACTTCTATGGAGTTTTGCCAGCAGAGAATTTAGCACTGTGTTAGCTGAGCAATTGGATAGTGGAATAGACTACTATAGGAAGAGGTCAAGGCCCCATCACTGCAGCTATTAAACAATACGTGAGGTAAGACATTATCGAAATTGTGTAAGAAGTATTCCCAAAATTTGCACATTGTCAAGCTACCTTGCCCAACTGGTCATATGCTTAATAGCAATGCATAATGTACAAACAATAAAAAAAGTGACTGTTAACTGTACAAAAAATAGGCAGGAGGAGGTAAAGTATTTGAACACATTTACTACTATTACTAATATCTGGTAATCTTTCATATAAGATGACTCTTGCATAAATTGCATACGTGGTTGAGGGTCTCTTTTTTGCTTGCTTCTCTCTGGACACTCTGTACTCCTGTATTCTTTAGTCAAAACTATTTATTCTGTTGAAAGTACCTCTGAAGGTCCCATGAAAGTAGTATACTTTTCAGTACAATGGAAACCTTCTATACATTATCCATAAAGAAAGTTATAAATATAGGCACCAGTCATGCATGTCTTTAATCACACAGGTCCCAATCCTGACAACAAACGCCCACAAGGAATCCCACTGACTTCAAAGTGATTCCACACAAGCACAGGACTTTGTGCTAACACACCTATTTTGTGGAAAAGGACCACAAGTAGAAAGTGAGATCGATCAGACTACTCAAATGAATAAACCTTTGAAGGATTAAGCCCATGTACTATATGGAAGCATGAAAACAGATCAGTTCATACTGTATGATATTTCATTTTATGGGACTTTGATAAATAGACATGTCTTTCATAGTTCCTTTTAATTTACAGAAACATGTTTTTTGTTAGTTTGATACATTTTACATCACAGTGTTAAAATTTAGGATCAGATGCTATATAATAAATGTATTGGCATGTTTTACTATCTGTAAACTGCTGTGAAGACTTACTGTTCTATAATATTTTTAGCTTCTGGATTTACACATGGAGGGAAAGAAGATAAGCTATATTTAAAATCTGGAAGGCTGTCACATAAATGTTAGGTTTACATGCTCACTTACAGATTAACTACAATTCTACAGTCAAAAATATATCATCATAATCTAAAGCCTGGTCTACACTACAAGTTGAACCTCTCTAGTCCGGCACTCTCAGGACCTGACCAGTGCCGAACCAGAGAATTTGCCAAACCAGAGGAGGTCAATGCAGAGTGCCAGCGGGTCTCCATAGGCATGGGAAGTAGGGGTACAGGGAGTGCTGCCATACCCCCAGGCTTTGTACCCAGTGTGGCCCCCTCCCCGGGGGCCCCACTGCCACCCGAGGTCCCAGCTGCTCGCCCCTCACCCAAGATCCTAGCCGCTAGTCCCATGTTCTCCTGCTCCCTCCCGGAGCTTGAACGCCGCAAACCATTTATTTTTAACCCCAGAGCAGTCCAGCTGGTTGCAGGACAGCATGGTGGCTGAGCATGATGCCAGGAAAGGCACCTCTGGTGAGTATGCAATTCCAATCAAACTTTAGGGCTACACGCTTTTATATTTTATGGTTAATATGCAGAAAAAGTGAGGTTCGGTGGGTATCTGATTCCCAATGGCCGCTCCAGCTATACAGAGGGTACCCCTGTAAAAGACTGTTTATGTGCACAGGGATGGCCTGGGAATCCTCCATGGACATCTCTAGGAAGCTTTCATAGAGGTATTCTGCAATCCATTGCAGAAGGTTTCTGGGGAGGGCTGCCTTATTTCTTCCACGTTGGTAGGACAATTTCCCATGCCACTCCAGTATTAACTCTACTGGCATCATTGTGGCACACAGCATAGCAGCACAAGGACCAGGTTTGTACCCAGACACTTGCAGCATCTGCTCCCTTGCCATCTCTGTTACCCTCAGGAGACTGATATCACCTAGGAGAGATGGCAGAAGTTTTCATTACAAGTACTCATACCACAAACAATAGAGCATGTGATTCCCCCCACCCATGGTGATTCCCAGGTCCCTCAACCATGGTTTCCCTAACATGCCAATGGCTTGGTTGGCTGGGATCAGCATTGAACTCAGAATCTGCGAGCCCAGGGCGACACAGCATTTAGGAAAGAGGGTGAGTGGGCTTCCTGCTTTCTCTCATGGCTGCAAACCCTTCCCTCTTCCCAAAGCCACTTCGGACAAAGACCATATATGGGAAGCTTAACACTGGTTTCTACTCTCAAAGCACTGTCCATGTTGCTAACGGGAGGGGGCATTGTCCACCTGCTCACATGTGCGCCTGACATGAGTTTCCCACAAGTTGCAGCACAAGGCTCATCACCCGTTGCCCACACTCACCATCACTGGAACAGCAAACCAGGTTCATTGAATAGCTAGGGATTCTGATTAAGTTCTGGCTTGCACTTGAGTCTAATAAGAGGAGTGATTCTTAAATAGCAACCTTGTACTAGACCCAGGGTATGCGCTGACAATGACTGCCTTGTGCTTTGCATGCCTTACAGTGGAAAGTTTGGCCTTCAGCACATCCTCTACACCACCGGAGAAGCTTTCACAGATTAGAAGACAGAAAAGGAGAATGCATGATGACATGTTCAAGGAGATAACAAACGCATCTGGGACGGCTAACACGGAGCTCAGAGCCTGGAGGATTTCATTGTCTGAGAAACTGGACACAGACATGGATAGCCGGAGAGCATCCCAGGTGCCTAAGTGTACCACACAGGATGAGATGCTGCGGATTCTGAAAGACCAATCAGACACATTGAGGCATCTAGTTGAGCTTCAAGAAAAACAACTTGAGGCTAGATTCCCTCTGCAGTCCCTGCAGAATGGCCTGTAAAGATTGCCCTATTCCCAATCCCCCTACCGCAAACATTCCAGGAGGTTGGGGGAGGGAGGTGCAATATCCCTTCCACTCAACACCAGCGAAGGGTACTAAGAACAAAAGGCAATGATTCGAAGACCTTTGATGTGCAAGACTTTGTGCTTACACAGACAAGCTGACTTGGTTTCTCCCCTCCCAATTTTATCACGCTGTTTGCCCAAGGTTAAATTATTTTCCTGTTCTTTCCATTTCTTTATGTTTGTGCAACACAAGTAAAGGTTTTGAGAATGAAATACTCTTTATTTATTCCAAACATGCGGGCTTGATAAGGGGAAGGAGAGGTTCGGGGAAACTGATGCAATGGAGGGGATGGTATGAAAGAAACAATGCAGATAAGTGGCGCACATTACTATGGCTCATTACTGAAATGGGTTTTCAAAGCCTCCCAGAGTGCTCCTCACTGGGCTTTTCTTATTGCCCTGGTATCTGGCTGCTCAAAACTGGCTGCCAGGCTATCCACCACTACGCCCGACCCCTGCAGAAATTTCTCTCCCTTTGCCTCACAGATATTATGGAGCGCAGAGCAGGCAGTGATAACAATGGGGATATTGCTTTCACTGAGGTCTATCCTAGTAAGCAAACTGTGCCAGCAACCCTTTAAACAGCCAAAGAAACATTCCACCACCATTCTGCACTTGCTCAGCCCACCGTTAAACTGGTCCTTACGGTTGTGCAGGTGACCAGTGTACAGCATCAAAAGCCATGGGAGCAAAGGGTAGGCTGGGTTTCCCAGGATCACTATTGGCATTTCAACATCATCAGTGGTTATTCTGCAATCTGGAAAGAAAATCCCTGATTGAAGCTTTCTGAACAGACCTGAGTTCCTAAAGATGCGCGCATCATGTACCTTTCCTGACCATCCCACGCTGATGTCAGTGAAATGCCCTCTGTGATCCACCAGTGTTTGCAACACCATTGAAAAGTATCCCTTTCAGTTTATGTACTCTTTGGCAAGCTGGTCTGGTGCCACGATAGGGATATGCATGTTATCTATTGCCCCACTGCAGTTAGGGAACCCCATCTACTATGTCCTGCATGTTGTCCAGAGTCACGACCCTTCTGAGCAGAAGTCAATTAATGGCTCTGCACACTTGAATCACAACAGCTCCCACAGTGGATTTACCAACTCCGAACTGGGTAGCATGGAGGGAGGCAGGGTACATGTGGTCCATCTATTTTCTATTTACAATGAAGCCATTTCCTGCAAATGTTTGAAAGGGAAGAAAGTTCTTTGAGCCCTTCTCCCCTTGTTAACTAACACCATATCCGCATGCCTTTGGCTCTGGCCACAATCTTGCCCTAAGAACTCAATCCTGCATGCCACTGACAACTGCTGAAAGAAGTACAGAGAGGAAAATTATTAGCATACAGTACATATGTCTTAATATTCATTCAGCTCCTCTGCAGAGAAGTTTGTGAATAGTACCTGATTCGCATCTGTGGCCAAGAAGCACTCATATACTGTGTAAAACCAATCACCCAAGCCTGCTCTTGCTCTGCATCAGGCCAATCTCCCAGTGTCCGCTAACAATAACTGTGAAGGATTGTTAAAACAGCCTCGAATCACTGTGCAGTAGAGATGTGCACAAACATAGGGGATTCTTGGGTGGCATAGATCTATGGTGATAGTTGGGAGTACGGTGTCTTAAAAGTTGCTATGGTGGCTCTGTGGTACACAAGGATGCCTACATGAAGGTGATCCTTCTGTGGCTAGCTAAAATGGCATTAGGGCTACTTTGCACCAGTGGAGTGGTAATAAAGAAGCCTTAATGCAGGAGAGAATCTGACACATTTTAGAGAGAAATGTTTATAGCACTCAGCAATGTGAGCAAATCTCTATACCCTCACTGGAAATTTTGAATGAGGGGATAGTGAACATGATGAAGTGTGGCAAGAAGGTTAGGCCAAAGCATAAATTCTTAACTTACTGTTACAATTCAGTGAATGCAAATGATTAACTGACCTCTGTTGACTCTCTCATCCCACATTCCCTTTTTTATCAGTCTTCTTGTTTCTCTGCCTTCATTCTCTTTTTTAAGTAAGGTTCTAATATTGATGCAGTCCAACATCTGAAACCTGACTGAACACCGCAGAAAAGTATTTATCTTTGTCATTAAGGCTTTATAAAGTGCCAGTCTGGTCTGCGGACTAAGGGTCACTGGCATCAGCCATAAAACAAGGAAGACAATGGGGAGCCAAACAAAGGTCTGATAGAACAGCAGAGAAGAGCAAAAATTGTCTTATCTCTGAACAGTGTGGAGACTTGAAAGCTATGGTTGGAAGGGTGATATTGTTAGTGTTGTTTTGGTTTTGGTAGTACACCACTTTAAAACTATTGGCATAGTTCATGTTAGTAATAATGATAGTTGTACACTTTAGTCCAAATTAGTAACTATTACGACTGTGTCAATTATCATCCATATCCTCCATGAGATTAAAAAAAACATGTAATCCTGGACGTATTCTAAATTCATTCTGAATTTCAATATTAGCTAGAGACTCAACATTTCCTACACATAGTAGGCTACAACCCCAACAGAACTAAAACAAATAAATACCTTAAAAGCAAAGGAAAAAACAGAATGATACACAAATCTTATGCACTCACATTATTTTAAATTATTTTATTTAATTTCCTTTGTATTGTAGTATAATTTTCACTTTAATTATTTTACCATTTTTAATTCATCCTATAATAATCTTTGCCATTTCTCCATTTGGGGCTTGTCTTCAGTAGAAAAATAGGTCACATTAGAACTTGACCCTGAGGAGTTCTGAAACTAACAAGACGTTAAACATAACTTTGCACTCAGAGTAGACAAGGACAAGTTACTTCTATGGTTCCAATTAAACCATGTTTCTGAAGTTAAACATGTTGCCCCTGCAAACACAGACTGCTGAATTGTGTTTAACATTGTGTTAGTTAACACAACTCCTCAAGGTCACGTTAAAACATGACCTAATTTGCTGGTGAAGAAAAGCCCATACCTTCTTAATCTGGAGGCCCATCTAATGCACTAGTCTGCAAAAACTTTAGTACTCTCAGAAAGTGAGAGGAGACCCATTGAAGTTTATAGGACTACTCAGATGTGTAAAGTTAAACATATGAGTAAGTCTTTGTAAGACTGGGAATAAGGTGCTCCCCATGCCCATTTTGCTCCCCATGCTGACTAGGTAAAATGTGTGGGAATCAAAAGCCCTTAGAGCTCATAACATAATTATTATAAATCAAACAAGGATCTCACAGGAATTGTGTACCAGACAGTCATTAACAACACAAATGGCCCAATCCTGTTCCCACTGAAGTCAATGACAAAACTTCCCACTGACTTCAATGGGAGCAAGATAAATCCCAAATGAAAATATGCTTGTTCATCCTAATGAAGTTAGAGTAAAACCCTTAACAGTTATAAGCTGGATGTGATTCTCAGTGATAGGGTTACACATACCTACTGCATGAAGAAAACAGACACCTAAACAAAGTGTAACATATTACATAAAAGTGGATGGGAATCTGGGAGGCAGTGACCATGAGTTGGTTGAGTTCAGGATCCTGACGCAGGGAAGAAAGGTAAGCAGCAGGATATGGACCCTGGACTTCAGGAAAGCAGACTTCGACTCCTTCAGGGAACGGATGGCCAGGATCCCCTGGGGGACTAACTTGAAGGGGAAAGGAGTCCAGGAGAGCTGGCTGTATTTCAAGGAATCCCTGTTGAGGTTACAGGGACAAACCATCCCGATGAGTCGAAAGAATAGTAAATATGGCAGGCGACCAGCTTGGCTTAATGGTGAAATCCTAGCGGATCTTAAACATAAAAAAGAAGCTTACAAGAAGTGGAAGGTTGGACATATGACCAGGGAAGAGTATAAAAATATTGCTCGGGCATGTAGGAATGTTATCAGGAGGGCCAAATCGCACCTGGAGCTGCAGCTAGCCAGAGATGTCAAGAGTAACAAGAAGGGTTTCTTCAGGTATGTTGGCAACAAGAAGAAAGCCAAGGAATGTGTGGGCCCCTTACTGAATGAGGGAGGCAACCTAGTGACAGAGGATGTGGAAAAAGCTAATGTACTCAATGCTTTTTTTGCCTCTGTTTTCACTAACAAGGTCAGCTCCCAGACTGCTGCGCTGGGCATCACAAAATGCGGAAGAGATGGCCAGCCCTCTGTGGAGATAGAGGCAGTTAGGGACTATTTAGAAAAGCTGGACGTGCACAAGCCCATGGGGCCGGACGAGTTGCATCCGAGAGTGCTGAAGGAATTGGCGGCTGTGATTGCAGAGCCACTGGCCATTATCTTTGAAAACTCATGGCGAACCGGGGGAGTCCCGGATGACTGGAAAAAGGCTAATGTAGTGCCAATCTTTTAAAAAGGGAAGAAGGAAGATCCTGGGAACTACAGGCCAGTCAGCCTCACCTCAGTCCCTGGAAAAATCATGGAGCAGGTCCTCAAAGAATCAATCCTGAAGCACTTGCATGAGAGGAAAGTGATCAGGAACAGCCAGCATGGATTCACCAAGGGAAGGTCATGCCTGACTAATCTAATCGCCTTTTATGATGAGATTACTGGTTCTGTGGATGAAGGGAAAGCAGTGGATGTATTGTTTCTTGACTTTAGCAAAGCTTTTGACACGGTCTCCCATAGTATTCTTGTCAGCAAGTTAAGGAAGTATGGGCTGGATGAATGCACTATAAGGTGGGTAGAAAGCTGGCTAAATTGTCGGGCTCAACGGGTAGTGATCAATGGCTCCATGTCTAGTTGGCAGCCGGTATCAAGTGGAGTGCCCCAAGGGTCGGTCCTGGGGCCGGTTTTATTCAATATCTTCATAAATGATCTGGAGGATGGTGTGGATTGCACTCTCAGCAAATTTGCGGATGATACTAAACTGGGAGGAGTGGTAGATATGCTGGAGGGGAGGGATAGGATACAGAAGGACCTAGACCAATTGGAAGATTGGGCCAAAAGGAATCTGATGAGGTTCAATAAGGATAAGTGCAGGGTCCTGCACTTAGGACGGAAGAACCCAATGCACAGCTACAGACTAGGGACCGAATGGCTAGGCAGCAGTTCTGCGGAAAAGGACCTAGGGGTGACAGTGGACGAGAAGCTGGATATGAGTCAGCAGTGTGCCCTTGTTGCCAGGAAGGCCAATGGCATTTTGGGATGTATAAGTAGGGGCATAGCGAGCAGATCGAGGGACGTGATCGTTCCCCTCTATTCGACATTGGTGAGGCCTCATCTGGAGTACTGTGTCCAGTTTTGGGCCCCACACTACAAGAAGGATGTGGATAAATTGGAGAGAGTCCAGCGAAGGGCAACAAAAATGATTAGGGGTCTAGAACACATGACTTATGAGGAGAGGCTGAGGGAGCTGGGATTGTTTAGCCTGCAGAAGAGAAGAATGAGGGGGGATTTGATAGCTGCTTTCAACTACCTGAAAGGGGGTTCCAAAGAGGATGGCTCTAGACTGTTCTCAATGGTAGCAGATGACAGAACGAGGAGTAATGGTCTCAAGTTGCAGTGGGGGAGGTTTAGATTGGATATTAGGAAAAACTTTTTCACTAAGAGGGTGGTGAAACACTGGAATGCGTTACCTCGGGAGGTGGTAGAATCTCCTTCCTTAGAGGTTTTTAAGGTCAGGCTTGACAAAGCCCTGGCTGGGATGATTTAACTGGGAATTGGTCCTGCTTTGAGCAGGGGGTTGGACTAGATGACCTTCTGGGGTCCCTTCCAACCCTGATATTCTATGATTCTATGATTCTATGATATTATACTTTTTACGGGTTTACAGTTCCATGATAAAACCTGTCACATTCTGTGAAAAAGACGGCAATGTTCACAGCATCTTGTAGCCTCATAAACTACTAAATATAGATTATAGATTGGTATCATAAACTATAGCTCATATGGATCATATAGACGAGAGGTGGGCAAACTACGGCCCGTGGGCCACATCCAGCCCGCAGGACCGTCCTGCCCAGCCCTTGAGCTCCCAACCGGGGAGGCTAGCCCCCAGCCCCTCCCCCGCTTTCCCCCCTCTCACACAGCCTCAGCTCGCCACACCGCCAGCGTTCTGGCCCGCCGCTCCAGGTGGGCAGTGTGGCGGCATGGCTGGCTCCAGCCAGGCGGCGGGCTGCAAACTCCTGCTGCTCTGAGCGGCATGGTAAGGGGGTGGGGAGCAGGAGGGTTGGATAAAGAGCAGGAAGTCCTGGGGGCAGTCAGGGACAGGGAGCAGTGGGGGGTTGGATACGAGTGGGAGTCCTGGGGGGCCTGTCAGGGGACGGGGGTGTGAATAGGAGGTGGGGCAGTCAGGGGACAGGGAGCAGGGGGGGTTTGATAAGGGTTGGGGTCCCAGGGGCGGGGGTCCTGGGAGGGGGTGGTCAGGGGACAAGGAGCTGGGGGGTTGGATGCGTCGGGAGTTCTGAGGGGGGCAGGCAGGAGGCGGGAAGTGGGAGGGGGTGGATAGGGGGCGGGGCCCAGGCTGTTTGGGGAAGCACAGCCTTCCTTACCTGGCCCTCTACACAGTTTCGCAATCCCGATGTGGCCCTCGGGCCAAAAAGTTTGCGCACCCCTTATATAGACTGAGATTTAGGCACTCTACTTGTGTGTGTATGTCCAACTCTGTTTAGAAACCACAGCTAAAGAAGAGTTACATGCAGTCTTCTGGGATCTAATATTCCATATATATTCAGCAAAACTCCCACTGAATAACTGTATGGTTAAACTGCTAATTCAGCACAACAGGAACATGATTATATTATGTTTATTTAAATATTGAACAATTGTTAACGCCAATTAATGTTCTACTGTAGATAGGACTGGGTTACTTTATATGCCCATACAAACACACTTTTGTTCTTCTATGTACATTACTTTTTCTAAACATATCTCGAACCACTGTGTCATGCATTGGTTACCTGAATAAGGAGTGCAGATTGCCTCCCTAGTATGGACTAGAGGCAGTCAATGAATTCTGGGTCAGAATGTGGAGTAGCAGTTATGCAACCTATGCATGACACAGCATTTTCAGATAAATTCAGTAAAAGTATGACTCATAAAAAGAGAAGAACAGAACGGGTAGTTCACGTAATCGATCCTTGCTGATCCTAGAGATTCTGCAATATTTAAATAAATAGAACAATATCCTTCCCATTGTGCTGAATCAGTATATAGTCCATAAAAAATAAATTTGCTTCATACTCTTGTCTAATTTAAAACTATTTATTGTATATAGAAGGCAATACGAACTGAAACAGCTAGACATCCCTAACTTCCGCCAGGAGTTTGTCCACAAGAACTGTTGTAACTCAATGAAAACTGTGTCCATTTTGCTCAGCTGAAGAATATGAAAACTCACTTGGTAGAAGGCATTTCCCACTACATACGAAGTGTTTAAATGCATTTCTACATAATGTTTTAAATTAAAATAAGCATTTTCAAATTTAAATTTTCTAAACTAAAACAAAAATGTATAAGTGTTTTATCCACCAAAGAATTCTTACAATGCTCAGGTTTGGAGTCCACCAGTCCTTGCTCATGCAAAATCCCCAGTGTGTTGCCATAAATATTGCAGGGAAAATGTCTTCACTGAGAGCTAAAGTATGTTCATTTATACATAAGAATTAAGGGAGAAAATAACAAACAAACCAAATCATTCATTAAGGAAGAAAAGGTCTGTCTACTATCACTGTATATAGGACCTTAGTGTCGACCTCTATTCTTAAAAAAATAAAAAATAGACCTGATATTAAAATGGATCAACTATTGATGAAAATGAAGTTTTACATTCAGTAGTTGACTGGCTATAATACATATATGACCTGATACTACAAACACTTAGGCATCTCAGTAACTTTTCATACATAGAACTACTCACATGCATTAAGTTAACCACATGCACAAATATTTGCAGAATTGGAACCTTTTAAAAATATTCATCCATGCCCTTTCTATTGTGACATGTTTTTGCAAAGAATACAAAATTTGGGACTGACTTTGCAACCCTTAACCATATAACTTGAATAGTCCTATTAGTAGTCAAATACGAGTGGCAAAAACAGGCTTTTAAATATCGTCTATATTAAAGGTTTTCCATCATAGTTTTAAAATTAATTATAGAAAATTAATGTTTTAGTTATAGTGGTTTAAACACTTGAAGCGCCAATATATGGAGAACAGAGGGGAGTTCACAAAGAAATTCTCAAAGAAAAAGTTAAATTAATTATAGGAAAGAGTAAAATTAAAATTAAAAATCTAAGTAAGCCATCAAAAGCAGGAGAATTCTGGGTAAAAGAGATACTCTGAATGTATTTAGGACCAAACTTTCACCTAACTCAACACTGGTGGTTATAGCCTGGTGAAAATGCATCCTAACTTAATTTCTTATAATTTCTTACAAAGTAAATGTGCTCAAGAAGATGCAGTTGTAAGAACAGAAGATACCTATTTAGCTTTAAGATACATGCCTCTATTTTTTAACAAGTAACTGGACTGTGAGTTGTGGGTGAGCTAAGGAGGTGAAATTCTCATGCACATAGTCATACACCCTATGACGAGAGCAAGAATGCATTGCAGCCATATAGTCATTTCTCCAGTGTATGTGCTGCCTCTCTGACCCACCTGGAGTATCTCTGTGCTACAGACTTACATTAGTTGAACCTATGTCAATTAATTTATCCTGATGCAAGCTAATAAAAGTGCATCTACACTTAAAACACACATTAACGTGTAGCGAGGTTGCTTTCCCCCTGCCCCACACACACACACAAACAAATCTACATTGTCACTGCCATCAAGTGTGTTGGACACAGTAACTTCTGGGCATGCATCCCATGGTTCCCAGCACTGCTGCAAACTGCTCATTGCATTGGACATTTTGGAAGAAACTGTCCGCCCCTCTTCCATTAGAAATTATGGAAGTAAAGTTCCAAACCTCAGACTTCCACAATTCACCACCCCCTCCCAACAGTGCTGTGATTTGATGATGATCTGACGCACACCAGCTTCAGACAGAGCTTCAGGAGAGGCCTTTCTATTTTTAGTAGAGCTAGTGGATGCCATCTCTCATGATGGATGAAGAGCACCCTTTCTAGTGGCAGATCTAGACCCAGCCCCTAAAGGCAGAGTGCTATGGAGACATGGGATGGACAGCAATGGACTGAGAACTTCAGGATGAGGAAGGCTACTTTTCTGGTACTGCGTGAGGATCTCATCCTAGCTCTGAATATCATAACACAAGGTTTAGAAAGGCGATACCACTCCAGAAGTATATGCCCATTGTCCTTCGGAAACTGGCCCTACCTGAAAGTTAAAGGTCTGTTGGGAGCCAGATTACAGTTGGCGGGTCCACCATAGGCACTCTAGTAATAGTTGTTTGTAAGCCAATAACTGCTGTGCTGCCTGCATATGTGTTAAAGGTGGGTAATAATCCTTGAGATAACTGCAGGTTCTGAACAGCTGAGGTTTCCCAAATTGTGCCAGAGCCATAGATAACTCTTATGTGCCCATATCTCCATCCCCACCACTCACCAAGGAGCAAATGCTTATATCAACAGAAAGAGCTGTTGGCCCAGGTCCTCTGAGGTATTTAGATGCCTAACTCCCATTAATTTCAATGGGAATTAGGTACCTAAATATATCTGAGGATCTGGCCCATTGCTCCCTCATGATGCAGACCGTGGTAGACCACTGGGAGAAATTCAAAGATACACATGTTAGACACACCTGTAAAGTAATTCAGGATTGTTCAAGAGTGTGCAGACAGGTACATTGTTCCCACGAAATAATATGAACATGAATGGAGTCTTTGTTTCCACTATGATTCTGGGTAACCCTGTCTACCCTCTACTGACAAAAGTTATGAAGGTTTTGCCTGATGTGCAGTATCCTGGCCAAAGATGCCATGGTGCATTCAGGCCATTGGATTAATGTAAATACACATCCCATGGCTCCTCCTCTGTCCCCATCATTGTTCTTCACACTGACCCTCGTGGGACTAGTATGGAGGCATTTGCCAATTGCCACAGTTTCTCTCCCTTGTGAATATAACACCATTGTGCGGCCTAGTACTGGCCCTCTGAGCCACTCTTCCATTTATGCTATTTTTGTGGGGCCCACAAAAATGTAAGTGACCTTTTCCAGATCTGAAGTGGACTGAGGGCTTTGTTGACATCATAAATTATGTTTATACACAAACAATGACGTAACTGTGTGACAAACATCTTTGAGATTCTAAATATCTATTTTAAAATTGATTTTCCATCACCAGCAAAATTTACAAGAACAAAAATTATAGCTCTGATCCCTGAAGGAGCTAGACAATAAAAATCAGTGGGGAGAGAAGGGGGAGAGGGTTGCGACAGTGGAGGGAGCTTGAGCTAACAAATACTATTCCCCAAATTGTACTACATTATCACAGAGCAAAAAGATAAACAAAAAACTGATGTTAATTTCATACAACACAGGGGAAAAATCAATATTTGCTGAGTGGAAAAGGTCAAGATTAATGGAGAGAAATACTATTTTTAAACCTCTTAAGAGAATGTTATAGAGTGAAAAACATAAAGTGAAAATCTTTTTCATGGTATTTGGCAGTGCCCTTTTAAGGCTGACTCATTTTTGTGGGTGGGTATTGTTGTATATATTAAATGCAGAATCCACTGTTCTGAGTGAACTCAAATACAATGGCACAACTGTATGGCTTAAAAAGCAAAGGTCAGAATTCCTACCTCCTTTTGGTATAAGTCTAAATTTTAATATATTTAAAATTTTAATTTAATTTTGTTTAAAAAGTTGTTGTTTTTTAACATAATGATTTTGTGGTGATAATATTGGAAAGCTAAAACTAGGGTAGGATAAATCCAGGAATATATATTTGAGAATTAAACAAGATTTTGAATGATACTTTTAATATGTGCACTACAATTCCTGTTGGCTTCAGTGGAGTTTTACTTGAGAAAGGAGTACAGGATAAGATCCCATAATAGCCTGCCACAGTCTGTCTGTGTGAGGTAAGAATAATGCATGAAACTCCAGCAAAGAAAGTATGGAAACCTCAGCCCTATATACATCTTTGTGGACCAGTGGGTTTAAATAGTTTTCAGACCCATAAACCCAGATGTTTTGTTCACCCACACACACCTCATCCTTCTTTTGTGATACCATGGACTGGAGCCTGGACAACTAGCTTGGCTCCATTAGATGCAAGGCATTACAGAGTTTTCCTGCATGACTTCTTTGCCTCCCAGCCCACTGCTGTTACTCTGCATAGGCTTCAGAGTAACAGCCGTGTTAGTCCGTACTCGCAAAAAGAAAAGCAGTACTTGTGGCACCTTAGAGACTAAGCAATTTATTTGAGCATGAGCTTTCGTGAGCTATAGCTCACTTCATCGGATGCATACTGTGGAAACTGCAGCAGACTTTATATACACACAGAGATCATAAAATAATACCTCCTCCCACCCCACTGTCCTGCTGGTAATAGCTTATCTAAAGTGATCATCAAATTGGGCCATTTCCAGCACAAATCCAGGTTTTCTCACCCTCCACCCCCTCACACACAAACTCACTCTCCTGCTGGTAATAGCCCATCCAAAGTGACAACTCTCTACACAATGTGCATGATAATCAAGGTGGGCCATTTCCTGCACAAATCCAGGTTCTCTCACCCCCTCACCCCCCTCCAAAAAACACACACACAAACTCACTATCCTGCTGGTAATAGCTCATCCAAAGTGACCACTCTCCCTACAATGTGCATGGTAATCAAAGTGGGCCATGTCCAGCACAAATCCAGGCTTTCTCACCCCACCCCACCCCTTTCCCCCCCCCTTTTTTTTTTCCAGGGACACACACACACACACAAACTCACTCTCCTGCTGGCAATAGCTCATCCAAACTGACCACTGTCCAAGTTTAAACCCAAGTTTAACCAGAACGTCGGGGGGGGGGGGTAGGAAAAAACAAGGGGAAATAGGCTACCTTGCATAATGACTTAGCCACTCCCAGTCTCTATTTAAGCCTAAATTAATAGTATCCAATTTGCAAATGAATTCCAATTCAGCAGTTTCTCGCTGGAGTCTGAATTTGAAGGTTTTTTGTTTTAAGATAGCGACCTTCATGTCTGTGATTGCATGACCAGAGAGATTGAAGTGTTCTCCGACTGGTTTATGAATGTTATAATTCTTGACATCTGATTTGTGTCCATTTATTCTTTTACGTAGAGACTGTCCAGTTTGACCAATGTAAATGGCAGAGGGGCATTGCTGGCACATGATGGCATATATCACATTGGTGGATGTGCAGGTGAACGAGCCTCTGATAGTGTGGCTGATGTTATTAGGCCCTGTGATGGTGTCCCCTGAATAGATATGTGGGCACAGTTGGCAACGGGCTTTGTGGCAAGGATAAGTTCCTGGGTTAGTGGTTCTGATGTGTGGTATGTGGTTGTTGGTGAGTATTTGCTTCAGGTTGCGGGGCTGTCTGTAGGCAAGGACTGGCCTGTCTCCCAAGAGCTATTACCAGCAGGAGAGTGAGTTTGTGTGTGTATGGGGGTGGGGGGGTGAGAAAACCTGGATTTGTGCTGGAAATGGCCCACCTTGATTATCATGCACATTGTAGGGAGAGTGGTCACTTTGGATGAGCTATTACCAGCAGGATAGTGAGTTTGTGTGTGTGTTTTTTGGAGGGGGGTGAGGGGGTGAGAGAACCTGGATTTGTGCAGGAAATGGCCCACCTTGATTATCATGCACATTGTGTAGAGAGTTGTCACTTTGGATGGGCTATTACCAGCAGGAGAGTGAGTTTGTGTGTGGGGGGGTGGAGGGTGAGAAAACCTGGATTTGTGCTGGAAATGGCCCAACTTGATGATCACTTTAGATAAGCTATTACCAGCAGGACAGTGGGGTGGGAGGAGGTATTGTTTTATGATCTCTGTGTGTATATAAAGTCTGCTGCAGTTTCCACAGTATGCATCCGATGAAGTGAGCTGTAGCTCACGAAAGCTCATGCTCAAATAAATTGGTTAGCCTCTAAGGTGCCACAAGTACTCCTTTTCTTTCTGCATAGGCTGGAACTCTCAAGGTCCTTTCAGGGCTGACATTTCTGATTCTATTCTATAGCCTTCCACAGCCCCTCAGCAGCATGTAGGATTTCACCTGATCTGCATTATGTGTTTAAAGGATTTTCATATTACTCTTATGCACTGATACAGTTAATATATGGAGCTGCTTATACAAACTGCTTTGACACAATATATTTCATTTATAGGCCCTTTGGGAAATGTATGAAGTTACATTTTAAAACCAAGTGGATAGAAGTAACTTTTACAATGTTACTATGCATATAACTTACAATGTTTAGTTACAAAGCTATAAAATAAGTCACTGTGCTGAATATGTGCAATAGACAATTGTATTAAAAATGTTTTGTTTTGTTTTTTAAATATATCAAGAAGAATCAGTATGAATCCAGACCCTTCTAAATCACATATATTTTTAAAACAAGGGTTTTTTTCTAATACCTTACAGGAAGGGTTCTGCACTTGCCAAATTCTTCAGGTGGTTGCTGATTTTGCAAAGTAGTTTTTATGATGTTGTGACATTGCACCCCATAATGCTGTATGGAAATATGCTTATGAAAGTAAATATGACATAACTGGAATATGTTTTATGCTAGATAGGCCATGTAACATATCTCTGCAAAAGTTATGATCTACTGAATATATTCATCCTATTTGTATGCATGTATAATTTTTGTACTCAAAGTTATGAATATTAGCTGTGTACTTGTTTAAGTAGCCTTAGTAAGGCATTTGGTCAGCTTCTTTAAAAATGAATTTGCAAGTTAAGTGCCCAATCAAGAAACACTTAACAGACAACAGATCTTGGAAAACTCCAATCCACATAAGAAGTCTACCTGAGGACGTTCAAGGTAGCATGTGAACAATGGCTGCTACCTGTAAGTTCTGAGTCATGCATGGACATGTGACTTACCCATACGGCTCCAAAATTCCATTTTGTAGCTGGATTCTACACAGGGGGAGGGAGGGGTGTCCACCCACAAGAGACAGTCTATTTAAACCCCTGGAAGACCCCTCCATTTTGTCTTCAGCTGGCTCAAGAGATACCTTCTCCAGCCCCAAAGGATACCTGAAAGAAACTGGAACAAAGGACAGTAACCACTTGGGTGTGAGTGATCACTGGACCCAGACTAGAAGGAGACTAGTCTATAAAAGAAGCTTACTAGAACATCTCTGACGGTGAGATTTCATCTGTAATCACTTTATTACTGTATTAGGTTTAGACTTGCATGTTTTATTTTATTTTGTTTGGTAATTTACTTTGTTCTGTCCGTTATTAATTGGAACCACTTAAATCCTACTTTTTGTATTTAATAAAATCATTTTTTACTTATTAATTAACCCAGAGTATGTATTAATGCTTGGGTGTGAGGGGCGGGGAAGGGGGGGCAAACAGCTGTGCATATCTATCAGTGTTATAGAGGGCGAACAATTTATGAGTTTACCCTGTATAAGCTTTAATACAGGGTAAAAAGGATTTATTTGGGGTTTGAACCCCATTGGGAGCTGGGCATCTGAGTGTTAAAGACAGGAACACTTCTTAAGCTGTTTTCAGTTAAGCCTGCAGCTGTTGAGGGACGTGGTTCAGACCTGGGTCCGTGTTTGTTATAGGCTAGCGTATCTGACTCAAACTGGCAAGGTTCTGGAGTCCCAAGCTGGCAGGGAAAAAGGGTTAGAAGTAGTCTCAGCACAACAGTTGGCAGTTCCCCTCGTCACAGATATATTTATTTATCAGGATTTATACAAGCATTAAGGCTGCTTACTCACATGCTACAAGCACCCTTCACATAACTTTAAAATACATCAAATCACAGGTTTTATTTTAGATTGAATACCTAAAGAACAAATCCCACTTTCGGATGCAGACAGGTAACCCATGTGAACACTTGTGGGTACGCAGGCCATTCAGCTGGACAGTGCTGTTTTTCTATCGTTTGCCCTCTGTCCAGTACAGAGACAAAATGGGACATGGTTTTGACTGGTATCATGCACAGCAGACAGCATTTTGAAGAGCACATCACTCCACGCCTCACCAGCATGACTTCCCCTGTGCCATCATGCTGGCAGAGGCAGGGGTCACACCAGCAGGGGTCAGATCATGTCAGCAGTGGCACAGTTACATCACGAGCGGCAGAGTCATGCTGATGGGAAAAGTCACAGATGCGAGGACACACCGGCAGGGTCAGATCGTTCCTGGAAGCCCTGAAATGTCCAGGTCCCGTATTCTGGGGATGTGTTAGTGGCCACCCTGCCTGTGGCACATTTGCCTTGATCAGCCCTTTGCTGGGCACTGAGCATCTCTTTCCAAGGCGCCAAACTTCCCAGCCTCATTTGCCTGAGGGCCACATTTGACAACCGAACTCACATGTGGTTTTAAAGGGCTGTGGTGGCCGAGCTGGGCCAGTGCCCATGGCTAGCACCAAACCTTGTAAGAAGAGTGTCAGCAGATCGCCCCCTGATCTCTCCCCAGCCACCATTTGGTGCCTTCCTTCCGTTCCTTGCCAACATACAAACAGGGCAGCTCCGGGAGGCTGCTGGCAAACCTGCTGCGCACCCCTGGCCCCAGCACTGGGTCACCAGGCTATCCCCCAGCCAGCGGCACCGTGTGCGGGTCTGTACCCGCAGCCCGTGCACCCCTTGCCCTGGTTCAGACCCGAACAGAGGGAAGGGACAAGGCAGCACGGGCGGGGGGCCGGCCCTGGCAGCGCGGGCACGTGAACAGCGCGTGAGGGGCCGCCGGGGACGGCTGCTCGCGCAGGCTCCTGCCTGCCGGGCCCTGGCGCTGATTGGCGGCTCCCCCCGTAGCGGGGGAAAGGGGAACTGACTAACGCGCGTCACACAGCCGGGGAGGCGGAGCCAGCGAACGTCTCTTATCTCAGTTACTGCAGCTATGGAAAATTTTTAGAATCTTTGCCCCGCGCTCTGACAGAAAGGCCCCGCCCTCTTCCTCCTCTTCAACCCCCGCCCCTGCCTGCTCTAGAACTTTCGGCGCCTCTGCGCGGGCAGGTTGGAAGCGAGCGGTCGGCTCGCGCCGCCGGGCTGAGGCCCGGAGCCTGGCGCCGGGTCTCGAGGCGCCGACTGCCCGAGCTCCTCGCGCCGTCCCGCCGGGGAGAGCCCCTCAGCCACGGTGGGGCGCGGGCGGCCACGGAAGAGCAGCGCCCCTGAATTTAGCGGTTGCCCCTTTTAAATCCGTGCGCCCCGTGCCCCTGGGGGCAGAGATCGGGCCCCCCCCCCTCAGTCCCGGCCCGCGTGGGGCCAGGTGTGCGCTGAGTTCCGGGCCGCTGGGCGTGGCGCCCGCCGGGGGGAGTCCCCATTGCAACCGTGACAAGGGAAGCGGGGGGGAGGCAACACAGCCCGGGCAGTGGCCGCACAGATCGGACGCACGCAGCGAGCCCGGCCAGCGCATTACACACACACACCCACCCCCGGCTCTCCACCCCACAGACCCTCCGCACACGCACCTGCGCCCCTCCCTAGAGAGGCCACAGCAGGGGGCTCCATCAGGCTGCACACGAACACCGCACCGGGCCGCCCGCTCCGCAACATGCGCGCACCCACCCCCTCCAGCTCCGGCCTACGCGCACGGCCGCCGGCAGGAAGCAATTGGAGGGCTTCAGGGCGGGCAGCGGGCTGCGGCTGGGGCAGTACGAGGGAGGGACCCCTCCCGGGAGAAGCGCACGTTTCACTAACAACAGAATGCGCCCCCCTTTCCAAAGGTACCAACCCCGCAACTCACGGGGACGGGGGGGGACCCCCGCAAATCTCCCCCCCCCTCCCTTCCAAGGCCCCTCGGTAAAGGTGGGGAGCGTGTGAAATACCGTGGAACATTTGCCTACATCCCTGCATGGGGGAAAGGTAGCGAAATCCCCCCCAGCAACTTCCCTAAATCGTAGAGAGAGCAAAATCCTCCAACTATCACTGGGGGAAATAGTAGGACATTGGCTGAGGATAAGGGAGTTGTGTCCCCCTTCCTGCCCTCACCCTTTAAAAAGTGTGAGGCTCCAGTTGAAGGGCTGAGAAAATACTCCATTGACGCAGGCCTAAGGGTGCCTTTTCCACTCGCTCTACCATCTGGACTTATATGTGCGATTGTGCGTGGACCACATCATACATTACAAATAATAAATGACAGCAGTAGGTCCGTGGGGCTGATCAGCTTTCACCTCCGTAACCTTTGCATCATTGTAACATGATATAAACACTAAAGAAGGGATGACTGGAAACAGTGAGAGTCTGGGGATCTCTCACAATGATGGACAGGGGAGTCTCAGCTACACCCATTTACATGGTACTGAAATAAAATATTCGGTAAACTGCAATTGGCAAGTGAGAATTTCTTTACACCAAGGAGTTCTTGACAAACAGCCTCACCCCATCCCTGTGAAGTAGGATTTTGAAGATGGGGAAGTTGAAGCCGCAGACGCTTTAGTAATGAATGAAAGTTTCTGATGTCCTTGAAACAACTGTGGTTATTGCATGCATTCATTGAACCTCTCTGTACCTCTTCTCCTTCTCGCTAAAAGGGAGCGTACCTCACTCCAGTTTTGTGAGGTTTCATAAACTGATATCAGGCCCTTTGAGATCCTCTGAAATACGTGAACACACAGTTGTGGTATTATCTCGTTTGGTGAGGGGGGGGGCTTAGTTAAGTACAGTATTGTCTCCAGTGTTACATCAGTGCTAAATAATGTTCTCGCAGTATTTCCCGTCGATGCAGGAGGGAGCTTAGTGAAGTAACAGCGTCTGAGTGGCATCCTAAACAGAGCTGAAAAAGGCGAGAGAGGAAACGAGCCGGGGCGTGGCTAGGCAGCGCAAGGAGCCGGGGCTGGTGTTGGTATACAAAGGAGAGGCGGCACATTGCTGGGTATGTAGGTGCCTCGCCCTTTCCTCCCCCCTTCCCGCCGCATTCCACTCTCAAAAGCAGGGGCAGCAGAGACAGCTTTCAGACCTACAGCAACGCCGTGAGGGAGCAATATCCGCCTGCCCGGCCGCGATCGCAGCGCTGCCCGCCACAGCCCCACGCTTCCCCTGACTCAGATTGAAGTAGAAGGGGAGCCTGAATTTTTTTCCTCGCGTACCGGTGGCTTTTAAACGACATTTTGGTACTTTTATTTATATTTTTTCTACTTTAAGGATTGTGTTTTTTCCTTTCAAGAACATTTTAAAACTCTCAGTTTAGAAAACGATCTCGTCGGTATTCTGAAGCTATCAGAGGGAAAATCTCCGGTTTTCAGCTTCGCCGAGGTAACGTACTGGGCTTATTGCTCCTATGGTTGTGCGGGCGAGGGGGCTGGGCTCTAAAAACGCCGAGTGGATTATTAGTGCCTTTAGTTAAGGTCAATATTTTGTTTCTGAAACGATATTAAAACCCCCTACGCGGGCTTTTCTGTGTGGGTCAGACTCACGTAAAATCCCGCCACAGATGCTGCTTCCTTCCAAGGTTAAAAAAAAAACCAACCCACGCTGCTGGTGCAGTCTTGTGACTGATTTGCATTTTTCCCCCATTTAAACTGCAGGGATCCCATGTCCCTGGAAGGGCGGTGGGGGGTGGGAGTAGAGAGCGGGGAGCGGTATGGTAATGTTGGAGAGGAAGGTTAATCACAAGTGAATGTGATAATCGCACATGGATGTTGCATCAGATTTCTTTTCTGGCATAGGAGGGGTGGACTGGAGGTATTTCTCTTTCAGACATGTAGTACACGTGTGTGTGTGATCAAATATATTTATGCGTGGGGATATTTTATTGTTACTATAACAAATATTTCTTCATTATAGTATACTATGTGGGTACTTCTCTGTTATAAATCTTAATGTGAATATTATAGTTTTTACATTGCAGTATGATTGGTCTCCATGTAAGTTATGTAAATTGGGTGGATTTGATCTTCAGATATAAATGTCTTCCTAGCAGCTGGAGAGTGTGATTTTCATTTCATTCTTTTGCTTTTGTGTGTGCATGAAAGACCATGTCTCAGAAAGTCCAACGTACATACACGCTGGCAGACCCTTTCCTATGCAGATCACATTTCCAGGCGTGTGCTTGGGTGTTGTAGTTGGAGATTTATCTTTGTTCTCCGTTGTAGTCAGTATCTTGTACTTTTCCTCTCCGCCCCTCCTTGGCTGGTACTTTTCCACTCGCCTGGCTGACGATGAATCAGCCCCAGAGCAGCAGCAAGCAGCAGCTCTTCACGTGACCCGCTAGATAGACCACTGCAGTATTGACGTTTCCTTTTTACCTTCACAGGCAAGGCAAGTCCAGCATCCAAGGACAAAAGAGCGAGCTCGGTGAAGACTGCCACCGAGGGGCAGTCATCAGGCCAAATATTCCCTACTTCATCTAATACTGGGAAAAGCTAATTGAATTCCCATCATGAGCAGAGCAGAAGTGAGCAAGTTTAACATCTCTCCAGACGAAGACAGCAGTAGCTATAGTTCCAACAGCAATGACTTCAATTATCCATATCCAACCAAAGCACCTGCGAGGTCAGAGGGATTTTTGCATTGCTCTTAGTTTTGTTTCCATTTGCTAATATTTGTACAGTACTTTATTACACATAATGTACTTCACACCTTTAAAGTACTCATTTAAAATGCCTTGCTAGATCTTAATGTTTTAATTTATTACAAATATAGGAAGTTGAATATCCAAAATTTTATATTTATTTTGCAGATGACAGATTGTGTAGTTCGTTTTTGTTGGATGATCTGCTGGTTTTCTGATCCCCTTTGAAACAGAATAAAAAGCAGGAACAACTGACCTCCTAAAGGCAAAATGTAAAACCTTGTTCATTATAACAATTAAATATAGATTATTATTTTTTTTTCTTTCTTACAGATCTTGTGTAGACAGGGATCCAGAAAATCAAAATTTTCTGCTTGAATCCAATCTTGGAAAGAAGAAGTATGACATTGAATATGTAAGTATGCACTAATGATGTTTTAAAATTAGCACACTAAACAATTGCTTTACTTTCAAATATTTAACCTTGAAAAGTGGAAAATGTTCATTTAAATTCAAATCTAAAACATGAATTAATTACTGGTTCTCTATTAATTATTAGCTTTTCCTTCCCTTACACAGCATCCAGGTACTACTTCCTTTGGAATGTCAGCATTTAATCTGAGCAATGTTATTATGGGTAGTGGCATCCTTGGACTTTCTTATGCCATGGCAAACACTGGAATTATTCTTTTTGTGTAAGTATGTTTTGGTTAATTTAAAAAAAGGCTCTTCTGCCATGTATCCGTTAATAGACAATATTAGAGGTAGCCAGTGTAGTTGTAACTGTGTTGATCCCAGGATATTGGAGAGACAAGGTAGGTGAGGTAATATCTTTTATTGGACCACCTTTCCATTGGTGAAAGAGACAAGCTTTTGAGCCACACAGACTCTTCTTGAGATCTTTCTTTGAAACAGTTACAAGCCTTGTGGATAGGCAAAAGTAGTAAATGTGATGTAGCTCAACTTTAACTAGGCTTTCATATGATCTCACATGACCTTCTCAGGTGCAAACTAGAGAATTATAGCCTAGGGGGCATGGAATGTGTGGGGGGGGGCGTAGGGAGAAGCTTTAGAAGAGTGGCAGCTGCTGGCTGGGTGTGCCTTACCTTACTGACGGCTGCGCTGCCTTCAGAGCTGGGCGCCCAGCCAGCAGCCACCACTCCCCACTCTGCCTTCCAAGCTGGGCAGCTAGAGAGCGGTGGCTACTGGCCAAGCGCCCAGCTCTCAAAGCAGCACCACTGCCAGCAGCAATGGAAAAGTAAAAGTGGCAGTGTCATACCATGCCACCCTAACTTTTGCATTGCTGCTGGCGGCAGCATTGCCTTCAGAGCTGGGTGCTTGGCCAGCAGCTGCCTGCCGCTTTCCACTCTGCTTTCAGAATTGAGTGGCGGTATATGTACTTGTGGGTGTGCAACTGACTACAGACACAAGCAGGGATGGCGGGGGGGAGTCAAATAAGTTTGAGAACCACTGGGCTAGAGGAACCTATTGCCAGGTGGGTGCACAACTGGTTTAAAAATGTTATTCAGGGAGTTATCAGTGGTTCACAGTCAGGCTGGAAGGGCATATAGAGTGGAGTCCCACACGGATCTGTCCTGAGTCCCGTTCTATTCAATATCTTCATGAATAATTTGGATAAATGAAATGGAGAGTACACTTATAAATTCTGTGGACGATACCAAGCTGGAAGGGTTTACAAGGGCTTTGGAGGATAGGCTTAGAAGTCAAAATGATCTTAACAAACTAGAGAAATGATCTGAAATAAGTTGAAATTCAACAAGGACAAATTGTTCCTTCTTAAGTGGAATACTTTCAATCAGTTGCACACATACAAAATGGGAAATGACGACTGCCTAGGAAGGAGTAATGCAGAAAGGGATTTGGGGGTCATAATGGATTACAAGCTAAACATGAGTGAACAGTATAACAGTGTTCCAGAAAAAGCAAACATCATTCTGGAATGTATTAGCAGAAGTGTTGTAACAAGACATAAGAAGTAATTCTTCTGCACTACTCCACACTGATTAGGCCTCAACTGAAGTATTGTGTCCACTTCTGAGCATCACATTTCAGGAAAGATGTGGACAAATTGGAGAAAGTCCAGAGAAGAGCAACACAGATGATTAAAGGTCTAGAAAACATGACCTGCAAGGGAAAGACTGAAAAAATTGTGTTTTGTTTAGTCTGGAGAAGAGAAGGCTGAGGGGGAACATAAGTTTTTCCAAGTACATAGGAGATTGATAAATTGTTCTCCTTATCCACTGAGGACAGGACGAGAAGTAATGGGCTTAAATTGCAACAAGGGAGATTTAGGTTAGACATTAGGAAAAGCTTCCTAATTGTCAGATAGTTAAGTAGTGGAACAAATTACCCATGGAGGTTTAGTGCCTGGCATGATTTATTCTTTTTTTTTTTTTTTTTAATTTTTGGCTAAGAACTTTTATAATTTATATACCCTCTTATTTATACATACTATTAATATTTTTTTAAATTAACAAAGCAGTGCCATACAGTAAAAAATAATAAAGAGGCATTTACATGCCCCTTTTATATCCCAATTCCATGCTCTAAAGAGGTTCTGTAGTGGTTATGATAGCCTACCATGTATTATACTGGTGACATCTCTTAGGAGTTAGTGTAGACAAAAAAGTAAAATAGGTGGGAGGAAGCAAGTTTAAAGTCAGTTACTTGAATAATTCAGCACATTATGCTATAATCCGTTCATTTTTTAAAACACTTATAGCTAGCAATTTAGCAATCATAGGTGCCACAATGGTTTAATTCATTAATTTTTTTCATCTCTAGATTTCTGTATTCAAATGTATTGCTACTGAAATAAGGCTACACTAGTTCACATAACATCACAAAATTAAGTATGATTAGTAGTCTAGATGCAAGAGAGCCCAGGTTGCAGTTGCTAAGATGTTACTGAGAGTGCATGGCTCACAGGATTAATAACAGTATAAAAAGCTTTTACTGTCTAGCTGATTGGTTCACATCTGGCCCAGGCTGGTAGTGACTTGACATTTTTAACATGATAATTATTAGGTGGTTTATATGAACTGAGCTGGTGGTGTCAGTTCAGTTCCTACTGGACAAGTGTTCTCATAGTGTGTGCTTGGTGGTTTCAGCATAGAAGCCAGGAAGTAAATGAGCATGCAAACTAAACCAGGGGTTCTTACAATAATTTTTTTTTGGTGTCCTCCGATTGTGGCCACCAACTGTTGCTGGTGGCCTCTCTGAAATATTTTTCTTAAATTACTTGAAAAACAAATAAATATGCACATATACATGTCCAAATCATAGTAATTTATTTATATAGGGTTGTGGGGAGGAGGTTGTTTGTTTTTTTAGCAGACTCAATAATAAATGTGCATTTTGTCTCTCCTTTACTGGACCTAAATGGAATAGAAACACAAATAAGGTGCTTTGATGATGTTTGTTTTGTTTGTTTGTTTGTTTTGCCTTTTGGTTGCTTTTGTTTGTTTTTTTGTTTTGATTTGCTAGCTAGAAAGTCCGCTTCAGTGAGAAGTGATATTAGTTAATATTCCTTTTCACAGCAGTACACTTTCTAGCTAGCTGGGAGAAAGTGAAAAGTGATATAAATAAACAAACATACAAATACCACTTTTCACAGCAGACTTACTGGCAAGCTGGGGGACAATTTAAGCCCTGGATGGGGAGGTGGTAGGGAAAATTGGTGGAGGAGGCAGGGGGGGCCCAAAACTCTGCAGCTGGGGATCAGAGCTGGAGGACACAGTGTGGGCCAGGAGCAATGGAGGGGTAGTTAGCCCAGGGCCAGAGCCCGAAGCCCTGCTGCAGATGGGGGACAGAGCCCGACGTCACGCAGCTGGAGCCTGCAGTTCGCCGCCCAGAGCTGAAACTGGAAGCCCAAGTCCCACCACCCCTGAGAAGATGGGGAACTTACCCAGCTGCCTGCTCCTCTGGCATTTGCAGCTCCGGAGGGTGGGGGGCAGAGCCAAACCCCTGCTGGTGGTACCAGGGGAGGGGATGCTGATTTGTTGCTTCGCCTTGCCGAGCCCCACCCCTCAGTCACCACCCAGGAGACTGTGGCTTCAAGAAAATCTCCTGGTGGCTGCATTTGAGAAACACTGGACTAAAGTACCTTGTCACTCTGATAAAGTGGCCATTCTAAGTTAAATCTGAGGTAGTATAGATAATAGATATCTATTTCAACATTTTCTGTAGTACCAAACACTATAATCTGTAAGCTCTTTCCAGTACTGTTTCTAGCTGGTGAACAAATTAGAGAAGTCCAGTTATAAGTGCAACACTTAATGATTACCTTTCACAATCATGAAAATGTATTTGTATATGATTTGCGGTGTATTCTGCAATATATTTTGATGGAGCTGTGTGGAGATTCTTGTATTACTTGTCAACAATATGCCTGATTGAAGCTCGTGTCCCTACATCTTTTACTTTGACAAGCACTAAAACCCATACAGAAAATGAAAAGAACAACCTTGGAATGAGGAGTCATTAAACTGAGCTTCACATTTTTGAGCAGCTATAGTCTCTGGAGACTGTTCTTCTAAAGCAGAATGCTTGTATTGGTGTAGGAAGGGACAGGTTTTTTTTTTTATTTACTACAGCTTTGTGACACTGGTGTTCAACTGCAAAGAACAGTGCAGCTGCTGAAGGGTGTATTTGTTGTGATTCATTGAGAATTTTTAGCGGTTACAAAGAAGCATTTCAATAAAGGATAGGTAGTTCTAATAGAAGCTATAAGAAAATAAGACAACTTCTGGGAGCCATTAACAGTCTGTTTAATCACAGGTGAAACCACAGTAAATGTTGAGCAAAGGAAACTGACCTGCATTCAGATCATTTCAATGTATATGAATTTTAAAACACACCGTACTGAGTCACAAGCTCTTAACATTTTCTAGTTGTCAGTCCATATTTTACCAGTCAATTAACTGTCTTTGTATCTTGCTTTACACAAAAACATCACATACAGCTGAAAGGTGACTTGTTTCAGACTTTAGCAGATTTTCTCACCTAGTCACAAATTACATCAGTCACAAGTCTAGTGTTTCAGAGATGAACTAGCTGTGATGTAATTACCTAAGAATGTGAGGAAAAAGTAAAAATAAAAAAACAGCTGTTAGTGATACAAAATAATGTTCTTTGATACTTTTGTTAAAATAATGTGTTTATTGGGTCAATCAAAAATATATTGGGTCTGATTCTCATTTATACTTACACCTCTCTACACCACTCTAATAGTGTAAAGGGGCCTTACGTCAACTTTAAGTATTATTTAATCCCATTTCAGCAGTATCTAGTATAAATGAGAATTGGGTCTGTTGACAAAATAATAATGTAAATAGGTAGCTGTACCTTCCAGTGTGGATTTAAGTATGGTGTCCTTTCATAAACAAGCACTGATTGATTCAGACTTTCTCAGCTAGCATTGGAATTTACACTTATTTTTCTTAATTCTTTCATTTCACTGTTTTGATATTGGTTCTTATGTTCTATCTTGAATCCTTCCTGTTCAAATAGTACACTTAATTAATATGGCTAAACTAAATAAATTAAGGCTGTCTAAAAGTTTTTTGCTTTTTTTTCCCCTCCCCTCCTAGGATTCTCTTGGTGGTTGTGACAATATTCTCTTTATATTCAGTTCATCTTCTCCTAAAGACTGCCAATGAAGGAGGTATGGTAAATTCTTCTTCTTGTACAAATAGTTATTACTAACTTCATATTATCTTTCCTTTGTAAAATACACATTTTCAATTGATTTATTTTGTATGTTTGTAGGGTCTCTGTTATATGAACAGCTAGGAATGAAGGCATTTGGTTTGGCTGGAAAAATTGCAGCGTCCGGATCAATTACAATGCAGAACATTGGAGGTGAGGATTTTGAAAAATATGTACTGTAGATTGTAATGTTAAATAGTAAATACTCCCTCTCCATTCTCAGACTTTTTCACATATGTTTTTATTAATTGTGTCAAGTAAAGTTATGAAATAAGTTTTGTGACTCTTATGTCATTTTCCATCATCTATATTTGTAATGATTTATAATGTTGTTCATCTACAGCTATGTCAAGCTACCTCTACATAGTGAAATATGAGTTGCCATTGGTCATCAAGTCATTTATGAACATTGAAGAGAACACAGGGTAGGTGATAGAACTCCTCCTCATCAGAGAAACTAATAGTAGAAACAAAAATGGGCAACATATATTTTATATGAAGACTTCCTTTGGTATATCTTAGTGTAGCTTCTTAATCAGAGATAAGGTGGTGGTAAGATCCAGTAAGCTTTTTTTTCTACCCCTTGGGTGGTCCATTTGACATGGATCTAGCCTCTACTGGTAAAGATGTTAGCAAAATAACTGTTTTCTATAATACAATGGAATACATATATGTAAATAATCTCCAATAAGTGCTAATGGATGTGCTGGTCAACATATTGTTCAATAATGAAATTAAGTTAAATAGGGTCATAGTTGTTACCTTTAATGTATTTTAGGACCCTTAGACTGATAAGATGGTTTTCAAACTTTAACATTGTGGGAAGTATTCTTACTCTAAGAGTAAGCTGCATTTCTACAGTGATTCTAGTTAATACTTGCTTAAGGACAAATATTCAGTAAGTCTGTGGCAATATTAAAAACACCAACTCATTGATTACAGTGCATGTAGTGATTTAAGATATACAGCATACATCCAAACTGTCCATCCACATTATCCATTAATCCACACAGAAATTCCATAACTTCTTGACTTTGAGACTCATGATTTCCTTCACATGGGCTATCACCAGCAATAATATGCATCCTGATGCAAAGCTCTGAACACCTTTGATATCTGACTCTTTTTTTTTTTTAAACATTTTCTTGTTAAAAGACAAGTTGCAATACATTAACTTTATCTTACAGATGTCTAAATCACACTAATTTGAGAATTTAGAGTGTATTTTTTTAAAAGTTTCAAACAAAGTAACTGAAGAAATGTGTCCAAATTCTTCTCTCATTTGCATTGGTATGAATCCAGAGTGACTCTGTTAAAATTAATTCAGATTTACACCAGTTTTCAGAATTTAGCCCTTAATGTTCAAACCAGTAAAGTCTTTAAGATAGAGTATTTGTTCAGCAAGGCTTCTTTGCTCATCCAAATAATATTACATCTGGTTTAAAAATATCTCCTGTTATGGATCAAAAGCTAGTACTATTTCCAGTATTAACAGTGGGATAAAGGCTACACTGTTACATGAATTGTCTTAGGAATATAGGATTTGAATAGAAGTCCAGTGTCTTACCACAGTTGAATACCCATGACCAGTTTTGCCCTGTTACTTCATTGCACTGAAGTTAAAAATCTGCTTTACGCTGGTCTGAGAACTGAATTTGTTCCCCAGTGTTTCAGAGGAAGATGCTCCCAATATACCTGACAAATGATTCACTGCTTTCGCCTATGGAAAGAAAAAAGAAACACAAGAGGGGATTCAGGGGAAGAAAATCTCTGAAATTTCCCTTGTGGTGATATTTTTTCAATTTTGATGGGCCAGATTTGCCCCTGTGGAACAGAATGAAATCTTCCCTGTGTCCCAGGTGATAGGCAGAAGGCCAGGGCCAGTCATGCAGAGGCCTTGTGGTTCTGCTGCAGCTCTGGCACTCTCCCTGGCTTTCCCCCAGCTCCCTGGCGGCATACAGTAGAGCCACATTACCAGAGATTTCCCCTAGCCCTTCAAAGCCTCTCTTAAAGGGCGATCTCCATCCCAAATGGGGCATGGTGAGAAAGATAATACAGCCTCAGGGTTGGGGCCTGGGGAGCAACAAAGAGACAAAGGCCCAGATTCACAAAGATACTTAGGCAGCTACCTCTCATTAGGATTCAGGGACATAAGTACCTTTGTGAATTTGAGCAATATGCATTTTTATTTCCACCAGCCTCTTTATTCACCTGACCAATACGTTGTCTGTCTCCTGTCTCTTTCCCTTCCTCCCCTCAACGACCAAGTGTATGCCTATCCTAGCAGAAAACACTGAGAGAAAGGGATATTGCAGAAGGGGAGATGATGGGAGTATCTCCTTAACATAGATCTAGGAGGCATGGTCGTTCTTCTCTTCCTTCCCCCTGCCCACTCGTGGTGTGATGATCCTTTGTGACTTAGATATTATCCTTAAGAGTGCAGTTCAAATAGTACATCTGAATGCTAGAATTTTCAGCATGTAAACCTATTTCTCCCATTTATCAGGTTAAAAAATATATTTGAAATACATCTTGAAATGGCAGTATCTTCAATAGCCCCTTTAATACATTGTTTTGTGAAATTTAGCATAAAATAGTTTTATTCTTGGTATTGTTACAGGATATTTTATCTCTTACTTACAAACAATAGCAGGTTATAGAAACAAATATATGTAAGGACTAAACTCTAGGCACCATTGTTGTAAAATGCTTTGATTACTTATATAAATTTAACTTTTTTTTCTTACAGAGAATGGTATCTTAATGGTGACTATTTGGTTGTGCTGGTGTCTATAGTGTTCATTCTTCCTTTGTCACTGCTGAAAAATTTAGGTAAGCAACTATTCATTTAAAGTAAATGTGGAAACAAAGTGTTGATTTTGCTGTTAACAAGTGGAAGGCCCAAATATGGGAGCTACCTCCACATTACTGATCTCTTGCCAGGTGGATGCTGTGCAAATGATCTCAGTCCCTGAGGAGAAGAACAGCATGTCTCTTTTTTTAAGAAATAAATGAGGGCTACAGAGTGTTTGTAGAGTGTAAGAGGAAAAGAAAGTGGGTGAGGACAGGATGGGAAGTCTGCAGTTCCACTGCCTTTGACTGTGATCTTGTCAGACCTCTGTTTATACAGGATTTGGCCTGGTCAGTGTACGTGCACGTTTGAGGAAAGCACATGATGCTCATGATTCAGTTGGTGGAATACTTTCTCTGAATCAATATGGAGTGAATACCCCACATGGTGGTTGACTCAATAACCCACCCTATGTTGTGGAGGACTGTGGAACTGAAAGTGGCATTTTTTCAGATAAAATACAGGACCAATTTCTGCTCCCACTGAAGACTGTATCAAAATTCCCATTGACTTCATTGGAAACAGGATTAGATCTATTAACTGAAGCTCCTGACCACTTGTGGTCATCAGTTACCACATGGCACTCTTCCAAGAGTGGGGATGTTATCCCTTGTGTCCTGGCCAAATTTCATTTTGGGTAACTAAATTTTCCCTGCAGTTTAAATTGGAAGTAATGGATTTTGTTGTTCTTTGTTTTTGGTTTGTTTGTTTGGGATCCTAAACTGTTGTGTTGTATGGCTGCCTAGTTCCTTAGCAGAAGTGGCTGTACTTCAGTGATCCATATAGGCTTTTTTTAAAGAAAATGGAAGATGATGGGTTGGTTTGAGTGAATAAACCTATAGGAGATCCTCAGGGCTTATTTTCACAGTGGGCTGATGTGATTTCTAATGAGTACTAATGTGCTCTGCATTCATTAGGCCATGTGCATACTTCTGGTGCACACCGGCAGGGTGTACACAGACCAATTTAATGCACAGCACATTAATGTACTTCAGAAATCATACCCCCATAGAGCCCTAATGACTGAGGGCTTGTCTTCACTGCACCAGTTAGCATACTTGAATTGCTCCACTTACTTGAATAAGCCCTGGTCTAAATGTAAAAATTAGATTGACCCAGCCATGTTGCTCAGGGCTGTGAAAAATTTTGCACCCTGAGCACCATAGTTAGTCAACTTAACCCCGCAATGTAGATGCATCTAGGTCGACAGAAGAATTTTTCCATTGACCTAGTTACCACCTCCTGGAGAGATGGATTAATTACATCACTGGACAAATCCCTACGATTAATGTAAGAAGTGTCTACACCAGGGGTTCTCAAACTGAGGTCCTGACCCCTAAGGGGGTCGCAAGGTTATTACATGGGGGTTGTGAGCTTTTAGCCTCCACCCCAAACTTTGCTTTGCCTCTAGCATTTATAATGGTGCTAAATATATTAAAAAATGTTTTTAATTCATAAGGGGGGGGGTCACACTCAGAGGCTTACTGTGTGAAAGGGGTCACCAGCACAAAAGTTTGCAAACCACTGGTCTACACTACAGCACTATAGCGGAACAGCTGCAGCACTGTGACTGCATAGCCTAAGAGTGACCACATTGTGAAACAGCGTGGTTTTGATTAGCAGCACAGAGTCACTGGATTAGCAGTTGTTGAGTTGTTGCTGATGAACTGCTGCATCCCCCAACTGCATTAACTCCAGTGACAGCTGTTTCCTCTTAATAGACCAGCTAGCTCAAGTTTAAAGCATCATGTAATTTGAGCTAGACATTTTTGGGTGTAGAAGGAGGGGCAAAACTTGAGTTTATAGCTTGAGCTAACACTGCAGTGGAAACAAGCGATGAGACACTTGTAAATTACTAAATTTTGTGAATAACAAATAAGTGAAAAATTTTAAAAAGCAAGGCTGTAATTAAAATGTTGTTTCTCTTTCTTGCTTACAGGATATTTAGGGTATACAAGTGGCCTTTCCTTAATGTGTATGGTCTTCTTCCTTATTGTTGTAAGTATAATTTCTCTGTAGATTTACATGCTTATAATAGTGCATTGCAAGTGAGACTTCATATGATTTCGAAGCGCTTTATCATATTGTATCAGTTAAAAATAACAATGTGGTATTTTTAGGTAATTTGCAAGAAGTCCCAAATCCTTTGTCCTTTGGTATTGGAGTATGACATGATGAACTCAACTCTGAATGGCACATTGGCACACCTGGCAACTGCTGCACGTTTGCATGGAACAGCACAAAACATGACTAGTGATGAAATGTGCAGGCCAAAATATTTTGTCTTCAACTCACAGGTAAGGTACCATATGTAAAGGGCATTCTCACTATTAAAAATAAAGAGGAAGAACAAATATTACATAGAAATATGGTCATTTTTGCTTACATAATTGCCAAAACTAATATTTTGGGGGCCATTAATTATGTCCCAATCCTGAAAGGCACTGTGCACTTCCTGCAAAATGGGGCTTTCTTAACTTTTATTGAGTTCAAGAGGAGATGAGGGTTTCCAGCCTCTCCTGGGAGGCAGTCAGTACTTCTCCTGGTAAGGCAAAGTACTTAAGCACATGTTTAACTTTAAACATGTGAGTAATCCCATCTGTATTCAGAAAAACACATAATTTACCAGATTAAGTTGCACTGGTGCAAACCTCACCAGGAAATAGGTTTTGCACTTGTGTAACTATAATGGTTGAAAAGTCTCCGTTGACTTCAGTGGGCTTTGGGTCAGCCCCTAAAGGCCCAATCCTGCAAACCTTTACTCATACAAATACCCCTAGTGATGGAAAATCTCATGAGAAAGAAATACTCATGTGAGTAAAGATTTTTCAAGATCCGGCCATAAAGATTCAATCCAGCAAGGTAGAATGCATTCAACTACCATGGGCTTAAGTGGGGCTTGAGGATTCCCAGTATTGGGCCCTTAAGAACAAAAAAGAGAGAGAGACAGTTGTAATAACCTTCCAGAATAGTTGACTTTTATAACAGAAAATTGAGACAAATTAGACTTCCAATGGAAAGTAAAAATATAAAGTAGAAACCTACTGATGAATTCTGTGCAACAAAGATAAATTTGCTACATCTATCAAGAAATTTATAAAGCAAGTTTTATGTTTTTCAGACTGTCTATGCCGTACCAATCCTAACATTCTCTTTTGTCTGCCATCCTGCTATTCTTCCTATTTATGAAGAACTGAAAGGGTAAATGTATAGATTGTATATAACTTTACTATTCAAAAAGAAACCAGCAATATATTGTCACTGTTAACACTTATTTCTGTTTGTTTCTTTAATAGCCGAAGCCGTAGAAGAATGATGAATGTGTCCAATGTTTCATTTTTTGCCATGTTTTTAATGTACCTATTGGCTGCTCTCTTTGGATACCTGACATTTTATGGTAGTTATTGCCTCTTCTATTTTCTTTTAAATGAAGCATGTCTCCGGAAATTCAAAATAAATCTTGTGGCTTATAAAATGTAAAGCAAATTAGCATTTACTAATTAATTATTTTTATACATTCACACACAAAGGGGACCAGTGGTCTTATGGCTAAAGTTCAGGACTGGAAGCCAGACTGTTTTGGTGCTGTTTGACACAGACTTTGTATTATCCTTGACTTGTCTGTGCCTAAGTTTATCCCTCAGTAAAATGGAGATACTACTAGTAAATCTTATAAAATTTATTTATATTTGTATATTTAAGTCCAACATTGAAGTTGCTATGTAAGGACAACTACAGAAATGAAAAGGAGTACTTGTGGCACCTTAGAGACTAACAAATTTGTTTGAGCATCAGCTTTCGTGAGCTATAGCTCACTTGATTCTGAGCCTTAGTATGCTTAAGAAGGGAAATGAGCTTGTTTTTTCTCACTAGTCCCTGTAATATTCTTCACAAACCTCTCATAACTGCACATTATTGTATTTTTCCCTTTTCTACTACTGTCCCTGTATTGGTTTTCATCTATAAAACCAAAGGACTATGTTCTACTCTGTAGTTTCATTGCCTTTAAGGAGTCTACAGTTGTACAACTGAGAACAGAATTTGGCTCTAAGAATATGCTATGATGTTGCCATAATCTAATAATCAGAAGGTGAAAGCCTTTCTCATGCAAAGTCCGTGAGTAGCAGACAGCAGAATTTGGCCCAGCTGAAGTACATGTGCCAGTAAAATGAGTGGGGCTACGCCCTGGGTCTCTTTCTCTTCCACAAACTCACAGGACAATATGCTCAAGATCAGCTGAGTTTTTAATTCACTGTAAATTTGTGGAGGAACTGGACTGTTCTGTTTTATTTCTTAAGAAGTACACAGGGATATTACCATTCTGTTATGTCCTGCTGCGGTATTGTGAAGAGTGTGTTATTAGAGTTCAATTAAAATGCCATTTTCTTTATAGGAAATGTTGAAGCAGAATTGCTTCACACTTACTCTGCAGTCCTGGGTGCTGATGTTATTATTCTTATTGTACGTCTGGCTGTACTTATGGCTGTAACCCTTACTGTACCTGTAGTTATCTTCCCAGTAAGTAATTTTTATTTATTTATTTATTTTTTAATTCCGTGTATCCATCTTAGCCAGGAATTGGCTACCTTTCCTTCATCTCTTGCTGTGGACTAGTAGTAATATTAAATTAATTAGGCAAATACAGTTTGCTAATTTCTAGTAATTTTTTTAACTTTAAAAAAATATTCTTTATAACAAGTCTGCATGTGTGCTTTTTACTCATTTAACTGAATCAGAATAATTGAAATAGATAAGTATCAATTTAGAAAGTAAAATATTTTTACATTGAGGGGTCAAAACCTTTAATCTTTTTTTTTTTTTAATATATATTTTACTCTGTCACTTTTCTGTATGCTAGTCATTTTTAAAAAAATGAGATAAAAGTAGTGTTGTATACTACACCTGTTCCTTTGTCCCCTTATCAATTTGTTTTCAGTGGTTTTTAGTTAGTTAGGTTTTTTTTTCTCTCTCCCCTGTTGTGGTGTTTTAAACACCTAAATAAAGAACTGGAAAACCTCTTTTCATAAAGAACTGTCAAATGCATAAAGTCAAGTGCAAAACAGAGAATCTTTTTTTCTAATGTCTTACTGTTATAGTAATCCCAGTTGTTTTTGCATTAAGTCAACAGTGTCTCTTTAAGGACTTTTGTGATTAATACTAATGTCTTCATTATTTTTTGCAGATTCGTACTTCAATTACACAGCTGTTTTGTGCAGAGAAGGAGTTCAGTTGGTTACGTCACAGTTTAATTACAGTTTTTGTTTTGGCATTTACCAATGTTCTCGTAATCTTTGTCCCTTCCATTCGAGATATATTTGGATTCATTGGTAAGTTTTTGTATGTTAGTTCAGGGTTTTGTTGTTTTGTTTTGTTTTGTTTTGTTTTTCAAAATCAGAACAATATTTTCAAAAGTCTAATGAAACACTGTACTTATTTCAGAAAACTTTTTTATTTGTTTATTTTAAATATAGGTGCCTCTGCTGCTGCCATGCTGATCTTTATACTTCCTTCTGCTTTCTATATCAAACTAGTGAAGAAAGAACCTCTGAAATCTGTGCAGAAGATTGGGGTATGTATAGAAGAGTATTTTCATTAACATGCTTTCATCACTGGCTCAGAGCAAGGGTTTTAGTTTATTTCTTTATAATCTAAGGATTTCAGAACTTCTGTGATCTTCATTGATGAACTAGCAGTAATTAGTAGCTTCTATTACTCTTAAAAAGCAGTAGTTTCACAGGCAGTTGTAGCTGGAGAGAGAGCCACTAGGAAGTTATTTCTGCATATTTCCCCACGAGACCTCTCCAGTTGTTGTCCCCGCCAACTCCAGAGGTGACAACAACCAGGATTTCATCCTGAAACAGCAAATTGTTAGAGGAAATTTAAATAGTGGTGGAAATAAAATAATTTTAATTACATACAGCTATTGCACTATTACTGACATTAAAGTAGCGTGAATAGAAATGGAGCACATTTTGTCTATTTCATAACAAATAATATATAGGAAAAGTGCCTGATAAATGTTTAGTGGAGTGTATTCAACAAAATACCTATTCAGTACTGAAACTGCTGTATAATATTATGCAGCCTCACTGGCCTCTCTCAAATATTTCTTCAAAACCTACTTCTCTCAGTTACTCTTTCAGAGCTGACCTCCCCCGATCACTTGGGCCCTTTTGCTTGATGTTGCTGCTTCTGATCTTAGACATTCAGATTCCCAGCTTGTGAAGCCGGGCATAGCTCCATTGAAATCGATAGAGCTATGCCAGTTTACACCAGCTGAGGACGTAGCCTGCTATATTAAAAATAAGTTTATTAATCCATTTTAAAAAGAAACCAGAGCATGTGAAAATCAAAGGTTATCTCATTGTCTCTTACTGTAACCTTTGTTCTTTTTTATTAGTCATTCCTTAGTATTGTTTGACTAATTTAAATCTTAAATAACTCAGGACAGGCACTTACCTGTTTATGCCAGGTAAACATTTGTAGCTGAAGAAGAAAATAAAATATCTGAAGTAAATTTTATATTTTCTCTTTCCAGGCTATACTCTTCCTAGTGAGTGGCATGTTTGTGATGATTGGAAGTATGACCTTGATTATTCTAGATTGGATCCATAATTATGCATCTGGCGGACATTAACTGGCACGATTTAATCTCAAATACTCCAGTGTTCACTGAATATCTACTGAGAGAGAAAATTACCTAGGTTTGCAATTTTGCTTCCTTTAAAAAGCAGATTCTTTGATGCTGGTTCTTCTGACTGTAGAATAAGTGAACTCTTGAAAAGAAACTATTCTGCATGATGGAAGTGGATATTAACATCAAACCACCTGAGTCTCTGGCTGAGGGAAGTGACAATTTTATTCCATTCCAGAGAATGGACACAACTCTCTGTAGAATTTTATCAAGCCATGTTTGGCTTTTGTCATTGTTACTTGGGTGTTTTATTATTTTACTTGAATGTGCCTAATGGAACCATTTGATGTGAAAAATAACTCTTAATTTACAGCAAAGTGTTGATCTATCCAATGAGAGAGAGAGAGAGGGGAAAAAACACTATTATTTTATGTACCAAAAATTCTTATGGACCTCAAAAGCATGATTTTGACTTTAAGAAAACAATTTTTTAAATACAAAAATGTATCCCAGTGACATAGAACCTGTACAAACATTTAATCTGTGTTCTAAATTTAATACAATTTGCCCTTCTATGGAGGCATAATTAGAAGGGGGAGCATTTGTTTGTTCGCCCATCAGAAATATTTTTTTAAACAAATTATACTGACTTGCAACCAATTTGAGTAGGTCAAAACTCCGTAACTGAATAGAAACAGTTTTTTCAGTGACACTCAGATACTCCAAAATTTAATCAAAGAAGTCATTATTGATATCCCAAGTCATTGTACCTAATCAACTAGAAACACCATAGTTTTAAAAAAATGGCAATCTGACTCAAGTTTTAATGCTTAGAACAGTTACAGGTCATCAGAATGGGTGATGTTTAAAATAAACTTTTATACAGTGAAGAGCTCATAAAGATCTTGGGATTTCTCCTCTTGAGGTTCTCAATAGTGCAATTGGGAAAAACAGGGTGGTTGTTTGTTTATTCAGATTGAGTTGCAGCTATCTACCAAATCACACTGGGTCGTGTCATATGCCATTGATATACAAAACTCTCTTTTGAGATTAATGGGGGGTTCTGCTTAATGATAGCATATGGCCCATTGTCAATTAGGTTTGTTTTTTTTGGCCAGTCTTTCTTGAACTTGCTGCACCATAAAAAAAGAGGTCCTGCTGTAGTTTATGAATTGTACAGTTTTCACAAACTGTTCAGTATTTGTCAATTTCTCATCCACTGTTGGATTTTGAATTACTTGATTATTTTTTGTTCCTATTTTGTCTATGCTAAAAGCCTAATACACAAACTGCCCCAGTATTTGGTGCTCGATACAAGTTCTCTTCATATAGCCCTGGTCTGCACTGGCAGGGGGATCGATCCAAGTTACGCAACTTCGGCTGTGTGAATAACGTAGCTGAAGTTGACGTACTTAGATCGACTTACCTTGGTGTCTTCACCGCAGTGAGTCAACTGCTGCTGCTCCTCCGTCGACTCTGCCTGCGCCTTTCATGGCACTGGAGTACAGGAGTTGACGGGAGAGCGCTTGGGGATCGATTTATTGTGTCTAGCCTAGACAATAAATCGATTTCCGCTGGATCAATTGCTGCCTGCCAATCTGGCGGGTAGTGAAGACATACCCATAGGCAACTGGGATTCCTCATGCAGTTGATACTTTATAGTAGTTTAAACAAAACAAAAACCCTCATGGACTGAACAGTCATCTTATACTTGTTTGCTTCAGAAATAGATACATTTTGTTTGAGTCCTAACTAGCAAGCTACCAAAACAAGTGCTGTATGGTTGTGATTAGCTGTTTTGTTTCTACTGCACGTTTACTATTTATTCCTATCCCAGGTTGAAGAGAAACGGTAACTGCATAAGAGCACATTTGACTTATCAGAGATATCACTATGGGTGGGTGCAGTATAAGAATCTGGATAAAGATAATAAAAGAAAGAGTCACGGTACTATGTTCAACCATATTTGTCTTGCATAATGTTTTAAAAATCTGATTTACAAAATTCAGTTTAGTAGTTGGGTCAGAGGGAAGAAATAATGGCATGTAATCAGTTGATTAAACAGCACTGAAGATTTTGTCTCAAAAGCCAGAATCAGTTCTAGGTACAATCACTATTTGGCAGATAGAAAAGGAGTACTTGTGGCACCTTAGAGACTAACAAATTTATTGGAGCATAAACTTTCGTGAGCTACAGCTCACTTCATCAGATGCATTCAGATGATGCCTGTCTTTCTCCACATTTTTAAAATCTATGAAAAATCACAGATATTTTGATTCATACTTCTGACTACAACTACCAATCACCACTTCTGTAGCAAACATAATGAAAAGTGAGAGTTCTCTCATCTTGCTTGTTTGATTAGTCCAGTGGTACTCAACTTTCAATTAGAACTTTGAACTGAGCATTTCTTCTTTTACTGGGACTCAGGAAGAGGAAGTGGAGTTCAGATCAAAGGCTCATTTATTCCTGATCTATGGAGAGGAGTACTGAACAAATGTTTCAGTGATATGACAACTCTTCTTCCTCCTCCCCGCACACACAGAAATCTGAAGGAGAATTTAAAATGTCCTCTCCCTCCAAGAGTTTGTAGTGTGTAGAGGATGAAGAGATCCCCTTTCCAGCATCAAAGGGAACAAAAATGAACCTCTTCCCTCTCTGCAACCAGAAGAGAGGGGGAGATCCTTCGATCACTGTCCGGGGGAGATAAAAGATGAAGATATTACATGTTAGCACCTCATTACGTTGTATCAATACGTTATTGAGTCGTGCAAATTTATGCATCAATGTCTGGACATTACATTGTGAGTCAGTTGTTCTCTGAAGCTCCATTTGATACTAAGTAGCTCTTCAGCTGTTAAACTTGAGTACCACTTTGCTAAGTAGTTTTCTAATATATGAATCTGTTGCAAACCTGTCAGTGTAGAGGTCATTCAACAAACCAATGGAAAAGAGCAGCTTCAGTATTAAACCACTGTATTGTCACCTTGTTTTTACGTTGCTGTCTTCCATGATATTTCAGTCATAACTGTAATGTTATTTATAGAACATTAATCCATTAAAACTAAAACCTATTTTTCAATATTTATGATAGTCTGTGTACATAATTGTATGTGTATATAATGTAAATATATTGTATATAATATAGGTTTGGGACTTCTGGGTATATGTATATATTCCTCTGTCACTAATGGTTATTGCATCATTTCAACGAGTTGTTCATGTTGTACATCTGTGTAACAACAGTCAAAGGAAGTTTCTTTACAGAAAAATGTTATGCTTACACAAATTGAAATAGTATGTTACCACTCGAGATGTAAGACCACACGAACATGAAAGGTTTTATTTATTACAAATGTATATGCTGCAATAAAGAAGAGTCTTTGGGGTCCATAAAGAAGTATAGATCAGGTACAGATTTTTTCATACAGTTTAAGATGGATGTTATAATTTCCCAAATGCAGTGACTGACAACTTATTTTACCGTCTAATCTATCTGTTACAGGTGTTCTACAGTACATCTTTGTATATATTTTGTATATACCCACTGTATTGTTAGAGGTCAACAATTCAGCTGTAATTGTTGGCAAAGAGTGTTACACAGTTTCAATGAAACATTGTATGTTTTGTTTTAACTGAATTAAAAATAAATAAATAAATAATCCTTAGCAATTGTGTTTTTTCTTTGGGGATGAAGAGGTGAAGGAATTGCTTTTGAGTTAATAGCAATGTACAACACATAGGGAATTTAATTCCTTAGCTATTTGATATTGTATTTTTTTGCAGACGTGTTCACAATAATCTAATAGAATTATGCAACATTTGACTTATGAACAGGCTCTCAGACACCACTATGATTGGGCATGATATAAGAACCGAGGCAGAGATTATCAAAAAATACTCATGGTATTCAACTATATTCATCAGATATAATGTTTAAAATATCTGATTTACAAAATTTCATTTAGTAGTTGGGTTGGAGGGAACAAGTTGGAGATTTTCAGAAGCAGTGCCCATTCAGCCTATACGTATGCTCCAGATATTCTTGTGCCCTGTACCAAAGATAGATAAATCTCCCCTGGCAAGCCACCCTCAGTTCCTTCTCAACAACCCTACCGCTTGAGCCAGAACATCTAGCATGCCTGCTTTCAGCCTAGCTCTAGCTTAGCTTTGTATTTTAGTCTTAGTATAGTTTAGCTTTCTAATTAGTCAGTTGTTTAATTTACTAGTTCAATGCCCCTTTTTTTATTTGGTGGTTTGTCTGTTGACTACCCCATCTTTTCTCCCCACACCCTTTCTCCGTTGAGGGGCTTTTCCGTGAAGGTAGTTGTCACTGGTTATGCTGGGATCCCCAAGCTTTAAGAGCTGCTTTTCTGGCTGGGAGTCTCGCCCTGTTAGCAACAGGCATTCCACGGTTTGGGAGACACCCACACACCAACCAAGATCAGCACTTCTTTCAAGAGCTGGTCTAGAAAAAATAGGTAACATTCAGGCTTCTTATGATGCAGCAAGCACAAAGACCAGTTTCAGAGCCGGGATCAGCGGACACCCCTGTACACCAGCCTTCAAGTGCACTTATTGCCCCATTGATCTCTGTATCCTGCTTACTGGGATCTTCACGGGATGAAGGTACTGACAGGGCTCCAAGTAAATGGAGTTCTGCATCTCCCACCAGAGAACATCTCGTTGAATAGATCCCAGTCACCTTAGAGAACAACGGTATTGGCGACCTCAGGTTCCAAAGAGAGTCACTTTGAGGCACCAGGATGTTCTAGTACTGGGAGCTCATCAAAGAACTCATGCTCTTCTAAGAGCCATGGTACCAAGCGGGCAGAATCCAATTTTCTGGGGCACCATTCAACTGCATTAGCCAACAGCCTTAGTCAAGACAAACCACAGAATGCCTCCAAAATCATTCCTAGATCTTTTAGAAAAACATCCAATCTTGATTTAAAAATTGTCAGTGATGGAGGATCCACTGGAAAATGGTTCCAATGGTTAATTACTCTATCACACCATTAAAAAATTAAGCCTTAGTTCCAGTCTAGCAATTGGATCATGTTATACCTTTCTCTGCTAGATTGAAGTGCTCATTTATTAAATATTTGTTCTTCACGTAGATACTTATAATTGTAATCAAGTCACCCCTTAGCCTTCCCTTTGTTAAGCTAAATAGATTGAGCTCTTTGAGTCTGTCACTATAAGACGTTTTCTAATTCTTTAATCATTCCTGTGGCTCTTTGAAATCTCTCCAATTTATCAACAACCTCCTTGAATTGTGAGCACCAGAACTGGACACAGTATTCCAGTAACATCATCCTAAATCTTCCTCCCCTTGCACCTACTTTCTTCCAGTCCCCTGAGCTCCAAGTCCTTGTCTCCTTACCCAACCAGTCCCAGTCTCCCACTTCATCCCAACTCTTAGTCCATTTCCATCTCCCCCAGTCCCCTGCCAGCCTCCAGTCCTAGTTTTCCCCCAACCTCCTCTTCCCAAGGTACTCTCCCCATCTCTCTGCATTTGAATCCGGCAGCTTCATCCTCCACGTTGCCTCGGCTCATCGGGGAGGACAATGAGAACACAGAAGAGCAGGCACTTTGAACAGGGCAATCAGCCAGGGTGACATACTGAAAGGGATGCGTTTGTTACCTCCCATGTGACCTGACCTGCTGACTGAGAGCCAGCTGGGCTTATGGAGGCAGCCAGCCAGCCAGGGAGAGAGACATGCATCGCTGGAGAGAGCAGCTCCAAGCTGCAACTTGACTAGACACTCTGTTGGGTAACTCATCCAGTGGGAGCAGCAGGAGTGGGTGCTCTGGGCTCCCCACTCTCCCAGAACAGTGGGCTTCCTGCATTGGAAGCCATGGGGAGTGGGGCTGGGCTGGAAGAGGCTCCCACTCTGATCTCTGGGATGGGTGGCTGAGGTTGAGGGGAGGGGGAGGAGGCGGGATGTGTGTGTCAGCAGCTTGCCTCTGCGTCCCAGCTGGGGAACTGGAGCAGCCTCCCTGCTACCTAGGTTGTGATGGGGGTGAGCCTGCTGCACTAACCTCCCTTAAGGGCCCCACTTGTCCAGGAAAGGGCTTGCTCTGTTTGCCAGCACTGCCGGCGGGAGCACACACTTAGCTCTGCATAGATGAGCACCATGCTAACCAGGTGTGCTGCAGCCTGCTCCCATCCATCCCATCCCTGGAGAGAGATGACACATGGGGGGGGGGGCATGCACGATCACATACCCTCCCCCCAACAAGTTTTTTGCCAGGATTTACCTGCCAAGCCCTCCCTCCCTCCCCTGCAGAGAGGCAAACGAACAGCAGATGCACCAAATAGCTGAGAGTAAGGGGGAAGCTGTCTGGGAAGGGGGGGGCATGACCCCACCTGTTGGGGGGGAACCTTTAAATTGTGGCCCCTATCCCCATCACAGGTAAGGGTCCTCCCTGCTCCTCTGGTCAGAAGCTTCACTCGCTTGGTCCCAGGGGCTGCCTCCCCAAAGTCAGGCAGTAGGGTGCACAGGAGATAAATGGGTGTGAGATCAGCTCCCCCATGTACCTGCCCCACCATCTCAACAGGAGTGGCAATGCGGGCCACAGCGGGTAGGAGAGTTGCATGCAGACTCACTGCACTCTTCCCCGTCCCAGGGATGTTCCCAACACAGTGGTTTTGTAGTTTTAATGGCAGATTAACCATTAAGTACACACTGTGTTGTAATTGAAATAAATATATTTGAAAAAAGTGTTCTTAAAATGAAAAACGTGCTGGGTCATCATCCGAGAGTGCTATAACATGAAGTATATGGCAGAAGGCAGGTAAAACAGAGCAGGAGACAGACAATTCTCCCCCAAGGAGTTCAGTCACAAATATAATTAACACATTTTTTTTAACGAGTGTCATCAGCATGGAAGCATGTCCTCTGGAATGGTGGCCGAAGCATAAAGGGGCATACGGATGTTTAGCATATCTGACACGTAAATACCTTGCAATGCTGGCTACAAAAGTGCCATGGGAATGCCTGTTCTCACTCAGCTGACATTGTAAATAAGAAGCAGGCAGCATATCTCCCGTAAATGTAAACAAACTTGTTTTTCTTAGCGATAGGCTGAACAAGAAGTAGGACTGAGTGGACTTGTCTGCTCTAACATTTTACATTGTTTTGGTTTTGAGTGCAGATATGTAACCAAAAGGCTCTACATTTGTAAGTTGCGCTATCATGATAAAGAGATTGCACTACAGTACTTGTATGAGGTGAATTGAAAAATACTATTTCTTTCGTTTGTCATTTTTACAGTGCAAATATTTGTAATAAAAATAATAATATAAAGTGAGCACTGTACACTTTGTATTCTGTGTTGTAACTGAAATCAATATATTTGAAAATGTAGAAAACATCCAAAAGTATTTTATAAATATCAATTGGCATTCTACTGTTTAACAGCGCAATTAAAACTGCAATTAATTGTGATTAATTTTTTTAATTGTGACTTATGTTTTTTAGTTAATTGCATGAGTAAACTGCACTTAATCAACAGCCCTAAAATTAAACACTGCGGGAGAGTGGAGCCCAGAAGTGATGGGGTGGGAGGAGCCTGTAGAGGCCAAGGGTTATGGGGGGAGCACCAAAATACAAGTTCACCTAGGGTGCCATTTTCCCTAAGGCCCTGCTGTAAGTTCACATGCCTGGATCCAGACGTGGCATGGCCCAAAACAGCCCAGAGATGCCACTGCTGAGAAATCCCACACTGTCCTGGGCTGGAGTATGCTTAATGTGGATGGAATCTTCAGGGAATTTCACTAGTAAAATCTAAGAAGTCTCTACTTAGCATGTGCGAACTGTGTTTTTTCAATGGTTTGTGAATTGACCAAATCTGGGTGGATTTTCACAAGGATGGCAAACAGCACATCTCTGACACAAAAGTCTCCCCCAGCCAAATTTCAAGTGCTTGCTCCAAAGTATGGGGCTGCTATAACTCTTCAAAGAAAAAGTTGCCAAAAGTTTTTAAGATAGGCATCGCATCATATTTTCCCTTAGCCTCATTCTTGGAAATGGTGAAACCATTTTTGGTGAAATTAAAAAAAATCAACCTGAGGCAGATATCCAGCATGGACAATTTCAGCCCGAATGGTTACTTTGGCAATATTACAAGCAACTGAAAACAGGTTATTACAACAGGAAATGTTGTGCAACCTTATAATAGGTGATGCTATTAACTCTGACTATAATATCTATAAAATAACTCTGATTGTTATTTTTGAAAAAGAGCCACAGGTAAGCGGTGGATTATCAGAAAGGCTCCTTGCTAACACTTATTAGTAAGGCTAAGATTTAGTCACTGGTATTTTTGGTAAAAGTCATGGACAAGTCACGGGCAATAAATAAAAATTCCCGTGACCTGTCCATGACTTTTACACAAAATACCTGTGACTAAATATCTACTTTTGGGGCCTTGCTGCTCTGGGGTCCCCTGCTGGGGGTGGGTGGGGAGGAGGCCTGCTCCAGTGCTGGAGGTTGACTGCCTCCCAGCCACTGCTCCCGGGAACCGCTCTCAGGACAGCCTCCAGGCACCCCTGGGGCCACTGTGCCAGCTGCCCTGGGATCACTGCTTCTTGGGTGGTCCCCAGGGCACCCCCAGGACCACTGCTCAGATGCTCCCTGGGGCCACCCCCAGGACCACTGCTCAGGCAGTCCGCAGGATCAGGCACACCAGCCGCTGCTTGGGCAGTCCCCAGAGCCAGCTGCCCACGGCCTCCTGAGCAGCAGCTGGTGCGGCGGGCCCCAGGTACCATCAAAACAGCTGGCCCTGGGTCACTCCAGCAGTGGCTGGTGCTGCTGGCCATGGGGCACCCGAGCAGCTGGCCCTGAAGTCAGCCACACCAGCTGCTGCGGAAGTCATGGAGGTTGTGGAAAGTCATGGAATCTGTGACATCCATGACCTCTGTGAAACAATCACAGCCTTACTTATTAGACAGAAAAAGGGTTTTCCCAGGTTACAAAACATAAAATGGCTAGATAATACTTGCCACGAGTGGCTAGTAAAAATAATTTATGAATCTAGGCTTTAGAAAGGAAGTTTTAAGTTTGATTTTAAATGTTGCATGTAGAGTGGTTGCTGAATGTAAGGTCTAGACATCTAATTTGTTAGTAAACTGGTAAAAAAAAAAAAGATAAAACTAAGCTGAGAAATTTCAGTTGTTATGTGCTTGTCTGGATGTCCAGATGCAGATGAGGGGTAATATGGTTAACTATGATTTTACTTTTGTAACACTAATAAATGTCCATTCTCAAACTCACAGTATAGATTTGCTTTCCTAGCTAGTAGAATAGTTTGATGTGTTGGTAGGGCAAGTTCCAAGGTTAGGGCCAAATTCAGACTTTAAAGAAAAATCACCCCCACAAGACAATTTTTCAAGACTTATGTAAAACTTGATCCTGCAAGGTCTGCCACTAACTTCAAGAGGAGCTGAGAGCACATGGCACCTTGTAGTAATGAGCCCATATTGCAGATGCTGGCTTGATATTTTTTCCCCTTACCTTCAATGTAGTTCATGCTCATGAAATTTGCCAGGCTGGCAACCTTCCAGAACCAAACTTCCATCCGAATGTGGGTGTGCCCTCTCAGTTCTTGGCTTCGCCACTGAGACTATAGCAATAGTACCAGCTGGGATGATGGTTTTTGTGTTGTGCACACCTCTTCCCTGAGGGCTGGATGCAGACCACTAACCACACAGTAACAACTTTCAGGCAATATGACTTGGTCCAATTTGTGCTAGGGACCTAGAGGGGAATGGCCGTACCATTGCAAGTTCCTTGCATAAGCTAGTTTGTTTACATCAGGGTGTCCCAAACTGTTTTCATAGTAATATTTCTCTAAGAGGAATAAAAGTATTCTGATGTCTACCCACATGAACAATTTTTTAAAATGAAGTGCTAGACAATGGGTCTTACTGGAAAAAAAAGCTGTGGATTGGGAGTATTGTAATGCTCTGGATGAAGAAGGATGCTCGCTTTTTCTCCTTTCTTGTTCATTTTAGCAGAAGACTCAGCAAACAAACCCATAAATATTCAGCTTGTAATATTCAGTACTGGGTCTGATTCTGGCAACTGCTAAAAAAAGAAAAAGAAAAAAGAAAAACCTCCTTTTTATTCAAAGAACTGAGAGGGAGGTTGAATTCAAACCCCTCCTACTCCTGTTCACTTCTATTTTGAATATTATTTATTTGTATTACCATAGCAGCCAAGGAGCCTTAGTCTTGGACAAGAACCACATTGTGCTTGAAGCCCAGACCACTGAGTTCAATGGGACAAGGCACTGGAATACTTTTAAGCATCTGGGCCCTGATGTCTTCAACAGGGATTCGGTGAGTGGGGCTTCTCCACCAGAAATATTATAGTTCTCTAAGTATGGATCCTCCTCAACATCAGGCAACTTGGGAACATAGGCAATTATCCACTTTTCCAGGTAAAGTAAAGATTACACATCAGAGGAGATGTAAGTTACACTTCAACAAGTAAGCCTTTCCTGTCTATTGACATATAACATCAATAAGTAGTGGAAGAAGTCTTAGTCTTGTGGCTAAGGCATTGGCTGGGGCCTCAAAAAATAAGGGTTCAATTCTAACTTTGCTACAAGCTTTGTGTGGGGCCCTAAGCATGTCATTTCACTGTGATTCAGTACCCCAGTTATAAAATAAGAAGAGTAATATTTCCCTATGTCATAAATATAAAGGGAAGGGTAAACACCTTTAAAATCCCTCCTGGCCAGAGGAAAAACCCTTTCACTTGTAAAGGGTTAAGAAGCTAAAGGTAACCTCGCTGGCACCTGACCAAAATGACCAATGAGGAGACAAGATACTTTCAAAAGCTGGGAGGAGGGAGAGAAACAAAAGGTCTGTGTCTGTCTGTGTGATGCTTTTGCTGGGGACAGAACAGGAATGGAGTCTTAGAACTTAGTACGTAACCTAGCTAGGTATGTGTTAGATTATGATTTCTTTAAATGGCTGAGAAAATAGCTGTGCTGAATAGAATAAATATTCCTGTCTGTGTGTCTTTTTTGTAACTTAAGGTTTTGCTTAGAGGGATTCTCTATGTTTTGAATCTAACTACCCTGTAAGGTATTTACCATCCTGATTTTACAGAGGTGATTCTTTTTTACTTCTATTAAAAGTCTTCTTGTAAGAACACCGAATGCTTTTTCATTGTTCTTAAGATCCAAGGGTTTGGGTCAGTTGTCACCTATGCAAATTGGTGAGGATTTTTACCAAACCTTCCCCAGGAAGTGGGGTGCAAGGGTTGGGAGGTTTTTTGGGGGGAAAGACGTTTACAAACAACGTTTTCTCAGGAACCCAGATAAAGTTTGGTGGTGGCAGTGGAAGTCCAAGGGCAAAGGGTAAAATAGTTTGTACCTTGGGGAAGTTTTAACTTAAGCTGGTAAAAGTAAGCTTAGGAGGTTTTCATGCAGGTCCCCACATCTGTACCCTAGAGTTCAGAGTGGGGGAGGAACCTTGACATGGCCTTTCATCTTTAATGTGTAAGTTCTGTGTGGATATTCTGTCTGCTACCTTGTATTTTATTGAACTCACTTGTAGAGAATATTACAGAGCAGAGCATACCCTTGCATATATTATCCTGTAAGAAAGCACCTACCTCCTTCTTCCCTCCCACCAATATACTTTGCATGACCACAGTCCCAAATTGTGTGTATGTTTTTTTAAGCTATCAAAGAAAACAGGTCCTTGTGTCTGAAATAAGATTTTGTTTAAAACCTTTCTGAGTCAAAGATTTTGATCCTGCCATTTTGATGTAGCATTTTACCACCAGCATCCACCTTTAACAGAGTTTGTTTCCCTCTTTTGGTTTCATTCTTCAACCTGTTCACCGAGGAGATCTTTAAACATGACATTTATCACTTGTATTTGTTTAGTTAGTTCACTGCTCATCTCTGAGTTTCAGTGAAGATCAGTATTGACTGTACGTGAGAGACTTGTGACGGTTATTATTTTTGAATCTGTAACATTCAAATTAAGTGCAAAGTCTGGTGAAAATACACATTTTGTTCTTCCTTTCAACACCCGTCTGATAGGGAATCACACTCTTTGACCTTGACAAATTATTTTCTTCTCCTTTATATTTTCTGGCTGCAGTCTGGATAGAATTAAACTTTTGTAGAACTCTAGTGCTGATTTTGATGCTGTTGATCAAGCAACAGGACCAGATTCCTCTCTATATTGTTCAGACACTTGGATATTAAGAGTTCTAATTAGGCTTCTAGCCAGTGATGGCTGAGTTGTGTCTCCCTGCACCATGAGGGACTTTCATGTCTAATGAGAATAAATCTCTAAGCAGTTTTTCTACAAGTTCTTTCCAGATTTCACTCTTCAAGGCTTATATCAAGGCCAATAAATCACAGGTTCTTCCACCATGCTCTTTTCAAGTTTTTGCACTGTATTGCAAAATTACAAAACTTTTTTTCTGGAAGAAGCCTCTCCATTGCTTTTTAGAGATTTTCCATTTGCTCTGTAGAGTTTTCCATTTGTCAAGCCTTTACAGGGATTATAAAAAGATACCTGAATTCAAAAAGAATAAATAGATAACTATCCCAATTTCCCTATGAAATATAGATGGAAGATACTATTGCATAGTTTGACAATGGGATATGATGTTTTGATATAATAGGTGGGCTAAAAATACCCAGTATTTAATGCCTGCAGGAATCAACTCATTTGAAGATTAACCTTCAAGAGTATCTACTTAAGAGAATGAAACAAAACTAGGAATAATTTTACTATTTCCAAATCCAGATAAAACTTCTGACAGGGTGAAGTACATTGTTATTGGGTTTTTCAATAATAAGATATTATCTGGCCCTAAATTCAGGTAATGAATATTGATAAATAATATATAATATGTTGATGAGCATGGTATCCAAATAGCTATATTTATGTTATTAAACATAATGGCAAATAATGGCAAATGGCAATTATTTGGCAAATAGATGGCAAATAATAGAGACAAGAGAGTCCCAACAAAAAGGATATTTGGTCTATGTGGTAGTCAAAAACTAAATGTAAGGTAGGCACTAAATGCTTAGCCAAGGAATTGACAAAGGAACACATTTTGAGGCCTTGTCAGAAAAACACGGGAAAGTTTTTTCAATATAACTTAAGGTGAGAATTTAAACCAATAAAGTTAAACTGGTATAACCCATGTTAGACATTCTTATTCCAATATAATAGGATCTTTTTTCAGGTTAATTTATATTGCTTAGGCAGGAGTTTAAGCTAAACTGAAAAATAAAAAAGCCATACTAAAATAAGAGTGTCCAAATAGGGAGTTATGCTTGTATACCTGTATAACTATATTGGTATAACTGGTAAAACTTTACTGTGTAGATAAGGCCTGAGAGGTACTGAACACCCACAACACCCACTGACTTTCATAGGAGGTGCAGAGGCTCTGCAGGTAGTGTTAATACTCCGCAGCATTGATCCCACCATAGGTAAGAGTTAATATAGATCATAAACTTAGCCTAGAAGTGAAGTGGGGAAGCCACAAGATAGCAGAATGCTTAGTACCAACAATTTGTAACAAAAGAAGACATTCTGAAGTAAAAATCCACAATTGTTACAGAAAATGTCCAATGAATTACACAAGTCAGACTGGTATGAAACATGTGCTACTCCTGGGGGAATTCTATGCCATTGCACAATGCAGAATTTTGCAGAAATTAATGTGTGTGCAGAATTTCCCTTTTTCCCCCACAGAAACGGGCTGCAGAGATGTTGGCCACCACTAGGGGCTGTTGAACCCGGCAGCGCCCAGTTCGCAAATAGAAGAAAAGGCCTGGGACAGAGGGAGGAAACTGGAGGGTTCCCAGCAGCTGCAATTCCGAGCGTACTCTGAAGGAAGGAGGTGGTGTGCAGGAAACTCCTTGCAAGCCCAGGACCCAGCATCAGGCTGTTTCTCCCTCTGGATCCCTGGGCTCGAGGAGGGTAGGGTCTGTGAGTGTCTGAGCGGGGGTGGGAATGGGACGGCTAGGCTCGGGGGGGCTGGGAGAAAGGGGAGACTCACACCCTCTCCCCCCTCAGAGCCCAGTCTGGGCCAAGGGGGCCCAATGGCTGGCCTCTGGGGGGTAGGGGTGTGAGTGTCTGGATGTGGGGGGGCGGGGGAATGGCTGGGCTCTTGGGGGTAGAGGTGTGAGTGTCTGGCCACCTGATGGGGCTCTGGGGAGGAGGAGCCAGAGAAACAGGAACTGGGTTGTCATAAGGGGTTTTTTAACTCTCTACTCCTGGGGGAATTTTCATGCGTGTCTGTTTTGTTACAGACCTACTGGCTGACAGGTATTCTGAAATAAATTACCAGAATAATTGAAACTGGCATGATTATATAGTGTTATTTTGACAAATAACATTTGCAGAATTTTGCAGAATTTTAAAATATTGTGTGCAGAATTTTTAATTTTTTGGTGCAGAACTCCCTCAGGAGTAATGTGTAAAGTCTGGAGACAACCAAACGTGTTACCAGAATACAGGTGCATATACATGTGTGCCCATTTTTTGCTTGGGCTGTGGGGCAATATGTATGGTTCTGGAATACTTGGATATTTAGCTTTGCCATAATAAATGTAAGCTGTAATGTGACTTACTTGTTCAAGCCACTCCTGCTAAGGAAGAATAATTAGCCTAGTGGGCGTGTTTAGGGGCCATTGCTGGGTCATATCAGTAGCAAATGTGCAAACACACTCCCTCCCACTTCCGTTCACACTCAGTTTTAAAAAATTCTTAATCTCCTGGGTCACAAAGTGACATAACAGAGCCTGACCTTTACTTAGTCACTCTCTTTCCTGAAACTGAACAATTTACTGAACACAGTTGCCTAGATGCAGTCAGATAGGAAGGAAAAGAGGGCTATTTTGAACAAACAGACTTACACAATGCTATCAGTGAGTGGAGGCATTGTCCTGGAGGGGTTAGGTTGTTTTTTTTTTTTGGCTCATCCTAAATGGCTTAATCACTAGGAATTTGAAAACATAACCAGCTCTATGTAGTGTGTCTGTACTATGACTGGTTTTCCTATGGTGGTTCCATTAAGAATGAGTTTGTCCAATAAACAATAAAGTGAAGCAGTCTTTTAATTGGATACTGTGGGCTTTTCCATTTTTCATTATACTTTGCTGCACAGTGCATCCTAGAGTAATCAAATTGCTTTTAGAGATAATGTATATATTTATATATATAAGCTGAGAGCTACTAAAATTTCATCTAGACAGCCTTATAGGTAGTGTTGGGGAGGAGCCAGAGGTCTTGACATATGTAGGTGGTACATGTAAGTACCAGACATAGGGAAAAGTAGGAGAGAGGTCTTGGAGGCCAAATTTAGGCTGCTAGATAAGAGATTAAAGTTCAGGACTTCCACGATAGCATTTCTGAAATGCTTCCAGTTCCATGTGCAGGGCTAGTAAGACACACAGAACTGCAGTGTTTCAACGTGTGGACGAGACAACAGTGTAGGGATTTAGGTTTATTAGGAACTGGGGCATCTTCTGATGAAGGACTGGCCCGTATGGGAGTCACAATGGAACATAAAATCAAAAAGGTTGCAGAAGGTTTTTTAAACAAAGGGCTGGGGGAAAGCCAAAAAGGTGTGGAGGAGCACATGGTTCAGGGAGAGAAGTCTGTTAGGAATGAATTTACTAAAGAGAGAACTCTATATCCTAGTAAAGAGGACAGAAAAAAACTTGATAAAGTACAGGTAGGAGCTAGTGAGGAACAGTCAAACAAACTAAAGTCCCATTTAAAAATAACACATGAAGGCAAACAACTGAATATTGACCAAAATGTACCTGTGCTTATATACAAATGCTAGAAGTCTAAATACTACTCGAGGTGAACTAGACTGCCTGGCACTAAATGAGGATATTGATATAATAGGCATCACAGAAACTTGGTGGAATGAGGATAATCAATGGGGGGCAGTAATACCAGGGTATAAAATATTATTGGAATGAGAGAGTAGGTCACCCTGGTGGGAGTGACACTATATATAAAAGGAAGCATATAGTCAAAATCAGGAAAAAAATCTTAAATGAAACAAAGTGTACCATAGGATCGCTATGGGTATGTCTACACTACGGAATAAGGTCGAATTTATAGAAGTCGGTTTTTTAGAAATCGGTTTTATATATTCGAGTGTGTGTGTCCCCACAGAAAATGCTCTAAGTGCATTAAGTGCATTAACTCGGCGGAGTGCTTCCACAGTACCGAGGCTAGAGTCGACTTCCGGAGCATTGCACTGTGGATAGCTATCCCACAGTTCCCGCAGTCTCCGCTGCCCATTGGAATTCTGGGTTGAGATCCCAATGCCTGATGGGGCTAAAACATTGTCGCGGGTGGTTCTGGGTACATATCGTCAGGCCCCCGTTCCCTCCCTCCCTCCCTCCCTCCGTGAAAGCAAAGGCAGACAATTGTTTCGCGCCTTTTTTCCTGAGTTACCTGTGCAGACACCATACCACAGCAAGCATGGAGCCCGCTCAGGTAACCGTCACCCTATGTCTCCTGGGTGCTGGCAGATGCGGTACGGCTTTGCTACACAGTAGTAGCAACCCCTTGCCTTCTGGCAGCAGACGGTGCAGTACGATTGGTAGCCGTCCTCGTCGTGTCCGAGGTGCTCCTGGCCACGTTGGCTGGGAGCGCCTGGGCAGACATGGGCACAGGGACTAAGTGGAGTGACTGGAGTGACTTGACCAGGTCATTCTCTTTAGTCCTGCAGTCAGTCCTATTGAACCGTCTTATGGCGAGCAGGCAGGCGATACGGATTGCTAGCAGTCGTACTGTACCATCTTCTGCCGGGCAGGCAAGAGATGAGGATTGCTAGCAGTCGTATTGTACCATCTTCTGCCAGGCAGGCAAGAGATGAGGATGGCGAGCAGTCGTACTGTACCATCTTCTGCCGAGCAGCCATGAGATGTGGATGGCATGCAGTCCTTCTGCACCGTCTGCTGCCAGCCAAAGATGTAAAAGATAGATGGAGTGGATCAAAACAAGAAATAGACCAGATTTGTTTTGTACTCATTTGCCTCCTCCCCTGTCTAGGGGACTCATTCCTCTAGGTCACACTGCAGTCACTCACAGAGAAGGTGCAGTGAGGTAAATCTAGACATGTATCAATCAGAGGCCAGGCTAACCTCCTCGTTCCAATAAGAACAATAACTTAGGTGCACCATTTCTTATTGGAACCCTCCGTGAAGTCCTGCCTGAAATACTCCTTGATGTAAAGACACCCCCTTTGTTGATTTTAGCTCCCTGAAGCCAACCCTGTAAGCTGTGTCATCAGTCGCCCCTCCCTCCGTCAGAGCAACGGCAGACAATCGTTCCGCCCCTTTTTTCTGTGCGGATGCCATACCAAGGCAAGCATGGAGGCCGCTCAGCTCACTTGGGCAATTAGGAGCACATTAAACACCACACGCATTATCCAGCAGTATATGCAGCACCAGAACCGGGCAAAGCGATACCGGGCGAGGAGGCGACGTCAGCGCGGTCACGTGAGTGATCAGGACATGGACACAGATTTCTCTGACAGCATGGGCCCTGCCAATGCATGCATCATGGTGCTAATGGGGCAGGTTCATGCTGTGGAACGCCGATTCTGGGCTTGGGAAACAAGCACAGACTGGTGGGACTGCATAGTGTTGCAGGTCTGGGACGATTCCCAGTGGCTGCGAAACTTTCGCATGCGTAAGGGCACTTTCATGGAACTTTGTGACTTGCTTTCCCCTGCCCTGAGGCGCATGAATACCAAGATGAGAGCAGCCCTCACAGTTGAGAAGCGAGTGGCGATAGCCCTGTGGAAGCTTGCACTCCAGACAGCTACCGGTCAGTTGGGAATCAATTTGGAGTGGGCAAATCTATTGTTGGGGCTGCTGTGATGCAAGTAGCCCACGCAATCAAAGATCTGCTGATATCAAGGGTAGTGACCCTGGGAAATGTGCAGGTCATAGTGGATGGCTTTGCTGCAATGGGATTCCCTAACTGTGGTGGGGCCATAGACTGAACCCATATCCCTATCTTGGCACCGGAGCACCAAGCCGCCGAGTACATAAACCGCAAGGGGTACTTTTCGATAGTGCTGCAAGCTCTGGTGGATCACAAGGGACAGTTCACCAACATCAACGTGGGATGGCCGGGAAAGGTACATGACGCTTGCATCTTCAGGAACTCTGGTCTGTTTCAAAAGCTGCAGGAAGGGACTTTATTCCCAGACCAGAAAATAACTGTTGGGGATGTTGAAATGCCTATAGTTATCCTTGCGGACCCAGCCTACCCCTTAATGCCATGGCTCATGAAGCCATACACAGGCAGCCTGGACAGTAGTCAGGAGCTGTTCAACTACAGGCTGAGCAAGTGCAGAATGGTGGCAGAATGTGCATTTGGATGTTTAAAGGCGCGCTGGCGCAGTTTACTGACTCGCTTAGACCTCAGCGAAACCAATATTCCCACCGTTATTACTGCTTGCTGTGTGCTCCACAATATCTGTGAGAGTAAGGGGGAGACGTTTATGGCGGGGTGGGAGGTTGAGGCAAATCGCCTGGCTGCTGGTTACGTGCAGCCAGACACCAGAGTGGTTAGAAGAGCACAGGAGGGCGCGGTATGCATCAGAGAAGCTTTGAAAACCAGTTTCATGACTGGCCAGGCTACGGTGTGAAAGTTCTGTTTGTGTCTCCTTGATGAAACCCCCCCGCCCCTTGGTTCACTCTACTTCCCTGTAAGCTAACCACCCGCCCCTCCTCCCTTCAATCACCGCTTGCAGAGGCAATAAAGTCATTGTTGCTTCACATTCATGCATTCTTTATTCATTCATCACACAAATAGGGGGATGACTACCGAGGTAGCCCAGGAGGGGTGGTGGAGGAGGGAAGGAAAATGCCACACAGCACTTTAAGCACAGCACTTTAAAAGTTTACAACTTTAAAATTTATTGAATGACAGCCTTCTTTTTTTTGGGCAATCCTCTGTGGTGGAGTGGCTGGTTGGCCGGAGGCCCCCCACCGCGTTTTTGGGCATCTGGATGTGGAGGCTATGGAACTTGGGGAGGAGGGCGGTTGGTTACAGAGGGGCAGCAGTGGCAGTCTGTGCTCCCGCTGCCTTTGCTGCAGCTCAACCATACACTGGAGCATACTGGTTTGGTCCTCCAGCAGCCTCAGCATTGAATCCTGCTTCCTCTCATCACGCTGCCGCCACATTTGAGCTTCAGCCCTGTCTTCAGCCCGCCACTTACTCTCTTCAGCCCGCCACCTCTCCTCCCGGTCATTTTGTGCTTTCCTGCACTCTGACATTATTTGCCTCAACGCATTCGTCTGTGCTCTGTCAGTGTGGGAGGACAGCATGAGCTCAGAGAACATTTCATCGCGAGTGCATTTTTTTTTCTTTCTAAGCTTCACTAGCCTCTGGGAAGGAGAAGATCCTGTGATCATTGAAACACATGCAGCTGGTGGAGAAAAAAAAGGGACAGCGGTATTTAAAAAGACACATTTTATAAAACAGTGGCTACACTCTTTCAGGGTAAACCTTGCTGTTAACATTACATACATAGCACATGTGCTTTCGTTACAAGGTCGCATTTTGCCTCCTCCCACCGCGTGACTACCCCCTCAACCTTCCCCCCTCCCTGTGGCTAACAGCAGGGAACATTTCTGTTTAGCCACAGGCAAACAGCCCAGCAGCAATGGGCTCCTCTGAGTGTCCCCTGAAGAAAAGCACTCTATTTCAACCAGGTGACCATGAATTATGTCTCACTCTCCTGAGGATAACACAGAGAGATAAAAAACGGATGTTGTTTGAATGCCAGCAAACATACACTGCAATGCTTTGTTCTACAATGATTCCCGAGTACGTGTTACTGGCCTGGAGCGGTAAAGTGTCCTACCATGAAGGATGCAATAAGGCTGCCCTCCCCAGAAACCTTTTGCAAAGGCTTTAGGAGTACATCCAGGAGAACCGCGAATGCCAGGGCAAAGCAATCCTTTCACATGCTTGCTTTTAAACCATGTATAGTATTTTAAAAGGTACACTCACCAGAGGTCCCTTCTCCGCCTGCTGGGTCCAGGAGGCAGCCTTGGGTGGGTTCGGGGGGTACTGGCTCCAGGTCTAGGGTGAGAAACAGTTCCTGGCTGTCGGGAAAACCGGTTTCTCTGCTTGCTTGCTGTGAGCTATCTACAACCTCATCATCATCATCATCTTCTTCATCCCCAAAACCTGCTTCCATATTGCCTCCATCTCCATTGAAGGAGTCAAACAACACGGCTGGGGTAGTGGTGGCTGAACCCCCTAAAATGGCATGCAGCTCATCATAGAAGCGGCATGTTTGGGGCTCTGACCCGGAGCGGCCATTCGCCTCTCTGGTTTTCTGGTAGGCTTGCCTCAGCTCCTTCAGTTTCACGTGGCACTGCTTCGGGTCCCTGTTATGGCCTCTGTCCTTCATGCCCTGGGAGCTTTTGACAAAGGTTTTGGCATTTCGAAAACTGGAACGGAGTTCTGATAGCACAGATTCTTCTCCCCAAACAGCGATCAGATCCCGTACCTCCCATTCGGTCCATGCTGGAGCTCTTTTGCGATTCTGGGACTCCATCATGGTCACCTGTGCTGATGAGCTCTGCATGGTCACCTGCAGCTTGCCACGCTGGCCAAACAGGAAATGAGATTCAAAAGTTCCCAGTTCTTTTCCTGTCTACCTGGCCAGTGCATCTGAGTTGAGAGTGCTGTCCAGAGCGGTCACAATGGAGCACTCTGGGATAGCTCCCGGAGGCCAATACCATCGAATTGTGTCCACAGTACCCCAAATTCGAGCCGGCAAGGCCGATTTAAGCGCTAATCCACTTGTCAGGGGTGGAGTAAGGAAATCGATTTTAAGAGCCCTTTAAGTCAAAATAAAGGGCTTCATCGTGTGGACGGGTGCAGGTTTACATCGATTTAATGCTGCTAAATTCAACCTAAAGTCCTAGTGTAGACCAGGGCTATGGTTAGAAATGCCATGTGTGAATAAAAAGAGTACAGCAATAGGATTATATTACTGACCACCTCACCAGGAAATGCTGAGGGAGGTTAGAGAGGCTACAAAAGTAGAAAGTCCAATAATCAGAAGTGATTTCCACTATCCTCATATCGACCGGGTAAATGTCACTTCAGGGTGTGATGGCGAGATAACATTTCTAGACACCATAAATGACTGCCTCTTGGAGCAGCTAGTCCTGCAATCCACAAGGGGAGAGGCAATTCTTGATTTAGTCCTAAATGGAGTACAGGATCTGATCCAAGAGGTAACCATAGCCGAACTGCTCCATAACAGAGTCCATAATGTAATTAAATTCAAAATCCTTCTGGGGGGATTAATACCAAAAAACCCCACCACAGTAACATTTAACTTTAAAAAGGGGAACTACTCAAAAATGAGGCTGTTTGTTAGGTGGAAATTAACAGGAGCTGTCACAAGAGTTAAATGCCCACAAGCAGCCTAGGAGCCATTTAAAAACTCCATAATAGAGTCTGAGACTAAATGTATACTCCAAATCAGAAAAGACAGGAGGAAGACCAAAAAAATGCCCCCATGGGTAAACAGTAGAGTAATGGAGGCCATGAGAGGCAAAAAACCCTCATCCTTTAAAATCTGGAAGTCAAAACCTAGTGAGGATAATAGGAAGGAGCACAAATTTTGGCAGATTAAGTGTAAAAATATAATAAGGCCAGCCAAGAAAGAATTTGAGAAGCAACTTGCTAGAGATGCAAAAACTAACAGTAAGAATTTTTTTAAGCACATCAGAAGCAGGAAGCCTGCCACGCAATGACAAAGGTGCTAAAGGAGCACTCAAGGAAGACAAGGTCATTGCAGAGAAGCTAAATGAATTCTATGCATCAGTCTTCACCTCAGAGGATGTGGGAGATGCCCACATCACAGCTATTCTTTTTGGATGACAATTCCGAAATACTGCTTCACACTGATGTGTCAATAGAAGATGTTTTAGAACAAACTGATATATCAAACAGTAATAAGTCACCAGGACCAGATGGTATTCACCCAAGAGTTCTGAAGGAACTCAAATAGGAAATTGCAGAAGGAAAGGTTACTCACCCTTGTGCAGTAAATGTATTTCTTCAAGATGTATGTCCCTGTGAGTGATCCACTTCAAGTGTGCATATGCCCCAAGTGCCCTCAATCAGAGATTTTCATTAGCAACATCCATTCGGCTCACACATGCACTCCAAACATCCTCATGCCCCGTGCTGAAGCTCTATAGGGCTGGTGGGTGAACTGCCTCGGTTTCTTTACTACTGCGAAGTCCCACCAAGAAACTCTGAAGCAGAGGTGAAGGAGGGCGGGTAGTGGAGCAGCCATAGGGACACACATCTTGAAGAACTACAATTACTGCAAAGGGTGAGTAACCTCTCTTTCTTCTTCTTCAAGTAGTGTTGCTTTGGGTGCTCCACTTCAGTGACTATCCCTGGGAGGAGGGAGCTTCAGAACAGAGACCAGTAGAGAAGTCAGAACTGCACTGCCCACTGCCATGTCAGATCTACAGGCATGGACCAAGGCATAGTGTTTGGAGAAGGTATGTACTGAAGACCCATAGCAGTCATGCAGATTTCAGATACTGGAAAGTCCTTCAGTAAGGTCACAGATGTTGACTGCAACCTAGTAGAGTGGGGCTTGGTCTACACTACAAAGTTAGGTCGACACATACTGTGTTAGGTTGAGTTAATAATGTATATGTCTACACTACTGAGTCCCTTCCGCCAATCTAAAGGGCTTGTAAAGTCGACTTCTGTATTCCACCTCCGCGAGAGGCGTAGTGGTTCAGTTGACATCCATACATCAACATGGGGATAGTGTAGACACTGCGCTGTGTAATTTGAATGAATTGGTCTTCAGGAGGTGTCCCCCAGTGCTCTGCTGTGACCGCTCTGGAGAGCACTTTCAACTCCACTGCACTTCAGCCAGGTACACAGGAAACAGCCGCCCCCCTGTTAAAGCTGCGGGAACATTTGAATTTTCATTTCCTGTTTTATCGGCATGGAGAGCTCGTCAGCACAGCTGACAATGGATGCTCAAGGCCGCAAACATGCTCCAGCATGGAGCACACAGGAGGTAGTGGATCTTATTTCTGTTTGGGGAGAAGAGTCTGTGCAGGCAGAACTCTGAACCAGCAGAAGAAACACTAACATCTTTGCCAAGATTGCATGGGGTATGGGGGAGAAGGGCTACACCGGGGGCACAGCAGTGCCACGTGAAAAAAGAGTTTTGACGAGCTTACCAGAAGACAAGGGAGGTGAACAGTCGCTCTGGTTCTGAGCCACAGACATGCCGCTTCTATGAGGAGCTGCATGCAATTCTAGGCGGCAACCCCACCACTACCCCAAAATGCTCCGTGGATACCTCCCAGGAGCCCCAGGAGACCTCGGGCAACAACTAGAAGGACATTGTTGACGATGAACAGGAGGAGGAGGAGAATGCATGGCAGGCAAATGGAGGATCCATTTTCCCCGACAGCCAAGAACTTTTAAAAACTCTGGAGCCCATCCCCTCACAGGACCAATTTTCGGCTGAGTGTGATGCCGGGGAAGGCACCTCTGGTGAGTACACATTTTCAATCAGACTGTAGGGGTTACATACTATTATTTTTAATGTTGAATTTGAATTAAAAAATTGGGATAGAAGTTATCAACAGCCACTCCAGGTACACAGAGGGTACTCTCTGGAAAAGACTGTTTGTGTGCCTGGGGATGGCCCAGGAATCCTCCCTTGAGATCTCTAGGAAGCGTTCGTTGAGGTACTCTGCAATCCTTTGCAGAAGGTTTCTGGGAAGAGCTGCCTTATTTCTTCCACCACGAAAGGACACTTTTCCATGCCACTCCAGTATTAACTCTGCTGGCATCACTGTGGCACACAGCATTGCAGCATAAGGACCAGGTCTGTACCCAGACGCTTGCAGCATCTGCTCCCTTTCTGCCTCTGTCACCCTCAGGAGAGCGGTATCGCATATGGTCACCTAGGAGAAATGGGAAGGTTTTAAATGCTAGCCCTTAAACTGCAAGCAATTTGATAAGTAATCTGCCCCTGTTAGGTGAATTCTGGTCAAACAACCACACTTTCCTGAGCATGCCCTGGTTGTGCTTGGAAGGCATCACTGCGTATTGCAGGGGTGGGAGGCACGACGCTGTTCATCTCCCTGTTCATCTCCCTTCCACCCCAACCCGGTGCCACTTTTGTAACAATCAAACTATTTGTGGGTCTTTACGCTGGTGCCTGTCTTCAAGCACCATCCAGGTTGCTATGGGAAAGGGGGTTGTGCTGAGGTTGCAACCAGTGATCCTAAGGATGTCTTAACAAAAGCTACAGCACAAAACCTCTCGCCCAGGCCTCGTGGCCTGATTCACCAGGGCTGTAGCAGCAAACCGACTCTTGCAGTAGCCAGCAGTTCTGCTTAAGTTGTGGCTTGCAGGGAAGTGCACTGAGGGTTTTTTCTTTTATAAAAAGATTTAACCTTGCACCAGAAACAATGTATGCACTGTCAATATTACCCTTGTGCTTTGTATTCTTTGCAGCTGAAACCTTGTCCGTAGGCACATCCTCCATGCTGAAACAGAGAGTTTCCCAGATTAGAAGGTGGAAAAGAAGACTTGGGAGGACATGTTCAATGAGTTAATGCGTGCCTCCGAGAGTGACAAGATGGAGCTCAGTGCATGGAGGACTGTGCTGTCAGAGAGCCTACACAATGACTGCGAGGACAGAATAGCATGCAGGGAACACATGCGTGACACACAGGACAAGATGGTACAGATTATGAGGGAGCAAACCGGTTGAGGTTCAAGAAAGGGAGCTGGACACTACAGTTCCTCTGCAGCCTGTGCTGAACCTGCTGCCATTGTTGCCAAGTTCCACATCCTCCTCTCTCAGACGTCCTAGGATATGGGGGCGGAAAGTCTAGTATCCCTTGCACTCAACTCCAGGGGAGGGTGCAAGGACGAGAAGGTGCCCATTCCCACACTTCTGATTGTTACTGCAGTGCAATTGTAAGCAAGCTGTCCTTGTTCCTCCTCCCCCCCCACAGTGTTATCAGCCCTTCTGCCCCAGGTTGTCTTACTTTTCTTTGCTGTTTCTCAAAGTTTGTGAGCATAATAAAAATCAATGGATTGAGGAGAAAAGGCTCTTTATTCATTTAGCACACTGTGGTTAGCGGGGGTGTAATTTACAGGGGAGTACATGCAATGAAGGGGACAGCTAGGTAAGGAACAACACACGTAAGTGTCACATTACTGTGGGTCATTGATTAAACTAGTTTTCAAAGCCTCACGGAGACGCAGTGCACCTCGATGTGATCTTCTTATTGCCCTGGTGTCTGGCTGCTCAAAACTGGCTGCCAGGTGATCTGCCTTCACCCCCCACACTGCCAGAAACTTTTCTCCCTTTGTTTCATGGATATTATGGAGCACACAGCACGCAGCAACAATAATAGGGATATTGCTTTCACTGAGGTCTAACCTAGTAAGCAAACTACGCCAGTGGGCTTTTAAACATCCAAAGGCACATTCTACCACCATTCTGCCTTGTTCAACCTATGGTTGAACCACTCCTTACTGCTGTCCAGGCTGCCTCTGTACAGCTTCATGAGCCATGGGAGCAAGGGGTAGGCTGGATCTCTCAGGATCACAATTGGCATTTCATCATCACCCAGGGTTATTTTGCAGTCTGGAAAGAAATTTCCTTCTTGCAGCTTTCTGAACAAACAAGAGTTTCTAAAGATGCGTGCATCATGCACCTTTCCTGACCATCCTATGCTGATGTTGGTGAAATGGCTCCTGTGATTCACCAGCACTTGCAACACCATTAAGAAGTACCCCTTTCAATTTATGTACTCTTTGGCAAGGTGGTCTGCTGCCGAATTAGGGATATGCATTCTGTCTATCACCCCACCGCAGTTAGGGAACCCCATCATGGCAAAAGCATCCACTATGTCCTGTACATTTCACAGAGTCACTACCCTTCTGAGCAGAAGTCTATTGATTGCCCTGGCAACTTGGATCACAGCAGACCCCATGAAAGATTTACTGACTCTAAATTGATTCCACACTGACCAGTAGCAGTCTGGTGTTGCAAGCTTCCACAGAGCTATCACCACTCATTTCTCAACTGTCAGAGCAACTCTCTTTTTAGTATCGCTGCGCTTCAGGGCTGGGGAAAGCTCTTCACACAGTTCCATGAAAATGCCCTTGCACATTTGAAAGTTCTGCAGTGACTGCTCATCATCCCATAGCTGCATAACTGTGCATCCCACCAGTCAGTGCTTGTTTCCCGGGTCCAGAAGAGGCACTCCACCATGTCAAGGTGATACACAACTGTTGTCCGCATCTGTGAATTGCTCTGCTGCATGGCTTCCAGCAGGACTGCTTGCATGGCACCACATTTTCCATATGGCAGCTCCTGCTTCAACTGAGCAAATAAGCAGGATAAGGCATGAGGTGTTTGTAATGCTCACAACTACTGTGTACAGCTGAGCAGGGTCCATGCTTGCTGTGCTATGGCATGTGTACAGGTAACCCAGGCTTAGGGAAAAGGGCACAAAAAAGGCTTGGTTTGTTTGCTGTTGATTTCAGGGATGGAGGGAAGGAGGAAGGCTAATGCCATGTTCCCATAACCACCCGTGCAAATGTTTTGGTCCCATGGGGCATTGCAAGCCCAACCCAACATTCCACTCACCTCCATGCACTGTGGGATAGCTACCCAGAGTGCCTCGCTCCGTGAGTCGATGCAAGCCTTGCTAGTGAGGATGAGCTCTGCTGACACAATGTGCATAGTGGGGACATGCAGAATTGACTTGCTTAAATCGGAGGCTCAAAGTCAACTTAAATAAAATCGACTTAATTTTGTATTGTAGACATACCCTGGGCCAGAACCCTAGCAGGATATTGGGGGCATTGGCAACCTCATAGTAAGCAATAATACATTCCAAAATTCACCTTGATTGTCTCCAGGTGGAAGTGGTGGAACTCTTTGATCTGTCTGCAATGGATACAAATAGTCTAGGAGACTTCTGAAATAATTTGGTCCTATCAAGTTAGAAAGTCAATGCTCTTCTGACATCTAAGGTAGGGAAAGAAGCTTCCTGACCCAAGTTATGTGGTTTTGGAGAAAAAGGGCAGTAAACACATGGTCTGAGTCAGATGAAACTCAGATGATACCTTAGGAAGGAATTTGGGATGTGGATGTAGAAACTTTATCCTTGAAAAATACTGCAAAGGGAGGACCCACCATCAAGGTCCTGATTTTCCCCAACTCTTTAAGCTGATGTAATGGCTAAAAAAATGTCTTCATGGATAAATATAATAATGAGCAGATCACTAAGGTTCAAAAGGAGGCCCTCTGAGAGCTCTGAGAACTAGTTTAAGATTCCAGACTGAAGTGGGGGCTTTTACTTGAAGGAAGAGGTTCCCCAGTCCTTTAATTAACTTCACACTTGTGCGGTGAAGGAATACTGAGAATCCTTCCACTGGAGAATGGAAGGCTGATGAACTTGATAAGCCTGTTTTCTGTTGTTGTATCAGGTAATCCAGCATAAGTGTCAGCAAGGCAGAATCAGGTGCAATTTGCCAGTATTCACACCAACAGCCAAATCTTTTCCACTTCTGAAGGTAGAACATGGGTAGACTCCTTCGTGCTATAGCTCTACTAAACAGGTGTACTGTAATCAATGAGCCATGCTTTGAGGCAGAGAATCTTTAGTCTGGGATGAAGCACTCAGCCCGCATCTTGAGAGAGAAGATGAGGGAAGGATGGAAGATTGATCGCTGGACAAAGACAATCAAAACAAATAAGATACCATGCTTGTCTTAGCCACATAGGGACTATAAGGATAACCTTGTCCTTGTCCTGCCTGATCTTGTTCATCACTTCTAGAATTAAAGGTTTGGAGGGGAAATACATAATACAGCTCCTTCATCTAAGGAAGGAGAAAGCATCTCCCAAGGATTGAAGGCCTATGCATTCCCTTGAACAGATGAGGCAACACTTTTTGTTTGTGGCTGAGGCAAAAAGATCCACCTCTGGATGTTCCCACATTCAAAATATGTCTTCTAGGATCTATGGGTCCAGTGCCATTTGTAGTCTTGGGCAAAGCATCTGCTGAGACCATCAGCTGTGGTGTTTTGTACTCCAGGAAGTTACAGTGTCAAAATGTGAATACGATGGGTTGTGCACCAATTCCATAACTTTTATTGCTTCAGCATACAGAGAGAGGGATCTCGCTCCACCCTGCCAGTTATGAAACATGATATGAAACATGCAGGCCACATTGTCCATCAAGTTCTTGATAGACTTCCCTCTGATGAGAGGTAGAAAGTAGAGACAGGCATTTCTGACTACCTTAGTTCCAGCAGGTTGATGTAAAGACTGGTCTCCTGAAGTGACCATCTGTGCTGGACTACATGAAGACCGAAATGCACCCCTTCTCCCATCCAAGCAGCAATACATCTGTCCCAATGTTATGGTAATCCTTTCATCAGTCTAGGGAATCTTTCACCTGACACAAAACAGAAACTTATTTGTCAAAGCTGTGTCCATTTTGTGAATAGACTGTTCTGAGCTATGCTTGAAAGCAGCAAAGGCATAATCTTGCATGATTATGATTATGATGAAAGTGCAAGCTGCCATGTGACCCAGGTGCTGCAAACAGAACCTCACTGAGGTTTGAGAGCTTGCTTGAATAGTCTTGATGAAGTTTAATAAGGTTACGAATCTCTCCATAACAAGATAGGCCCTAGTAGTTAGTGAATCCAAAGACACCTCTATGAAGTAAATTTTCTGCATGTGGGTCAATGCAGACTTGTTGAAACTGAGCAGGAGGCCTAACTGCAGACAGTAATAGGGCCCTCTAGATGGCTGACAGCACTTCCTTATAAGACTGACCCTTGAACAGCCAGTTGTTGAGGTATGTAAACATGACAATTGCCTCTCAGTGAAGGGGAGCAGCCACCACTGCCAGAACTTTTGAGAACACTCTTGGAGTTGGGGAGGGTATCACAATATGGAAATAGGCATCTTGGAGGTTGAGGGCTAAAAAATAATCCCCTTGGTCCAATGAAGGAATTATCACTGCCTGAGTCACTATCCTGAAATTTTGGGGCTTCACAAATTTGTTTAGGAGCTTTAGATCTAAAATCGGTCTCCACCCTCTGTTTTTCTTGGGTTGAGAAAGTACCTCAAGAACCCCTTTCCCGCCTTGTAGAGCTGGGACAAGCTCTAGCACTCCTAATCCAGTTTGTCTCCTGTCTTAGTAGGAGCTCATGAGAGGGGTCCCTGAAGAGGGGGAAGAAGGGTGGGAAGGAGGGGGGATGTGAAGTAGATGATATAGCCCAGTGTAACAATCTCCAAAATTCATTTGCCTGTGGTAACGTGCTCTCATGCATGCCATAAATCAGAGAGCTAGCTTCCAAATGGCGGGAGAAGGCAAACAGTTGTAGCTGGCAGGCTAAAAAGCATGGGAGGCTTCAAACTCTTAACCAGTCTGTCAAAACTGATGCTTGGAAGATGAAACTGTGTACCTGAACCAGATAGTTTTGTGTTTCCCTTCCTCTGGAACCTGTGCTTCTTTCTGGGGTTCGGTAGGTCTCTGGAACATGGAGAAATATATCACGTGGGAATCTCTGGGCAGTGGGAGATCTATTAAACCTTCTCTTGCTTGCAAGAATATAGATTCCCAGGAATCACAGAGTGGATCTGTAGTTTTTCAGAGTATGAAGGGACTCACCCATGTTCTCTGCAAACAACTTAGGCCTGTTGAAGGGAAGGTCCTCCACGGTACTCTGGAGCTTCTTTAGGAAGAAGCCACAATGACCTGTACATGACTACTGCTGTAGAGATGGAACAGACTGTTGTGTCTCCAGCATCCAAGGATGCTTGGAGGGATGTCCAGGCTAATAATTGTCCTCCAGCAACAATAGTTTGGAATTGCTCTCTTTGTTCTGGAAGAAGGTGCTCAAAAAACTCATTAAACTATATAGTTCATGTGATTGTATTTGGACATAAAGGCCTGATAATTAGTGTCCCAAAATTGTACGGTCACTGATGAATAGGACTTCCGTCCAAAAAGATGGAGATTCTTCTATTCCTTGTTTTATACGGCTGCCTTGGCATTCTGTAGTTTTCTCTGCTCATTTATTGCCTCTACCACCAGGGAATAGGAGACAAATGGGAGAACAAAAATTCAGAGCCTTGATGGGAACATAGTCTTTCCTATCAGACCTCTTGCAAGTTAGTGGCACTTTAGCTGGGGTCTGCCGAACCATCCTCATGAGATCCAAGATCACCTCATTAATTAGAATGGTGACTCTGGTTGGTGTTGCTGATTGGAGGATATTTAATAACTTGTGTTGCAATTCCTTGACCTCTTCAAGCAGTATCTGAAGGGAGTCTGCCATGCTATTTGAAGAAGAAATATTAACTGAAGTATGTAACCTCTCGCTGAAACAAATCTCTGTGCCAGAGGACTGGAGAGTAGCTAACGTAACACCGATTTTTAAAAATGTCTCTAGAGGCGATCCTGGCAATTAATGGCTGGTGAACCTAACTTCAGTACCGGACAAATTGGTAGAAACTGTAGTAAGGAACAGATCTATCAGACACCTAGATGAACATGATTTGTTGGGGAAGAGTCATCTTGGCTTTTGTAAAGGGAACTCATGTCTTTGAGAGTGTCAACAAGCATGTGGACAAGGGTGATCAAGTGGATATAATGTACTTGGACTTTCATAAAGCCTTTGGCAAGGTCCCTCACCAAAGGCTCTTAAGCAAAGGAAGTAGTCATGAGATAAGAGGGAAAGTCCATTCATGAATCAGTAGCTGGTAACAGATAGGAATCAAAAGATAGGAACTAATTATCAGTTTTCACAATGGAGAGAGGTAAACAGCAAGATCCCCTAAGGATCTACACTGGGACCTGTGCTGTTCAACATATTCGTTAATGATCTGGAAAAAAGAATGAATAGTGAAGTGGCAAAGTTTGCAGATGATACAAAATTATTCAAGATAGTTAAGTCCAAAGCTGACTGTGAAGAGTTCCAAAGGATCTCACTAAACTGGATGACTGGGCAACAAAATGGCAGATGAAATTCAACACTGGTAAGTGCAAAGTAATGCACACTGAAAAAAATAATCCCAACTACACGTGTACAATGATGAGTTCTAAATGAGCTGTTACCACTCAAACCATTAGGAAAGAGAAAGTAAGACAGAAAATATCATAATGCCAGTATATAAATCTATGGTGCATCCACACCTGGAATAGTGTCCAGTTCTCCCCATCTCAAAAAGAATACAGTGGAACTGGAAAAGGTTCAGAGAAAGGCAACAAAGAGTATCAAGAGTATGGAACGGCTTCCATACGAGGAGAAATTAAAAAGATTAGGGCTGTTCAGTTTAGAGAAGGTATGATGAAGGAGGGATATGACAGAGATCTATTAAAATCATGAATGGTGTGGAAAAAGTGAATAGAGAAGTGTTATTTACCCTTTCTACCATACAAAAACCAGGGGTCAACTAATGAAATTAAAAGGCAGCAGGTTTAAAACAAACAAACAAGAGGAAGTGTTTTTTTCATACAGTGTACAATTAACCTGTGGAACTCGTTGCCATGGGATGTTGTGATGGCCAAATGTATAACTGGGTTAAAAAAAGAACTAATAAATTCAGAGAGGATAGGTCCATCAGTGCCTCTTAATCAAGATGGTCAGGGACGTAACCCCATGCTCGGGGTGATCCTAAACCAGGAGGGGAAGTGTGACAGTATCCCCAGGGTACAACCTGGAACTGGGTTACCATTGTTCCCCCTTAACTCTCCAGCCTGGGCTGTTTCTCACAATGTTTTGTTAGTGACAAGCAGCAAACCCTCCAGGTGCTGTTATCACTCAGCATAACAACATGTGGAACCCCACACCCAGCTAGATTGCATGAAAGCTCCCAGAGCCACTCATGAATCACACAGAGAAAGGCACCAGAAAATCTCCCAAGCCCCCAGACTTGCACTCCAGAACTGTACCGTCTTGCCCTGATCAGAAGCTTGACCAGTGTAAGTTTATTACCCAGTCTGCCCCTCCCTCAATGTGGAGAGGAAATACACAAGCCTTTGTAAACTAAGCTGAGATTTCGCAAGCACTTCAACCACATAACATATAAAACAGATGTATTAACTACAGAAAGATAGATTTTAAGTTATTATAAGTGGTAGGCACAAAAGATCAGAGATAGTTACCAAAGGAAATAAAAGGTAACTGCACAGTCTAAACCTTAAACCTTATTACACTAGGCAGTGTTTGGATCAAGCAGTTTTCTCACCCCAGTGGATTTTATAGTTCTTTATACACAGGCTTCTCCCTTAAGCCTTGGACCAGTCTCCTCAGTTGAAGTCTTTGTCTTCCCAGCATTCTTGTTGCTTCCTGTGTAGGTGAAGGAGGAGAAAGGCAAAGGCATGATGCTACTGTCCTTTAATTTATACCCTCAGTCCATGTTCTGGGAAAATACTAGCCTAGACATGTTCTGGTGGGCTTTGTTGAGACAGAGTTGAGCAATCCCCCTGGTGTGGTCTTGTGCAACTGAGTCACAGAGTTGAGAAGTCCCCATTGTATGGTGCCTGCACAACAACTCCCTGCTCATTGGTGATTTAACAACCTTCTGGCCAGGGGTCACCACCCTTGTAGTGGAGACTACAAGTGAATATACTTACAACATATTTCACTAAAACCATATAGCAAAATATCATAACTTCATATATGTTAGGATATAGATATTCAGGCCTGTCTGCCAAGGCCTGTACTTTAAGAATTTAGGTGTATTCTTATCACTTGGCTAATTATAGAGGTATAAAAGAAAGAATCAAAATCACTATCTGCTGGTGTAAGGGCCTTCTCTTACTGTGACAGTCTGAGGCCCTGTTCTTAGGCTAAGGCCTTTGGCTAAGCAACAGAGGCAGCCATAAGCTAGGAAGTGAACAGTCACATCCTCACATTCCAAACTAGTCACATTGAAATAAGGTGCTATTGTATGCCTATCACCTCCAGAGAAAGGGAAGTGCCTAGAAAATGTAAAAGAAAACTTAGTTTGATAGCATCCTGTCTGGCAAGAACTCACTTATCAATAGCTGGGATGTGAAAAACTTCTGTATTGTTTTGTCATTATAGATCCCACTTTGCTATTGTTTGTCTGTATAATCTCTGTCTGGTTCTGTGATTGTTCCTGTCTGCTGTATAATTAATTTTGCTGGGTGTAAACTAATTAAGGTGGTGGGATATAATTGGGTACATAATCATGTTACAATATGTTAGGATTCGTTAGTTAAATTTCATTGAAAATGATTGGTTAAGGTATAGCTAAGCAGAACTCAAGTTTTACTATACAATCTGTAGTCAATGAGGAAGTGAGTGGGTGTGGGGGGGGAGTGGGAGTGGGTGTGGGAGATGGTAACAGGGAATGGGGGTAAGGAAATTGCAATCATGTTTTGCTAAAGGGGGAAATGGGAACAGGGAATGGGGGTAAGGAAATTGGAATAATGTTTTGCTAAGGGCAGGAATGGGAACAGGGACACAGGTGTAAGGCTCTGTGGTGTCAGAGCTGGGAAGGAGGACACTAAGGAAGGAAACTGGAATCATGCTTGCTGGAAGTTCACCCCAATAAACATCGAATTGTTTGCACCTTTGGACTTCGGGTATTGTTGCTCTCTGTTCATGCAAGAAGGACCAGGGAAGTAAGTGGGTGAAGGAATAAGCCCCCTAACAATATACACTAATGAAATACATATTTTGACAGAACAATGTGTTTCGGCAGATCATGACCTTTCACATGATATCCTTCATGGCATGCTTTGTATGAAATATATCATAATTATATATTAATGATGAATATAGGGGTTACAGGGTGCTGCTCTGAGGTACAGAGTGCCACAGAAGACAGGAGTGGAGCGCTCCAAAATTTTACTGTTTTGTAGACTCTCCTTGAACCTCTGGTATTGGCCACTGTCGGAGACAGGAGACTGGGATAGACAGACCATTGGTCTGACCCAGTATGACAGTTCTTATGTTCCAATCATTAATTGGTGTCATCTTAGAAATTGATTACTATCGTTGTTGGCAGCATGCTCATTACTTTACAAGACACAAAAATGGAGATGGACTACGCTCTGAGGCATTTTTAGTCTAAAGTGTAGCTATATGGTCTAATCTTTGCATTAGCTGGACCACACATATTTCACTTCCAATCATTTTTATAAAAATAACATATATTTTACAGTACTACCTGAAGTGACAATAAAAAACCCATAAAACACTGATTCTACTCTGATTAAACTTTCCACAGAGAAGAAGTAATGGCCACAGATTATTAAAAAGGTCTAAAAGTCAGACACCATTATTGTAAGTTTCATTATTACAGTCTGAGCTTGTTTTATTGCAATGTAAATATTTGTTCGCAATGGTACAGTTGATTGTGATGAAAAAATCTTAGCAAATGTGGGCAGACCCAGCTCCCAGCTCCTACTACAAACCACTGGAGGCTTCTCCACAGCAAACAAAAGGAAATATAAACCTCATTCTCAGGGTAAGCCTTCACAGCAGAGGTAACTTGGGTGATCTGCACACAGGTCTGAGCACCAGGATTAGCCTATCCCAGGTGTGAGCAGTCACAATGCAAAGCAGTACTTGAGTTACTGTCTCTTCACTGGTGCTCACTCAAGAGTGTCACTAGGATTTCTGGGGGCATATCCCCTGGTTCTTTGTGCTGCAGATAGCTGAACTGCTCTATGATTCTTTCCCAGTGAATTGGGGAAGAATTTGTCCATCTTTCTGGGTACACGCGGGGGATTGTGGGAAGGCACTGGAGACTATCAGCACTCAAATGATTCAGCCTGCATCCTCACTACAAAGTGGGCAGGATATTAGCTCGAATGAAAGCAGAACCCAGGCTCTAACCCTAACCCACGCCCCCAGCTATGCCAGCTAGCCCAGGTTCAAAGCAGACATGCCAAACCTGCAAAAAAAAAAAAAAATGCAGAAATTGGGCTTATTTTTGGCTTAATTGGCTTGTGAGTTGCTTGTTGGCTAGTTTTTGGCTTGTAGCTTGTTGCTTGTTTGGCTTGTAGCTTGTTGTAGCCTGTTGTTTCTTTTTTTGATCAGCTCCCGGCAAGGGGGGGCAAGAAGGAGCAAGGTGGGGAGAGAGTCATGGATGCACAGCAGACCCACGACAGTCCCAGATTGCACGCCGGGGGATCTAGTCATATAGAGTGTTGGGGTTCTTAGGGATTGGCTTGTTTTGGCCTTGTTTTGAAATGGGATTAGCTTGATTTTTGGCTTATTGTGAAAGTCGGGGGTGCTTATTTACCGTGTGAAAATTGGCAACTGTGGTTCAAAGCTCCACTTTGAGTGTTTTTTGTGTGTGGACAGGAGAGGAGTTAGGGGCAACACCCAAGTAAGAGCCCAGTGAGGTCTCTGCAGTGAAGACATTGCTTGAGAGTGAGCTCACTTAGTTGTAGATATCACAAGACCAAAGGAATTGACTTTCAAATGCCCTGGTGATGGATCTGCTAAGTTGGGGATTATAACTCCAATCAGTCTCTTCAATGTACTTCCCCTTCTCCTGGGCAGGTAATGAGATGAGAAAGATCCTGAACCAGCAAGTTGTCATGCTCTGGGATGCAGCAAGTGCATAGCTAGCTAGGAGCAGCAGGGAAGCTGGATGCAGGGGCCGCATGCCTAGCCAGGAGCTCCAAGGAATCTGGAGGCAGCAAAGATTCTCCACGAACGATATGCAGAGCCATGTATGAAACAGCAGGTGGCTGACAGATATTACAGCTGTGTGCAGGTTTGTGTGGGACTTCTGGGGGAGAAGTAACAGTTGGGGAGGGAACCACTATAGAGGGGCCCCAATGAGAGACAGTAACTTAACCTGACCTGGTAAGTCATAGTAAGTTTTGGGGAGTTCAGTTTATATGTCACCAGTGCTTGAACCTGCTCCCTTTGAAGTTAATGGCAAAATTCCCATCAACTTCAACTGCCTCAGGTTTGGACTCTAAGGCCCCAAACTAGCAAAGCATGTAAGCACATGCTTAACTTTAAGCAGGTAAGCAGTCCTTTGACTTCAATGCGTGTGTTTAAGTGTTTCCTGGACTGGGGCCTAAATTAGGGATCACCTTCTATGCAAGTCATCTTACACACACATATGTAAGGAATGTATGTTAAAGTTTTATAAAACAAGGGTCCAAGTGCTTCCTCCAGTGCCTAGCAAGTAACCCAGCCAGCTGCTGCAGAACTCCACAGGGCAAAGCGAGAGTTGGGGAGAACCCTTCCTCCAAGAATGTAGTGGGTCACTACTCCATGGCCACTACTCTTACCTAGCACTATTACAGAATTATGTCTGGATGATTACCAAAAGATCTGTGTGTGTGTGGTGCCTGTCTGTCTGTCTGTGTGTTGTATCACAACATGGTTAAAAGAACTGCTAATCCATGCAGGATACCTAACTTCCAACCGGCCAAATCAGACCAACCATGGAAAACCATGTTAAATCACGAGAATGCATTTAACAGGGACTGGGTGACCTAACCTCTCAGAACAAGCTGCGTTTTCAGTTTTTAATGACTCTTATAAATATTACCAGACATTACGCCAGCTGTGCCAGTAAAAGAATTCCTCACAAGATGGTCTTTAACAGTGAACATTTGCTTCTGAGATTGCCAAAATGAATATATTTATAGAAACATCTTCTCACTCTTAGAGGTTGAGCATTCAGAACAGGGTTGAGCCTTAATGGCAGGATAGTGTCAGGAAGACTAAGACTATGATTATTATGATTTATTTGTATTATCACAGTGCCTAGGAGCCCAAAATATGGATGAGGATACCATTATGCTAGGTGCTGCACAAATACAGAACACAGAGAGTCCCTGCCCAAAGAGTTTACAATCTATATGAACCTCAGTCTCCAGGACTAACAATCCATATCCTTCATGATTGCAGACACAGTGATCTGGGGAGCTGGATAATTTGATAAAGAATAACAACATGTGCTATGTTTCAGAGTAGCCGCCGTGTTAGTCTGTATTCGCAAAAAGAGAAGGAGTACTTGTGGCACCTTAGAGACGAACCAATTTATTTGAGCATGAGCTTTCGTGAGCTACAGCTCACTTCATCGGATGTGTGAGATGGAATCATATGATGTAATAATGTCCACAGTGCCTCTTGCAGTGCTTACTTACTGCTTGGCTTCACAGTCAGTGGCCAACTAAGATATTTCTATTCATACCTCAGAACAGATTTTAATAATTCCTGTATAATCATATTAAGTAGAATGAATATGAAAAAATTATGAAAAAATAATCACAAAATTTTCTGTCAGCTAACTTTCTCTTCTACATAGGAGACACTGTCTTGATATGCAGTATTAAGCATTAAAGAGGATCAAACGAAAAAAGATCAAAAATTCAAATGTTATTCTTATTAGAGTCCACTTCAGGGTTATTTTCTTGTTTTTCATTTCCTGTCAGAACTTGATTCTCAGATGAATTTGACATATGCAAACTCTCTACACATGCAGTAATCAGATTTAGATTTAGATTTATGACTAGGATGAGTGGGTGGAACTGGGGCTAGATTGGGATCATCAGGACTTTGGTTGCTAGTCTCCTTAACTCTGGTCTTTGAAGAAAGATCTGGAAGCAATACATATTTGATAGCTATTATAATTCTGTATCACAGAAGTATTATTGAAATAACACATCACTATTAAAAATGAAAGCATTTCTGTTTTCCTGAAAAGTATATAATTATCTCCTGGAAAAAAGGAAAACTCAATGCATGTTACATTGAATGTACACCAAAACTGATATGGAAAATTCCCTTGTATACTAACAGAATGTTCATTTTGAAGGGAAAAAAGCCCCCCAAAATTGCCACCTTTCTGCAACTTCTGAACAGGACTGTTTCAGAATTGCAGTATAGTATAGGGTCCCATACTTGCAGAAAAGGCCATTCTGAAGTCTGCAGGGTCCCTTTGGGAAACAATGGTTTTATTTAACAACTTGCCTTGGTGAACTTCAGAACAAGGATATTTTTTTCTCACACCATTTGTTTTTAAATCATATAGGATGAAAGACTGGAATGTGCCATCAAAAATATGTCATATTCAGTATGTACTTAAAGTCTGTTGACATCTCCTAAATCCATTTTACCAGCATGAATTGTGTTGCACAGTATTAATTAGCATTCTGTGTAACATATGGACTCAAATCATCCCAATGGATGGAAGCCAGAGGGCAAGATTTTCTGTTCCTAAGTGACAAAAAGTATTGATGCTCAAGTATAAATATAATTAACTTTGTGCTGATGTGAGTTATTAAATCCACTCCGTGTCCCTGGTATAAGAGAAAATAAATAATAGTTTAATCCCAAGAATTAATTTCTTTATAACTGAAGTATTATGATGCAAAACAGTGTACCTGCAAAATGCATATTATTGAAATCTTACATTGCCCAGTAAATTCAGTGTTCTGGAACCAGTTTTGTTAGTAACATAATAACTTTGAGATTAGGAATGCCAAAGTTAGGATAGTGCTATAAGAGACAAAGTTAGTGAAAGTGTTAAACATCATAAACAGCATATTCATATTTCTCTCTATATATAAATCAATGCATATATAGACCATAGAATCATGGAAGTGTAGGACTGGAAGGGACCTCAAGAGGTCTTCTAGTCCAGTCCCCTAAACTCAAGGCAGGACTAAGTATTATCTAGATCTATTGATTATATAGCTCAGTCAATGCAAATATATACATTTGGTTAGCTTGTTACAAATATATTAATTAATTGTTACTACTCCCTCTAACTCTCACACACACACACAGACAAATCTATATATATATTTGAATTTACTCTCCCAAAGACAACATTTAGGATAGACTGTAACTTGGACTTCACATTTGCAAAGAAGTGTAAGAGAGAGTTGGCCCTGGTCTACACTAGGATGTTAGGTCGAATTTAGCAGCGTTAAATCGATGTAAACCTGCACCCGTCCACACAATGAAGCCCTTTATTTTGACTTAAAGGGCTCTTAAAATCGATTTCCTTACTCCACCCCTGACAAGTGGATTAGCGCTTAAATCGACGTTGCTGGCTCGAATTTGGGGTACTGTGGACACAATTCGATGGTATTGGCCTCCGGGAGCTATCCCAGAGTGCTCCATTATGACCGCTCTGGACAGCACTCTCAACTCAGATGCACTGGCCAGGTAGACAGGAAAAGAACTGCGAACTTTTGAATCTCATTTCCTGTTTGGCCAGCGTGGCAAGCTGCAGGTGACCATGCAGAGCTCATCAGCACAGGTGACCATGATGGAGTCCCAGAATCGCAAAAGAGCTCCAGCATGGACCGAACGGGAGGTACGGGATCTGATCGCTGTTTGGGGAGAGGAATCCGTGCTATCAGAACTCCGTTCCAGTTTTCGAAATGCCAAAACCTTTTGAAAATCTCCCAGGGCATGAAGGACAGAGGCCATAACAGGGACCCGAAGCAGTGCCGCGTGAAACTGAAGGAGCTGAGGCAAGCCTACCAGAAAACCAGAGAGGCGAACAGCCGCTCTGGGTCAGAGCCCCAAACATGCCGCTTCTATGATGAGCTGCATGCCATTTTAGGGGGTTCAGCCACCACTACCCCAGCCGTGTTGTTTGACTCCTTCAATGGAGATGGAGGCAATACGGAAGCAGGTTTTGGGGACGAAGAAGATGAGGAGGAGGAGGTTGTAGATAGCTCACATCAAGCAAGCGGAAAAACCGGTTTTCCTGACAGCCAGGAACTGTTTCTCACCCTAGACCTGGAGCCAGTACCCCCCGAACCCACCCAAGGCTGCCTCCTGGACCCAGCAGGCGGAGAAGGGACCTCTGGTGAGTGTACCTTTTAAAATACTATACATGGTTTAAAAGCAAGCATGTGAAAGGATTACTTTGCCCTGGCATTTGCGGTTCTCCTAGATGTAGTCCTAAAGCCTTTGCAAAAGGTTTCTGGGGAGGGCAGCCTTATTGCGTCCTTCATGGTAGGACACTTTACCACTCCAGGCCAGTAACACGTACTCGGGAATCATTGTAGAACAAAGCATTGCAGTGTATGTTTGCTGGCATTCAAACAACATCCGTTTTTTATCTCTCTGTGTTATCCTCAGGAGAGTGAGATATAATTCATGGTCACCTGGTTGAAATAGAGTGCTTTTCTTCAGGGGGCACTCAGAGGAGCCCATTCCTGCTGGGCTGTTTGCCTGTGGCTAAACAGAAATGTTCCCCGCTGTTAGCCACAGGGAGGGGGGAAGGTTGAGGGGGTAGTCACGCGGTGGGAGGAGGCAAAATGCGACCTTGTAACGAAAGCACATGTGCTATGTATGTAATGTTAACAGCAAGGTTTACCCTGAAAGAGTGTAGCCACTATTTTATAAAATGTGTCTTTTTAAATACCGCTGTCCCTTTTTTTTTCTCCACCAGCAGCATGTGTTTCAATGATCACAGGATCTTCTCCTTCCCAGAGGCTAGTGAAGCTTAGAAAGAAAAAAAAAACGCACTCGCGATGAAATGTTCTCTGAGCTCATGCTGTCCTCCCACACTGACAGAGCACAGACGAATGCGTGGAGGCAAATAATGTCAGAGTGCAGGAAAGCACAAAATGACCGGAAGGAGAGGTGGAGGGCTGAAGAGAGTAAGTGGCGGGCTGAAGAGAGTAAGTGGCGGGCTGAAGACAGGGCTGAAGCTCAAATGTGGCGGCAGCGTGATGAGAGGAGGCAGGATTCAATGCTGAGGCTGCTGCAGGACCAAACCAGTATGCTCCAGTGTATGGTTGAGCTGCAGCAAAGGCAGCGGGAGCACAGACTGCCACTGCTGCCCCTCTGTAACCAACCGCCCTCCTCCCCAAGTTGCATAGCCTCCACACCCAGACGCCCAAGAACGCAGTGGGGGGGCCTCCGGCCAACCAGCCACTCCACCACAGAGGATTGCCCAAAAAAAAGAAGGCTGTCATTCAATAAATTTTAAAGTTGTAAACTTTTAAAGTGCTGTGCTTAAAGTGCTGTGTGGCATTTTCCTTCCCTCCTCCACCACCCCTCCTGGGCTACCTTGGTAGTCATCCGCCTATTTGTGTGATGAATGAATAAAGAATGCATGAATGTGAAGCAACAATGACTTTATTGCCTCTGCAAGCGGTGATTGAAGGGAGGAGGGGCGGGTGGTTAGCTTACAGGGAAGTAGAGTGAACCAAGGGGCGGGGGGTTTCATCAAGGAGAAACAAACAGAACTTTCACACCGTAGCCTGGCCAGTCATGAAACTGGTTTTCAAAGCTTCTCTGATGCATACCGCGCCCTCCTGTGCTCTTCTAACCGTCCTGGTGTCTGGCTGCGCGTAACCAGCAGCCAGGCGATTTGCCTCAACCTCCCACCCTGCCATAAACGTCTCCCCCTTACTCTCACAGATATTGTGGAGCACACAGCAAGCAGTAATAACGGTGGGAATATTGGTTTCGCTGAGGTCTAAGCGAGTCAGTAAACTGCGCCAGCGCGCCTTTAAACGTCCAAATGCACATTCTACCACCATTCTGCACTTGCTCAGCCTGTAGTTGAACAGCTCCTGACTACTGTCCAGGCTGCCTGTGTACGGCTTCATGAGCCATGGCATTAAGGGGTAGGCTGGGTCCCCAAGGATACATATAGGCATTTCAACATCCCCAACAGTTATTTTCTGGTCTGGGAATAAAGTCCCTTCCTGCAGCTTTTGAAACAGACCAGAGTTCCTGAAGATGCGAGCATCATGCACCTTTCCTGGCCATCCCACGTTGATGTTGGTGAAACGTCCCTTGTGATCCACCAAAGCTTGCAGCACTATCGAAAAGTACCCTTTGCGGTTTATGTACTCGGCGGCTTGGTGCTCCGGTGCCAAGATAGGGATATGGGTTCCGTCTATAGCCCCACCACAGTTAGGGAATCCCATTGCAGCAAAGCCATCCACTATGACCTGCACATTTCCCAGGGTCACTACATCACATCACTGCATCACAGCAGCCCCAACAATAGATTTGCCCACTCCAAACCGATTCCCAACTGACCGGTAGCTGTCTGGCGTTGCAAGCTTCCACAGGGCTATTGCCACTCGCTTCTCAACTGTGAGGGCTGCTCTCATCTTGGTATTCATGCGCCTCAGGGCAGGGGAAAGCAAGTCACAAAGTTCCATGAAAGTGCCCTTACGCATGCGAAACTTTCACAGCCACTGGGAATCGTCCCAGACCTGCAACACTATGCGGTCCCACCAGTCTGTGCTTGTTTCCCGAGCCCAGAATCGGCATTCCACAGCATGAACCTGCCTCATTAGCACCATGATGCATGCATTGGCAGGGCCCATGCTTTCAGAGTAATCTGTGTCCATGTCCTGATCACTCACGTGACCGCGCTGATGTCGCCTCCTCGCCCGGTATCACTTTGCCAGGTTCTGGTGCTGCATATACTGCTGGATAATTCGTGTGGTGTTTAATGTGCTCCTAATTGCCAAAGTGAGCTGAGCGGCCTCCATGCTTGCCTTGGTATGGCGTCCGCACAGAAAAAAGGGGCGGAACGATTGTCTGCCGTTGCTCTGACAGAGGGAGGGGCGACTGACGACACGGCTTTCAGGGTTGGCTTCAGGGAGCTAAAATCAACAAAGTGGGTGTCTTTACATCAAGGAGTATTTCAGGCAGGACTTCACGGAGGGTTCCAATAAGAAATGGTGCACCTAAGTTATCGTTCTTATTGGAACAAGGAGGTTAGCCTGGCCTCTGATTGATACATGGCTAGATTTACCTCGCTGCACCTTCTCTGTGAGTGACTGCAGTGTGACCTAGAGGAATGAGTCCCCTAGACAGGGGAGGAGGCAAATGAGTACAAAACAAATCTGGTCTATTTCTTGTTTTGACCCACTCCATCTATCTTTTACATCTTTGGCTGGCAGCATACGATGCAGAAGGACTGCATGCCATCCACATCTCATGGCTGCTCGGCAGAAGATGGTACAGTACGACTGCTAGCCATCCTCATCTCTTGCCTGCCTGGCAGAAGATGGTACAATACGACTACTAGCAATCCTCATCTCTTGCCTGCCTGGCAGAAGATGGTACAGTACGACTGCTAGCAGTCCATATCGCCTGCCCGCTCACCATAAGACGGTTCAATAGGACTGACTGCAGGACTAAAGAGAATGACCTGGTCAAGTCACTCCAAATTTAGTCCCTGCGCCCATGTCTGCCCAGGCACTCCCAGCCAACGTGGCCAGGAGCACCTCGGACACGACGAGGACGACTACCAATCGTATTGCACCGTCTGCTGCCAGAAGGCAATGGGTTGCTGCTACTGTGCAGCAAAGCCGTACCGCGTCTGCCAGCACCCAGGAGACATAGGGTGACGGTTACCTGAGCGGGCTCCATGCTTGCCGTGGTATGGCGTCTGCACAGGTAACTCAGGAAAAAAGGCGCGAAATGATTGTCTGCCCTTGCTTTCACGGAGGGAGGGAGGGACGGAACGGGGGCCTGATGATATGTACCCAGAACCACCCGCGACAATGTTTTAGCCCCATCAGGCATTGGGATCTCAACCCAGAATTCCAATGGGCAGCGGAGACTGCGGGAACTGTGGGATAGCTACCCACAGTGCAACACTCCGGAAGTCGACTCTAGCCTCGGTACTGTGGAAGCGCTCCGCCGAGTTAATGCACTTAATGCACTTAGAGCATTTTCTGTGGGGACACACACACTCGAATATATAAAACCGATTTCTAAAAAACCGACTTCGATAAATTCGACCTTATTCCGTAGTGTAGACATACCCTAAGAGCCCTCACTTACAACCCTGTGTGAGCTCACTAAATCTTGGGTCTGGGCCCACAGGGCGATGTGGGTGCTGCACAAATTCCACTCCCACCTCCCAAGCAGGTAGATGAGATGTTGTGGGTGGAACCTTGCCTCTGCCTGCCTAATACACTGGACAGCACAATTATTCACACATGCGGACAAATCAGAGAAATTATTGCAACTCTTGGACACAAATCTCTGATGTGGTCCAGATCTGCTCTCATATATTGTATGAGGTGCCCGAAGCAAGAGGGTAACTGGGTTAAGAAAAATCAAGGAAGTTCCAAGGGGTAATTACAGGAGGATGGAGAGATGTGAAGAAACTCTCTGTTTAGGGCCAGTCTTGAAAGTCCTAATAACAGGCATTTTTGCTTGTGAAAGGACTGTAAAACCAGATCGTTAGCAGGGTTCTCTTCAGGTTCTCTTTCTATTGCACTGTGTGTAAGATGAGTTTGTTGCTGCTTTTCCAGATAACTAATTACCTAATTCTGAAATATGACACAGTGAATCACATGAATTTGTTAGAGGAAGTAGTAACAATTAATTAATGTATTTGTAACAAGCTAACCAATTACTGACAAGCATTAGTTCCTGTTTAACAACAGCTGTATATCAAGGAGAAAAGTAAACAGATATAGAAATACTGTATTAAACTTTGGCAACACGTATTCCTGCTTCCAGGAAAAATGAAAAGCAAACAAGTAGGGTGGAACTCTTATGTCTATACAAGCTACATACGCACATGTAGGCAAAACAATCAGCTATACAACTGAGAGCAACTATATACTCAGAATAAAAAAAATTACTTGGATTGTAATAATTATATAATGTTGGAAATATCTGGCTTCCAGGACTTTTAAATTATTTATGGCAATTACATCTTCCCTGTAGAAGGTTTAGTAAGAGTAGGGTCAGGGTTTTTGTTTGTTTGTTTGTTTGTTTTTATTATCACCTCTCGTGATATTGGTTAAATATATGTACATTTTTCATAAAATTTTCTAGAGTGAAAGGTGTACGATCCATCCATGTGTACTACTTGTGTGTTTGGGTTTAAGATTTGCAGCTATTAGAAAGATTAAACCAGTTTTTATTTTCTTATTTTGTTGTTACTGTTACATGCTTGATGCTTTTCTCATTATTATAGGTGACATACGTATAGTTAAAGTTGTCCATGGTTTCCATTTGATTGCTCTATTTTCAGTTCCTTAAAATGGCATAGAACTTTTACTGTTCAGGATGAAATTTTCCATGGAGGTTTCTGCCTCAAGCTGATTTTTTTCCCTAAAGTTTCAGCTAAAATAGTTCAGCCATTTTCAAACACAAAGTTAGGGAAAAATACTTTGTTTGCCTAAACTAAAAAACTTCTTACACCTGTTTCATTGAGAAACTCTAGCACCTCCATGCATTGGAACAGGGTTTTAAAATTTGGCAGGGGAGTAGCCCTGGTGTCAGAGATGTGTCTTTTGCTGTTTCTGTGAAAATTCTCCTCCAAATCATACAATGTTTCTTTCTGTTCTGCAGCCAGCTTCTCTTTCTGCTCTTTCCACAGAATAGCCAGTGAGAGTCCTTTCTTTTATAACCTTCACCGTCCTCTTTGTCAGGTGACCCCTGACCAGCTTCATCAGGTGATCAAAGTCCCCCACCAAGTGATCTATTGCTTAGTTATCAGCTCACAGGGGCAGAACCAGTTTTCTTGATTTTTTTTAATCATAGTCAGTGTCAAAAACCTATGTTAGTGCAGAGTCAAGGTTGCTTGGTGGTATGTTTGCAGAACATTGAGTTGAGCAAAACTCAAACGTCTTTAAAACCAGGAAATGCACAGTTAAGGTTGCCCATGCAAATTAACACACACACCCCCACACACTCCCTGCAAGCAGGAAATGCATCCCTCTGAAGTCTTTGCTCCCTGGTATACAAACATTTCTACTGGTCTTACTTCCCTCCCTCCTATAACTGGACTCACATGCAGTGCCTGTAGCAAAGGATGATTATCTTACAGTGGATTGGTGTTCCTGCTCATGTTTCATAATGGTTGGATGGTGAAGTTTGTGGCAAGGATGGACTTCTGTTTCAAAATACTTAGTTTTACTTTTGAGAGAAAGATCCTCTGACCCCTGATCCAGGAATCGCTCAAAATCCACACAGTGGCAAGACAGGGCACACATATTCCTTTTCCATCAATGGTCAAGGTACCTGCACTGTCAGTTCCAAACCTCCATCCAAGGCACCTTTGGAAACATCACATTCACCTGCCCCAAAATCAGGAAGTAGCCACTCTATTCCCTCCTCTCCTGCCCATCCCATTTCTGCAGAGGCTAGTAAAATGCATTTTTCTCAAACAACAAATGCAAGGCTTGCCTACCATCTGTTCTCATTTCCTGTACCCTCCACAGCTGTAACCCTTCTTCAAGTCCCTGTTCCTCCAACACACACAAAGTCCTGTTCTCTGATTCCTCTGCACCCAAAATAACAAAATTGTTGGCTAGACCACCTGCTGACTAATCTGCTGTGTTCACAGTAAACCTACCCACAAAATAAAACATGTTATATTATAACAGAGACAACTTTCTGTAAGCAACATGAGCTATTAAATCTTTATTGCATAGGTAAACAAAGGTTCAGACTAGAAACATCAGTGGCAAGGTGTTCACCAGGAGTAATGGTGTTGGTATATACTCTTGGACTACCCAGGCAATCATAAAGTGGCTGCACAGAAACCCTCTCATTTTTTTACTTTACTGGTGCATGTGCACTGTAATCCTTCCAGATGGTACATCTACACAAGCAAAGAAGTGAGCATGTTTTTAAATACTATTCTCATTTGGATCTCCCAAAGATTTAGTGGGTAAAACTTGACAGAATGAGACCATTTTGACTCATATCAGATCAATAATTTGATGTCTAGCTCTGCTTAAATAACAACCGACAACTATAACAACAACCCTAGAAACTTTTTTGAAAAATGGCTATTTTGGGCTAGAGGACATATATCTCCACAACCCCTAACTCAAATGAGGCTACATTTGGGCCACTAATCCTACTCCACACCTGCCTGAGGTATACCAAAATTCAGAGGAATCCAACAAAGTTAGGTAGATGTAATTCGCCTTGCGTCGACCTATTCGTGCATGTGTCTATGCTAAAATTTGTCTCCCGCTGATGTAAGCACCCTGTCACAGTGATGCTGTAAAACCACCTCCCCGAACAGCGCGAACACTCACGTCAACACACTGAAAGTGTAGACACAGTGTAACTTGTGTTGACCCTAATAGTCATCTAGCCGCTGTCCTATAATGCCCCATTCCTTGCAACAGTGACTGTTCTGGTCACATTTATAAACTCCTCTGCTCAGAGGTCATGGAGACCAGAAAACTTCCCTCCTTTGAACTCCACCCCATCCCCATTTTTTAAATGCATTTTTCTGATTGCCCGCCTTGGCAAGCACACCTAGCAACTCTCCCTTCTTGTGTGCAGCTACTCAACTGACCATGCCAGCTCCACACCAGACATGCCAAACCTGCGGAAAAAAATGCAGAAATTTGGCTTGGTTTTGGTTTAATTGGCTTGTGAGTTGCTTGTTGGCTAGCTTTTTGCTTGTAGCTTGCTGCTTCTTTTTTTTGATCGGCTCCCGGCAAGGGCGGGGCAAGCAGGGGCAAGGGTGGGAGAGAGTCAGGGGTGCACAGCAGCACAGCCCACCACAGTCCCAGCCTGCACGCCGGGGGGATCTACTCACATAGAATGTTGGGGTTCTTAGGGATTGGCTTGTTTTGGCCTTGTTTGGAAATGGGATTAGTTTGATTTTTGGCTTCTGGTCAAAGTCAGGGTGCATATTTACCGTGTGAAAGTTGGCAGCTGTGCTCCACGAATTAAACATGCTCCTACGTGGAATAAGTGGGAGGTACTGGATCTCCTGGGCCTGTGAGGAGAAGTGGCTGTGCAAGCACAACTACAGACCAGTCATAGAAACATGGACATCTGCGAAAAGATTGCATGGGGATTCAAGCAAAGGCATAAAACAGGAATCAGCAATAGTGCTACGGGAAAGTGAAGAAACTGAGCCAGGAAGACCTGCCACTTTTACAACAAGCTGCACACAACCAGCATCCTGCAAACCACCCAGGGATACCTTGGAAGAGCCTAAGACAAAGACCCTTACTGTGAACAGCAAGGCAGGGGAGGAGAGAGTCACCTTGTGTTGTGCATCTTCTGTTGTGACTGTAAATCCAATGATACATCTGTCTGTTTTTTTTCCAGCAGCTGCTGCTGTTACAGCCTTGAAGGGTCCACCTCCATGCCTGCTGAATGTCTAACTCTGCTGAGGAGGAGAAAGAAAAGGAGTAGGAAGGACATGTTCGCTGAGATCTTACAAGCCTGTGCTGCATCAGACTGCAAATATACGGCCTGAAGTGCCAACAAGATAGCATGGAGAGGGAAAGAGCAAACAGGAGAAAGGCCCAGGAAAAAGTAAGGGAGATGCAAGATGACGCAGTGGGTCTTCTCAGGCAGCAAACGCAAATGCTGCAGACCCTGGCTGCCCTACAGGTCCAAAAATCCCAGACTTCCCACCCTCTGTTCTCCTTAGAGAACTCCATGGTAGCAGCTCCCTGCAGCCCCCAATATTCTATGTGGCACCAAGGGCTACATCAATACCCCTACCATTCCCTGCGATGGGTCACCATGGAAGACTACAGTTTCTCATGAAGTCATCTGTGAGAGCCACAGTAGTAGTTGCATGGAGTGGAAAATACAGTAGGTAAGTATAAATACACAGCACATGAAAAGATGGGAGCTGCCTTACTAAGTGAGGGGTCAGTGCTAATGAGCCAATTCAATTAAGATGGAAGTGGACTATTCCCAACTCTGTCCACATATCTATTCAAGGGACACCATAACCACATCAGCTACACCATCAGGGGCTTGTTCATCTGCACATCTACCATTGTGATATATGCCATCATGTGCCTGCAATGCCCCTCTGCCATGTACATTGGCCAAACTGGACAGTCTCTACATAAAAGAATGGACACAAATCAGACGTCAAGAATTATAACATTCAAAAACCAGTAGGAGAACACTTCAATCTCTTTGGTCACTCGATTACAGACCTAAAAGTGGCAATTCTTCAATAAAAAAACTTCAGAAACAGACTCCAACGAGAGACTGCTGAATTGGAATTAATTTGCAAACTGGATACAATTAACTTAGGCTTGAATAAAGACTGGGAGTGGATGTGTCATTACACAAAGTAAAACTATTTCTCCATGTTTATTTTCCCCGCCCTCCCACTACTGTTCCTCACATGTTCTTGTCAACTGATGAAAATGGCCCACCTTGATTATCACTACAAAAAGTCCCCCCCCCCAGCTCTCCTGCTGGTAATAGCTCACCTTACCTGATCACTCTTGTTACAATGTGTATGGAAACACACATTGTTTCATGTTCTCTTTGTATATAAAGTCTCCCCACTGTATTTTCCACTGCATGCATCCGACAAAGTGAGCTGTAGCTCACAAAAGCTTATGCTCAAATAAATTTGTTAGTCTCTAAAGTGCAACAAGTACTCCTTTTCTTTTTGCGGATACAGACTAACACGCTGCTACTGTGAAAGGTGGCCAGTGTATGGTTTCATGAGCCAGGAGAGCCAGAAGTAGGCTAGATCCTATGGAATCACTATTGGCATATCAGCATCACCAATGGTAATCTGCTGGTCAGAAAAGAACGTCCCTGCTTGAAGCTTTCTGAACAGTGCTGTGTTCTTAAAAATGTGAGTGTCATGTACCTTCCCTAACCTGCCACACTGATACTGGTGAAGCATCCCTGGGGATCCATCAATGCTTGCCTAATCAGTTGATGTTATCAGGGTTCATGGGTTCCCTGATGAATGTGGGCAGATATTTTCAGAAAACCATACTAGCCAAATCATGCTGTAGACTACCACATTCAGCATGCTTTTATAACTCCACTGTTAGACCAAAAACCCTTATATATAAAAGTCAAGGAACCCATGTTAAAATGCTGGTAGTAACAGCAGTGTTTTAACATCAGTGTAGCAAGCGCAGTTCTGTCAGCCCTTAGTTTAATACTCCATATTAAAGAGCAATACCTCAAACTAAAGAGTCAGTATTGTAGATTTTCTGATAATGTAATTGATCTTCCAGATGAGTGTCTTACATAATAGGGCAATGTATTGTGATAACGTAGCCAACAAAAGAATTATAAAGTATGTTTTCATTTTTCAAAGTATAGTTTTTATTATGCATGTATAGTTTTAGATAGATAAGATAGACAGATGTGAAAGCCAGTTTTAAAATAAATTTTTAGGAGCTGTGAGGAAAACAATTATATTTCAGGGTGTAACTCTGAAATTAATTTGGATGCTAAGTTTCTCACATTTATAAAATATAAATAGGGCAGATCTAAAGATAACCCTCAGATTATGGGCTTCAGTAACAGGAAAGATGGGAATGTTGTCATTAGTGACAAAGAACAGCAAGTAGGGAATGTTTCAGAGGAAAGATGAGAAGTGCAATTATAGTTAGGTAAGTTTAAACTGATGGATGGTTGGAATTCAAGAAGAGGTGTCAGAGAGAGACAGGCCTAGATATGAAATTGGAGGGAGGGAAACAGGATTAGAGTAGAGAGGTAGATTTGTGAATCATAAGTATAATGAAGCCACATTTGAGGATGAGATCATACAGGAAAGGAATATAGACAGAGAGAAGAGTGGGGCCAAAGAGGGAGTGGGAGAGAAGCAGACTTTTTGAAAGAAAAGCTGAAGGAATGAGAAAAAGGTAGGAAAACCAGGAGAAGATTTGGTCACAAAAGACAAGGTTAACACAATATCAAGGAGAATATGATTAACAATGTCAAAAACATGAGAGAGATCAAGTAGGGTTAGGGTTGACATCTTGGTAATATTTAAAAACCAGACATTCCAACAGGAGTGCTGGAACCTCCCCTGGTCTACCTCTTCCCCTGAGGCCTCGCCCCTATCATGCTTCTTCCCCCGAGGTCCCACCCCTACTCCCAAGGCCCTGCCCCATCCACTCCTCTTTCCCTCTCCCCCAGTCGCTCACTGCTTTTTTTCTCCCCTTTCCCCTCCCCCTCCTGGATCAGGAGCCAGGGCTGGGAGCTGGGAACTGCAGCCACTCGATTCAAGTAGAAGGCAGCCCCAGCTGAGTAGGGGCTGGTGCGGACCATGACCCAGTGCCTCCCTGCCTCCCTCACCCACCGTAACCAGACTTTGGGTGTCCGGTCAGTAGATATGACTGGGCTCTGTCAGGTCCCCTTTTTGACGGGACTTTCCAGTCAAAAACTGGGCACCTGGCCACCATAAGTAGAATAAGAATAGATTGGTGACCCTGAGGCCCTATTTATGGCATGATATGAGATCAGGCATTCAAACAAGCATACTACGTATATCTAGGCTTGCATGTGGATATGTGTATCTGGAACTCCAAACCTGATTATGTTGTTTAAAGGTTAATGGGAAGAATTCTGACATTTATAACCTAGTTTTCTTGACCTTATGAAAGGAACCGAGTCTGCGGCAAAGCTGAGGTGAGGTTTTATAAAGAAGTTGTTCTCCTAGGATAAAACATGTTAGCCTTATCCCAAAAATTCATATGAAAAATGTCTTAATTGGTAAAACGTATTATTATTTTTGCCCAGCTGCGTTAAGATATGATTAACAGAATTTTACCAAACTTTATAAAAATTAATCACCTTGAGTTCCAAGAATAGCTCTGAAAATTTTAGACTCAATTTTTAAAAAATTATAATTGCCTTCTCCACATAACTTACACGTTTGGTAGCACAATGATATAAAACAGTAACCTGATACCTGATACCTAACCTGATATGTCTGAGTTTTCATTTATAAAAATGAAGTAAAGCATTCTTATTCTTCACAATATCAGTTGGATCTGATCATGCACACTGTGTAATCTGTGTTTCTGTTGAGTAGATTTCTTACTTCCTTGAAGTTCTTTTCAATTCACATTTTAAAAGAAACATGGATTAAAGTCTAATTAAATAAAAGAATAAATTAAAAATATTTCCTTATCTGCTTTTGGCAGGGACCATGGTCTGGTACTTTTAGCACAGGACTGAGTCAGGAGTTCTGCCCATGACTTGGAACCTGGCCCCTCATCATGAGATTTCAATGGGGCTACATACATTACCCAGGGGAGTAGTTGTGATAAAGAGGTCTACTGGTGGTTCAGCACTTTGTTTCAACAACTTGTCAGGCCTGACATACTCTCTACACCTAACACTCTGTTGCAATAATCTGTATCTAAAGGGTGTCATGTAAGGCAGTGTTTTCCAACCAGTGTGCCGCATAATTTTTTGAAAAACTACATGTGAGAACTAATATTTCCCTTGTATTTTAATTAGTGTCAAAGCCAGACTGCATTCTGTACTTTTGTTCTCCAGAATGAGGCCCCTTTCAAATATTATGCATGTGTCACATTCCATTCCCCAAAGCAATGCTAAGAAGGATAAAAAGTAAACAAAGATGATGTGCCCTGATGAATGCAATGTGCTGCAATGAGCCTTTGATGATGATGTACATAAAAAAGACATAGAATTCAAGCCTAAGTTTTATATTTACATTTGACTTGGGATAAAAGCCAGAACAAGCCGGACCTGGAATGAATTATAATTAATTATATTGCATTTAAAAGCAGCGGAGAAAGTTATACACACTTGGGAAAACTATTTTGGGAATGAGAAGAAATTATTAATTATTAATTTCTTGTTATCCCAAAATATTATTCTCCAGTGTGTGCCACTTTCTCCACTGAGTACGCTTTTGTCCAGAGTTCTTATATTTAGCTTTAATGTTAGTTTCCACTGTTGAAAATGTTAATTCTAACACAAAAGATAGATCACGATCTAATGTTAGCCACCAGGGTTGTTTTGATTTTAACCCTACCAGCTTCCTTCTGGATTGGCTCATGAATATTCATGAGACAAAATTAAAAGTGGCCTGTGAAAGGCGCAACACTACACTCAAATGAACTTGATGTTACTGGAGTCATGTGGTGGTCAGTGTGTTTTCCAAATCTTACAAATCTCAAAAGTTACAGCAGTGAATTTCAAATTTATGACCCAAAAATTGACAAATATTTGAAGAAAAACGATTTTTGCAGTTCCACATGAACTTGTAGTGGTGAAGCTGAACATAAAATTAAGAAAGTGAAAGTGGTGAACTGACACTTCTGTGACAGCTATCTGCAATATGGATATTCATCTATGGGGAACCATCTTGCCGTCTTCCACAATGTTCCATGTGTGGGGAGAAACTCTCAAACCATGCCATCGTGCCAAGTAAGTTAAAATGACACTTTACAAGCAAACATTCATTCCTTGCCAAGAAGGACATCATTTTTTTAAAGCGTCTGAGGGATCAGAATGAAAAGCAAGTCTGACTGATGATAGACTGTGCAACTGTTTCTGACAAAGCACTGGAAGCAAGCGACGTGGTTGCTGAGTTTGTAACAAAGGCAAAAAAGCCACCTACAATCTTAGAAACATTAATTTTACCAGCATGAATAGAAATCATGAGAGTAACATTAGGTGCACTCAAAGTCAATGAAATTGAAAAACTTCCCCTTTCAGATTCAGTGCTAGGCTTGGATCTCAGACTTGGAGTTTGGCACTTCCAAAGCTATACAAAAAAGAAGTACCTCAAAGATGAAAAGGTAATATCATAAGTCTTGATACATAATAATATTGTTAGTTTATGTTTCTCGATTGGTACAATTTTTGTATTATTTGTTGTTTATCATATAATAAAATTTGGTGTCTTGTTGGTGTGCATGTGTGAATTGACTGAAAATACTTGTCACAGTGAATGGCAAGAGCAGTAAACAGCTGAAACTGAGGCGATAAGAGGATGAGTTCATTTGGAGACAATTTTGGTGGTGTTCCTTAAAATAATTAAAGGTATCAAGGTGTGCTCTGGCAGAGAAAAGGTTGGGAACCACTGATGTAAGGTATCATATACAAACTGGTAACATGCTGGTCCTGAAAATCATTGTGTGGTGTATATACAGTGTATACACAAAGACTTATAAATATGTGCTAAAATTATGTTTCTAAAATGTGTTTGGCAAGCAATACATAAGGCCAGTCTGTCCTAGACAAAGAGATGTGTATTTACTTGTCTGACCAGCCTGGCCATCAGCCAGAGAACAAGGAAGGTATATTTACATAAAACGTAAACAAAGCCATCAAACTAACAAGTGGAGAAGTTTACTGTCTCGATGGGGGATGAAGACTGCACCCCCAGGAAGCCTTCCTGCCTCTTGAAGCAGAGTCAATGAATTTTGGGAAGACAGAAGGAGAGAGAAAAGGCCATTTTGGCACCCATCACTGGGGGAACTAAAGAGGCCAGAGCTCTTGAAATCAAAGAACATTACTTGGCTCCTTCAACCAAGGGGGTGAAGTCTCTGGAAACTGACAATGATTGAAAAACCTGCGTAGTCAAAGATTATAACTGACTGAAATTAAGTTTTAGTATTAGAAATGTATTTTTACGTTAGTTTGCTTGTAACCCTTTCTGTCTTTATTCCTTATACTTGGTATCACTTAAATCTATGCCTTTTTGATTAATAAGCTTGCTTTACTTTTAATAATAACCAATACATTGCTGTGATTGAAATAAGAATGTTTTTCAAACCACAATTACATTAATGAGCTGCTGTTTACTGTCTCTTTATAGGAGCAGTGAACAACTTATGTCAGTGTTCAGAAAAGAAGCTGGACACTGCAGGGAAATGCTTCTAGGGAATTTGGGAGTTAGAGTTCACTATTTCTTACCTGCAAGACTAGGTTTGGACTGCAAGAGTCCTGATGAGTTTGCCAGTAAGGCAGACAAGTTGGTGTGTCAAGGAGTTGTCACATAGCTCAGCAGTAGCAAAATTTTCATTTGCTGAGGTTGAGGCGTAATATAGTAACTCACAATTCTGGGAACTCCAGCAGGTCATCACAGTAGTGAGTGAGGTTACTCACATAAGGGCTTCTAGACTGCCCCCTTGTTTTGTGACTTTGAGCAAGCCACTTATTCTCTAACCTCAGTTTCCCTATCTGTAAAATGGGGACCATAATGTGTATCTGCCTCAGAGGATACTGTGAGGCTTAATTAGTGAATGTTTGTAAAGCACATTGCAGAGGTAAAGTAGTAAGTGTTATTTTTAATTTATATAAAGTAGTTTGGGCCCCATTGATGAAAAATGTTACATGCATACAAAATATTATTATTTTAAAGCCACAGTCCTGCAAGTTTGACAGCCACCATCTTAGCTGACACACACAGGGTTAAACTGGGGACCTCCAGAACTAAAAGCATGAGGTGCTACAGCCTGAGCTAAAGAGCCAAAGCCTCTGTTGCTGTAATAACAATGAGGAGTCCTTGTGGCACCTTAGAGACTAACCAATTTATTTGGGCATAAGCTTTCATAGAACCCACTTCATCAGATGCATGGAGTGGAAAATACAGGAGCAGGTATAAATACATGAAAAGATGTGAGTTGCCTTACCAAGTGTCAAGTCAGTCTAATGAGACAATTCAATTGACAGCAGGATACCAGAGGAGGAAAAATAACTTTTGAAGTGGTAACGAGAGTGGCCCATTTCAGACAGTTGACAAGAAGGTGTGAATAACGGTAGGGAGAAATTAGTATTGGGGAAATTTGGTTTAGGTTTTGTAATGACCCAACCACTCCCAGTCTTTATTCAGGCCTAATCTGATGGCATCCAGTTTGCAAATTAATTCCTGTTCTGCAGTTTCACGCTGGAGTCTGTTTTTGAAGTTTTTTTGTTGAAGGATTACCACTTTTAGGTCTGTTATTGAGTGACCAGGGAGACTGAAGTGTTCTCCTACCGGTGTTTGAATGTTATGGTTCCTGATGTCAGATTTGTGTCCATTTATTCTTTTGCGTAGAAACTGTCCAGTTTGGCCAATGTATATGGCAGAGGGACATTGCAGGCACATGACGGCATATATCACAATGGTAGATGTGCAGGTGAATGAGCCCCTGATGGTGTGGCTGATGTAGTTAGGTCCTATCATGGTGTCCCTTGAATAGATATGTGGACAGAGTTGGCACTGGGGTTTGTTGCAGGGTTTGGTTCCTAGGTTGGTGTTTTTGTTGGGTGGTGTGTAGTTGCTGGTGAGTATTTGCTTCAGGTTGGGGGGCTGTCCGTAAGCGAGGACTGGCCTGTCCCTCAAGGTCTGTGAGAGTGAGGGACCATCCTTCAGGATAGGTTGTAGATCCTTGACAATGAGCTGGAGAGGTTTTAGTTGGGGGCTGTAAGTGACGGCTAGTGGCATTCTGTTATTTTCTTTGTTGGGCCTGTCTTGTAGTAGGTGACTTCTGGTTACCCATCTGGCTCTGTCAATTTGTTTCTTCACTTCACCAGGTAGTTGTAAGAATGCTTGATAGAGATCCTGTTGGTGTTTGTCTCTGTCTGAGGGATCGGAGCAAATGCAGTTGTATCTTAGAGCTTGGCTGTAGACAATGGGTCGTGTGATGTGGTCTGGATGAAAGCTGGAGGCATGTAGGTAAGTATAGCGGTCAGCAGATTTCCAGTATAGGGTGGTGTTTATGTGACCATCGCTTATTAGCACTGTATTGTCTAAGAAGTGGACCTCTTGTGTGGACTGGTCCAGGCTGAGGTTGATAGTGGGGTAGAAATTGTTGAAATTGTATTTATACCTGCTCCTGTATTTTCCACTCCATGCATCTGATGAAGTGGGTTCTAACCCATGAAAACTTATGCCCAAATAAATTTGTTAATCTCTAAAGTGCCATTAGGACTCCTCATTGCTTTTGCTGATACAGGCTAACACAGCTGCCCCTCTGAAACCTGTAGCTGCAATAACTCAGATCCTCTGTGGAACATCACAGCAGGCAGTGGAGATGGACCTGTAATGTGAATGGGTTACATATGAACAATCTTACACATAAGCTTAACTTCCAGCCTGTGAGTGGCCACACTGAAATCAATGGGACTACATGCCTAAAGGTATGCATGGTTGCAGTGAATATAGGATCTGGATCTAAATTTGTTAATGGTGATGAAATTTTATTTCTGCTTTATTCCTTAAATTCCTTTTCAGGCTGAGAAACTACTGAAATGAGCGGATACAATAGTTTATAAACAGCATCTGTGAGGTATCCAAGTATGTCATGCCAATTGTATATTTAATATACATATTATTTCTCCTAAATGTGTTAGCATTTCAAGAAAAAGGGAAACTTTTAGTATGTACTTTGGTAGAATGAGTTGGGAAATTGGTTTCAGCACATGTTGAATTTTCTGTAGCTATTTTGGGGATTTGAAACTAATCTTTATATAAATTAGTTTCTTCTTGCAGGAAGGGGTTCCTCTTGAAAGAAAACTGTCACAGCACCAAAAATTCAAGAAAAGCAAAGAAAGCATAAAACATAGGGAAGAAGAGCTTTCACTTAAGATGTCACTTTGCAGGGAAGAAGAGCTTTCACTTAAGATGTTACTTTGCAGTTAGTATTTACTGAAGAGCTAGGTCAATGAACCAGATAACATACACAGATTAAATGCTCTCCCACTTCTCTGTATTAGAAATTAGTATGAACATTTGGATATGAACAGTATTACAATTTATTACTCAATGCACTCTCTTATTTTGTAGAAGCCAATAAAAACACTGATGGAATCATGGAGATTTCCTTTATCTCTGTGTATCATCCCTGGGTGTACAGTGGGATCAATTCTATAGTGGAGCAGGAAGGGCTACAATTATTAAGTCCCAAGATATGGAAACCAGACAAAGGGTTTGTCTGTTTTTCAGAACACGACTGGGTGCTATTGTAGCAAGGACAGTGGGCTACATCTCTAGGCTAAGCCACAGAGCCCACCTGCGGGTGCAGCCCTACAAGCACAGATCCAGCCCATATACTCACTCCTTGTTGCAGCGGTAGACAAAGGCAGCCTGAATTCGCTCCAAGGCCCGGCTGTTCCTCCCATCACCATCATCCTCCCACAATGCAGTTCCACCTGTGTCATCGTTCCCCCCTGGAGGGGTGGGGCTGGCGGGTGGGCTCTCTCTGCCTCTAAGACCTGCAGCCGCTGGCGGCAATTATCACCGCCCGGGGGCTGGGAGCGCACAGACACAAAAGCTGCCTCTCGTTGGGACAGCACACCGCTGCGGCTCTCTTGGCGTGGCCCCTGGGGCAGGCCAGGAGATGCTCTGGGCTCGGCCCGCAGCACCTCGCAGGAGGCGGCGGTAGCTGCCTCTGAGCCGCAGTGACGTGCGCACAAAGGGGGAGAGGAGCCGGAGCCCTCGCTCCTGTCTGAAGCCGGCTGGACTCCAGAGGGGCCGGGTTTTTAATACGATGAATACAGACACACGCAGCTCGGCCGCGTGGGTGGGTTATTTGGTGCGTGGCTCGTAGCTCTGAGGCAAGCTGCTCAGCAGTGCTACAGCCCATAGGGGGAAGAAGAGGAGGAAGCGGCTTTCTCTGGTCCACGCTGCAGCTGAAGGTCGCGTCTAAGCATCTCCCGCCCGCTCCGCTTGCCCGCCTCGCTGCGAGGAGAAGGCGCCGCTTTGACCCTTCCTCCCGAGCGGGGCACAACCCACGGGGCCTTCTCCGCACGCGGCGGAGCCCGCGGTGGCCAGCGCCTGCCACGGAGGACAGCGGCGGGGACACCTTGAAGGCGAAGCCCACCCTGGCTGCGGAGGTGAGATGCGCGGCTGCGGCGCGCACTGCTCGGCGGGTAGGGGTGGGCCCCAGACTCGGAACGATCCCGATAAAACCGGGACACGTGGGGTCGCCCTATCTGAGGATGGCTGGGACTCCGGGCCCTGCGGTGGGGGAGCTCGCCGGTGGCGCCGCAGCCGAGGGGAGCCCCTGCGGACCGGGCGAAGCAGCGTGGTCCCCGGTCTGCCGCGCGCGGGTGGCGGGGCTGGGTTTTGCTGCGGCCCGTGGCGGGGCTGGTGGCGGGCAGGGAGTAAAGAGGAGCACGTTTCCCACCCCGCGGCTCTCCCCAGGATGTCTGAACCGGCGGGCGGGAGGCGAACGTGCCGCGGGCACATTTCGCGCTCACTCTCCGTTTCCTTTCCGTTCCCGCCCGCGGGTCGGGCTGTAGCTTTTAAATGAAAAGAACTACAATGGGGAGAAGAGATGCAGTCCGGGGGAGGGGCCCTTTGGGGAGAGACATCCTTCGTCCCTCACGGTCACTGCACAAAGGCTGCCCCCCCTCAATGGCCCTTGCCCGCACCCCCACCCGCTTTAATTTGTAATTTGACTTCTGATTTCAGTTTCTATCGCTCCCGCCAACATTTGAAAGCTATAAATAGGGACATTGGGTAGTAAAATAGGGATACATCTTTTAACTCTTATTGAAATTCATTGGGCTAGGGGAGATTTGGGAGCAGAAACATAAACAGAGTATTCTCCTGAAAAGCAGAGACATCTCTGTCTGGACAGGGACAGTTGGATTGTGAGTATTTGCATTTTAATTCTGCCAGATGTTCATTTTGAATGAAATGTTGGGACGGGAGGGGTTGATTTTATCTTTTGGTTACAGCCACTGCAGTCGTGTATAATGCCCTGGTAGGGTTGCTGCTTTAACAGTAAACCAGACTTTGTGTTTGTTTTTAAATATGGCCATTGATTAATAACCCTGCTGGTAGATTGCAGCAGTAACATTTTAAAATTAAGTCGTGGGGGGAAAACGAGTATCTATCATCTGGGGAAGAAACTAAAAATATGATGTGAATGTGTGTGTGTCTGGTAGATCTGAAACACACTCATATGCATAAATCAAACCCCACAATTACTGGCTTTTTGTCTAATCCTGCATTTCAATCATGCCCAATAGTCTCATTCAGTTCAGTGAGAGTTTTGTGTAGGCAAGAAATGTAGGCTGAGCCCACTATATGTAAATAAATCTAGTACCTTTGCTTTCATCACCATTAAAAGGGAGAAGCTTAGTTGGTATTGTTTTGGGCTGTTTTGTTGGCCTAGTTTCTCTTATCCCATAATTGGTTTCCTCTAGACCAAAGGTTTTTGTTCCATTTGTTTTTAAAGTTGAGGTTGTAAATTAAAGCAAACTGTAATTATAATTTATCACCTTCATGAAAAAAGAGAGGTGGCATATATAAAACCCTGTGCTTTGTTTATCTGATATTAGAAGGACAACTGAAATAAAATCCATCCTTTCCAGCTGCTAGCATGATGGTCATACAGTATGAACCTGCCAGATATAATTAGATTATTCAATTTCCCACTGTGCTCATATTGCTCTTAGGCATTTCTACTAACCTATATTTCAGAATATAGTGACTGCTGCTATATGGTGCTCATTCATTTTTTGTGAGGGGTAGTATTACTTGAAAGGCAACATAAAATGAACCTATCATTATTCTGAAGTTAAAGCACTGGTCAGAATGAGAGACACCCTTAATTAATCCTTTTAACTCAGAAGTGTTTTTTAATTTAACAAATGTTTTTGCAAAAAGAACATTGTACTATAAATCCAAACTTTTACCAATTTCAAAACAATCTGGGAAGCTGTGTCATCTGTCAATGAAAAATAAATAAGTAATAATCAAAAGGGATCAGATTCAGACCTGGGGCTTGTTCCTCTCACTAAAATCGAATGAGAGAACTTCATTACATCTCAGGAATCACTTCAGTTGGAGCAATGGACCCTTGATGTAAAGTGGTGCAGTTCCACTAAGTAGTTCTGATTTGACTCAAACACTTTCTGTGTAAAAACATGTGAGAAAGGAACACTCACCCGAACCATTACACACCAAGGAGGGTGGCTGAAACCAGTACATTTTCTGTCCTGTACAGTGGACCAGTTTTGGTATGGATGGGACAAAGGGGACTCTCAAGACTGAATAGTGCTCGGGGATCTGTGGGTAGCCAAAGGCAAGACCCCATGAACCCCTAAGAAGAAGTGCAGAAAACCATCATCCCACGTGCCTCTCAGAACCCTTTCTCCTGGATGTCATAGAGCATGGAGGATGATCTGTGCTTTATTACCTAATCCTATTTTTTACAAGGACATTAATGCACATAGGAGGAGGACCAGGTCATTTAGAGAGGTTGCTCCTTGACTCCTCCATTCTGTGTCCTTGCCACTCCCCTTTTTTCCCCACTTCTTTTTCCCATAGGGAAAAGTGGTGACTGAGCAGAGAGTGGGATTGTCCTGTGTTACCACATTTTCACCTCATTTTTGCAGTTCTAAGGTGGTTTTGCTCATTCCTTCACAGGAGAAGCTAGCATATAAGCCTAAGTAAACATAATCTTTTAAAATATACATTATGCAGGAAAACATTATTTTAAGTAAAAAGTGTTTTAATTTATTTTTAAGGGACTCTCTTTCACATGATTGATCTTCAGTCCTGTTTACATAAAGTAGTATTGTGAACCAAAGAATCAGTTGGAAAGCAAACATAATGGATGGAAAGCAAATTTGGTCTGTTGCGTAGGGTTGCAAGGCATCTGGTTTTCAACCGGAACACCAGGTCGAAAAGAGCCCCCAGCAGCTCTGGTCAGCTCTGCTGACCAGGCTGCTAAAAGTCTGGTCAGCAGGGCTAAGGCAAGCTCCTTGCCTGCCCTGGCTTTGTGTGGCTCCCGGAAGTGGCAGGCACATTTGGCTCCTAGGTGCAGAGGTGGCCATGGGGGCTCTGCACACTGCCCCCGCCCCAAGCGCAAGTGCTGGCTCCACAGCTCCCATTGGCTAGGAACTATGGCCAATGGGAGCTGCAGGGGTGGCGCCTGCAGGCGCAGGCAGTGCACAGAGCCCCTTGGCCCCTCCACCTTGGAGCCGGACATGCCAGCTGCTTCCAGGAGCCTCCTGAGGTAAGCACCTTCTGGCCAGAGCTTTCTCTCCAAACTCCGTCCTGCACCCCAACTCCCTGCCCCAGCCCTGAGCCCCCTCCCACATCCAAACTTCCTCCTGGAGCCCGCATACCATACTGCACCCTAAACCCCAGCCCTGAGCCCCCTCCAGCACCCCAAACTCCACAGCCAGAGTCCAGGGCCCACACCCCCAACCAGAGCTCGCACCCCAGCCCCCTGCCCCAGCCCAGAGTTCCCTTCCACATTCTGAACCCCTCGGCTCCAGCCCAGAGCCCCCTCTTACACCTCAAACCCCTCATCCCCAGCCCCACCCCAGGGCCCAGACCCCCAGCTGGAGCCCACACCCTGCCCCAGCCCTGAGCCCCCTCCCACACTCCAAAATTCCTCGGCCCCAGCCCAGAGCCTGCACCCCCAGTCAGACCCCTCACCTCCTCCCACACCCCAACCCCCTGCCCCAGTCCAGTGAAAATGAGTGAGGGTGGGGGAGAGCAAGTGACAGAGGGAGGGGGGATGGAGTGAGCAGGGGCGGGGTCTCAGAGAAGGGCCTGGGGGCAGGGGCGGGGCAAGGGTGTTTGGTTTTGTGCAATTAGAAAGTTGACAACCCTACTGTTGGGTCAGCTAGTAGAACCCTCTGTGGTGTGGAAAGATTTAAATATTCTAAATCTAAATGAAAAGCTAAAGTTACATTTTCTTACATATCTTGTATTATTATAATCTAAATCCAATACAAGAAGTTTGAACAGCTGATCTTCTTTGTGATGATCTTTTCATTTTCAAAATGCCTTCCAGGCATTTTCCAATTAACCCTCACACTATCTCTGTGAGATCGGCATATAAAAATTATTTTTCCTATATTACAGATGAGGAAACTGATAGAAAGAAGATACAGGTGTACTACAAAAAGAAAACAAAAAATTGAATTAAGAACAGATTTCTGTGCAGACAGATCCTTACTAAAGAATCTATCAGCACATTTAGCAGCAAATTAAATTTTAAATAACCTTTTCCCCTTTGTGAATCCTCTTGGTACTTACTTCATGTTTTATTGGTGGTATTCCACAATTTATCATTCTGTAATTTCACAATTATTATGGAATCCATGGTTTGAAATGAGATTTTAGAGATTTGTGAGGTTGCATTCTGAGATCTCTTCAGCAAAATGGAAATATTAAGAGGATTTCACAGGAAACAATAATGAGAAAAAAGTTAAAATGTATTTCTGTGCTGAATGCTCCTTATAGCTTGATTGCTGAGGGCTCAGAACTAATCTGTACCTAAATCTGTTTTCCCTTTTTTGATTTATCTTTCAATGAGTTGCCTCAGGCCAAGCCGTAAGTCAGTGAGAGAGTCAGAAATAGACCTTGGTGATTTTTTAGTTACCGTCCTGTGCTCAAATCTGCAGACCATGGTTTCTCAGTTTGGTGGGGGAAGGTTGCAACCAGACTTCAGGGAGTCATGACCATCCTCCTTTTCTTTATTGCTGGATGAAAAGGAGGCATCCCAAAAATTACGGAGCAGGGGAACCTGAAAGTTTTTCCTGTTGTAACACAAGGTCACAATATGGCAAAGGTTGAGAACCACTTCACTAGTCATAGAGTTTAGGCACAGAAAGGACCACCAGATCACCTAATCTGACCTGTATATCACAAGCTACCTACACCACCAGCACCCCCACACTAAACACAACAACTGAAATTAGACCAAGGTATTACAGTCCATGGGAGTCTAGACGATTATGTGACACAGGCAAAGAATAGTCTCTATACCTCTGTTCCTCATTATAGCATCTCTTTCCAAACTTCGTTATCATGTCCTCCATACACACAATTTAAAACTCATTGTTTCATTATTTATATCCTTGGACTCTTACTGGTCATATTGCTGTTCCTTTCAAAGAACACCCAAAGGTATGGGCAAAAGGAAAAACACATATCACATCTCAAGTCTTTTTGTACAGGAAGCAATTTGTGTGAAACTCAAGCTCTGGATTCTGATAGCTTTAGTAAACTTCACAGAGGAATTCTTCACAAGATTACCAACCATATCTATGAACAGAAAAGTGAATCAAATTTCAGCTTTCAAGCAAATTATCTTGAGTTCTGTAGTTAAAACTACTAATTGTATCTTAGAGGTTTAATGTCCTATCACAACACTAAAGGACAATTTGATTACTGGGAACTCCACAATGAATCTGTGCAAGACCATGTGACTGTGAAGAAAGTCCTGTCCAGAGGTGAAAGCACACAAGCCACTCAGCTGCAAATACCTCTCAAATACCTCGCCTGCTTCTCAGGAAGTAGGCTCTGAGGTCACCATTTTGAATTATGTTATTTGAGGAAGAACTGTCAGTTAAAGGAGTATTTCAGTGAATGATGCCACAGCATCAAGCAATCACTTTTATCTCTTGCTGTGGTGACATTAATGCCAAAAGTGCCACTTTCAGGAGAGGTATTTTCTGAAATACATAATTTAGAAGAACCACCAGAGCTGGTTCATGCTTCTATTGGGTAGTGAGATACAATGGGACTGTTTACATTGGGTTTTGTTTTTCCAAATACCTAGACTTTTCAGAAGAGTTAAACCCATCTCTAGTGTTATGATATTTAGACAATCCAGGAAACTGGAGTTGCAGGGATTCTGTTAGAAGACAGTAAAGAAAATGGCTTGAATTCTTTGCCTGACAGGTTTTGACAGTCTGTGAGATTCTCAATATCCTTGAGAAAAAGAAGGGCATATCCACTCATGCTCATCTGTCAATCCTACTTTTAAAATCTGACAAATTATAATCCTTTTCTATAATTTTCAAGGCAATGGTGTTCTTCTGTGAGCAGCAAAGTGTAAGCAAATTATCCGTAATAGGTTTTTCAAGATATGTCATGGGTTGTCTAAAGACAAAGGCAAGCTTCCAGTCCAATCACATAGAGACTTCAGGATACAAGTCAGAGGATATGTCTACACTACGAAATTAGATCGAATTTATAGAAGTCAGTTTTTTAGAAATCGTTTTTGTATAGTCGATTGTGTGTGTCCCCACACAAAATGCTCTAAGTGCATTAAGTGCATTAACTCAGCGGAGTGCTTTCAGAGTACCGAGACTAGCGTCGACTTCTGGAGCATTGCACTGTGGGTAGCTTTCCCACAATCTCCGCCGCCCATTGGAATTCTGGGTTGAGATCCCAATGCCTAGTGGAGCAAAAACATTGTCACGGGTGGTTCTGGGTACATGTTGTCAGGCCCTCCCTCCTTCCCTCCCTCCGTGAAAGCAACGGCAGATAATCGTTTTGTGCCTTTTTTCCTGGGTTACCTGTGCAGACGCCATACCACGGCAAGCATGGAGCCCGCTCAGCACACTGTCACCGTACATCTCCTGAGTGCTGGCAGACGCGGTCCAGCATTGCTACACAGCAGCAGCTCATTGCCTTGTGGCAGCAGACGGTGCAATAGACCTGATAACCATCATCTTCATGTCCTAGGTGCTCTTGGACGCCTTGGTAAGGTCGGTCAGGAGCACCTGGGCAGACATGGGCACAGGGACTGAAATAGGAGTGACTCGACCAGGTCATTCTCTTTAGTCCTACCGACAGTCCTATTGCACCATCTTCTGGCAAGCAGCCAGGAGATGAGAATGGCTAGTAGTCCTATTGCACCGTCTTCTGACGAGCAGCCAGGAGATGAGGATGGCTAGCAGTCCTACTGCACCGTCTGCTGCCAGCCAAAGATGTAAAAGGTAGATGGAGTGGATCAAAACAAGAAATAGACCAGATTTGTTTTGTATTCATTTGCTCCCCCCATCCCTTCTCTTCCTCCCTCTGTGAAATCAATGCCCGACAATCGTTTTGGTGAGGTCTGTCAGGGGCACCTTGAAAAGTTTAATGGAGACTCAGTCCTGCCTGGAATATGGGGGGAAGGGATAGCTCAGTGGGTTGAACAATGGCCTGCTAAACCCCAGATTTTGAGTTCAATCCTTGAGGGGGCCATTCTGTGTGACAGTTGTTTTTGTTTCTCCTTGATGTAAAGCCACCCCTTTTGTTGATTTTATTTCCCTATAAGCCAACCCTGTAAGCCATGTCATCAGTCTCCCCTCCCTCCATCAGACCAACGGCAGACAATCGTTCTGCGCCTTTTTTCCTTGCAGATGCCATACCACGCCAAGCATGGAGCACGCTTAGATCACTTTGGCAATTAGGAGCACATTAAACACCACGTGCATTATCCAGCAGTATATGCAGCATCAGAACCTGCCAAAGCGAAACCGGGCGAGTAGGCAACATCAGTGCGGTGACAAGAGTGATGAGGACATGGACACAGACTTCTCTCAAAGCACGGGCCCTGGCAATGTGGGCATCATGGTGCTAATGGGGCAGGTTCATGCCGTGGAACGCCAAATCTGGGCCTGGGAAACAAGCACAGACTGGTGGAACCGCATAGTGTTGCAGGTCTGGGACGATTCCCAGTGGCTGTGAAAGTTTCGCATGCGTAAGGGCACTTTCATGGAACTTTGTGACTTGCTTTCCCCTGCCCTGAAGCACCAGAATACCAAGATGAGAGCAGCCCTCACAATTGAGAAGTGAGTGGCGATAGCCCTTCGGAAGTTTGCAACGCCAGACAGCTACCGGTCAGTTGGGAATCAATTTGGAGTGTGCAAATTTACTGTGGGGGCTGCTGTGATGCAAATAGCCAACACAATCAAAGATCTGCTGATATCAAGGGTAGTGATTCTGGGAAATGTGCAGGTCATAGTGGATGACTTTGCTGCAATGGGATTCCCTAACTGTGGTGGGGCCATAGACGGAACCCATATCCCTATCTTGGCACCGGAGCACCAAGCCGGAGAGTACATAAACCACAAGGGGTACTTTTCAGTGGTTCTGCAAGCACTGGTGGATCACACGGGATGTTTCACCAACATCAGCGTGGGATGGCCGGGAAAGGTACATGATGCTCGCATCTTCAGGAACTCTGGTCTGTTTCAAAAGCTGCAGGAAGGGACTTTATTCCCAGACCAGAAAATAACCGTTGGGGGTGTTGAAATGCCAATAGTTATCCTTGGGGACCCAGCCTACCCCTTAATGCCATGGCTCATGAAGTCATACACAGGCACCCTGGACAGTAGTCAGGAGCTGTTCAACTACAGGCTGAGCAAGTGCAGAATGATGGTAGAATGTGCATTTGGATGTTTAAAAGTGTGCTGGCGCAGTTTACTGACTCGCTTTGACCTCAGCGAAACCAATATTCCCATTGACAGGTTTCAGAGTAACAGCCGTGTTAGTCTGTATTCGCAAAAAGAAAAGGAGTACTTGTGGCACCTTAGAGACTAACCAATTTATTTGAGCATACGCTTTCGTGAGCTACAGCTCACTTCATCGGATGCATACTGTGGAAATTATAGAAGATCTTTTTATACACACAAAGCATAAAAAAATGGGTGTTTACTACTACAAAAGGTTTTCTCTCCCCTCACCCCACTCTCCTGCTGGTAATAGCTTATCTAAAGTGATCACTCTCCTTACAATGTGTATGCTAATCAAGTTGGGCCATTTCCAGCACAAATCCAGGGTTTAACAAGAATGTCTGGGGGGGGGGGGGCGGGGTGCTGGAAATGGCCCACCTTGATTATCATACACATTGTAAGGAGAGTGATCACTTTAGATAAGCTATTACCAATAGGAGAGTGGGTTGGGGGGGGGGGGGGACGGACCTGGATTTGTGCTGGAAATGGCCCAATTTGATTATCATACACATTGTAAGGAGAGTGATCACTTTAGATAAGCTATTACCAGCAGGAGAGTGGGGTGAGGGGAGAGAAAACCTTTTGTAGTGGTAAACACCCATTTTTTCATGCTTTGTGTGTATAAAAAGATCTTCTATACTTTCCACAGTATGCATCCGATGAAGTGAGCTGTAGCTCACGAAACCTTATGCTCAAATAAATTGGTTAGTCTCTAACGTGCCACAAGTACTCCTTTTCTTTTTGCGAATATTCCATTGTTATTACTGCTTGCTGTGCGCTCCACAATATCTGTGAGAGTAAGGGGGAGACGTTTATGGCGGGGTTGGAGGTTGAGGCAAATCGCCTGGCCGCTGGTTATGCGCAGCCAGACTCCAGGGCGGTTAGAAGAGCACAGGAAGGCGCGGTGTACATCAGAGAAGCTTTGAAGACCAGTTTCATGATTGGCCAGGCTACGGTGTGAAAGTTCTGTTGGTATCTTCTTGATGAAAACCAGCCCCCGGGTTCACTCTATTTTCCTGTAAGCTAACCACCCTCCCCTCCCCCCTTCTATAACCGCTTGCAGAGGCAATAAAGTCATTGTTGCTTCACATTCATGCATTCTTTATTAATTCATCACACAAATAGGGGGATAACTGTCAAGGTAGCCCAGGAGGGGTGGTGGAGGAGGGAGGCACCGCGTGGGGTGGTGGAGGAGGGAAGGACAAGGCCACACAGCACTTTTAAACTTTAAAACTTACTGAATGCCAGCCTTCTGTTGCTTGGGCAATCCCCTGGGGTAGAGTGGCTGGGTGGCCGGAGGCCCCCCCACCGCGTTCTTGGGTGAAGAGGCTATGGAACTTGGGGAGGAGGGCGGTTGGTTACACAGGGGCTGTAGCGGCGGTCTGTGCTCCAACTTCCTTTCCTGCAGCTCAACCACACACTGGAGCATATTAGTTTGATCCTCCAGAAGCCTCAGCATTGAATCCTGCCTCCTTTCATCATGCTGCCGCCACCTATCATCTGCAGCCCGCCACTTACTCTCTTCAGCCCGCCACCTCTCCTTGCGTTCATTTTGTGCTTTCCTGCACTGTGACATTGTCTGCCTCCATGCATTCGTCTGTGCTCTATCAGTGTGGGAGGACAGCATGAGCTCAGAGAACATTTCATCACGAGTGCGTTTTTTTTTCTTTCTAATCTTCACTAGCCTCTGGGAAGGAGAAGATCCTGTGATCATTGAAACACATGCAGCTAGTGGAGAAAAAAAAAGGGACAGCGGTATTTAAAAAGACACATTTTATAAAACAGTGGCTACACACTTTCAGGGTAAACCTTGCTGTTAACCTTACATACATAGCACATGTGCTTTCATTACAAGGTTGCATTTTGCCTCCCCCCACCGCGTGGCTACCCCCTCAACCCTCCCCCCTCCCATGGCTAACAGTGGGGAACATTTCTGTTCAGCCACAGGCAAACAGCCCAGCAGGAACGGGCACCTCTGAGTGTCCCTTGAAGAAAAGCACCCTATTTCAACCAGTTGACCATGAGTGATACCTCACTCTCCTGAGGATAACACAGAGAGATAAAGAACGGATGTTGTTTGAACGCCAGCAAACATACACTGCAATGCTTTGTTCTACAATGATTCCCGAGTACGTGTTACTGGCCTGGAGTGGTAAAATGTCCTACCATGGAGGATGCAATAAGGCTGCCCTCCCCAGAAACCTTTTGCAAAGGCTTTGAGAGTACATCCAGGAGAGCCGCGAATGCCAGGGCAAATTAATCCTTTCACATGCTTGCTTTTAAACCATGTATAGTATTTTAAAAGGTACACTCACCGGAGGTCCCTTCTCCACCTGCCGGGTCCAGGAGGCAGCCTTGGGTGGGTTTTGGGGGGGTACTGGCTCCAGTTCCAGGGTGAGAAACAGTTCCTGGCTGTCAGGAAAACCGGTTTCTCTGCTTGCTTGCTGTGAGCTATCTACAACCTCCTCATCATCATCTTCCTCATCCCCAAAACCTGCTTCCGTGTTGCCTCCCTCTCCATTGAAGGAGTCAAAGCACACAATTGGGGTAGTGGTGGCTGAACCCCCTAAAATGGCATGCAGCTCATCATAGGAGCGGCATGTTTGGGGCTCTGACCCGGAGCTGCTGTTTGCCTCTCTGGTTTTCTTGCCTCAGCTCCTTAAGTTTCACGCGGCACTGCTTCGGGTCCCTGTTATGGCCTCTGTCCTTCATGCCCTGGGAGATTTTGACAAATGTTTTGGCATTTCGAAAACTGGAACGGAGTTCTGATAGCACGGATTCCTCTTCCCATACAGCAATCCCGTACCTCCCATTCGGTCCATGCTGGAGCTCTTTTGCGATTCTGGGACTCCATCATGGTCACCTCTGCTGATGAATTCTGCATGGCCACCTCTGCTGATTAGCTCTGCACTCACCTGCAGCTTGCCACGCTGGCCAAACAGGAAATGAGATTCAAAAGTTCACGGGCCTTTTCCTGTCTACCTGGCCAGTGCATCTGAGTTGAGAGTGCTGTCACAATGGAGCACTCTGGGATAGCTCCTGGAGGCCAATACCGTCGAATTGCATCCACACTACCCCAAATTTGACCCGGCAAGACCGATTTCAGCGCTAATCCCCTTGTCGGGGGTGGAGTAAAGAAATCGATTTTAAGAGCCCTTTAAGTCGAAAAAACGGGCTTCGTCGAATGGACGGGTGCAGGGTTAAATTGATTTAATGCTGCTAAATTTGACCTCAACTCCTAGTGTAGACCAGGGCTTACTCTCAGGGGCAATTACACCACAGAGGATTGTTTTATTCAGCAGGGTGGAAGAGTGCTATGTGAAGGGAAGAAATCTTATTTCTTGGGCTAATTTTCTTTTTTCTTTTTAATTTTCATTAGTACCAATTAGAACACTGCTTTACTTTTTTTGGAGGTTAGGCATGGAGTGGGAACATAGGTAATGGCTGGAATTGGGAATTGGAATTGCTTAGTTACCAATCAGATTATTGTTCATATCTTTGAGAGTTAAGAAAAAGGCCAGGTCTACACTAGACATTTATGCCAGTTTAGCAATGTTGATTAGCTATGTGAGTTTTGGATATTTTTATGCTAGCTAAAGTCCTAGTGTGGATGCAGCTATAGCAGCATAAAAGTATTTTGCCAGTATTTCACTCTCCAAACCAGTATAAGATATATCAGCAAAAACACTTTTTTGCTGATATAAGCCATGTCTAACCTAGGAAGATTTTGCTAGTATAACTGTACTGGGATTGCTATACCACCAGCAAAATTTTTAAGCATAGACTAGTCTTATGTTTCCTTGGTTATTAAACAAGGAAGTTCTGGAGTTTGCTTGGGAGAATAATAACACTTTGCCCTTATATAGCATCTTTCAACTGTGGATTGCAAAGCACTTTACAAAGCTGAATAAGTGTTAGTATTATCCTCATTTTACAGATAGAGATACTAAGGATTAGATAGTTGTCACTTGCCCAAAGACTCACAATGAGTTAATGGCAGTCAGGCCAAGAATACAGGTCTCGAGACTTCCAGTTCTTATCTGTCCTCTAGAGTCCATAGTGCCTCATAACTCTTGTTTGAAAATTCATGTATTTGTTTGTTTTGATGAAAGAAATAGCCCCTTGTCTGAGTTGGAATGAATGACTCTATTTCTGTTGAGTTATTTTGTTGATGTTAATGTGAATTTTTATATACTTAAGAATGAACTTCTTGATGAGATACTGTGGTCTTATAAGCATTATGGCCCCAATCCTGCAAGTTACAGCATGGGGTGGACCCTGCACCCATGGGGACCGCCATAAGGTGCAAGTATATGCCCACATACACAGTGTTGCAGGATTAGGGTCTCTGGGTGAAATTCTGACCCCTCTGAAGTCAATTGATTTCATTGGGGCCAGAATTTCACCCTATATTGTTAAACCAATTTTCCATATAATCTAAATATTCATTTTAAAAAGGTTCTCGGCTTTTTCATTACTAAGAGAACCTTCACAAATCAGTCAATGCACTTCTGCCCTGTTAGTCCTGATTTGCAGCTCTTTAGCTCAACACTAGCAGAAGCAAGGAATGTGAGCTTTACCTCAGTGATCTGTGAATTCTGTTCCCCAGCACTCTGTTCATCTCAGTGAAGTTTTAATTTCATCACTTAGTTGGGATTACTAAATGCTAACTTTCTAAAGCACAGGCAATGTAAAGGCAATTCTGCAAATGCTTCAGTGGGACTACTCAGGGTACTGTGGTCTGTGCTGGTTAACTAGTATTTGCAGAACAGACCTTAAGGTCATGTCTGCATGAGAATGTTGCACCAATTTAATTTAAATCCGTTTTTAAATTGATTTTAGTCAAACTTGGGCAAACCTTTGTGTGGACACTTTTCACTTTCAAGATCTTCGTGGCCTATCCCTACCCTACTTGTCATCTCTCATTCAGGATCAGTAGGTTGACTCCTTCCTCCAGTAGGCCCATGGAATAAGGATGTCAACCTCCAATGTCCACTTGTCAAACTTTCAAACAAGCATCTTTGTGCTTTCTCCTATGCTGCTCCACCCACAAATGTCCCTGTAAACATCTGCAAAGCACTTCACTGTTCTCCTTCAAATCCCTACTTAAACATTCTTCTTTGCCATGATGTCTACCAAAACTCACAATGGTTAGACTTCTGTTGTGCTGAGACCAATGTCTATCATGCTTACCAATATTGACTCATTGGTCCCTTGACTTCCCCGTCTGTCTCCATCTGTTGCCTCTGATTTTATCCTTAGGGTATGTCTACACTGGCAGAGTTACATCACCGGCAGTTACAGCGCCATTCAGAGAGCGCTGAAGGGAAACCGCTATTGTGTGTTCACACTGTCAGCTGCCTGCGCAATAGCGTGTTCACACTTGTGGCACTTGCAGTGATATTCGGAGCGGTGCACACTGGGCAGCTATCCCACAGAGCATCTCTTCCTCTTCTGCCGCTAAGAGTTGTGGGAAGGTGGAGGGGGTCACGGGGCATCCTGGATCCTGTCCCAATACCCCGTAATGCATTGCTTTGCATTCCAACAATTCTTGTTCTTCCATTTGCATTTGGCACCATCTTTCAATGGTTTGTGTACTGCACGCTCTGCCTCTTCAGTCTACAGGAATGGATCCCGCACTGTTGACCAATATGCTGCTCGCTCTCACTAACACGTCATGAGTGGCAGTGGAGTTATTCCTTAAACCACAAAGGCAAGGGGAGTGCGATATTGATCTCGCCACGCGTACTAGCTACGACATGAGATTGCTTGTGGCATTCACGGAGGTGCTTACCACAGTGGAACACCGCTTTTGGGCTTGGGAAACAAGCACTGAGTAGTGGGATCACATAGTCATGCATGTCTGGGATGAAGAGCAGTGGCTGCAGAACTTTCGAATGAGGAAAGCCACATTCATGGGACTGTGTGTTGAGCTCACCCCAGCAACTACAGCACAAGGACACGAGAATGAGAGTTGCCCTGTCGCTGGAGAAGTGCATGGCGATTGCAAAACTGTGGAAGCTGGCTACTCCAGACTGCTACCAATCGGTCGCTAACCAGTTCGGAGCAGGAAAGTCGACCATTTGACTTGTGTTGACGGAAGTGTGCAGGGCCATTAGTTGCATCCTGCTCCGAAAGACCGTGACTCTGGGCAACGTGCATGAGATTGTGGATGGCTTTGCACAAATGGGCTTCCCTAACTGCAGAGGGGCGATAGATGGCATGCATATTCCAATTCTGGCATCAAACCACCTAGCCACCGAGTACATTAATCGGAAGGGGTATTTCTCTATGGTTCTCCAGGTGCTTGTAGATCACTGTGCATGTTTCATGGGTATTAACGCAGGCTGGTCAGGAAAGGTGCATGACACATGCATCTTTCGGAAAACTGGCCTGTTCAGGAAGCTGCAAGCTGCAAGTAGGAATTTTCTTCCTGGACCAGATGATCACCGTAGGGGGAAGTCGATCCTGGGAGACCCTGCCTACCCCTTAATGCCATGGCTTATGAAGCCATTCACAGGGCATGTCATAAATATAAAGGAAAGGGTAACCACCTTTCTGTATACAGTGCTATAAAATCCCTCCTGGCCAGAGGCAAAACCCTTTCACCTGTAAAGGGTAAGGAGGTAAGGTAACCTCACTGGCAACTGACCCAAAATGACCAATGAGGGGACAAGGTACTTTCAAATCTGGAGGGGATGGAACAGTTCTGTCTGTCTGTGTGATGCTTTTACCGGGAACAGATCAGAAATGCAAGCCTTCCAACTCCTGTTAAGTTAGTAAGTAATCTAGCTAGAAAATGCGTTAGATTTTCTTTTGTTTAATGGCTTGTAAAATAAGCTGTGCTGGATGGAATGTATATTCCTGTTTTTGTATCTTTTTGTAATTTAAGGTTTTGCCTAGAGGGATTCTCTATGTTTTGAATCTGATTACCCTATAAGGTATTTACCATCCTGATTTTACAGAGGTGATTCTTTTACTTTTTCTTTAATTAAAATTCTTCTTTTAAGAACCTGATTGATTTTTCACTGTTCTTAAGAGCCAAGGGTTTGGGTCTGTGTTCACCTGTACCAATTGGTGAGGATTATTATCAAGCCTTCCCCAGGAAAGGGGGTGTAGAACTTGGGGGGGGGATATTTTGGGGGAAGACGTCTCCAAGTGGTCTCTTTCCCTGTTCTTTGTTTAAAACGCTTGGTGGTGGCAGCATACTGTTCAAGGATAAGGCAAAGTTTGTACCTTGGGGAAGTTTTTAACCTAAGCTGGTAAAAATAAGCTTAGAGGGTCTTTCATGCAGTTCCCCACATCTGTACCCTAGAGTTCAGAGTGGGGAAGGAACCTTGACAGGGCACCTTGACAGCAGCAAGGAGCGGTTCAACAAAAGGCTGAGTAAGTGCAGAATGACTGTTGAGTGTGCTTTTGGCTGTTTAAAGGCCCACTGACACTGCCTATATGGGAGGCTGGACCTGGCCGATGACAATATTCCTATGCTTATAGCTGTGTGCTGTATGGTCCATAAGGTTTGTGAAGGGAAGGGTGAAAGCTTCACTCAGGGCTGGACCTCTGCGGCTCAGCGCCTGGAGGCTTAATTTGAACAGCCAGAGACCAGGATTATTAGAGGGGCACAGCACAGGGCCATAAGGATCAGGGATGCCTTGAGGTAACAATTTGAAGCTGAAAGCCACTAATATTTGTTGCTATGCTCAGGAGTGCAGTGCTTGTAATGCTAGGAGGTGATTGTGATTGGTGCAGATAATGCACTGTGAAGGTTTAAGAAAATTGCCTGTTGCTTTGCAGGGCTCTGTTTGCTTTCAATTAATGGAATAAAGATTGCTTTCAAACCAAAACAATTCTTTTATTAAAAATCAACAACCGGAGGAGAGAGACAACCAAAAAAACACATCAGCACTGAGGGGGATGGGGGAAGTGAGGGTCCCAGGAGGAGGTGGGATCTTGGGACGGTTAAAGATTTGTGTATGTCGACTTCTCATATCCAACCTTCTCCTTTGGAGTACAGTACAGTGGGTACTGTACTTCAGCAGGGCTAAACTGCAGAGGGAGGGGTGTTGAGTGCAGTGGGTAGTGAGAGTCCGCAGGGCTGGACTGTGATGGGGGAGGAGTGGAATGCAGTGGGTACAGACTGGAAACAGGAGGTTGATAAGAGTGTGTGTTGGGGCGAATGGGAAAGAGTTTAGCGACAGCGGCTGCAGGGGAGGGTGGGCGCGGAGCTGCTCGATTCGCAGTGCTAGCAGTGCCTGGAGTATGTCCGCTTAATGCTCCATAATGTTTAAGAGCTGCTCTGTGGCTTCATTCTGGCGCGCCATGTTCTCCTTTCGGTCCCTCTTCTCGCTATCCCGCCACTCCTTCAATTTTTGTTTTTCGGCCGCGAAATGCATCATGACCTCACGCAGAAAGTCCTTTTTAGTTCTTCGTGACCACTTTCTAATCCTGCACAGCCTTTCAGCCGACAATAACAAAGAGGGAGGCTGGGCTCCCAAGGTCGTATCTGTGAAGCCAAAATGCAACATTTTACAGAAGCAGTATTGTTTGCAACACACATGGCCCCTTTCTGTCATGCATCGTGAAATCTGTCTGCAGGTATCATAATTCCTATGGCTGGAGTGCAGTTGGGACTGGACAGCCTCCTCTCCGCAAATGCTGATGAGGTCCAGTAGCTTGGTATTGCTCCAAGCAGGGGATCGCCTCGTGTATGGAGTAGGCATGGTCACCTGGAAAGATGCGCTGAGACCACTGCACACGTCACTGAGCAAACAGGAAGGGGACTTTCAAAATTCCCAAGGAATTTAAGGGGAGGGGATGACGGTAGATCACCTCAGGACAGGGCAGTAGAGTTCAAACTGATGACCGGAGAGGTGAGAACAGGCATTGTGGGACACCTTCCAGAGGCCAATCGTAGCGCTGTAATCGACCAGGGTGTCTACACTGGCACTGCGGCGCTGTAGCCCTGGTGCACAAAGCTCTACGCCTCTTGTCGGGGTAGTTTTGTTACAATGCTGCAACTGTGCAGTTTCTGCGCACTAAGTGGCTTGGCAGTGTGTACACCTCAGGAGTTACAATGCAGAAAGATGCTTTACTGCACAGAAACTTGCAAGTGTAGACAGGTCCTTAGATTGTAAGTTCTTTGGGGCAGGACACTCTTTTTGTTCTCTTTTTGTACAGCTCCTAACACAGCGGGGCCCTGAGCCATTACTGGGGCTCCTACATGCTATGATAACCCAAACAATGAATAATAATAAATCCTTTTAAGAGTGGTTAATTTCATTTTAGCATAAACCTATTTCCAATCTATTTCAGCGAAACTGGAGCGAGAGGGGAAAAAAGAGCCTGTTTTAAACCAAAATAAAAGGGTCCACACATGGTTGTATGGGTTTAAGTAAATCACTTTAAATTCACACGTTAGGCTGTGACTGATGCAACTTTCTCACACAGATGGAAATTTATTGGCATATTTATAATAGAGGAAGGATGGTTCAGTGGTAAGAGCACCACCCTCAGATTTGCGAGATGCTGGTTCAATTCCCTGCTCCACCACTGACTTCATGGGTGACCACAGGCAAGTCACTTAGCCTCTCTGTACCTCAGTTCCTTATCTGTAAAATGGGAATAATAGTACTGCCTCAAAGGGGTGTTTTGAGGTTAAATCCATTAAGGAGTGTGAGGTGCTCAGGTACTGTGGTGGCAGGGGCCATCTATCTTTGATAGATACAAGTATAATTATAAGAGTGTCCACAGACTGAGTTATACCTGTGAAACTACAGAGATATAATTATGTTGGTATATTTCCCTGTGTAGACGTGCCTAAAAAAACAACTCAGCTGGAGTTGAGGTGCTTTCTTTCTAACTATTTTTAGGAGTGTGATTTTTTTTTTCAAATCTGAGATAGTTATACCAATACAGCCCGCAGCATGGAGGTGGTTATACTCATAAAAAGTTTTTCATACTGGTATAGCTTATTCCTCTTTCTGTATGGGAATAGCTATAAGTATGAAAGTAGCTTGTACTGATATAACTTTTGGTCCACGCTGAGGGGTTTGTACTGCTTTAACTATTGAGTTGGTATACCAGAATAATTAAAGCAGTACAACTTTTGTGTGTAGATGAATTTAGGAGCCTAACTTTAGGCATCCATTTTTGAAACTTTTGGCTTTAGTCTTTTTTATCAGGAATTTTTATAGGTAGATCGTACTGTATTTATTAAGTAGCCCTAATTCATGTTTAAATTGTTTTTACTGTCATTGTACGTCATGGGATAAATGGGTCTTTCTTTAGAATTAGCAAAAGCCACTTCAGCTAGGCCTGTTTACTTTTTCAAGTGCTTTTTTTCAAGGAAATTTGTTTGAATTAGGGGGATTCCTTGTTTTTTTTTAATCTTAAACTTTGCTCTTGAAAATTCAAAAGGCGGATTTTCAAAACCCCAGGGATAAGAAAATTATCTGTCTAACGACACCTGTGAAACTCAATATAAGATTTTATTATACCTTTGAAGAGATTTTGAGAGATTATTTAAAGTGAAGCTGCCAACCTCTGCTAAGTGTTTTCAAATACAATGAGGATGTAGGGTAAGCAGCAGCCTTGGATTCTGTTTATTTGATATAGATAGGAGGCAGTAATAGTTGGACAGGAATTGAAATAGGGCCTCACATATTCATGTAGGGTCCTGCAAAAACTAGGGACAGCCCTGATTCCTTAGTTATGCCTGAATATTCTGAGGGTTGCTTTTTTTTTTTTTTTTTTTTTTTTGAGGCAGCTCTGACGGCTTCAGAGATCCCGCCCCCAATATCCTCAGGTTAGTCTGGTATCGTCAGTAACCCTCTCATTACAGAAAAATTGCTGGGTTTAGAGAAGTTGCACAACATATCAGCCATTTACTGGAACTGTTTCTTAATGACACTTTATCTTCAAAAGCTTGTTGGGATGGTGGGGCAGTTGAGTTCCAGAGTTCTTTGATTCTCAAATACATATGGTCTTGGGGTGATGAATTGTAATCATAGAGGCGAAAGTATGGCCTTTCAAATTATCCACATTTCTGAAGAGGAAATGTATTTTATTGTAGTGGATTAAACCAATTCCACACAGGTGTTCTTTTTAGTTGCCTCAGGTGCTGCATCTTCTCCCAGTGGAGAGACTGATTTATTTCTCTCAGTTGATAGCTTAACAATTGCTGGATACAAGACACAGATTATTCTCTCTTCAGACTGTCCATGAATGTAGGGATTTGATTTCTCAATCAGAGGAGTGTTTGTGGTCTGAATCTTTATCTCCAGATAGTAGTGTACTCAAATAACTGGAATGAAGCTATTTCATGGAAAGAAAACTGCAATGATGATATCCCTGTGTTGCCTTCATTTGGTACTAATGTGGACACTAATAATGAAAATTATATTGAATGGGACCTTTTATATGCATATTAAAAGCAGGAGAGAGACAACATGAGAAAAAAACAAAGGCATGACAACTAGCTGGGGCTCGAACTAGCACACTAAGGGTATGTCTACACTACGAAATTAGGTCAAATTTATAGAAGTCGGTTTTTTAGAAATTGGTTTTATATATTTGAGCGTGTGTGTCCCCACAGAAAATGCTCTAAGTGCATTAAGTGCATTAACTCGGCGGAGTGCTTCCACAGTACCGAGGCTAGAGTCGACTTCCAGAGCGTTGCACTGTGGGTAGCTATCCCACAGTTCCCGCAGTCTCCGCTGCCCATTGGAATTCTGGGTTGAGATCCCAATGCCTGATGGGGCTAAAACATTGTCGCGGGTGGTTCTGGGTACATATCGTCAGGCCCCCGTTCCCTCCCTCCCTCCCTCCATGAAAGCAAGGGCAGACAATCGTTTCGCACCTTTTTTCCTGAGTTGCCTGTGCAGAAGCCATACCACGGCAAGCATGGAGCCTGCTCAGGTAACCGTCACCGTATGTCTCCTGGGTGCTGGCAGACGTGGTACTGCATTGATACACAGCAGCATCAACCCATTGGCTTGTGGCAGCAGACGGTACAGTATGACTGGTAGCTGTCATCGTCATGTCCGAGGTGCTCCTGGCCACGTTGGCCAGGAGTGCCTGGGCAGACGTGGGTGCAGGGACTAAATTTGGAGTGACTTGACCAGGTCATTCTCTTTAGTCCTGCAGTCAGTCCTATTGAACCATCTTATGGTGAACAGGCAGGCAATACGGATTGCTAGCAGTCCTACTGTACCATCTTCTACCAGGCAGGCAAGAGATGAGGATGGCTAGCAGTCCTACTGCACTATCTTCTGCCGAGCAGCCATGAGATGTGGATGGCTTGCAGTCCTTCTGCACTGTCTGCTGCCAGCCAAAGATGTAAAAGATAGATGGAGTTGATCAAAACAAGAAATAGACCAGATTTGTTTTGTACTCATTTGCTTCACCCCCTCCCCCGTCTAGGGGACTCATTCCTCTAGGTCACACTGCAGTCACTCACAGAGAAGGTGCAGCGAGGTAAATCCAGCCATGTATCAATCAGAGGCCAGACCAACCTGCTTGTTCCAGTAAGAACAATTACTTAGGTGCACCATTTCTTATTGGAACCCTCCGTGAAGTCCTGCCTGAAATACTCATTGATGTAAAGCCACCCCCTTTGTTGATTTTAATTCCCTATAAGCCAACCCTGAAAGCCATGTCGTCAGTCGCCCCTCCCTCCGTCAGAGCAACGGCAGACAATCATTCCGCGCCTTTTTTCTGTGCGGACGCCATACTAAGGCAAGCATGGAGGCCGCTCAGCTCACTTTGGCAATTAGGAGCACATTAACCACCACACGCATTATCCAGCAGTATATGCAGCATCAGAACCTGGCAGAGCGATACCGGGTGAGGAGGTGACATCAGCGCGGTCACGTGAGTGATCAGGACATGGACACAGATTTCTCTGACAGCATGGGCCCTGCCAATGCATGCATCATGGTGTTAATGGGGCAGGTTCATGCTGTGGAATGCCGATTCTGGGCTCGGGAAACAAGCACAGACTGGTGGGACCGCATAATGTTGCAGGTCTGGGACGATTCCCAGTGGCTGCGAAACTTTCGCATGCGTAAGGGCACTTTCATGGAACTTTGTGACTTGCTTTCCCCTGCCCTGAAGCGTATGAATACCAAGATGAGAGCAGCCCTCACAGTCGAGAAACGAGTGGCGATAGCCCTGTGGAAGCTTGCAACGCCAGACAGCTACCGGTCAGTTGGGAATCAATTTGGAGTGGGCAAATCTACTGTGGGGGCTGCTGTGATGCAAGTAGCCCACGCAATCAAAGATCTGCTGATATCAAGGGTAGTGATCCTGGGAAATGTGCAGGTCATAGTGGATGGCTTTGCTGCAATGGGATTCCCTAACTGTGGTGGGGCCATAGACGGAACCCATATCCCTATCTTGGCACCGGAGCACCAAGCCGCCGAGTACATAAACCACAAGGGGTACTTTTCGATAGTGCTGCAAGCTCTGGTGGATCACAAGGGACGTTTCATCAACATCAACGTGGGATGGCCGGGAAAGGTACATGAAGCTCGCATCTTCAGGAACTCTGGTCTGTTTCAAAAGCTGCAGGAAGGGACTTTATTCCCAGACCAGAAAATAACTGTTGGGGATGTTGAAATGCCTATAGTTATCCTTGGGGACCCAGCCTACCTCTTAATGCCATGGCTCGTGAAGCCGTACACAGGCAGCCTGGACAGTAGTCAGGAGCTGTTCAACTACAGGCTGACAAAGTGCAGAATGGTGGTAGAATGTGCATTTGGACATTTAAAGGCGCGCTGGCGCAGTTTACTGACTCACTTAGACCTCAGCGAAACCAATATTTCCACTGTTATTACTGTTTGCTGTGTGCTCCACAATATCTGTGAGAGTAAGGGGGAGACGTTTATGGCGGGGTGGGAGGTTGAGGCAAATCGCCTGGCTGCTGGTTACGCACAGCCAGACACGGTTAGAAGAGCACAGGAGGGCGCGGTTAGAAGAGCACAGGAGGGCGCGGCACGCATCAGAGAAGCTTTGAAAACCAGTTTCATGACTGGCCAGGCTACGGTGTGAAAGTTCTGTTTGTTTCTCCTTGATGAAACTCCCCACCCCTTGGTTCACTCTACTTCCCTGTAAGCTAACCACCCTCCCCTCCTCCCTTCGATCACCGCTTGCAGAGGCAATAAAGTCATTGTTGCTTCACATTCATGTATTCTTTATTCATTCATCACACAAATAGGGGGATGACTACAAAGGTAGCCCAGGAGGGGTGGTGGAGGAGGGAAGGAAAATGCCACACAGCACTTAAAAGTTTACAACTTTAAAATTTATTGAATGCCAGCCTTCTGTTTTTTGGGCAATCCTCTGTGGTGGAGTGGCTGGTTGGCCGGAGGCCCCCCCCAGCGTGTTCTTGGGCATCTGGGTGTGGAGGCTATGGAACTTGGGGAGGAGGGCGGTTGGTTACACAAGGGCTGTAGTGGCAGTCTGTGCTTCAGCTGCCTTTGCTGCAGCTCAACCCATACACTGGAGCACACTGATTTGATCCTCCAGCAGCCTCAGCATTGAATCCTGCCTCCTCTCATCACGCTGCCACCACATTTGAGCTTCAGCCCTGTCTTCAGCCCGCCACTTACTCTCTTCAGCCCGCCACTTACTCTCTTCAGCCCGCCACCTCTCCTCCCGGTCATTTTGTGCTTTCCTGCATTCTGACATTATTTGCCTCCACGCATTCGTTTGTGCTCTGTCAGCGTGGGAGGGCAGCATGAGCTCAGAGAACATTTCATCACGAGTGTGTTTTTTTTCTTTCTAATCTTCACTAGCCTCTGGGAAGGAGAAGATCCTGTGATCATTGAAACACATGCAGCTAGTGGAGAAAAAAAAAGGGACAGCGGTATTTAAAAAGACACATTTTATAAAACAGTGGCTACACTCTTTCAGGGTAAACCTTGCTGTTAACATTACATACATAGCACATGTGCTTTCCTTACAAGGTCGCATTTTGCCTCCCCCTCAACCCTCCCCCCTCCCCATGGCTAACATTGGGGAACATTTCTGTTCAGCCACAGGCAAACAGCCCAGCAGGAACGGACACCTCTGAGTGTCCCCTGAAGAAAAGCACCCTATTTCAACCAGGTGACCATGAATGATATCTCACTCTCCTGAGGATAACACAGAGAGATAAAGAACGGATGTTGTTTGAACACCAGCAAACATACACTGCAATGCTTTATTGTACAATGATTCCCGAGTACGTGTTACTGGCCTGGAGTGGTAAAGTGTCCTACTATGGAGGACGCAATAAGGCTGCCCTCCCCAGAAACCTTTTGCAAAGGCTTTGAGAGTACATCCAGGAGAGCCGCGAATGCCAGGGCAAATTAATCCTTTCACATGCTTGCTTTTAAACCATGTATAGTATTTTAAAAGGTACACTCACCGGAGGTCCCTTCTCCGCCTGCTGGGTCCAGGAAGCAGCCTTGGGTGGGTTCGGGGGGTACTGGCTCCAGGTCCAGGGTGAGAAACAGTTCCTGGCTGTCGGGAAAACCAGTTTCTCCGCTTGCTTGCTGTGAGCTATCTACAACCTCCTCCTCCTCATCATCTTCTTCATCCCCAAAACCTGCTTCCATGTTGCCTCCATCTCCACTGAAAGAGTCAAACAACACGGCTGGGGTAGTGGTGGCTGAACCCCCTAAAATGGCATGCAGCTCATCATAGAAGCGGCATGTTTGGGGCTCTGACCCGGAGCGGCCATTTGCCTCTCTGGTTTTCTGGTTAGCTTGCCTCAGCTCCTTAAGTTTCATGCGGCACTGCTTTGGGTCTCTGTTATGGCCTCTGTCCTTCATGCCCTGGGAGATTTTGACAAAGGTTTTGGCATTTCGAAAACTGGAATGGAGTTCTGATAGCACAGATTCCTCTCCCCATACAGCGATCAGATCCCGTACCTCCCGTTCGGTCCATGCTGGAGCTCTTTTGCGATTCTGGGACTCCATCGTGGTCACCTCTGCTGATGAGCTCTGCATGGTCACCTGCAGCTTGCCACGCTGACCAAACAGGAAATGAGATTCAAAAGTTCCCGGTTCTTTTCCTGTCTACTTGGCCAGTGCATCTGAGTTGAGAGTGCTGTCCAGAGTGGTCACAATGGAGCACTCTGGGATAGCTCCTGGAGGCCAATACCGTCGAATTGTGTCCACAGTACCCCAAATTCGACCCGGCAACGCCAATTTAAGCACTAATCCCCTTGTCAGAGGTGGAGTAAGGAAATCGATTTTAAGAGCCCTTTAAGTCGAAATAAAGGGCTTCATCGTGTGGACGGGTGCAGGTTTACATCGATTTAACGCTGCTAAATTCGACCTAAAATCCTAGTGTAGACCACGGCTAGAACTTTTTCCTTGACTACTAGGTTATAAACCTATTTTTTGAAGTTGTGTGTTACTAATTTGTTCACTATTTTATAAATGTAAACACAGCCAAACCTGTCATAAGCAGTCAATGGGATTGACAAAATGTTGTTACTTAAACAGAGGTGTTCAGTGCTTAATTTGTAATGAAAGAGGTGTCAGGGCTCAAGCAATTAGGTGCTGGGGCTCAAGCAAAATTTTTACTTTCATAACTGATGTGGCAAGTCCAGAGGTGCCGGGGCTGTGAACTGCCAAGCCTAGAGGTGCTTGGGCTAAGCCTTGGCACAAATTAAGCAGTGGAGGTGTACTTCTAATTAAGATGGAGGAACCTTTTACTCCACCTATACAATACATTTGGGATATAATCTGGGTTGGTTCCTGCGGACATGAGGTTGCTTGATAAAGGCATTCTTTTGTATAGATTTCACTCTAATCTTATTAGAATACTGCATACATCTTGTTTTTCTTACTGCATTTTAGGTTTTCGAGCTCACGTTGTGGCTACTGTCTACCTACAAAATATACACTATTATTTGGATAAACATTTGGATACTTATACTTCCTAGCTCACGATGCCTTTCAAAAGCGGATTAGAATTAACTGAGTTGCAGAATATGACTGTCCCTGAGGATGATAACATCAGCAATGATTCAAATGATTTTACAGAGGTAGAAAATGGCCAGATAAATAGGTGAGTATTTTTCCACTGATGCTGACTATCCTGTGAAACACACTGTTTAAAAACAGCATTCTAATTTTCAGTATCTCTCTTGCATTATTCATTACCGAGTCATGCTCCATTTGAAGATGTAATTTGAATTTCTTATGTGACATCTGTTGGGCATAGGTTGCAACAGCAGATAAAGCAAACAGAGTAGCAATTTATTCATTGTTTTACATTTTTCAAATGAGTCTAATAAAACGCATAAAATGTTAAAATTTCAAAATATCTACATATACAATACAAAAAATGAAATAATAACATTAGACCGACAGAAACATTTTGGGCAAAGATATAGGATTTTCAATAAAGGTTGTTCCACAATCTGATGTATGTAACCACAATGGCCACAAAAATGTTCTTTAGGCTTCTGTGAATTTATAACTCATGCTGTTGACAAGAAATGTAGATCATATCTTCCTGTCTATGTTTAAAACTCTCTGCAAATGAGAATGTATATCAAACCTTTGCTCCTAAGTCTAATAGAAAATGCACTTTTAGAAAAAGTGACTGATTTGTAACTAATGTTCAAATTTAAATGTGAAAAAAAATATTCTCTGCTCAGCAATTAAAGTAAAATGCAATTATTACATAATTACTTAAAAATTATTATAGCATTTTTTTATAAACTTTTTGTTAATTTAGTAAAATAGAACAATATTGTTCCCGTCATAATAAACCCTTCCAAGCTTATTGCAAGGTAAAGAGTTAAATTTTCAGGTTCTGAATAGCCTTCATATTTATGGTAAGGATCTGCTGTTGGACTAGAGTGGCAGGCTGTTTCTGTGGGGTTTTTGAGCTGGAAACAAGAAGTTACCCTCTTCCTCTGAAACTTCATTCAAATTTTGCAGAACAAAGGTGGTGTGAGAGAAAGAAAAGGAGCAGTTGAAGGTTCCCAAATTTCCCAAGTAACTAGGTTAGTGTGGACCCCTGTGCCCACATACCGTCCTGTTGACTGTAATGGGACTCTGCTGGAGTACTTTCAGGTGTCCACTTTCATGGATCTACTTACAGGATCTGGACTAAAAACTGCCTTATTCTGCCACCCTACTGACAGACAATAGGTAGCAAATGTTTGCAGGAACAGGCACTTAGAGGCTGATTTTACTGCTTAGATCTGCATGGGGAGGAGATTGACCCCGGTGTGAAAAGGGTGTCAGCTGCCTCTGTGGAAGAGTTTTTTCTTTCCCCATACCTTGCCAAAAGCCTTCCCAGTGCTGAGATCAATGCAGGAGGAGGGATCAGGCTGGGGGAAGAGTGGGCAGGCTAGTGGGGGATGCACACTGTCAGCCAGCCCTTCCTGTGAAGCTCAGGGTGCAAAGACAATGCAGTCCTGGGTGTCTTATCTTTCTGTGCCATCCACCACCATAGTGGATATACCCCTTTAAGGGGAAGTGCTTGGGGCAGCAGCTGCCAGCTGTGAGAGCTCTGTCAGTGTGACTTCTGCAGGTGCAGTCATGCGAGATACCAGTGATCCAGAGTCTTCACACAGAAGTCCCTGGCCTCCTACTTATTCCCTGGGGTTCTTGGGCCCACCGCTGTTCCACAATGTAGTGCAAACTCCTCTACCAATGGTGGGGGAAGTCTCTGTGAAGAGAATCTTATGCATGTTTTGAACAGCAGTAGTAGTGAGAGCTGACATTGACCATCAAAGCATATGCTGCAGCTGGAAGGACAGCAAAGCTCAGGTTGGGGATGGAGGTGGGAAGGAGGAGTTCAAATGGTGCAGGGTGCCTGAGGGGAAAAAAGAATAGTTGGGTCAGAGTGGGGGCAAATTAACAAAAAAAAAATGTAATTAAGAACAGAAAAGATTTCCCCTACTTTTCTCAGCCTTCTTCTGCCTCTCATAGTAGATTGAAGCATTCCAGAAACCAGCTCACCGGGCGTGGGGGCGGGTTCCAAAATGAAAAATCTTTGAGCCATGGCTCAGAGGGGTAGCCGTGTTAGTCAGTATCCACAAAAACAATGAGAAGTCCAGTGGCACCTTAAAGACTAACAGATTTATCTGGAAATAAGCTTGCATGGGTAAAAAACCCACTTCTTCAGATGCATGGAGATGCATGGCTGTAAGCTCGGCCAGGGGATGCATTCGTAGACAGGTATCCAGAGAGGGCCTTAACAGGAGACGGATGCTACTGTATCGCTACAGTGCTTGCATCCCTCACCTCTTCTAAGAGCATGAGTTTCCAAGAGTTCCACTCTTAACAAATGTTGGCCTACCACATTGACACTAAAACCCCAGCCTGCTCCTGCTGGAGTCAGTGGCAAAACTCCCTCTGACTTCAGTGGAAGCGGGATTGGGCCCCACCCTATAAGGGTGGTTTATTAGTTTCTATTTATATAAATGACATATAGATAGCATTCCATTCAGCAATGCTGTTTTCATGCTTCTTCATAGAGGAGTCATTCCCCTTCTGTTTCATAGAATCATAGAATATCAGGGTTGGAAGGGACCTCAGAAGGTCATCTAGTCCAACCCCCTGCTTAAAGCAGGACCAATCCCCAACTAAATCATCCCAGCCAGGGCTTTGTCAAGCCTGACCTTAAAAATTTCTAAGGAAGGAGATTCCACCAACTCCCTAGGTAACGCATTCCAGTGTTTCACCACCCTCCTAGTGAAAAAGTTTTTCCTAATATCCAACCTAAATCTCCCCCACTGCAACTTGAGACCATTACTCCTCGTTCGGTCATCTGCTACCACTGAGAACAGTCTAGATCCATCCTCTTTAGAACCCCCTTTCAGGTAGTTGAAAGCAGCTATCAAATCCCCCCTCATTCTTCTCTTCCGCAGACTAAACAATCCCAGTTCCCTCAGCTTCTCCTCATAAGTCATGTGTTCCAGTCCCCTAATCATTTTTGTTGCCCTCCACTGGACGTTTTCCAATTTTTCCACATCCTTCTTGTAGTGTGGGGCCCAAAACTGGACATACTACTCCAGATGAGGCCTCACCAGTGTCGAATAGAGGGGAACGATCACGTCCCTCGATCTGCTGACAATGCCCCTACTTATACATTCCAAAATGCCATTGGCCTTCTTGGCAACAAGGGCACACTGTTGACGCATATCCAGCTTCTCGTCCACTGTAACCCCTAGGTCTTTTTCTGCAGAACTCCTGCCGAGCCATTCGGTCCCTAGTCTGTAGCGGTGCATGGGATTCTTCTGTCCTAAGTGCAGGACTCTGCGCTTGTCCTTGTTGAACCTCATCAGATTTCTTTTGGCCCAATCCTCCAATTTGTCTAGGGCCCTCTGTATCCTATTCCTACCCTCCAGCGTATCTACCTCTCCTCCCAGTTTAGTGTCATCTGCAAACTTGCTGAGGGTGCAATCCACACCATCCTCCAGATCATTAATGAAGATATTGAACAAAACTGGCCCGAGGACCAACCCTTGGGGCACTCCACTTGATGCCAGCTGCCAACTAGACATGGAGCCATTGATCACTACCTGTTGAGCCCGACAATCTAGCCAGCTTTCTATGCATCTTATCGTCTATTTGTCCAGCCCATACTTCTTTAACTTACTGGCAAGAATACTGTGGGAGACCGTGTCAAAAGCTTTGCTAAAGTCACGGAACAACATGTCCACTGCTTTCCCCTCCTCCACAGAGCCAGTTATCTCGTCATAGAAGGCAATTAGATTAGTCAGGCATGACTTTCCCTTGGTGAATCCATGCTGACTGTTCCTGATCACTTTCCTCTCCTCTGAGTGCTTCAGAATTGATTCCTTGAGGACCTGCTCCATGATTTTTCCAGGGACTGAGGTGAGGCTGTTTGTCCCTTCCAATCACCATTATGACTCATGCATTTCTCCTGTATACTAGCAGGTTGATAGCTATATCTGGTGCCACCTTTGGTGCCATCTCACATGTGACCTAGGGCTAAGTGAATCTCCAAAGCCCTCGGAAGTCAGTAGGTGTTTTTCCATTGACTTTAATAGGCTTTGGATCAGACCTATCATTTTCCACAATTTTTTTGTTTTTTTGTTTTTTTGGTTGTTTTGGCTTGTTGGTTTTTCACCCTACATTTCACATTAAGCCTGAGTTACTTACAGCTCTTTGTGGGGCATATGTTTTCATGAGGGTTCAACACAAAGCAAGGTTTACAAGGATTTCTGAGGGAAGATCTGCCTGAGAGGCAACAGACACTAGTGTCTGTTTTTAAATCAAAACAAAATCACAAAATTCCACTTGAAAAATTCTCCAGACACAGCCAGACATTGCTTTGGGCTTCAACTAAAGGTTTGTAGGCCTAAAAATAAAATCTCATATAAGCTTGGATGGGTTTATTCTGTGTTTGAACTTGAAACTAACCACCTGCATTATGACACTGAGAGCTTGTCTACAAATTAAGTTGTTCCTGGTTCTCATTAACTCCATGTGTGGACATTCTTATTCTGAAATAAGAGTGCCAAGTACTTGTTTAGCGTAACCCACCAGAAGTTAATCAGGAACAACTCCATGTGTAGACAAGGCCTGAGTTTCCTAGTGAAAGGTCTGTACAGAAATATTCATTACTGCCAACTATCCCCACTTCCAGGCATCCCCTTATTGGTGCTCCATTAACCATGCACGTGGTCTGTATTACAGCACATTACTGTGTCTGAATACAATTGCTAGCCAGTGTGTTAGTTGGCATGATGTTGAACACAGTTTGGGCTGTGTAGACAAGAAAAAGTTGTGTTTCGCCTCTTATCACTAACTGTGATTAAACCCTCAATGAGGTAGCTGAGTTAGCTGACACAATGCCGAACGCAGTTTGTCCTGGTCTATGCCAACCAATAAACCATGGTCATCCACAGGCCAGCTAACATGATAGTTGTGCTCAGACATGGTTGTTTTGTAGTGGGAGCCAGCACAAAGAGTCTTATGCATTCTTGTCTCTGCTCACATTGGAGATCTTTATCAGTGTCTATGCTAGACATCAATTTAGGAGGATGCAGCATGATACAGGATTGTCACCTTTGTATAAGTTAGAAACCCTTGCCAAGCAATTAAGGCACTGTCTAAAAACACTTCTGACTAATTAGGTTTAACACAGTGGAGTCAGCCATTTTGTTTAAGCAGGCTTTAAAACCAGTTTAGCTAAGGGCTTGTCTACATGGTGAGGCAGTATGCGCTCACGTGTTGCTCATTAATTTGCCCTTGTAAACCTTACCGGTGCACATGAAAGGTTCCCTACACTACTCATGAAAGCTTATGCTCAAATAAATTTGTTAGTCTCTAAGTTGCCACAAGTACTCCTTTTCTTTCTAGAGAACCTTTAGTGCACACCAGCAAGGTCTACATGGACCAATTCTTGGCGACATATTAGTGCACCTTAGAAATCACATCCCTGTAATACACACTGTTGAACCATGTAGGCAAGCACTAACTCAGTTAAAGGGACATCACTTTTACCAAATGACCACCGTCTAAGCTGTTTTTAAAACTCCAGATGAAGACCATGTTTACATGCGGTCCTTTAAACTTGTTTGAGCCCCGAAATGGATGGAGCCTAAGCTTTAGCACAGTGATAGAGAGAAAAAAAATGGGTTAAGACCTTCTTTGTGAGCCATATACAAATATGGACCTACTATCAGTATGAACTGATTATTTTTAAGTTTACAGATTCTTTTGTAAATATATAGAGTTTTATAAAATCTGTTCATGTGCAGTTGTGATGCACTAAGTGTTAAAATGAAGAATGAAAGAGGAGCAGGAATATACAGCAATCAATGGTGTCTTTTGACAATGAACAAACTGCTTGAAACAAAGAATTCCAAGCAGGTTAACAAGTCATAAAGGCATTAAGAACATGGACTGTCTTACTATGTATTTGTGTAGCACTTTGCACTATGGTCTCCACTCTCTGTGGGAGCTAATTATCACATTTTATGTTATGGTTCTATTTATAAAGTTTCCAGTTATAAAGGGTTAACAAAAGACTAATAGATGTCTTAAGAAATGAATACTCAATTGTTATAAAATCCAAAAGGTCAGTTGCTTATAACTACGGCTTATAGATAGCACTGAGGACAAATAGGAATTTTCATCCAGTGGGAAATTCCAGTATTTCAACATTTGTTTTCATCCCAAATTGGGACAAAAAATTGAACTACCGATTTTTTTCAGAGAATCAAATATTCTGAAAAATTTCAAATCAGTTTGTTGAACTGACCCAAAGTGCTTCATTTCAAGTCAGTTCAACATTAAACTACATTTTCTGATGGTGCCACATTGCCTCGTCAGAGTTGTAGTTCGGAAACTCGATGCCCTCAGGGTCAGGCTCCCTGGCCTGACTACTACTCCCATGATGCACCTACTGTCATGTGATCCCATGATGTACAAACAGCTTGGTCAGAGTCTTAGAAGAGTCTGTGTTGCATCATGGGAGATGTAGGCCAGGCCAGGAGCCCAGCCTATGAGGAAGAATTGGGCCCTGCACTTCAACTCCCTTGAGGCAATGTGGCACAGGAGAAAAATGAAGTTATTGTAGAACTGTCTCTAAACAAAACATTTTGAGCCAATTCACCAAACCAAAAATATTTCAATTGTGGTCCAACAGACCTTAAACAAAATAATTAATTTTGATTTTTCCCAATTAAAATTTGCAAAATTTTGGTAAAACTGAAATTTGCATGTGGAGGATTTCAGTTTTGTGGGAACTGCATCTTCCATAAAAAAAAAAATCTCTTATATGGAAAATTCCCACCCAGCAGTTCTGCTTATAACTATCTGTAACATCTTCAGTTGATGTGCCTATAACCATCTATAATGCATACTATTCAGGTCTGTAACAATCTTAAAATATGTATTACTCATTTATTAACCCTTTATAAATTATTTTAATGGAGTCTTAATATAAAGGATGATAATGATAATAAACCTGTAAACGACAGGATTTTTATTTCTATAATTATTAAATGGACTAATTGCTAGGGTTGAGCAGAGGGGGAGGAAAAAGATGATATTGTAGGAAATATTGTCTCTGTCTTAACTCTAAGTCTGGAAAAAGGCAGAATCTCTGACTGGCAGAAGCAAGCACACCCCTCAGACATTCCTAGCAACACGTCCAGAGGAAACAAAGCTCCTCTCTGTGCTCCTTATTACACCACATGCAGGGTTTTTCAGTGAGAGCATCTGAGTGCCATGTAAACTCTTCCCATTCAACAGCCTACGTTCAGCAATGTGGCTTAAAAAATACATCCAAAGTATACAAGTTCCAACTCACTAGAAGCCCAGGGCCAAATTCTATTTTAAATGAAAACAAAAAATCTGCATATTGAGCAATAAAATGTGGGTTCTCCCTCAGAAAGAGGGTGGCTGATTTGCACCTCGTATGTAACTGGAAGGGGAATCTGCTGTCTACCCCCAACAGATCTCAGGACTCTTGGCATTGACACTGCAACTGTCTTTCTGTCTTCACTTGCTGTAACTTTCTGAAAATGGATAGTTTTTAAAATGTATGAGAAATGAAATAGTTGATTCAGACGTAGATAAGCCAAGTCAGACCAATCTGATAGATGTGAGTCAAATCTGTAAAACTAGCATTGGGATTAAGTACATTTTAACAGCAATATATGTGTCTAAGTTTGTCTGGGTTTAAGGGGTAAACTTAAAAGGGAATTATACAGGAGAGATGATGACTAAGACTTTTCAAGATATTTTCCATCAGAGGTGTATCCTTCCGAAGCCACAGACAGAGCACAGAAAATCATTTTTAAAGAGAACTGTAAAGTTAGTAGACTAAATGCATCCCCTATTTAACACCACTGAAGACAGTGGATATACAGCTATCTGAATATGGCCCATAGTTAAAACAACACCACGTTCTCATCATGTATTGCCAGTAAGAAGGTCATAGCCAGGGTAGTGAGAAGTTTAATAAAACTTTACATTGAAAGGTGCAGAGGTATAATATACCTAAGGCGTCTGATTTAAGACTTTAACCAGTAAACACTGATTAACTCCCCCCCCCACACACACACAAACACACCCCGGTACTAAAAATATAAATAAAATGAATAAGTAAAGGAAATCAGTGTTTATCCAATAGATACCAGAAAACCCCCAGAAACGGTTACTCAATTCATGCTGATTTCACCCCATGTGCAGTTTGTTTTATATAGACAATGTCCCTGCTCCCTGGCTTGTATTTAAGGGCCTGCCTACATGGAGCAGTAATGCAAACCATGGGGTGTGATTTCTAAAGCACACATTAATTGGTTTGTGTAGACTCTGCTGGTGTGCACTAAAGGTTCCCTAGTGTGCTCTAATGTACTGCTGCTTAAAACAGTACTATGTTAAAATGCACCAGGAAACAAACACTAAATGCTAAACCAGAGGTTCAATGACAAGGATGCAAAGGTTAATCTAACATGTAATTCATTTTTATACATATAATAAAAATGAAAATAGATCCTTTGGGAAGTACCTGAAAAAGCTTCTCATTACAGTATCAAAAAGAACCCCAAAACCCTGGATTTTTGGACATCGACATAGAACTCAAAAATTGTTTAAAATAACTCCCAAAAATGAGCCCCCAAAAAGATAAAGCCCTAAAGATAGCCCACAATACTTTTTGATGTATTAATATAATACATGGTTTGATTCAGAGTTTATTACATATTTACAGTTAAATTAGAACTGTATGTCCCTGACCTGGGGATGTTAGCTCATTGAATGCTTTGAAATGCAGGGAACTGTTGTGGATGATATTTTTTAAGTAAAGCCACCCAGAGTGGTGTTGGTTTTGGTTTGGTGTTTGTTAAAAGAATCGCCTAAAATTATCTAAAGCAATCTTTGAAAAGGGGTAGGAACACATGGTTAGGAATTAAATTTGCATAATGGTTGATGCAATAGCTAGGGCCCAGAGATCCATGTGTAAGTTAACAAGGAAATTAGGGACACTGCAAAAACTAAACAACCGGGCCAAGGGTTACACAATCTAAAAGATTTCAGCAGAGAAAAGAAGTGGGAGAAAATAAATGCAAGAAATATATTCCAAGATGGTGAAGCACAAAGGCAGGGGATGGACAGAAAAATAGCAGGATGCTTTTGTTGTCCTAGTGGCAATAGATTTCTAATGTGCACATTGTGATGACAAAGCAAAACAGCACATGTGAAGAGTATGGAGAAAGACAGCTATATCACTCTAAAGAGCAGCTCTTCCGTTAGTGCTTTCCTAAGCTAAACTAAACTGAACTTTACAGGACAATGAGCTAAATCATTGGCTTTGCCAGGGCCCTAGAAGATGGCTTTGATGGAAATACTAAAGCCCAGATTCTTGGCTACACCCATGGAACACCCAATGCAGCTCAGGAGGTGGATGTGCTCTCCCCCATCCTGGGCTGTCTGAATTCAAGGCTAATCCCACAGTTTAACTCCAGCTCCTATTGGCTTCTGTATGGCAGCCTAGGATCTACAGGGCATAGGAACATCCCAGTCATGCTCATTTCCCTCAGCTGTACCTCTTACGCCAGAGCAGAGAAATTGGGTAGCTATACAACACTAGAAGATCCCCTACAGTGGGATGAGCCTCCCATGACTGGATTTGTTGTCTTTATAGCTAAAATCTACCAGCAGGCACACCATTCCAGAGAATCTGGACTAATATGTTCTGTTAATGTGTATGCAGATTAATTACCATCCTGTCTACAGAAGCAGTACTTCTCTTTTACTAAAGATCCAGGAATAGCTTTCTATATTTGTTAGGTCTGGTTCTGTTCTCACTCTAGTGTAACTCCACTGACTCCTGATTTACACAAGTGTAAATGAAACATCATCAGGCTCATTATAACCCTTTAAATAGCTAAGTTTGACCCCCTTTTGCAGGTATCAAACCATGCTGTGTTTGTAGCATTAAAGTGTATATTCATATTCTATATGTCCTCATGATAGAAAATGTATTCTCTGACTTCTTTTCAGCAAGTTTATTTCGGATCGGGAGAGCCGAAGAAGTCTCACGAACAGTCACTTGGAAAAAAAGAAATGTGATGAATATGTAAGTCTGTCTGTTTGTCTCTTTCTCAATATACTGTTGACTGTGAACTATACAACCCTTAGATCTGCTCTTCAGAGGTGCTGAGCGCCTACAACTCCAGCTGAGCCAGGGGGAGCTGCATGTTCTCAGCACCTCTGAAAATCAGCTCCTGTGGTTAATGGAACGCATTTTTAAAAATACTGAAAATGTTTAAAACAATATATATTGCCCACACAATTTCTGTTCTATAAGTGCATTTATCCCTTCCATAAGGCAGTAATTGGAATGTCCATGTGAAAAGGTTCACTAGGATTTATTCTCTTTCAAATCTTGCTTTGTATTTTTCTACTGTATCTTTGCTGTAGCAGTAATTACTTTTACTTCCTATAACATGAAACTTGGAATTCACAGTATATGTGCATTGTACAATGAACTCTAAACTATTTATATGTCCATTTTTCCTATGTCCAGATTCCAGGAACAACCTCATTGCGAATGTCTGTCTTTAATCTCAGCAATGCCATTATGGGTAGTGGAATTTTAGGCCTTGCCTTTGCATTAGCCAACACAGGAATCATCCTTTTTGTGTAAGTATCCACACAGTGAATAGCAGGACTAGGCACACTTTCATATTGATTTTAAAATGTTTGCATTTAGAGAGAATGTGGTTGTTTATAGACCATTCAAAACACAGTGGGCAGTTTTACTAAATGAAGTAGGCTGCATACATAAGTAGCTTGGATTTCAGAGGTGCTGGCTTCAGTAGCAGCAGCTAATGCCCAGACCAATGATTTAGGTAACTAAACATGGACTTGGATATTTAAGTTCAATCATTTTGGTCATGGGTTTCAGATATGAATGTATCACAATGATTAGTAAAAAAGACATGAGGTGTAATCTTGGACCAATTGAATTCAATACAAGTTTAGCCATTGGCTTCAATGAGGCCAGGATTTCATTTGGAGTCTCCAAGCTGTATAAGTATTAGAAAGAGCATTTTTGGACAAGAAATGGTATGAGAAATGTTAGTTTATAAACAAGAGAATAGTCTACCCAATTTATATTTTAATAACTTATTTGTTATCCTACTTGTCCCAGAGCCCTAAAAAACAAAATTTAAAGAATCACACACCTTTGGGTGAATCTTTGGGTGTTCTATGTCCAGGCCCAGAATCTCACTCCTTTTCTCTGTCTGAGTAGATTCCCTGAGTAAGATGCCCAGAAGGGTAGTTTTCTATTAAGACACAAATAGTAGGCTACATTTAGGTATTTTTAATATGTGAGCAGCTAAATGTCAGTGATTATGGAGCCTTTCCATTCTCCAAGAATCAATGAGAGTTTTGCCAGTGCCTTCACTGGGAGCAAATCACAAATCCAAACACTTATTATTTTAGTGATTACATAGTGTGAAACTACTTCTGAAAAGCAAAGCAAATTAAAATCCTTCAGCACTCTATGTAATATAATAATGGGCTTACAAATAATGGGCTAGGCCATGCAGTTTGTACAATTTGTTGGAGGCAGTGTAGAGCCGCTCCACGCAGGGGGAAGCACTAAGACAAATTGTATCTCTCTCAAAACTGCCTGGCGTGTATAGGGATTTACACATGACATTGTCTATAAGTAGGGCCCTACCAAATCCATGGTCCATTTTGGTCAATTTCACAGTCATAGGATTTTTAAAATAGTAAATTTTATGATTTCAGCTAATTAAATCTGAAATTTCACAGTGTTGTTATTGTAGGGGGTATCCTGACCCAAAAAGGAGTTGTGGGTGGGGGGTATTGAAAGGGTATTGTAGGGAGTTTGCATACTGCTACCCTTACTTCTGTGCTGCTGCTGGCAGCAGTGTTGACTTCAGAGCTGGGCGGCCAGAGAGCAGTGGCTGCTGGCCAGGAGCCCACCTCAGAAGGCAGGGCTGCTACCAGCAACAGCACAGAAGTAAGGATGGCATGGTATGGTATTGCCAACCTTCCTTCTGCACTGCTGCCTGCAGAGCTGGATGCCCAGCCAACAGCCACTGCTCTCCGGCTGCCCAGCTCTGAAGTCAGCACAGAGGTAAGGGCGGCAATACCGTGACCCCCCTAAAATAACCTTGCGACCCCCACCCTGCAGCTCCCTTTTGGGTCAGGACCTCCAATTTGAAAAATGCTGGTCTCCTCCGTGAAATCTGTATAATATAGGGTAAAAGCACACAAAAAAACAGATTTCACGGGGGGAGACCAGATTTCACGGTCTGTGACACATTTTTCATGGCTATGAATTTGGTAGGGCCCATCTATAAGGTCCCACTGGCTGGTATGACGAGAAGCATGACCATGGTTTCTCCTGGTCCCTACCTCCTTTAAGGTGATTTATTTTCTTCAGTGTGGAAGGAGTAAGTAGTCCCTGCTCGTAGAGACCATTATTGTGCCTATTCTTCAGGTGGATCACACAAGGCATAACCCCCAGTGGCAAGGCAGATCGCAATTTGGCCCCAGATACCTGGCTCTTTCAGTATTTGCCCTAAAAACAGGGTAAGGAACAGCTGGACAGACAAAGCTGAAGAGTTCCAGTTGTTCAAATGCATACAATGCAATCCGAAGACTTGGATGTTTAATTTTTATACAGTTAAAATACAGTTCTTTTCAGCCTGCCACACTAGAGTACTAAAAAGCCAAAAAAATACGGCCAGGACTTCAGTTGAAAAAGAGATTTGAGGTAGAATGCCTTGTCTGCACCAAAATGGAGGCCTGTTATAAAGTAGGAGAATATTATAGTTTAAAAATGAACCGTTGCCACTTACCAACAAATCACTGAGATGTGTTGTTTTGGGTTCCAGAATAATACATTTCATTTTCAAAAGTGACTGAGGTTTAATAAAAAAACAGTTGGGAATTATTCATAAATCTTAGTGATACTAATGGGAAATTTAGGGGTGCACTGATGGGAGAAATAGAATAAGCCACATCTGAAAAATGTTCAATACCAGGTTTGAATTGGCAACTCATTCTAAGGCCACTTGGTTTGACCTTGAATGGGTTACTACATTTTGGAATTGGTTGTTCTTTTTCATTTTAAGTATTTAACAGAAACTCTGTATTATGGAATGGAATCTAACTGCTCCATAGTGAAGGTTTCATGTAAGGTCTTGCCTACATTGTAGATTTTTGTAATAGTGTAGCTATACCCATACTTCTAGGATTAGCTGCACTGGTAGAAGTCACCGTTCACATAGTTTTCAGAGCTGCATTTTGCAAAATCTAAAATCTACAAAAGCCATCAGGTTGGCCTGAAATGTAGTAGCTCAGGTAAAGGACCAGAGTAGAATTTGTTGTGAACATTTGAGGCCATATGATCAAGGGGTGACTAAGATACAGCATCATACAAAATGAGATCTTTTTCAATGTTGAAGGATTCTTCTGAGGGCTCGTCTACATTAGAATCGCACCTGCGGCACTGCTGTACTGATGTAGCTGCACCACTGTAGCACCGCTAGTGCAGATGCTCTGTGCCAGTGGTTTTCAGACTTCACATCATGATCCAGTGCTGGGTCGTGGAATGCAAGGCACTGGGTTGTCTTGCTCAGCACCCAGGGACCCTGGTGGCCGGCCAGTAAAAACTAGTGGTCCCTACCTGTTCTGACACCGCGCTGTGCCCCAGAAGCGGCCAGCAGCAGGTCCAGGTCCTAGGCAGGGGGGCCATGGAGCTCCACGCGCTGGTCCCGCCCCGAGCACTGTCTCCACGCTCCCATTGGCTGGGAACCGGCCAATGGGAGCTTGGGTGGCGGTGCCTGCAGGCAAGAGCCGCTCAGAGCCGCCTGCATGCCTCCGCCTAGAAGCCAGACCTGCTGCTGCCCGCTTCCGGAGCACAGCGCAGTCCACGGTGCCAGGACAGCGGGGAAGCCTGCCTCTGCACCCTGGCTGCACCAGTGACCAGGAGCCGCCGGAGGTGAGCCCATGCCCCAATCCCCTTCCCCAGCCCCTAGCCACCCCCAAACCCAGAGCCCCCTCCTGCACCCCAAACCCATTATCCACAGCCCCATCTAGAGCCTGCACCCCCAGCCCAGAGCCCTGACCCCCCTCCTGCACCTCAACCCCCAGCCCAGAGCCCCTCCCACACCCTGAACCCCTCATTCCCTGCCCCACTCCGCAGCCTTCACCCCCTCACCCCAACCCTCTGCCCCAGCCCTGAGCCCCCTCCCACACCTTAAACCCCTCATCCCCAGCTCCATTGGGTCTCAGGCATCAACAATTTTCTTCAACTGGGTTACCAGAAAAAAAGTTTGAAAACTACTGGTCTATGCTGATGCGAGAGAGCTCTCCCATTGGCATAATTACTCCCCCTCTCTGAGCGGCGGTAGCTATGTCAGTGGGAGAGCTTCTTCCGTTGATATAGCACTGTCCACACCAGCTCTTAGGTCCGTGTAACTTACATCACTCCAGGGGGATGCCGTTCCACACCCTGAGTGACTTAAGTTATGCTGAAGTAACCACTAGTGCATACAAGCCCTCATACTTTTTTGTGCACAGCTTGGGGGGGGGAGAGAGGGGGGATGATGGGTAGGAGGCACATGAGATTTGTTTCCTCGATTTTCCTTTCTGAGATCTAGTACATGGTACCAAGAGACAGATCTGAAACTTAAAATATGAAAAGATACAAATCAGTTCAGGATGTTTTGAACTGCTTTGCTACTGCAGCACTGACAAACATTTCATTAAAAATAAACTCACTAGCTTATATGTCAAATTAAAAACGGAAGTGGACAGAGCTATTGCTACATCAGTGATTTCTAATTAACATGATAGAAGTGCTTCAAATTTTTATATCAATTTGCAAATATCTGTTTTATGTATGTGCAGTATAAGATTGCCCTGTAATCTGAAACCCACTGAAAAGAGAAAATCATTCTGATTTTCACTCTGGGAATTGATTTGCTTTGGAGAGTTCAGGGTCCTGTCTACCCTACAACTGTAACCAAATCAGGAATCAGCTCCTGGTCCAGTTACGCTTTAAAAGTTAGTATGGATAGGAACTATCTGTGTCACAGTGACTGGGTTAAAACTCTGGAACAGTCCAAAGCATTAGTCTAATTACATTCTGATTCCACTGAAACTTTAGTTCTTTGTAAACTCTCACAGCCTTCTCTGCTCCTCTCATCAGCACACATACTGCTATTGAACTCATTAGCACTAACAAGAAGCTAACACCACATTCTGTAAAGCATTCTGTTGCCAGGGTTCAGTTGAGAGATGTGTATCTCCTGAATGCTTACATTTCTCTAAACGAGATAAAAGCAGTTTTATCAGAAGTAGATCACATACATGATACTGAACCCTAGAGAGGCTTATAATGATCTTTGATAGTAGTTGGACTTGTCGTGAATCAAATACTGGGTAGATCAAAGTATTGAGCTAAGGTGAATGCTGAGTACATTATTTGTACTATAAAGAACAGAATTATTCTCTACTTAATTAACTGTGCAGATTTAATAGCAGATATTTATTTTAATAGCCATGCATTTGTTAGCTCTGTAATGGTTTTCAGTCATGTTAGCACTGTCATAGACAAAGCCATTAAGACCAAAGATGAAGTAGCTAGTAACAAGTTAGAGAGTGAGAGGCAAGTTAGCAGGGAATGAGCCATCAAACCAGTCTTTGAGATACAAAATTGTGACTTCTGGAGCTCTGTGGCAAATAAAGAGCACCGTTTAAAATGTTCCTATGTCCTGCAATGCAGAGAGTTGAATCCAATCGATCAAGAATACATTTTTTTCCTCACAACTTGATCAAATGAATCTTTCCAACAAATATATAGTGCTATCTTTATCACACGTTGCTTTACAAGTGATTAAAGACAGAGACCAAGTATTATTATTTTTGCATTTTGAACAGAGGGCCTTGTTGTATTCATTACTTGTAAATTACACAGGTCTAAAATGTTTCTAAGCCTGCTTTGATCTGCATAGACTTTGGTTACCAAAGAGAACCAGGCACTGTGATCTAAAAGTAAAAAGCAAAGATGGAAAAGGAAACCTGTGTGTTAAAAAGCTAATTAAGCAAATGAAGGCCTGCTTTTCCACCAGCATGACTCCACTGACTCCAGTAGAATCAAACCTGATTTACCCCCTGCACAACTGAGGTCAGAATCAGGATCATATAGTCTTTGCATACTGAATTAAAAATAAACAAAACAACAAAAACACTATTGTTAATGTATTATTTGTGTAACTTAACACCATAGGTAGGTATGATGCTTTGCAGGTGTAAAATAAGGTGAGAGCCCATAGGTGCTTACAGTCTAATATGGCTAATAACTATGAGCTATGCCATAGAAAGACTCTTCCATATCAGCAGTAGGGGAGAAAATCCTCATGGCTGCAGAATGTTTGGAAGGCTGCACCTGAGCCAGGCCACAGAGAGACCTTTGGAGGAAGATTCTGCAGACTTTGGCACTGGTTGAGCCGAGCTCTGCTGTGTCCTGATCCCCAGTGAAATTCCAAGGGGGTTTGCGTGGCAATGCTAGTGAGTGGCAGATGTGTGGCCTGTTAATCCATCAACTTCACAGATTCTCTGGTCACAAAGCCCAGGCCTCTGCAGTGCAACGGGCCACAGTAGTTGCTACAGTTGATGAGTGAAGGAAGCAGCTGTGGACAGACAGCATACCTTCCCAGGGTGGGAGGTAGGATTCTGTTCCCCCTAGCTCTGCGTCAGTCCTTTGCAAATAGCTATACACTTGGCTTGGACTGGGGGTGAGAATTTTGCCCAGATTTCTTAGGTGGTTGCCAGCACTTTTTTAAACTGGACAAAATGTGAAACATGAGAACAATTTTGATACTACAGGGTTGCCAAAGCTTCACTGCTTACGTTTTGAGTTTGCAAAAAGTGAGGGGAACTAATATTTTCATTCCATTCTATGGGATGCTACTAGCACTAGTCTGTCTAAACCACAGCCCTCACACAGAGGCTTTTCATATGGCCTTACTGAAAAAGGACATGTTTCTCATAGCAACTTGTGAGACTCCCGAGGGGAAGTAAGGAAACAGATCAGATCACCACCTGGCTGGCTTGCAGCTGTTATTTTTACCTCCTTGAAAACGCCCTTTGCTTGGTGTCAGCAAATTAGGAGTTTAATGTTAAGGGCTCAGTTACAGATTGCTTCAACAGCCAAGCAATGACTAGCCAAGTGACTAGCTTCAACAGCCAAGCAATAATGGCTGGAGACATTATGCCCACATAGTGCAAAAACATGCATGATGTCTCTGGTGGGAGCATGCTCAGCAGCAGCACTTACTCCACCTTATGAAAAAGTTCAGTGTGGGCTCTCCCAGCACTGCCTTCCAGGCATTACAATGTACAATGCAGGCAAGGTGGACAAGTTCCTTTGGGAAGTGCAGTGCCATTGTTGTTTGATGCCCCCTTAAGATCGAGTAATGCTGTCTGTATCATTGTGGCATGTTCTGTACAGTTATACTGAGAAGAATGGGGCTTCTTGTGCCCTCTTCCACTCTACTCCACCCCCCAGGCCAGGCAATCATGGCAAGAGCAGCCATAATTTTGGCCCCGAAATATATCTAGTCTAAGGAAGAAAACATTGTTTTCAAACTGTCTTTCCCGCATGTTCCTTTCAGTGAAAAGACTTGTTTTTGTCATCTATTGTAGCAGCTTGTTTTCTGTTTAATTTTAGATTTGTTTAGATGGTGTCCTAAGACATTTTGTCATGATAGAAATGATAGAAATGCCAACAGATTGTTTTAATACTCCTTACACATATCATGAAAATGTGTTGTCAATCAGCCTGTGTAACTGTACACGGAGAAAAGGAACACACAGTGCTTGAATTGTTCCCTGGTCTACAGGAGATGGATCATTGCGCAAAGGTAGTGTTGTGCATTTGGCCCATGGTACTGCCTTGTTATCAGGCGTGCTGCTCAGCCCTTTGCAAGTATCGACTAAGCATTCATTCCCACTTTAATTCCCGAATTTTTCTGCAAACCAGTGATTACAGTGCAGGGGCCAAATGATGGATGCCCCATCGCAGGAAGTACCAACTGTAATGCAGGATGCAGCTAACCCTTCAGCCTCTGCTTCTCTCAGTGCAAGGACAGGGACTGGAGTTGCCAGTGCCATGCAGTACCTCAGAGGAGGGGTGTCTCTGCTGTCTCCCCTGCTCAACATCTGTAGCTCAGAGACCACCACTCTGGGGAGCACACAGTGTGAGGCTAGTGTCAACAGGGGTGCTAGTGTCAGGGCAAAGAACCACATATCCTTCCACTCCAGAGCAGAGCTGGAATGGTGCACAGATTGGGGGAGATCACTCTGCATCCTCTACAATAGGCTGGCAGGGCTACTTGGGGCAGTGCTGCCCCTGCTTTCCCAGTGGCACTGTCAGAGTCAGGCACAACAATATCAGGAGATACCATTAATATCCACTGGAACTTGGCTTGGGAAAGAACATTGGGATGTGGCCCTCATGTCCTTAGATAAACAGATAAAATTCTGTGCCTCAGATTTTAGAAAGATCATTAGACTAAGTAGTCGGGAGCATAGGGCTCACAGCTGCTCTGACTAGATCTTCTTGCTTTGATGGTAGGAGATTTTTATTTTGGGTTAGATTAAAAGTGGGAGGGGTTACTAATCAATAGGCTATAAACTTTGAGCACCATAAGTCCATCTCTGCAGGCCTTCAATATAAGACTTAATGGGCCAGAGCCACAGTTATACTAGGTCCCCTTTTTACACTATAGCAATGTAAAGAAGCCATAAAGCATGTGTCAGTTATATTTATACTTACTTTAGGGCCCCTTTGCACTGCCAGAAATTATGAAGGTGGCTTAGTGTAAATGAGAATCTGTCCCAATATGTACAAAATTGCAACACCAAGGAATTATTTTATTATAATACATTTTATTTTTCACTCTCTTCTAGGTTTCTGTTGACTTCAGTGACATTTCTGTCTATTTATTCAATAAATCTCCTGTTGATATGTTCAAAGGAAACAGGTAATTTGAGATGATAATGTATCAATTTAGTAGGAGGGAAAAGAACAAGAGGTGAAAGATGTTCAGAATAAAGCAAGATGGCTGGGTTTTTTCTCAGTTTGAAAAAGAAAAGAGAAACTGGGCCAGAAGCCATCAAATTTAGTCCAGATTTATACTGATATAACTGACATCAGAATCTGGCCCATTGCTATAAAGAAAAGATATAGTCTATCCAATTCACAGAGAATTCTGATACAGTGAAATTCCATTTAGTGAAGTAGAAGGAAAGACTCAAACTGTTTTATTGCATTACAATCTGCAGATTGCAATTCGAGGTATAATGAAACTCTGTAAAGTGAAGCTTATCTGGGATAAGATGACATCACTAAAATAGAGTTGATGTTCCCAACAGTACCCATGGTATAATAATAGGTACTTTCCATATAGGGAAGAAGCCCCAAGGATCTCACAATATATAACTCTAAATACATATATAAAAGTGTGCCATTGTAATGTTAAACCCTTCACTGTACATAGGCTAAGAATAATGTCCTGAGGTTATAACCTTTTAGTCCAAACTTTCAAAATTACCCATGCATGAGAATGCTTCCACATTTGAACACCTAATTTGTGTACACAATTATCATGACTGTGTATACAATGGCAGCAATTGCATATTCAAATTAGGCATGCAGATACACACACATTTGTGTCCTTGAAATGTAAAACATTTGGGTCCTGGGCTTTAGGCTGCTAAGGAAGACATTGCATTAAAACTCAAACTGCATTTATTCTTGTTCATGTGAGTTTTAAAGAGAAAATGTCAACCAGGAGAGAATGTGAGGAACCCAAACTGAGAGATAATCTGTGCACTGTAACACCTGAAATATTTATCTTTCATTCTCATTGCATATCCTCTTGCGTTCTTAATGCTATACCTTTTCTGTCAGCCCAAGCCACAACTGGGGGAAAAAATTGCTAAATTCAACTGGAACATCTTGTAATTAATAGATAGTCTAGCTACTAGTTGAATTTGACAGACTTTAAACAAAGAATATTTAATTATAGTTCTCATACTTTCCTTCTTTCACAGGAAATATAGGAGATGAGAACTCAAATTAATATATTATCATAAGGAAATAAAAATAATAATTTAAATGAACAGTCTGGCCTCTCTGCATTAATCTAGTCAGTTAGTCAAACTGTATAAAATTAGAGCATTGCAGTGTTGTGTCTCTCTAGCTTGTCTGCCAGAGCCTTGGCTTGCAGATCCCTGCTGTGTTGAATATTATCTTCCATTAAATCTTATATTATTCCTACTGAGGGAGCAAATTTAAGACGTCAGGATGCCAGGTTTTTAAGTGTCACGAGGACACTTACATTAAAGGGATATAATCGTCTCACTGTGAGTTCCAACTTTCAAAAAGTGATTGGTAGCCACTCCTGACATTTAAAAATGTGAGGAGGATATTTCCAAATAAGCTTGCTTGACTCCTGTCAGTTACAATAGAGACCCATATTTGTGTGAAAAGGGAAGAAATAGCAGCATGGATGGGGAAATTAGCTGAATGAAGAGGAATCTTAAATGTTTTGACTTGACAGTTGCTTGTCACCCCTGATTTCTGATTTCTCCTCCAATTGGTTTACGCAGGCTGCATGGTGTATGAAAAGCTTGGCGAGCAGGTCTTTGGCACCCCAGGAAAAATGATTGTTTTTGGATCCACTTCTCTCCAGAATACTGGAGGTAAAGGAAGTATAAAAGACAAGAGCAAACAAAGGAATGCACATACATTTATGCCTGTCAGATTTGTCATTCTCCCAATGATGTTTTGGAGGTCCTCATGTTCTGTTGTGCGGTTCAAAGTAACATTCTCTGTGTAGTCTGTTGAAATGACATATCAGAAAAAACCCAGCTTGGATCAGTATCTTAGAATCAATTAAACTTCTTTGCCTTAGATCAGCTTGTATTTACTTCGGGATGGCATGAGAACCCGTGTCCAGTATCCTTCTATGTGCTCATTCCACAAGATATCATGTCTACTTTCTAAAATTGTCTCATTTTCCCCCAGCAATGCTGAGCTATCTCTTCATTGTAAAAAATGAGCTGCCCTCTGCCATAAAGTTTCTTATGGGAAAAGAAGAAGCATTTTCGTAAGTTTAATACTATTTTGCTTACTTGACTTCAGAGTCTAAACTTCATGTAGATAAACTACAGTATGGGTTTATAAAAGCACTGATTATTGGCTGTTCCTTATGTTAGTGTCAGATCGTCACAGCAGGGTCCCTAATGGGATTGTAAAGCGTGGGAGGGGAAAAGAAAAGAAAAAATAAATGAGCCTTTAGTGATCACTGTCTAGATTTTCCTTCAGAAGAATGATTTCTACAACATTCTTATCATATGGTCTGATCCCACAACATCCTGAGCAATACTTGGGGCTATTAAACACCTTCAACACCTATTGAAACCAATGGGCATTGAAGGCACTCAGCACCTCCAGGAGTTCTGATCACCTTGTAGGAGTCAATCTGTAAAGAACTCCCCAAAGTGCAGGGGAGGCCAAACTTACTGACCCTCCAAGCCACATATGACAATCTTCAGAAGTTCGAGGGCCGGGGTGCAGCTGCTGGGGCTTGGGGCTTCAGCCCCATGGGAGTCGCCTGATGGTGCTTGGGGCTTCAGCCCTGCTCCTGCTGAAGCCCTCAGCCCTGGCAGATGCACTCCACGAGGCTGAAGCCCTGAAACCCCCTTCCCCGTTGTGGAGAATGGAGGCCCCTACCCCACCACCCCACTGCAATGGAGAAGTCCTGAGCTCTCACCCCCACACCCCCATCTGGTAGGTGGAGAATGGAGTGGGGTGTTGGGCGCTCAGCGAGCTGCACTTTAACTGTAAAAGAGCCACATGTGGCTCCTGAGCTACAGTTTGGCCACCCCTGCCATAATGCCCCAATACTAAAACATGACAGGAGTGGAATACCTAGGGTAGATTTCTGCCACTTGTTACTGCTTGATGGCATCTACCGTCACCTTAAACAAAACAAAAAGGGATATTTCTTTACATTGGTACATGTCTTGTTTGTTACATCAAGTTATATGATGTCTTGTAACTTAGCTAAAAAGTGGAAACACCATCCTGAAGATGTTTCATACAAGACTGGACAGAACACTTCAAAATATGTTGTAGAGAACAATTTCTCCCCTTTCCCTGCAAACCACCAGGAGAGGATTCTAACCACAGACTATGGGAAGGGGTCAAGTGACTGGGGTCTGGTGCATCCCAGCCCCCAGTATCATGGTCTGTCATTTAGGGCATGTGGCCAGGCCCTCAGTAGGTTAAGCGGGTATACTGTTGTGTGCAGCATATGCTGCACGGCACTGTCTGACCGCTTGATCTGTCTCTTCCTGTGCTGGCAGGAGAGCTTCTATCTAATGCCAACTGGTATTGCTCCATCTCTTCACCAGGCCACCACTCCTACCAGTAAGGGCAACATTTTGCCCTCTAACTATGAAAATCCGTTGTGGCTCAGATTCCAAAGAGTGCCACTTTTTAAGCAATTACTGATAGAATATTCATTTTACTACCACATGTAACCAGTACCGTAGGAAGTTCAGAAATTGTCCCAGTCTTTGCTTGTACTTGAGCTTACAACATATGGAAGCCAGAGAAAATGCTGTAATTCTGGATGGCTGACCCAATGTAAAAAAATAGTGATAGTGCTTTAAGAAGAGATTTCACTGTATCTTTGAAATGTTTTACAGGGCATGGTATGTGGATGGGCGAATTCTTGTTGTAGCCGTAACATTTACTATAATCCTCCCCTTGTGTCTTCTTAAGAACTTAGGTAAGACTCAAATATTGTTAGAATAAAGTGGGGGTACCCAAATTTTGCTCCCCTCTAGGTCGTATTGGCCATTCAGATATAATGTAGAGGGCAGTGCTCAGTCATGAATAAAGTGGCCTTAGCACAGGAATAAGCTATGTATTAGGCATCCTGAAACAAGCCAGGCCTAAATTAAAAGCTAGTAACATGACATATGAGCACAGTATAACTAAATTGATTCAAAATAATGTGTTCGTTATCTCTTCCATTTGCTGGTGGCAACTGATTACAGTTTTTATGACCACCGGGGTGTTTATTCCATTAGGTAAATTAATATTACATAGAACTAGTAATTTTTTTAATTGCAACAGAATTGTCAAAAAATGTTTTTTCCATCAAAATTCAAAATTTCAATAACAATTCTCATTGAAAATTTTTGACTAGTTCTGTCTAGGTCAGAGGTGGGCAAACTATGGCCCGCGGGACCGTCGTGCCCAGCCTCTGAGCTCCCGGCCAGGGAAGCTCACCCCTGGCTCCTCCCCTGCTGTCCCCCTTCCCCGTAGTGACACTGCCACTGGGGCAGCGCAGTTTGCACCCACCCACCCCCCAGGCTTTCCAGTAAGGCTGTCCTGCCGCTCTGAGTGGCACGGTAAGGGGGTGAAGGGGTGTTGGATAAGGGGCAGGAGGTTCCGGGGGGAAGTCAGGGGACAGAGGGTGGTTGGATGGGGCAGAGGTTTTGGGGGGGGGCGGTCAGGAGACGGGAGCAGGGGGCGTTGGATAGGGGGTGAGGGACCAGGGGGGTCCCGGGGGGGGGGGCAGGGAGCAGGGGGGTTGGATAGGTGGTGGCGTCCTGGGATGCAGTTAGGGATGGGGGTCCTGGGAGGAGGCACTCAGGAGACAAGGAGTGTGGGGGGGGGTTGGATGGGTCAGGGGTCCCGGGGGGCCTGTCAGGGGGTTGGGCGCGTGGATGGGGGCGGGGCAGTCAGGGGACAGGGAGCGGGGGGGGTGGTTAGGGGCGGGGGGTCCTGGGAGTGAGAGGTCACAGGACAAGGAGCAGGGTGGGTTGGATGGGGCAGAGGTTCTGAGGGGGGCAGTCGGGGGCGGGAAGTGGAAGAGGACAAGGGCCAGGCTGTTTGGGGAGGCACAGCCTTCCCAACCCAGCCCTCCATACTGTTTCGCAACCCCCATGTGGCCCTCGGGCCAAAAAGTTTGCCCACCGCTGGTCTAGGTAATATGTGTATATGGTTATGGATATTCCTTAGATTCCACTAGGCACCTCTCACCCTATATGGCCAGATTTTCAAAGGTATTTAGGTGCCTAACGTTGCTGATAGGCATCTGTTGAAATTTCCAAAAGCACCTAAGGAGGTTAGGCACCTAACTGCCCTTGAAATAAAAATAAAAATCTTTGGAAAACCTTTGGAAAATCTAATCCATAGTAACTTTTAACATTTAAGCACTTCATGATTTGCGGCATATTTTCCTATTATCAAGTTTATGTCCATTGTGAAAGTCATTCTCAAGAATGCAGTTAGTCAAATTGCCATATAGATGATCTGCAAGGAGGCAGGAGAGCAATATTAAATGAGGGTCAGACATATCAGAACAGAGTTTTAATATGTCTGAAATGTTGCAACCTTGTGAAATGACAGATTTACAGAAAAATGAGAAGCACTTTTATACTATCCTGAAGTTCATGGTGCATGTTATATGTAATAACTTTAACTATGTTATAAAGTAACAAGCTATGAAAAGAACAAAAACAAAATAAATGTGACCATTAAATGAGTTATTGATTTTATTTCTTTTGTATTTCTTTTAGGGTATCTTGGATATACTAGTGGATTTTCCCTTGGTTGCATGGTTTTTTTCCTCATAGTGGTAAGTTCTGCTTGCTGTTTTGGTTGGATTAGAGTTGCTCCTATAGTGTCTTCAGTGTGCATTTTTATTTTAATAATAGTTTTTACAGTTTACCATGTGACACTTTATTCCAGGTTATCTACAAGAAATTTCAACTTTCCTGCCCAGTATTGGAGCCAAATGCAACATCACCTATCATATCAAATGTTAGCTCAGCACATGAAGATATGTGTCAACCAAAGTATGTTACCTTTAATTCCAAGGTATGTTTCTTTCTATGATATTTATTTTTAATTCAGATAATTTGATATCATACTCCATATTCCTAGTCAATTAGACACATCATTTAGATCCAGTCTCCGTGGGCCTTTCACAGATGCGCTGTGATGGAGAGGGCATAATGAACCTTCTCCCTCAGCTTGTGTAAGGGGCAGGTTCCATTGGACTTCAAGAAGTTGAGACTCTGCCTCTCTTTGCACCAGGCAGCAGATAGGGCCAGCTTCAAAGAGGGAATGAACTGCACTATCAATCAATACCCAGAGGTTGTAATGCCTGGGAACTCCAGCAGGCATTTGCCTCCCTGAAACAGAATGTATCCCAGTACTCCCTCTGGGACAGTGACCCTCTGCACTGCTCCTTACTATGGGCTGAGCCTAAATATCACAATCCAGCTCTTATCTATCATGATCAGACACCTCTGAGCATCCATTCTATGGCACTGAAATAATTTTCCTCCTCATGGCACGTAAAGATCAAACATTTGCCCCTCTCACACAAGAGTGTATTTGGCAGCAATAGTAGAGGATGTGAAAGTGTCTTATTCAAGGGAACAAAGCCGGTGGTAGCAGGGCCACACAGAGGATTCAGGGGACCTGGGGTCTTCGGTGGCGGGGGTCCTTCCACTCCGGGTCTTTGGGGCACTTTGCCAAAGACCCGGAGCGGAAGAAGCAGCGGCGGGTCCTTCACTCTGGGTGTGTTCGACGGCACTGAAGGACCCGCCACCGAAGTGCCGCCAAAAACTCTCATGGGGGCCCCTGTGGGGCCCAGGGCCTGGGGCAAATTGCCCCACTTCCCCCCCACATCTCCCAGCGGCCCTGGGTGGTAGCAGCAGCTACACGACTGCTGTCTCTGAACTGAGTCCAAAATATTTGCAAGAAAAATGCATAGATTGTGTCCTCACATTGAAAAGTTATTGTTCCTGATGTTTTGTTAAATACGTGTTATTTGACAGGCGCTCTGCCTTCCCTGCAAGGACTCTCAGTGTTCAGTTGAAGAGTTCAGAAAGTTGGGAGATGAAGTAATTGAAACACTGATGATTTCTTAATATGTATTTTTCCTAACTGGATTTTCTTCAATTATGTTCAAACAGACTGTTTATGCTTTGCCCACCCTTGCATTTGCATTTGTGTGCCACCCATCGGTCCTTCCAATCTACAGCGAACTTAAAGAGTAAGATGTTTTTTATTGTTTGATTGTTTAAAATGGACTGTTTAGAGTGTAAAATGTTAGTGCAGAGTTGCTCCACATCACCCTTGTAATTCAAATGAAAGATAGTTTAATAAAATCAGAAAACAAAGGAGCACTGCTTGAAGCTAGGTAAATCTGGGTTCCCTATGGGGTAACATGACATCCCAGGGGTTTTCTTTAGAATGACAGCTATTTTGAAGAGCCAAGCAGTGCAAATTATTATAGTTTACAAGATAGTCTTGTATTTCAGCTAATGCCATTGATTCCAATGTAGCAAAAAGACTGTGACAGTAACAAGTTATGCTTTTTATGTACAGGCTTTCACCCCAATGTGTTTTTAAACCACATCAAATGTAGTTAAATGATGTGACTAGCACCAATAACTTTTCTTTGTGTAAGAAAGATGAAGAGGAGCCTCCCACACCAGCCACTGTACCTCTGTCCCTAGCATAAGGGGAGCAAAGGGGCATGAGCAGGCAATAGGTGTGGTGACTTGATTTGCACTGGTGCAAGTTACAGTAGCCCCCCTGCTGCTTTAACATCCATCAAGGCTGAGCAGCCAATGATCAGGGAGCTGCAGCTGGCTCCTTGCAACTGCTCCCTCCAGCATAGCTCAGATTGAGTGGAGAATCAGGGCTGATATTTTTATACCTTAGATGAAAACATTTTTTGCCATGAAGCAAAATCTGCTCCTAAATGTCTGTGTGCCATTTTCTCTCTTTACTCTATATTAATGTCTTTGCATTAGTTCTTCAAAGCCAAAAGAGTTCAGCTCCTATTTAAGTACCTAAAAGAAGTTACTGGAATTTCAGCAATGCTCAGCCTGCTGCAGTTCCCATCCTTGTCAAAGGATCTGCTGTTTGTTGAAATTCTGGCCACTTAATAAGGTGTCTAACTGGGAGCTGTTGGGCACTTTCAGCTTCCATTGACTTCAGTGGGATTTTTGGGTGCTCAGCTCTTCTAGAAATCTGGGTGTTCTATTTTGGTATCAAAATATGGATTAAGAGCCCAACTTTAGGCACCCAGGTTTAAGCATTTCAAAATAAGTGTCAAAAATGAAATGTTTATGTTTAACCAATTTTTTTTTTAAACTACAGCAGTTCTTACCAGAGGACACAGACCATTTTTTGCAAACATTTAGGATGTTAACAGTCTGTTGTTTTACTGGTCCTTTAATTTGCACACAGAAGCAGTTCCAAGCTGACCCCTTCTCTGCTACAGAGGCTACTGCTAGGGGCCATAGCCACCCGTTGTGATTTGGGGAGGGCACTATTCACAGAATGGTCATTATGTTCCCTTGACTTAAAATCCTAGCAAAACTGGGAGGCTAGCAATGGCTTTTGGGAGACTTAGTCCCCCAGTCATTTTCCTCCTTCAATACAGCTATTGGGGATCACTGATTTAAATGAAGAAAGACACACTCTGGAGTCTCTCCGATGCTAGTTAATTTTGTTTGTGCAAAGATTTATACAGCCATTTATTATTTTTCCTTCTTTTTCCAGTCGCACACAGAAGAGAATGCAAATGGTTTCAAATACCTCATTTTTTGCCATGTTCGTTATGTACTTCATGACTGCCATTTTTGGCTATTTAACTTTCTATGGTAAGTAAGCAGTTTTTGCTGATCTAACATACCTGTCAGAAAGAATCCAGGTGAAATCAATAACATTTACCCATTGAAAAAGGAGAATCCCACTCACTTATCTTACTAGAATTTTGAAAACAATTTCCCTAAATTTTTCCATAAAGATACAAATCTCTTCTTTACCGGTGCTCTGAGTGGCTACACACAGTAGCTATATGCAGCACTTGCTAATTTAACTTCAAAAATGAAAGAGAAAGGAGCAAAGGCACAAGTTTAATGTAAACTAGTTTTATTTTGGGTAACTGGAGCTTAGCAGTGTCATATCAGTAACTTTCAGTTACTAGTTTCAATTCAGCTCAGATCAGTAATGACCTAAAGTGATTAAGTGATATCTGATTGGCTATTCAATTGCCTGTGTAAAATGAGATTGTGATCTTAGGATAGCGCTTAGTGAATAGGTGTCAAAATCATCACCACAGTAATTGGCAGCCTTATTGCTGTTCTCGGCACAGAGGCAATGGATGCGGAGACTGTACTCCCTCTGTTAGCAAGAACTGGTCCCTACCCATTCAAGTTAAATACATTGGTGATGCAGTTTAGGTCAGCTTGGAATGCTGCTGCTTGAAATACTTTCGCAGTTCTGAATACTTCAGTGTCCAAGATTTTCAACCCGCCTCCTTTCATGAACACTAATTCACTTTAAAAATACAAAAACCAAGCAAATCTTATTTTTTTTCCTTATTAAAAGGAATATGCAGAATAAATAAAAATCGGAGAACCCAGAGACCCTTACACTGGCAGGATGATTGAGAGCTAATGTTCTAAAGCAGTTTGAGTCTTGAAATTTGGTACATTTGTTCGTTACAGGCCACTAAGTCAATCAGAGGGAGATCACAGATTTGACCTGTGAGTTTTCCATAAGGGGCACCAAAAGGTCATCAGTCTTTCTTATTAGATTTCAAGTGCTCTGTCAAGCTACAGCCTTCATGTTTGTTACAGTCATTCATTATGGCAGTGGTTCTCAACCATGGGGACGCGTACCCCTGGGGGTACACAAAGGTCTTCCAGGGGGTACGTCAACTTATCTAGATATTCACCTAGTTCAGTGTTTCTTTACTTGGTGGTTGCAACCCCCAACGGGTTTGCGGGATGGGTTTAGGGGGGTCACAAGTGCAGAGCTGGCATTAGGGGATGGCAAGCACGGCAATTGCCTGGGGCCCCATACCACAGGGGCCCCCATGATACTAAGTTATAGTCTTCGGCCCTGGGCAGTGGGACTCGGGCTTCAGGTACACTGAACTGTAAGTACAGTTTTTCTATTCTAATCAATGTATTTTATAATTACATGGTAAAATGAGAAAGTCAGCAATTTGTCAGTAATAGTGTGTTGTGACACTCTTGTATTTTTATGTCTGATTTTGTAAGCAAGTAGTTTTTAAGTGAGGTGAAACTTGGGGTACACAAGACAAATCAGACTCCTGAAGGGGGTACAGTAGTCTGGAAAGGTTGGTAACCAATGCATATTTGGATATTGATGGGTAGGGGAAGCAAATTTGAAATTTTACATTTCTGTCATAGACAGATGAACTTTTGGTGACCTAACAACTTACAAAAAATATATTAGTTTCTACCATGAGGCTGTCATGGTGGATATGAAGCCTCCAATTTGCAGAAAGTAAGATAATTTGAATTCACCATTTCTGTTTAATGGATTATGCCAAGAAAACTGAGGAAGGCTGCAGGTGCCAAGACTGGTGGCCACTCATTCAACAGTTGGGCTGCTGCTAGCCAGTAAGTTTTCATAGAAAACGACAAATAAAATATTAGAATTAATGATCCAGTTCTATGGTCCTGAAGAAATAGCCACAATGGGCCAGATCTTCAGCTGGTATAAATCAGTAGATCATATTGACTTCAAGAGAGCCAGGCAGATTTACACCAGCTGCGGATCTGATTCCCCAAGACGTTTGAGAAGGCGAATAAACTCCCCAAGATTCATTTCCTGGAACTTCTTTGAAATTCCCACCTCATGTAGGAGGAGTTTGGAGTCCTGTGATGGGGTGTACAAACCCCGCTCTCAGCAACACAGGGTTAATGAGCCTAGCACACTTGCAGCCCCTCTTCCTGTTCCTCCAGAACCTCTTACTGAGCATCTGGCTGCATTTTTCCTCACATTTCCTGGTCGTGGCACACCTCATCCGTGGCCCCAGAAAGTCATGAGGCCTCCTTGTTAATCTCCTCCTGGTGCTTGCCCAAGATTTCCATCCATTATACCAGGAGGAAGAAGCTGAACAGGACTGTGCTCTGTAACTGTGGGGCCTACTTCTGATCCCTCGTATGATCATGCCTCCAGGCAGAATTCCTCTGAGCAGGGTCCACTGACTCCCTAGACACCTTTGAGGAGCAGTCGGTGTTATCTGGGGTTCTCTGTTCAGTGTCATGCTCCAGATCCCTGATTTTCAACCTATGACCTCACTCCTGCTTCTGTTTCTTTTCTTTTTTTTTTTTTTCCCCATTTGTTGTCCCCAGAAATCAATTGTGGTCTCGGCTTAGTGGTTACTCTGATTAATTGAGGGGGGGGGGGCTTTTAGTTTTGGGTGGGGCTAGACCTGCCGGCCCCAGTATTACAAATAGTATAGGGTTAATGAGCTACTGTGGACTCACTTGGCTGTGCCTGGCTTCACCTGTAGGTGATATCAGAATTGGAGGGAGGAGCTTAAAAGAGAAAAACCCAGCTGAACTGGGGGGCAGACCAATCAGGACAGCAAATCTTCAGTTTTAGCTACTGGACCAAGTTCTGGCTAAAGGCTAGAACTCCTTAGCTGATACTGCCTGGAAACCCCTCCTCAAAGGAAGGGAGGACCTGTTGTGGATCCACTTATGATGGGACTAATCTTTGACACTAGTCTGTGAGCCTACTTGGGGCCCGCTGCTTTACAGAAGATGAAGAGGACTCTGACCCCACACATGGGATGTTTCATTTGCGGTTACTTCATTTGGGTTTATTGAAAACCCTGGAAGGGTTGGACTATCTGTGGCTCAGCTGAAGGATCTGAGCCTCTTAAGACCAAACTAATGCACCAAAACTCCCAGATACCACAGAACAGATATCTGGCTGAGTGCTGGGACTGGGTCCAGGGGGCGACCTGGAGCAGGAACCCTGGAGACAAGTCCACACAGGAGGCAAATCTAACCCTACAGATTGCGTGAATCTGTGAGGAAAGGAAACCCAATTCTTTTCTACTTTACCATGTGTCTGAATATTAATAGTGTGTGGATAATGCTGCATCTGCGAGAGCTCCCCTCCCCAATGTTTGCCTGCACACTATCAGTTGTAGAATTGGGGCGTGGAAGGGCAGTATTACTTTTCTTCTTGCCCATGGATCATTATTTGAGACTGACAGGAACATGAATGAATGCCTTTTTTAAATGCACTTTTTTTTTCTGTAACCCTTTCCACCATCCTTTCATAGACCAGAATAGCATGTTTATTTTGGCCCTCTCTTTTTTAAACCAACACCACTTGTCTGTTTGCTCAAGGTGTCGCGTTATTGCCATATGTACACTACAAGAGTACAGTTACAAAAAATTAGGTGTTGCTAAAGGTCACTTGCTTGGGCTGTTATTTCATGGTCATGGTATTTCATGGTCAGGCTGAGTGGGAGACCAGAGGTACAGGGGCAGCAACCTGGGCTTGTAATGGCAGAATGTGCCTCATGTGGTATAAGCCAAGTACAAGAAGAGGCTATGCCAGCCCCCTTTTAAAATTGCACCCTCAAACTGAAGAAGTTTGGGATGATTTCAGGCTTTTTCTGTATATTGATAAGTGATTCTTGCCAGAGAGGGTTTATCCTTTAGGGTCAAATCTTTCTGACAAGCAATATTTTTGCCTTTAGGAATAGACCAGATTGCACCAAATGGCAGGTATTTTAAAACTATATATCCCCAATGAGCCCCCTGCAAGCCCTTTACCCTCCTGCCTCTCCACTTCAGATTACACTGGCTGACCACTGTTCTGTGCTATCAGTTTTTTCAGGACACCTTTCAGAAACAAAGTCTGAACACCTCCAGAAAAGGGCAAATTAATATACTTTTTTTGTGCCCAGTGCATTTGCTTCCTTTGGTTACAGTTATGTGAATTTTTTAAAGGTGCGGAAACAAACAAATGAATTCTATGTTCTTCCTGTCTGCCAGCGTGCGTACACCTGGTTCATAGCATTTCTCACTGGTTAAGGGAGATAGATGCTTTTGTGGGAGGCTTTGTTAAAATACTGTCAGTACACCAGCATATGGCACTCCCAGTGACCCATATCAGCAGCATTTAGAATGGATCACTTCCTCCAGGAGGTGGTCATTGAGGTGCAGGGGCTGTGAGTGTTGCTGAGAGAAGAGGGTAAGTTCAAGGGGGAAAATGGGGATGTTGGGGTAGCCACCAGAAGTAGCTGGATGGCAGTTTGTGTGGTTGGAGAAACCCCATGTTGCATGGGGAAAGGGTTGACCTAAAACGGGGTTTGTTCTTCAAGAGAAGATGTTCTGTTTTCTCCTAGCACTCTATTTGCTATTTGGACTTTAGTGAAACCTAATAATTTAGTATAAATTCAGCAGGGACAGTGCATGTGGTTATTTTTATATAAGTTTAAGCTGCCAAAAAATCCCCAGTAGCTATGCTATGCCTCCCTGTAGTCTTCCTGCAATGGACTTTAGCTTAGAGTTAACCTTGTGCTTTCTTGACTAGGGATGCTTTTCGGAAACAGGGCCCCAAAGAGTTAATCTTGAAAAATGGAATCACTAGAGTATGGTTTAAAACCTATTTTAACTCAAGAATGTTTCATTTCCTGCCCTTTTGTTTGTTGATACATCACTTATTGTACAAGAAGGCCCTTGTTAAGTGACGGTTTCTATAAATTAATTGCTTATTTGCAGGAACACTTACGTTATTGTCTTCTCTGCAGACAATGTGCACTCAGATCTGCTTCACAACTACCAGAGTAGAGATGACATCCTTATCCTGACAGTGCGTGTGGCTGTCATTTTTGCAGTCATTCTCACAGTGCCAGTGCTGTTTTTCACTGTAAGTATCAGGCTCCTTGCAATTTGGAAACAGCTAAGATCTGTAGTAGGTGCACTCTCCCAAAGCAAGGCTGGCTTGTGTGTGGGGCCTGGTTTCTGAATCAGTGGCAGACTACAGCGAGTACTTGATCCTGCAGTCAGTCTTTCCACATATTAAACTCCCATTGGCTTCATTGGGAGTTTGGATGGGAGAATAAGAAACTATCATACAATTAAAATAAATTATTCTCTCTTGGAACTGGAAGGTGTTAAGTCGATTTAAAATGAAAATACATAAGGGCCTTGTCCTACCCTATTGATCTCAATAGGGGCAGAATCAAGGATGAAATTCATCCAAGAACAGAGGAACCACAGAAATCCCTTTCAGTCACCCTGTTGTAGTAGGGCTCTTCATGAGAGGGTGAGATGGACTGACCATGAGGGCAACCTCCACTTCCCGGTGTGTTGCAGGGATCAAGGAGCTCTATACAACATTTGAAGAATCTGACATAGAAAGGGGCATTGTGGGCAGGCTGGGGGAGGAGTCACTGAATCTGAAATTATGCAGATCCAGTGGATTCAATACCTTCCGGCCCACATGGGTGACATTATTCCAACCGATTGTGTAGGCTGAAATGGCAGCCACAGAGTGGCTGTGTTGCAGCATTGGATGTAGGTGAATCCCATTCCTTCCCTTCGCTGTTTAATTCCACACACAAAGCCGATTACATGAGCTTTCAACCTAGCAGAACTAAAAATATACATGTCAACATACTCCCCCACCTCTGTCAAGAAATATAATCTGGGGGAAAATACACTCGTACAGACACATAGAAATCCAGTTCTCAGATTTTGAATTAAATATAATCCTTATTCCAAAGGCAGTGCATTTGAGTCCTCCAGAATCACTGGGGCATCTATGCAAATCTCATTGTCATGCACAGAGTCAATAAAAATTAGTATATGGGCTTGAACGTTGTATGCTCCTCCTAATAGAGAACTCTTCCTTTTCCTACAGGTGCGTTCTTCTTTATTTGAGCTGGCTAAAAAAACAAAATATGACTTATGTCGTCATGTTGTGGTTACTCTTGTCCTCCTGGTTATTATCAACCTGTTAGTAATTTTTATCCCCTCAATGAAGGATATTTTTGGAGTTGTAGGTACAGTATTCTGGTTTTATATAATAATAATAAATAGCTGTTGGCAGATGTGAAATTCTACAATAACTAACATATTTATTTGAATGTTACAGGAGTAACTTCTGCCAATATGTTGATTTTCATTCTTCCTTCATCGCTGTATTTAAAAATCACACATCAGGATACAGAAAAATTTACTCAGAGGATTTGGGTATGTTTTTCTGTAGATCAATTTAGTGCTTTGCGTGTTACTCATTAAAATGTATTAGGTTGAGAACAGATCTAATATGGTTGTCTGAACATAGGTGAACCTGCTGCTGTTACCCTTGTCCTCCCTCCCTCTGTCACACTCCTGTGCAGTGTTTTGTCTTAAATTAGATTGTAAGACCTTTGGTGTGGGGACTCTTACCTTCTTATGTGTTTGTACAGCACCTAGCACATTGAGGCCTTGATCTGATTGGGGCCTCAAATCTAATTGGGGGCCTTCCGGAAGTACCACAGTTTAAATAGTAATAATCCCTAGCAAGGTTCTGAGTCCCTTGAAGTTTGGTAACAAAGGAACTGCCCCCATAGCCACAACTTATTTTCCACAGCAACATATTACCTGAAAGAGCCTGCAGTGTGTCATGTTTGCAGCGCTTTACATTTGTTTTAAGGGATCACAGTCAAATTTTGGGTGCCCCCTGCAAAAGGAGCCAGCTCTTCACCGTTCGTAAGCATACAGGACTATGACAACTTGATCTCAGCAGGGCTTTACAAGTTTTTACTGAATGTCAAGGGAGGTTTGCAGTTCAGAAGATGTCACAATCCTTCCCATACTGAGATTAGAATAAAAAACTTCTTTGGTAAAGGTCAAGGATCCTGTTAATTTCCCAGCTGTGAATAGAGTCATGTAAGATTCTGAATAGTCCCTGTGGTTTGCTGAGTGCACTCAGTGCACTACCAAACCAGCCCTTCTGTTATCATGCCTTTGGTTTTGTTCATATTACAGTAGTGATTTGGATTAATTTTATTTAATTCCTCCATAATCAAGAACTTCATTTGGGCCAGGCTCGTGATTCCATAGTTATTTCTCTGCACTGGCATGCAAAAATCTTACGTAACGTATGTGGGTTAATTCATTAGCTCCATAAGATGACAATGGCTGAAATACTGTGCAAGTAAACCCTCATGGGATGACTCAGTGCATGTGCTTTATTTCATTCTGCCATGAGCCCTTTAGCTAGTTAAAGAGCAGAGGTGATAGGTACCAAAGGAGAACCCATTCAGTCCTCTTCAGATAGTCACTGAAATGAGCACTTAAGGCAGAGGTTGTGAACGGAGGATAGAGGAAAATTTCATTCTCCGTGCTTAACAAGGAATTCAGAGCTTTGTTTTCATTTGTAATTTTGAAACCCAGTATCAATTTGTAAGTCTCTGTAAGGAAAAAAGTTACCTTAGTTGAAAGACTCCTTTCCTTTTTTCTTTCAGGCTTCTCTTTTCATGGCATTGGGAATATTGTTTTCCCTCGTGAGCATTCCTTTGGTCATCTATGACTGGGTGCACTCAGGAGACAATGCTGAAGGCAACTGAAGTCAACATCATGCTGAAAAGGATACATCCCTGTTTGCTACTCATCAGAATCACAACCATTCTGTTTTGTTATCTATCCCATCCCATCTATCTATCCTGTTATGAGTTTACTCAAATCAAATCCAAATAATTAAATACTGATATAGATGGTATTTTCTTGCAGAAAATGCCCATTTTCCCCAACAGCAGTATCAGTTTCTCCAATTCCATTGAGTTATCAAATCAATGTTAAGGTTGTGTTGACTGTCTGCAAGGGTTTACATGGCTTTGCCACTTGGTTGCAATCATAATTAATTTTTACTCTTCTGGTCATGAATTAGATTGTTCTAGTACTGGTCTTAAAACTTCCGAACCCTAATATTTAGTCCTTTGGAGCAAGCACTGTATTTGTTTTTGTTTTACAAATCCAGATTCTAGAATAGTTTCCACAAATGATGTTCTCTTCTCACCATCTCTTTTTTTTTAAACCAAAACTCTACTCTTAAATTGCATACATTTGATCTGGCTTTTCATTACTATTTTGTAAACCCTTTCCCCTCATTTAGTAAGTGTAGCATTCTGGAGTGTTTACATGAAGGGCACCATGAAAGCATCAGTTGGTATTAGATAAGAGTATGTCCTACACTTTGTGCTGCTCTTCGTTTTAAAAAAAAAAAAGGTTATGGGAGCAGCCAGCCCCAATGGTTGAGCTGATAGCACATCAAACCACCATGCAGAGAGACATACTCAACCATGAGTGACCTTAGACCAAGAGGAATATCAAATAGCACTAACGCTTTTGAAACTGACCAGTAATAGACTCCCTATAGAGCACTGAACATTTGAAACCAACCAGGAGAAGGCAGAGCTGATTTCGGTGTGAAAGGAGAGGTTCAGAAATATGCATTTTCTTCCATATAAACCAATATTTACTAAATACATCTACGCTTTTCAAGAAAAAATGAAAAATTCCAGTTATATCGAAAACCACCACCTTTAGTCATACTTAATGCCTTTTCCATCCTAGGATAGTTTTGCATATACCTAAGGCTGACCTTGTAAAGAAGTTAACTTACTCTTTTAGGGTCAGCCCTCCTCCGATTGAAGTCAGTATGAGTTTTGACTCCAGTGGGAACAGGATCAGGCCCTTATGCAAAACTGGATTCTTAATTGGAATCAAGCCAGATTTTTATTTTTAACACCTCTTTAAATAGAACACTTTTTTATATTTAAAAAGCCTATTTCTGTTTCTTCAGGATCAAACAAAAATAGCTGTAAATTATTTGCAGAGGCACTCTAACTTTGCATTTATATTGTGGCATATTGTCAATTTGGAGAATGGCTCAGGTTAGAGATCTTTATCATCAAATACTGAATCATTTTTAGTACTAATGTACTGCCAGGGGGACACATTTGTTCATGTTGTATTGTTCTTGATGTGTGAATTAGAGAGAGTCTGAATTCTGCTGTCAAAATGCGTGCTAGGGATCGGAACCTTTGGCACACGGCCCGCCAGGGTAATCCCCTTGGCAGGCCGGGCTGGTTTGTTTACCTGCCGCATCCACAGGTTCGGCCAATTGCAGCTCCCACTGGCCGTGGTTTGTCGCTCCAGGCTAATGGGGGCGGCGGGAAGCAGCGTGGTCCGAGGGATGTGCCGGCTGCCACTTCCCACAGTCTCCTGGTGGGCTGCCTGCCAAAGGTTGCTGATCCCTGTCCTAGTGTAAGCAGAGTCTGAATGAGCTCTCCCCTGACATCTAGTGGTGAGCTGTGGAAAAAGACATCAGAAGCTGATCTTGTTTGCATGGACACACCCACCCTGTCTAGGTGCTCAGCATGATGGGATTGCTTGCCCAAATGATCACTTGTGGTTGGTGTTGGATCCCCAGTCTCCTTGTTTTGGGGCAAGAGTAATAAAGGGTTGTTATCCTTGTTGTGTGAACAGAGGGCAGCAGAACTGCACCTGGCATTCCCCGATGGAGGGACTCACCCTCAACTGAACAGCACTTGCTAGGCAGGGGACATTGGTTCCAAAGCCCAATGACTTGAGAGAGGATGGGTCCTGTTTAAGGGTCTTAGACACTGTTTGACCCTCCCTCCCTCTCTCCATGGTATAATAAAAGAGCTAATTTAGATTCAATTGAGAGTCTTGTTACATGCTGCAGAGCTGAAATCACTGATACCTAGGTCTAAGTATTAGATCTACTTTAGGACAGCGTCTCTGTTGTAAGACACTGCCCAGTGTGCACCAGCAGTGTGGCTCCCCAACTAACAGTTGAAGTCACTGAGAGACATCTTGGCGAGTGGCCATCAGGGTGGCTGATGGAGAGGGCTAGAGCAGAGCCCCACAGAGAGGCGCGGCAATTGACTGTTGGGGTAACAAGCAAGTGTCCGAGCAGCAAAGTGTGTAAGGTTCCTCCTTACACCACACCCCCCACTTCCACACAGCATGGGAGCTGAACTCTGCGAATGAACCGCTGAACTCTGGGGCTGCACTGGCCAAGGACAGCAACTGTGAGTGGGGTACAGAGAAGGGACGGGCACGTTAAAGGGACTTGGGTTTCTGGATTAAGAACCTGAGGTGAAAAGGACACTGCCCAATTTACTTAGGCGTGGGTCTTTTGCTCATGGTTTGTGTTTATGAACTCTAGTTGCAGTGTTTTCCCAAATTAATTCTGAGTTCCCTCCTTTTATTAAAAAGTTTTTACTGCACTCAGACTTTGTGCTTGCGAGAGGGGAAGTATTGCCTCTTAGAGGCACCCAGGGGGGTTGTGTGTAATTGTCCTAGGTCACTGGGTGGGGGCTCGAGCCAGTTTTGTGTTGTATTGTTGCAAAGGAACCACTAGATACTGAACCTGGCCCTTGCTGCTGCTGGCTCCACCTGGCAGAAGGGTTACACTAGCAATGGAACTAATGGCTAACAGGAGTCCAGGTGCACATTCAGGGGTTGAACGATGCCCTTCATAAGTTCAAGTGTACCTGCCAATTTGTGAGGACTCTCATTTTCAGTGGCAGATTCATTTTACACACACACACTCTATAACTAAGGAAAAAGACTAGGATTAGCAATTGTATGTATGGATATTATGTGTCACTATAGCTTTTTCTTTTTACAGACCTGATAGTTCAAGATATTGAACTTCCTGTGAGCTGTTGAATTGCCTTCACTCCTATTGCCTTGGCCTTACATTGCTTGAAGTCACTGGGAGTTGAGGTCACTTAGCAACTTGGCAGGAGGTGCTCAGGACCTGTAAGGTTCTAGCCCTATGGGCTAGTCTACACTACACAGTTAGGTCAACATAAGGCAGCTTATGTCGACCTAATTATGTCAGTGTACACGCTACAGCTTTGACCCGCCGATATAAGTGCCGTACTACGCTGACATAATAACTCCACCTCCACGAGAGGCATAAGGCTTATGTCGGTGTAGTTAGTGCAATGCAGTGTTTGTGTAGACACTGCATCTCTTACATTAGCTTTCTTGTCAATTTCACAATAGGAGCCCTGCTGAGAGTCAGGGTGAGAAGCCCAAGCAGCCCTGCGCCAGCTGCCAGCAGGAGGAGGGGTGAGAAGCCCCGGGTGGCTTCCCCTGGCTCCCTGTGGAGAACGTGGGGGCAAAAAGCTTTGTCCTGCTCCCAGTGAGGACTGGGGAGCAAAGAGGGGGACAGCCTGCTGGGAGCCTGTGGGGCAGCTGGGCTCCAGGCAGGGAGCTGCCAGAGGAGCTCAGAGAGCAGGCTCTCAGCTCCCCACACTGCCCCTCTTAGGTCAGCAGAAGTGCTCCTCATGAGGATGTGCACCACCAACCCAAAGAGGGTAGTGTGGATCTGCACTACCACATTAAATTACTATGGTGGCTGTAAATTGACCTAATATAGGTCGACTTTGGTTTGTAGTGTAGACACCCTAAAAGACTAACTTTAACCTGTGAAAATTTCATAGGTGACTGTGTTATCCTACAAGTACTCTGAGGTTGTCCTCCTTCCCATTCCCTTTTCGTTCTCTCTTCTACTTCTGACAGCATAGATTACTGAGTTGATGGGACTGTGACAGAGGAGATATTGAGGGGGACTTTCAAAGTCACAAATGAATTAGGTGCCCAACTCCCATTGATATTCAATGGGAGTTGGGCACTCTCCCTCTTTACTTCTTCCTCACCTGCTTTGTCCCCTTCTTCAACTTGCATACTGCAGTCTTATTGGATAAAATAAAATGAATTAGCAGGATTTATGCACTGAGTGCAATTTCCCTTAGGCATAGGACCATCATCATTTCTGTCCTGAAAGGGTGCAAGATGAGTTCAGTCCTTAAACAGGCTGTGTGCTGGCCCTGTACACAGGGTGGGGGGGAGGATTTCACTCAGACTGATTTACTGGCATCATATATATATATATAGCTATTTATGCAAAGGAATAATATGTATGTTGATGTCTGTAGTACAGACTGTGAAATAATATGCTTTTTTATTTTCTCATCAGGTTTATACATTCTTAACAGAATGCAATAGACCCTGCTGTAACTGTCAGAATCACTGTATGAGGTTATCTGTAAAATGTGCTGCTTTTATTCAGTTTGTTTGGAATAGTGAACTTGTAGCTAACAAAAGTATGAGTCCCACATTTTAGCTAGGCTTTTAAGAGCACTGTAAAATGCTATAGGAGTTCCTCTGTTAAATAAGTAGGATCCAGAGTACTGTATCTACTTAGTAGGTGGCAGCATGCTTTCCTGTTCTAGAGAGCTTGTCACTATTGTGGACACTGCAAATTCATAGACTGGTCGTGAACCTAGTTAAACTATTCTGTTATAGTTATTGGAAAGTGGTGGGAGAAGGAGGTGTGGGGGGAGTAGTTCCAAGCAGGAGTTCCTAATAAGGTTTTAGGAATAGATCATGAGCTAGTGTTATGTTGACTGACACCAGCTACAGATCTGGCCTATAAAATTCTTTACTTTTGGCTTTTGATCTTGACTAGCATTTCATTTACAGTGATCTGTCGAGAGAAATGAAGAAGTTCTCTCTCCTCCTGCCTGTTTATAAACCTAAATAAATAAATTACTATAATTTTGGACCTAGAATCTTGGAAGTAACATTGTTTTGGGATGAAGTGTACAGATGGGCCTGCACAAGACCTGTGTGCCACATAAGCCCTAATTTGAGGATGTAAGTGGGATCTTAGTGGTGCACAGCCCTTGTATTGGCCCCTTGCAGAAGGGTAATTCCTACCCTTCAGGATATCCATCCACTCCAGAAGGTTGATTTTGTGAGCTTAATAAGGATGTGTGTGTGTTCGGTTTTGACCAGGCACACATCTAAATGAAACTTTGAAAACATGTTTGGGGACAGCATGGGATTCGTCTGTACGTCTGCCTCACGACACAAAACACCATACGTATTTATGGTGCTGTACGAATAATTAATTATATATAACGGTATCTATAGCCCATCCTAAATCAGCAAAAACTAATTGCTTTAATCTTATATTAAGACTAAAGAGCATCTTGGCAAAAAGCCTTCTGATTTTGAATGACCCCAATCCAGTTCCACAATCCTAGCACTGGTATCCTTAGGACCAACCCACACAGTATGTATTCTATTCCATCAACAATACCAATAAATGGCTCTTATTTCCTGCTACCAAGAAGCTCACACAAAAGTTCCCAAGAGCACTTTGCATCAGGAAAACCTTTTTCCTATAACATATACAAAGAATGTTTTATTTGTATAAAAAAAAAGGCTTTCTGTTACAAACTGTGAAAATGGTAGCAAATTAATAAATACAGGGGGGAAATGGTCTGAACATTCACATACTGTGCATATGTTTGTTTCTAAAGAAGAATCTATGCAGTTGTGTGGTATTGTATGAAATGTTTCATTTTTATGTATCTATATTGTAAATAAATAGGATGCTGTATATTTTTGCTATTGTTTATCCCCTATGAAATAGATGTGTTAGTCACTGCGTATTAACAAAAATAGGTGTTTGTGTCCGAATTTGAACAGAAACATGAATACTTTAGCTTCTCACGTAGTAAAATGTACATCCCCTCCCCTCTACCCTTTATCATTGTTGCCTCAGTAAACTTTAAACCTAAAACTATAATTATATTGATGAATGTAGCAAGAAAATGGCTGCATTTTTTCCAATATAGTCCAATGAATTTGCTAGAATTCAGTTCTAATGCCTGTATTCGTATTTTCTCAATAGCAAATTATTCAAACAATGCTCACGATGGGTGAAATTAGTCCCTGTGCAAAGGGCCTACACAATGCCTAGTCAGCTCCTAGGTTCTTGATAGGGATCAAGTGGAACTAATATCTTGAACAGGCCTTGTGAAGGTTGCTACACCAGGTGAATTTCACTCACTGAAATAATCATGCTTTAGAAACAGGTGCTAGAGACAAAGTGATCAAGTATATTCCATGCCATGTTAACTCTGTACAATATAGTATTCAGTATTTATGAAAAATAGAAGTTGAGAAACGGGTCTAAAAATAAATATTTATTTTCCAAGCTTGCTTTGTAGCCTAGGATAAGGACAGGTCTTGAAGTAATATTTGTTTTAAACATGAGCACAAATTTGAATGAAAATGTATTAGTCACTTTTACAGAGCTTTTCAAACTGCTGCATGTTTACAGTGTTTCAGCCAAGACACAGACTGTAAAAGGTATTTTTTCATAAGGCTTGAACTTCAGATTGTTTATACTAAATCCATTTCCTAGAGTCCCTATGTAAGTTAAGGTTCACCCAGCTGCAGTACAAACACTACAGTGTGATGTACACTTGATACCAGGTAATTTCCAAGGGAGTGTTCAAATGAGTCATGACTCATGGGTGATACTTTGCTCCTGCTAACGTCACTATACTTTGTGCTGTTCATATTAAACATAAGCAAATAGATTGTTTCCCAGTTTGTGTGTAAATAAATAAAAAATAATAAGTTCTATAATCTGTTACCAATATAGTTTTTAAACATTAAAAATGTGATCTAAAAGAACTAGAATGTTACATTCATTCTTTCAAGGGGACAAATATTTATTTGTTACAATCTGTTAAACAGCATGAGCTAGCAACTCTTACTCATGTTGAGTAGTACTTATGCAAATAATCCCATTGAACTCAAGGCTTGCAGCCCTAGGTACCCAGTTGTACTAGACTCTCAGGGAATTGATAAGTGGGATTGGATAACATTTTCAAAGTCAGCTGAATCCCACTGACCTCCAATGACACCTAGGTGCTTTGAAAAAATTCTTTTTCACCTTTAAGTCACTAATATAACTATAGCTCTGGTCACAGTGAACAGTGCTTGTGGAATGAATTGGTGGCTACAATCCCACCCTCAGGCTAAAATCTTCTCCCTGAATAACTCAACTGAATGAAAGGGAACTATGTGGGGAGGTTTAAAATAAAAAGGAATCTTTTCCTAGCACCCATCCATCCACCTCAGGAGGGAGGGAAAAGGACCAGAGGAGCCATGCATTAAAAAGTTCCTTGACCAACCTCTGCCCTGTCTCCAAGCCCTCTCCGTGCACAGTAGCCCAGTGAGCCCTCATGGAGCAGGATCCCATGCAACATATATGCCTCTATTCAGCCTCTGCTAACCTATCCCCCCTTGTTTTGCAGAAATGCACCATGTCCACTTCCAGAGGGCATTCCGAATTACCATCTTTGCTCCATACATTATTGGGTAGGGGAGTGTGAATTGGTGAAACTGAAAATTTAAACAGAGGAGACATTTTCTCTGCATCTCTCTCCCACCCCTTTTCTTTCCTCATTTGGAGAAACCAGGGCAGGAACATATTCACTCTTGCTCCTCAGGTTGTAGCATAGAATCATAGAATATCAGGGTTGGAAGGGACCTCAGGAGGTCATCTAGTCCAACCCCCTGCTCAAAGCAGGACCGATCCCCAATTAAATCATCCCAGCCAGGGCTTTGTCAAGCCTGACCTTAAAAACTTCTAAGGAAGGAGATTCCACCACCTCCCTAGGTAACGCATTCCAGTGTTTCACCACCCTCCTAGTGAAAAAGTTTTTCCTAATATCCAACCTAAATCTCCCCCACTGCAACTTGAGACCATTACTCCTTGTTCTGTCATCTGCTACCACTGAGAACAGTCTAGAGCCATCCTCTTTGGAACCGCCTTTCAGGTAGTTGAAAGCAGCTATCAAATCCCCCCTCATTCTTCTCTTCCGTAGACTAAACATCCCCAGTTCCCTCAGCCTCTCCTCATAACTTACGTGTTCCAGTCCCCTAATCATTTTTGTTGCCCTCTGCTGGATGCTTTCCAATTTTTCCACATCCATCTTGTAGTGTGGGGCCCAAAACTGGACACAGTACTCCAGATGAGGCCTCACCAGTGTCGAATAGAGGGGAACGATCACGTCCCTCGATCTGCTGGCAATGCCCCTACGTATACATCCCAAAATGCCATTGACCTTCTTGGCAACAAGGGCACACTGTTGACTCATATCCAGCTTCTCGTCCACTGTAACCCCTAGGTCCTTTTCTGCAGAAGTCCTGCCGAGCCATTCGGTCCCTAGTCTGTAGTGGTGCATGGGATTCTTCCGTCCTAAGTGCAGCACTCCACTGGTCCTTGTTGAACCTCATCAGATTTCTTTTGGCCCAATCCTCTAATTTGTCTAGGTCCCTCTGTATCCTATCCCTACCCTCCAGCATATCTACCTCTCCTCCCAGTTTAGTGTCATCTGCAAACTTGCTGAGGGTGCAATCTACACCATCCTCCAGATCATTTATGAAGATATTGAACAAAACCAGCCCCAGGACCGACCCTTGGGGCACTCCACTTGATACCGGCTGCCAACTAGACATGGAGCCATTGATCACTACCCGTTGAGCCTGACAATCTAGCCAGCTTTGTTATGACCACTGCAAGAGGCACTGGAGATTGGGAGCAATAAGGAGGAGTGACAAGCACTTCCAAGCACGGCTCCATGATACAGGATTTTGACTCCTTGTTGTCCTATAACCTGTCCTCTCCCGCATTGCCATGCAGTGGAGCAGCATCAGTTGTGCTGCATAATTCAAAGCTGCCAGCAGTCCCCACTTGGACCATGGGATTTGTGCTAGAGTGCTTTGTGGCAAAAGCAGATGCCATTGAAGGGTGTGTATCATGGGCTACAGAATTGTTAAATAGAAGCTTTTAGTCTGGCATTCATCACAAGCATTAAAATCAAACACCATGTCTTTCTGTTTCAACTTAGAGAAAATACAGTTTTACTAAAGCAGTTCATATTAAATTTGTAAATGCCATAGCTTTGGCTAGAAACAGAAGTCTTCTTATTGGTTTAATAGTCCTTGGCTTTGCCAAGGTATTTGCTCATCAGGGTTTATTGCTTAAAAAATAGGGGGGTTACCAGAATGCTCAGGAAAAGGAGTTGCTCGAGTTAGATTTAGATAATATGGCAACAAAATGAATTGGAATAGGCAGGAGTAAGAGATGCTCCTGAGGAAGGCCACTGTGCAATCCAGTCCACTGAGCAAGGTAGCTTTATAGGCTTGACTTGGTTCCTTATTGATCAAAGTCCACTTCAGAACTTCACTGAACTGATTCTCCAAGACCTGCAGGCTATTGGCCCAGCTACTAAAAAGATCACCCCTTCTTCCACAACTATGACGACATCTTCACTCCATTAGAAAATAAAACTTGAAAGTCTCATATTGCAGAAACAGAATATTCCTAGATTATATAGCCCCAAGAACATCCTCAATCCTGGATTATGCCCTGCCACTTTTCTCTGCTCAACCCCATATCCCAAGCCTGGTAGGAAAATGCTAACTCTACCTGTCTATCGGTCTCCAACTCTCTCTCAACTCTTCATTTAGGAGTGTGTTCCCCTAGCATCCATCATCCATCTCAGACAGTGACTTGCTGGTGCACGTTAACTTCAGCCTGGTGAGTTAGTCATGGCCTGGTCATGACTAGAGCAGCACCTGGTCAGGCATGTGGACAGGTTTTGTGCCTTTCTGAAAAAATCTAGCTTGAGGGCTCCAGGTTGCACTTGCCCCTACCCATCTGATCCCCTCTCTCACATGTAGGGGACTTGTGTTCAGCTAACAGACCCTTTTTGAAAATGTGTCCCAAATGTGTCCGTGCGATTTTGCCAGCATGTTTTGCTACATGCACCCACTAAAGCTTTAGAAAATTTTGGCCATGGTACTAAGGCTTGGTACTAGCTTTATTGGTAGAGGGATACAGAGAATAGTACCAATGGTGTGGTCTGGCATGAAGGATCCACTGGGACTCATTGGCCATGACCTGTACAACTCATTAGTGGTTTTGCCACTGATGAATAATGCATCCAGCTCAAATTCATGCTGAAAGAACCTTTATAGCACACCATTCTGTATTCCCTATGTAACATGCATAGAATGTTTCCAGGCTCTTAGGAATACTGCAGCCAATTGTGCATTTTATGGGTGCCTCTTACAAATGCCAAAGAAACAGCAAAATCTTCAGATAAAATCTCCCACAAGCTTGTCAGTTTTGCTGCAGGAACCGACACTGAACTGCAGCAAAGTTAATGAGGCCTCCCTTCCCTCCCCTCCACCCTTCCTGACAGAAAACAACTTTATAGTTTGTAGCACCATAGAAATGGCCATCAAGCAAATCATCACCTGTGAGACAACATTCCAAAGAGGTGACAGAAGGTACTGCCAGGCAAGGAGGCTAGCATGAGAGCTCAACTAAGCTGTAGTGGGGAAGGTATGAGCAGATAGAACTCAAACTGAAATGGGTTTTAATACAGTTCAAGAGGAGCACCTTGAAGTAAATACAATGTAATTCCAAGCCAGAATGGAACTGTGTGAACACTCCACTCAGAATCATAGCAGGAGCAATTTTTAACCATTCAAGGAATTGGTGACTGCATCTGGATAAGACATAAGGAAATAACTTCATATAATCTCTGAAGACCCATACCCTGGACACGCCATATTTTCTGTGAACAGTTCTCTGCATGCACTGATTATTGGGGGCAGCTTCCACATGGTCTAGTCCAGTAAGTTTGCATCTTTTTCTTGGGTGCCTGACAGTCAGTGGAAGTTTTGCTTGTGTAAGCAATGCAGAACCAAGCTCTAAAGCTGTACATAATATTGAAAAAATAAATTACAAGCTTTGGCCAAGGTTTTCAGAAGTGACCAGTGATTTTGGCTGCCTCGGTGTTTGGGTTCCTGACTTGAAACACTCAGTGAGATTCGATTTTCAGAAAGAGCCTCTGAAAAATCAGACTCCCTATGAGTGCCTCGAGTTAGCCACCCAAAACACTGAGGCAGCCAAAGTCACAGGTTGCTTTTGAAAATCTTGGCCTGTTTTCCTAGCTCATTAAATATTTTACAAGCCTGTGAATTGTATAGAAAGTGACATGTAAGGTGTGACGAGCATGAACTAAATTGTTCCCCGTGTTCATCCCCACTGAAGTCACATGTTTAACCGCATAAAGTCAATGGGACTGTACAGATGTACCTGGAGGAGAATACATCCCCACATCTGCAGGTCTTTCAGAAGTTTACAGCTTCTTTGTAAGTAAATCTCTAATTAAATAGAATTGCTCTGGCTACTTCTTAACTCTGCTTGTCTGCACTAAACATGATGGACTCAGCCCTCTCCCCTGTTCAACTGGCTTTGAGCAGGTGGGTTTTATAGTGGCTGGAGGCGGGGGCAGGTGGACACAAGTCATTAGGATGCAGTAGTCTTTGTAGTTGCTGTCTGCCTGCCCTCTTCTAGTGGGGGAAAGGAGGCAGGGTTGTGCCAGCAGGATCAGAATAGTCATCTCCACTCCAAGCTGCTCCGATCACAGCGCCATGACGCACAGGATGTGGATTCCTTATAGCTCTCTACAACCTGCCCTTCTCTCCATCCCCATGCAGTGGAACAGCCCCATTTGTGCTGTAGGTGGAGCCTTCTGCAATCCTCACTTGGGCCACAGGATTTGTGCTAATAGAAGCCAGATTTAAAATACTCTGTGCCCCAGGGTTGGTAGCAGTTATTCTTCCAATATTGAGATGTTAGTAAAAGATTGCAATAGCCTTTGTGGGCCTGACACTCTCTCTCAGCGTTTCCGCTCTTGTTTCTACAGAAACAAATCTCACTTTTGTTCACTATTAGCAAGGACACAAAGCTACCAAAGGCAGTGACTGACAAAACCCAATACCGCTATACGGTGTCAATACATTACTGTCTTGCGGGTCATGTGCTCCCCCTCCTAATGAAAATCAGCAGTTTCATGACCCTTGCTGAGCACCCTTGCTGAGAGGGGATGAGGGCATGTTAGAATGACCACTATACAGCACACTGGGAATCTGAACATATGCAACTGATGCTATTTAAATAGCACATGAAAGTTTGGTAACAGTAAATGAATAGAAGTGTATTTTGTGTATACTCATCTAAAGGATCCTTAGCTCACTCTTGCCATTCTGGTTATGTCTGATACAATGGTAGCTGAAGAAAAACTTAAGTACAACTCTTTGCAGAACCACATGCTGCTCTCAGTTACACTGATGTCACAGAATAACTCCAAGGAAGCCTTTTGTATGTATGTCTATATCCCTTATTTTCCCATGAATGATTAGTAGAATGACCACACACAGGAAATCTCCATTCTTCTTTGAGCGATTGCTCATGTGTATTCCACGCTGTTTGGGGAAAACCCATCTCAACAATTGCAAGATTTGCAAGTCATTTAAGCCTCGGACCAAGAGAGAAAAGGACATTAGGCTCCAGGCTATCCTGATGGAGTCGGCGCTAACCCCGGCTCTGGTGTGCCACTCTGAGTCGGCACTGGGCACCGTAGTGGCGGTGCGTGGTGACCCTTGGGCGCCATCAACTAGTTAGCACCGCTCCCCGTCCCTGTGTTGCACCAAGGCAGCTAGGAAGAGGCCTTCTTCGCTGCGGCACCAGAGTAAACCTGGGACAGAAGCTAGACCCATGTCGGGCAGTCCTTGATCTCCACCGGCCTCTAGGCCTCCAAATCAATTCGAGTGTAGTAGCCCGGCCCATTCGGAGCAGGCCTCCCCGGATGTCTGGATGCCTTCCACACTGGAGGCTCTGCAAGCGGCCCGGGAGGTTATATCCAGGCCGGTACTAGGAGCACCGCCAATGTCGGCCCTGCGCTCCAGAGGCAAGCCTCAGCTGGGATCTCTGCAGTCGCCCCCAGCTCAGTATTGGTCTCAGTCGAGGGAACGTTCCCAATGCTGTTTGCTGCCCAGCAACCGTTCAGAGCAAAGTCCACATGGATCGCCCTCAACCCCCACCAAGCTTTCTGGTTGGGTTCCGTCCCATCAGGATTCTTGGCACCACTCCGCCTTGAGGAGCGACCTCCAGCGGGACTGAGGCAGACAATGCCAAAGGTCCTCGCCTAGGAGGGGCTATCGCAGCTGGTCACAGCACAGGCGTTGACATCATTGACATTTGTCGTCCTGCTCCAGGGCCCCATCTTGGCACTGCCTCCGCAGACCCGGGCCTCTATCGCCGGTGTCTCACCGTCGCAGGTCCACCCGCTGGAGCAGATTGTGGTGCAGCTGTTACCAATGGTACTGGTCCTCCACATCAGGTTCGCAGTCGGCACCGCCACTCCTCCCAGTCCAGGACAGCAGCAGGTCATATGTCAGCCCAGCCTCCCTTCGTAGTTATCCATCGAGGGCCAGGCCAGTCAGGCCGATCAGCCGGCTCCACCTATGCTGCAGCAGGAGCGGTGGCACTGGGCCCCGTGACCAGCCCAATGGTACCAGTGGGCACCGTGGCCCCCGATGCAGCTGGGGCTCGCTCGGTGGCTGGAGCCTCAGAAGGGCCATTGGCCTCTGTCTCTCCAGACCCCGAGGAAGGAGTCGGTGGGACGTACATCTTCGGCACCATGCCCAGAGACTGACCAGGTGGTGGACCCTCCGGTGCCGGTGGACACACAAAGTACCGCACTGGCCTCCTCGCTCTCCCGGGATGAGGCGATTACGGCCCCTCCTCCCTCTGTCCCACAGGAGGACTTTAGGGGCCACCCTTTTTAAGAGTTCTTGGTGGGATGAAGCCTCCACCTCCAAGCAGAGAAGATAGAGGAGCCCTCCGACTCCCCATTTAACATGCTGTCCTCCTTGGCACCGGGCAGGGTGGCCTTGCCTCTCCACGAAGGGGTGGTGAACATTTCAAATGCACTGTGGCAAACCCCAGCCTCTTTGGCCCCCATCTCTAAGAGAGCAGAATGCAAGTATTTTGTACCTTCCAACAGGCATGAATACTTATACACCCACCCTGCTCCTAACTCCTGGTGGTTGAGTAGGTCAACCACAGTGAACGGCAGGGCCAACCAGCTCTTACCCCGAAAAATAAAGATTCAAGGAGGCTGGACTCATTTGGAAGGAAAATGTATTTGTCCTCAAGCTTCCAATTATGGGTGGCGAACCACCAGGCTCTCCTGGGCCTGTATGAGTTCAATCTGTGGGGCTCCCTGCCCAAGTTCGAGGACTCCCTACAGGACCGCGACAGGAAGGAGTTCAAAGCGCTGGTGCAGGAGGGCACAGCAGCTGCCAGAACAACCCTACAGGCAGCTTCAGATGCAGCAGACACGGCCGTGCAGTCCATGGCCTCTGCGGTGTCCATGCGATGGGCATCATGGGTCCTGCTCTCGGGGCTGTCCAGCGAGGCGCAGACCTCCCTGCAGGACCTCCAGTTTGACGGCAAAGCTCTGTTTGCAGAACGGATACAAAGCTGCATGGCCTAAAAGACTCCCGCACGACCCTCCAGATTCTGGGTCTCTATGTTCCGGCTCTGGCTAAACTTAAGTTTAAGCTGCAGCAGACTCCCACTCAGGACACCCATTCAAAATATGAGACTGCTTATACGAAGTCGCGGGACTATAAGAGGCACCCGCAGAGGCAGTCTCGGCCTACCCCCAAGCCTGGGTCCTCAAAGGCAAGCAGGCAGGGAAAAGGCAGTTTTGACGGGACGCCCAGGGGTGCCCTGCCAGTTCTCATTAGGGATCCACCCTCAATAAAGCTTCCCTTCTCCAATTGGTTGTGAACTTTCCTCCCGGTGTGGTCGCGGCTGACCTTGGACCGATGGGTCCTCAACACCATCTCCCAGGGCTATATCCTTCAGTTTACTTCCTCCCTGCCCAACCATCCCTCGCCCCTGTCCCTCCTGGGGCACCCCTCACATAAGGCTCTGCTCAAGCAGGAGGTGGGGTGGCTCCTGGGCCTAGGAGCTGTGGAAGTGGTACCGGGGGAGTTCAAAGGCAAGGGGTACTACTCCCGCTATTTCCTTATCCCAAAGGCCAAAGGGGGGCTCAGGCTGATCTTAGACGTGCGAGGCCTGAACCAGTACATGGTGAAGCTCAAGTTCCGCATGGTCTCCTTGGCCTCCATCATCCCCTCCCTGGATCCTGGGGACTGGTACATCGCCCTCGATCTGCAGGATGCATACTTCCACATTCATATATTTGAGGGGCACAGACACTTCCTCCATTTCACGGTGGGGCAGGAGCACTACCAATTTACGGTCCTCCCACTTGGCCTGTCCAGTGCCCCCAGGATATTCATGAAATGTATGTCTGTGATGGTGGCCAACCTCAGACGTCGGGGGGGTCCAGATCTTCCCCTATCTGGACAACTGGTTGGTCAAGAACAGCTCCCAGATGCAAGTGCGGGATCACGTGGTGCTCCTTCTGTCCACGTGCACCACTTTGTGCCTGTTGCTTACCACCACCAAGTTCACGTTAGTCCCGGTACAACGCATAGGGTTTATCGGGGCGGTCCTGGACGCCTCATCAGCCAGAACCTCCCTCCCACCAGACAGTTTTGAGACCCTGAAGGTGCTCATCGACATGGTCACAAGGTTTCCGGTGACAAAAGCCAGAGCATGCCTCCAGCTCTTGGGTCACATGTAGGCATGCACATATGTGGTCCGTCACGCCAGACTCAGGATGAGCCACCTCCAGCTCTGGTTGGCTTTCGAGTTCTCCCAGAAAAGGGACAGGATGGACAAAGTTCTCACGGTGCCCAAGTCAGTGATCACCTCCCTAAGGTGGGGGTCCTCCCCGAAAAATATGCTCAAAGCGGCCCTGTTCAGGGGCAGGGCCCCATCGCTGCACCTGGTGTCCGATGTGTCGGACCTGGATGGGGGGCCCATGTGGGGAGCATTCAGACCCAAGGTCTGTGGTTGGCTCAGGGCTTGACACTCCACATAAATGTAAAGGAGCTCAGGGCAGTATGGCTGGCATGCATGGCCTTCCGCTCGCACCTGGAGGGCCAGGTGGTCAGGGTCCTCACGGAAAACATGGTCTCAATGTTCTACATCAACAGGCAAGGCGGAGCCAGAGCCTCTGCTGCGAAGCCCTCACGCTGGGGGACTTTTGTCTAACCCACTACATCTGTCTACAGGACTTCCATCTGCCGGGTGCCCAGAACGTGTGGGCAGATCGCTTGAGCGGGGACTTCTCCTCTCAGCACGAGTGATCACTCCACCCAGAGGTGGTGCACAGACTTTTCCATATGTGGGGAACTCCCCAGGTGGACCTGTTCATGACCCCACCGCAGAACTGTAACTGTCCCCGGTTCTGCTCCGGGGCGGGGACTGGGATGGGGCGCTATCTTCGATGCCTTCCTCCTGTCCTGGTCAAGCCAGTTCCTCTATGCCCCATTCCCGCTGATCGGTAGGGTCCTGGAAAAGAAAGACAGACAAGGCCCGGGTCCTTCTGATTGCCCCGGCATGGCCCAGCAGCACTGGTACGGGACTCTCACAGGTCTGGCAGTCGCCCCATTGCCATCCTGCCTGGACCTGCTCTCCCTGGGCCGCCTCCTCCACCCCAGGGCCACCTCCTCCACCCCAACCTAGCGGCACTCCACCTCACAGCGTGGCTGCTCAATGGTTAAGTAGGGAGGAAAGAATGTGCTCGGAAGGGGTTCAGCACGTCCTCCTGGAAAGCTGGCGACCCTCCACACACCGAGCCTACTTGGCAAAGTGGTCTCAGTTTTCCAGATGGGTGGACGAGCGGGGAGTTTCCCCGGTGGCTGCCCCTATCCAATTTATTCTGGACTACCTCCTTCACCTTAGAGCCCAGGGCCTGGTGCCCCCGTCAGTCAAGGTGTTTCATAAAGATAAGGTCCTGCTCCACCCACACCCTTCGTTCCTTCTGAAGGTGGTTTCCCCCATCACATGGGTCAGGACATTTTTCTGCCGGTCCTCTGCCCCATGCATCCAGTGAGGAGCGCCGCCTCCACACGCTGGATGTGAGATGGGCTCTGGCTTTTTACCTGGAGCAGACTAAGCCATTCAGGAAGTCCTCACAGCTGTTCATCACCTCAGCCGAGCACATGAAAGGTCAGCTGATCTCCACTCAGCGGCTCTCCAACTGGATCACCTCGTGCATCTGTACCTGTTATGACCTGGCGGGACTCCCTCCACCACCAATTGTGAGGCTTGTCGGCTGCCTTTTTGGCCCACGTCCCCATTCAGGACATATGTAGGGCTGCCACACGGTCTTCAGTTCACACATTCACCACACATTATGCGATCGTCTTCCAAACCAAGGAGGATGCTGGGTTCGGCAGGCCTGTCCTCCATCCCGAGAGTTTGTGAACTCCTACCCACCTCCAACAGATATAGCTTGGAATCATCTATTGTGGAATACACATGAAGAATCACTCAAAGAAGAAAAAGACAGTTACCTTTTCCGTAACTGGTGTTCTTCGAGATTTGTTGCTTATGTCTATTCCACATCCCGCCCTCCTTCCCCTCTGTTGGAGTGGTCTGGCAAGAAGGAACAGGGGGTCGGGGGAGCACGCAGTGCCCCTTATACTGCGCCATGGAGGTACAACTCCAGAGGTCGCTAGGGGCGTGCCCCTACGGGTACTGCTGGGGGAAAAACTTCTGGCACCGGTACACATGGCGAGTATGCACACCTATTGTGGAATAGACATGAGCAACACATCTCGAAGAACACCAGTTAAAGAAAAGGTAACTGTCTTTTTCTCAGTAGGAACAGACTTCTGTGCTACCAAGATTTCAAACTAGGTCAAAAGCAAAGAGTCTGTTGGCCGTATGTTTTGCCTGTCTCCAATACTAACTCTCTAAAATTCCCAGTTGTGTTTCTGGCTGTTCAATTTACCACCGAAATGGGAAGAATAGGATATCTATAATACCATTTGAGAGAACCAAACATGTTAAATAGCACAAAGTTGTTTTATCTACAGCAATTAGAAAGGAGTGTGATGCAGTCAGGGGCCAAAATACTGCAAAAAGTGTTACAATAACAAAGAAACTTATAAAGAGGATACAGAGATTTTTATGATGTCAGATCAGATTAATGACTTGCACATGGACCACAGTAAAAGTAGCAGAATACAGGTGTCATGACATTTCTAGAACACATTTTTGAAACCATAATCAAAGCTTGCAATGGAGCTGGCTTTTGCAGAGCACCAAGTCTTTTGTAGATCGATGTATACAGTGGTTCCAGTAGTATTTTTATGCTAAAGCTGATGCTCCTAGTAATTCTCCAATTCTGTGTCTAGATAATCGGAAAAGTACCAGATGCTGAGGAAATGGCTTCACAGGCATAACAAGGAATTATATATCTCTTGCAATTAGATCATCATAAAATAAAAGGAAAACAAACATCAGTCTATATCGTTCTTGTATTCAGTGGCATTTAGACAATAGAAGCAGTTCCTTTTTATTACTCCTGGCAGACTTCCAGCAGCACTTTCAAAAGGCAGTGTGGCCCTGATGTAAATTGATAAACAATCTTGTTGAGCAACAAGCACAGGAACATTCAGGCCTAACCCATCTTTGTTAAATTTTGACTACAGTGGAGAGTTAAGTGGCATCCTGCCGGTATTAACAGATAAGGGTCAAATTCCCCACTTCACATAGGCAGATTATTTTAATCAGAATCTACAATCATCACAGTTGATGCAACAAAGCCCAGGAATAGGGACACTGAGAGGCAAACATTATTTGCTTTATTACAGCCTTCTGGTTACTATAACAATCAAACTTTGTTCCTGGAAAATCTTTAGCAATTGGGTCTGTTTTAGTTTTTGGTTTCACTGTAGCATTGCTATTAGAATAATCGACTTTAAGGTAAAAAGGGACCATTATGATCGTCTAGTCTGACCTCCTGCACAACACAGGCTAGAGAATCTCACCCACCAACTCCTATAACAAACCCCTAACTTATGTCTGAGCTGTTGAAGTCCTCAAATCATGGTTTAAAGACTTCAAGGAGCAGAGAATCCTCCAGCAGGTGACCCGTGCCCCATGCTACAGAGGAAGGCGAAAACCCCCCAGGGCCTCTGCCAATCTGCCCTGGAGGAAAATTCCTTCCCAACCCCAAATATGGCGATCAGCTAAACCCTGAGCACGTGGGCAAGACTCACCAGCCAGACACCCAGGAAAGAATTCTCTGTAGTAACTCAGATCCCACCCCATCTAACATCCCATCACAGGCCATTGGGCATATCTACCACTAATAGTCGAAGATCAATTAATTGCCAAAATTAGGCTATCCAATCATATCATCTCCTCCATAAACTTATCAAGCTTAGTCTTGAAGCCAGACATGTCCTTTGCCACCACTGCTTCCCTTGGAAGGCTGTTCCAGAATTTCACTCTCTGATGATTAGAAACCTTCGTCTAATTTCAAGTCTAAACTTCCTGATGGCCAGTTTATATCCATTTGTTCTTGTGTCCACATTGGTACTGAGCTTAAATAATTCCTCTCCCTCCGTGGTATTTATCCCTCTGATATATTTATAGAGAGCAATCATATCTCCTCTCAGCCTTCTTTTGGTTAGGCTAAACAAGCTAAGCTCTTTGAGTCTCCTTTCATAAGACAGGTTTTCCATTCCTATCAACCTAGTAGCCCTTCTCTGTACCTGTTCCAGTTTGAATTCATCCTTCTTAAACATGGGAGGCCAGAACTGCATACAATATTCCAGATGAGGTCTCACCAGTGCCTTGAATAACCATACTAACACCTCATCATCTCTAATGGAAATACCTCACCTGATGCATCCCAAGACAGCATTAGCTTTTTTCACGGCCATATCACATTGGTAGCTCATAGAGTATTGGTTGATCTCAGGATGACTGAGGTCTTTCTCCTCCTCTGTTGCTTCCAAGTGATGTGTCCCAAGTTTATAACAGAAATTCTTGTTATTAATCCCTAAATGCATGACCTTGCACTTTTCACTATTAAATTTCATCCTATTACTATTACTCCAGTTTACAAGGTCATCCAGATCTTCCTGTATGATATCCTGGACCTTCTCTGTTATTGGCAATATCTCCCAGCTTTGTGTCATCCGCAAACTTTATTAGCACATTCCCGTTTTTTGTGCCAAGGTCAGTAATAAAAAGATTAAATAAGACTGGTCCCAAAACCAATCCCTGAGGAACTCCATTAGTAACCTCCTTCCAGCCTGACAGTTCACCTTTCAGTGTGACCCACTGTAGTCTCCCCTTTAACCAATTCCTTATCCACCTTTCAATTTTCATATTGATCCCCATCTTTTCCAATTTAGCTAATAATTCTCCATGTGGAACTGTATCAAATGCCTTACTGAAATCGAGGTAAATTAGATCCACTGTGTTCCCTTTGTCTAAAAAAATCTGTTACCTTCTCAAAGAAGGAGATCAAGTTGGTTTGACACGATCTACCTTTTGTAAAGCCATGTTCTATTTTGTCCCAATTACTATTGGCCTCCATGTCCTTAACTACGTTCTCCTTCAAATTTTTTTCCAAGACCTTGCATACTACAGATGTCAACTAACAGGCCTGTAGTTACCCGGATCACTTTTTTTACCTTTCTTAAAAATAGGAACTATGTTAGCAATTCTCCAGTCATCCGGTACAACCCCTGAGTTTACAGATTGATTAAAAATTCTTGCTAATGGGCTTGGAATTTCATGTGCCAGTTCCTTTAATATTCTTGGATGAAGATTATCTGGGGCCCCCGATTTAGTCCCATTAAGCTGTTCGAGTTTGGCTTCTATCTTAGATGTGGTAATATCTACCTCCATATCCTCATTCCCATTTGTCGTCCTACCATTATCCCTAAGCTCCTCATTAAAGACTGAGGCAAAGTATTTGTTTAAATACTGGGCCAAGCCTAGAATATCCTTAACCTCCACTCCATCCTCAGTGTTAAACAGTCCCACTTCTTCTTTCTTTGTTTTCTTCTTATTTATATGGCTACAGAACCTTTTACTATTGCTTTTAATTCCCTTTGCAAGGTCCAACTCTACATGGCTTTTGGCCTTTCTCACTTTATCCCTACACGTTCTGACCTCAATAAGGTAGCTTTCCTTGCTAATCCCTCCAATCTTCCACTCCTTGTAGGCTTTCTGCTTTTTCTTAATCACCTCTCTGAGATGCTTGCTCATCCAGCTTGGTCTACAACTCCTGCCTATGAATTTTGTCCCCTTTCTTGGGATGCAGGCTTCTGATAGTTTCTGCAACTTTGACTTCCATGCCTTCTCCGCCTTTAGAGTCACAAGTTTCAGTCCAATCCACTTCCCTCACTAACTTCCTTAATTTTTTAAAGTTAGCCTTTTTGAAATCAAAAACCCTAGTCACAGATCCATTTTTGTTTATCCTTCCATTTAGTTTGAACTGAATTAGCTCATGATCGCTCGAACCAAGGTTGTCCCCTACAACCATTTCTTCTATGAGGTCCTCACTGCTCACCAAAACCAAATCTAAAATGGCATCCCCTCTTGTCGGTTCAGCAACTACTTGGTGAAGGAATCCATCAGCTATCGTATCCAGGAAAATCTGAGCCCTATTATTATTACTAGCACTTGTCCTCCAGTTGTACGGGGAGACTTTGGCAAACCATTAAAGTGCCTGAAACTATTATGGCTTATTGCTAAAAGCAGCCAAGTCAGCAGGCTTAGCTTAACCAAGGCAGGAGGAGAGGCGGGGTTTTGGGTGCCACAGAAAGGGCAGCTTGACCCCGTGTCCTTCCCGGTAAGACTTGTCTTGAAGTTGCTGACACATACATCTTAGAAGAGCAGGATGTGCCCCAGGAAGGTCTATTGAGGCCTCAAGGCTGCAAACTCTGGAAAAACCCACACTTGGTTAATCAGTAATCAGAAGGAGCCTCTTGCTTGCCCATTGGAACTGCTTGCTTAACAAGTTTTCTTTAAGGGACATGTCATTCTATTACTAATGTATAAATAAGGGGGAAAGTTTGAGGTAGGGGGACTCTGCCTCTGGATGCATCTTGTGTTCCCCACTAGCAGATGGGCTGCCGCTGTGCCACTCGAGAGCCACACTCAACTTTGGTAATTATCAAGGGTTGGGGGTGTTTTACTAACCTGTTACAGACATGTGTATAAGTGCTTGAGACTAAGTAAAGTTTAGCTTTAAGTGAAAGCACTCTTGTGTTGTCCTGTTTGTGCCAGCCATCTATCGGATGGATGGCGATGTCTCCCCTGATTTATTTCCTGACACCACCTCGCACAGAGTAAAAGTTACCAAGAGCTTTCGGCTGAAAGAACCCCGAGTAATACAGTCTATATCTGGGAAGTTAAAGTCTCCCATGATCACACTAGTGATCCTATTAGCATTTACTTCTTTAAAAACGTTAAAGAAGTCTCTATCAATATCCAAATCGGATCCCAGCGGTCTATAGCACACCCCAAGCACTATCCCAGGGGAGGCTCTAGTAGTTTTCTCCCACAATGTGATTTTTGCCTAGACAGACTCGGTCTTATCCATTCCATCACTTTGTATTTCTTTACGGTCTACCTCATCATTGATATACAATGCTACTCCACCACCTTTGCCTTTATTTCTGTCTTTCCTAAACAGCACATACCCTTCAATACCCGCACTCCAGTCATGACTACTATTCCACCACGTTTCTATTATCCCTATAATATCTGGGATCACCTCCTGCTCCAGCAGCTCTAGTTCCTCCATTTTGTTACCTAGGCTCCTTGCATTAGTGTACAAACATCTTAATTTTTGCTATTTGGCTTCGCTCACAGTCTTTACCCGATTAGGCACAGACATTCTACTGCCAATATTACCTATTAGATTGGACATAAGGAGGAAGGGCCGCGTGGATACCATTCTCCTACCCACGGCTGTATCCTTTCTTACTTCGTTTTCTTCCCTCTCAAAGAGAAAAATCTGGTGTGGAGATTACCTGGACATCTCCCCACCATCTCCCCTGAATACCAAGTTTAAAACTTTCTTACTCAGTTGTGCCAGCCTCCATCCTAGAAGTCTATTTCCTTTCCTGCTCAGATGAAGCCCATCCCGAGAGAAATGTCCTCTCTCCATGAATGCCTCCCAGTGGCCATACATCCCAAAGCCCTCCTTATAGCACCACTGCCTGAGCCATCTGTTGATAGTCAATCTTGTCACACCTTTGTGGCCCTTCTCTAGGGACAGGCAGAATCCCACTGAAGATCACATGAGCCTCAATTTCGTTAAGCGTCTTCCCCAGCCTGGCATAGTCTCCCTTGATACGTTCCAGCGAGAATCTAGCTGTGTCCTTTGTTCCCACATGAAAGATAATCAATGAATTCTTTCCCGCTCTCATTACGATCCTCTTCAGCCTCAGGTCCACATCCCGTATCTTAGCACCCGGCAGACAGCACACCCTTCTTTTCTCTGGATCAGTTTTTGTTTCAGGCCTGTCTATTCTTCTCAGTAAGGAGTCCCCAATCACTTAGCCCAGCCTTAGCCTGGAGAATAGCACCATCACCAGGAGATCTCCTGTTCCCTCTGGCCGCAAGTCCTCTTGATTCCTATTGTCCCTTGCAATCCTCTGCAACCCATCCCATATTCTCCTGGGGCTCATATTTGGTGTTCTCTCCATTGACTCTTGCCCTCTTCCTATTAGACTATCTGCTCTTGTCTTCTTCCTTGCCCTCTCACCTTCGGTGACTACCTGCTGTGCCCCTTCTTCATTTTCCAACTCTGCAACCTGTTTCTGAGCTCTATTTCTCCTTCACTGGCCCGTCTTTTCCTCTGCCTGGTTCTCTTAGTTACCTGCTTCCACTGTCCACTTTCCTGACCCAGCAGTATCCCCTCAGGGTTCTTCGGTCCTGCTTCCATTTGCAAGTCTGAGCTTTTCTCTTCAGCCTCCTTATGTCTTTGCTCCATCATCCACTCAAACCCCATTCTAAACTCAACCAGAGTCTCCACCTGCATCTTCTCTTCCATCAGCTCTATCAGGCGGCACTTCATGCAGATGAAACTCTTTTCAGGCACCCCCTCCAGGATCATGTACATGCCAGAGCTTCTACATCCAGTCATCTTCATGGTGTCTTCCACTGCTGCCTCTGTGTCTGTCATAGCCTTCTCACTTAAGACCTGTTAGTCCGGGAAACACAAACCAAACCACGACCCCCACAGCAAAACAAACCCCCAGTGAGCACCAAAACACTGCCAGACCACCACACACTCCCTTCACTAGCCCGTCTGTTCCTTGGCCTGGCTCTTATTCTTTCCCCAAAACTCCCCTTGCAAACTCCCCTGTTTACAGCTCTGTTTGCTAGCTCCTGGGCCGCTGCAGCTGTTTGTGCTGCTGCCTAACTGGCTGGCTACCTTTAATAGGACCCCTAGTCAGAGAGGCTCCGTCCCTAATCAGAGCTCAGCTTCTCTCCCAGCACACTGCCCCTATTGCTCAGAACAGAGCTATCACATTCATGTGGGAGCCAATAACCTAGAGTAGCATTTTAAAAATCTGTTTGTTATAGACTGGAATGGATTCTCATCAACGTCAAGCAGCATGAAACAACTTGAAAATTGCCCTGCAGGGACAGTTAAGCATATCCCTGATGTAGAAGAATCCCTGGGAAGCATAAAGCTGACATAGAGGGATCTATGCCACTTGTCCATCTTTCTTTTGTACAGTGCTTCAGCTTAATTTTGCCTATTCTAAGAGTATAATCTACATTTAAAACACTACAGCGAGCAGCTTCACTGCTGTACCACTTCAGTGTGGACGCACCAACAGGAGGGGTTTTCCTATCAGCATAGATAATCTACCTCCCCAAGAAGCAGTAGCTAGGTTGATTGGGGGGCGGGGGGGGAGAAAACTACACTGGGGATTTCAGTTGGTTTAACTAAGCCACTTAGGAGTGTAGATTTTTCACACCTCTGACTGACATAGTTAAGACAACCTAATTTTCTATTTTAGCTCAGGCTAAGCTAGAGCGGGGGCTGTTTCAGCTGCTGGCCAGCTGCTGGACCAGTGAACCAAAAGGAAGCTTAGAGCCATCTCTCCTCTTCTCAACCACACTAAGCATGAACTCTGCACAACTAAGGAGACGTCCTAAAGGGATGGCCAAACCCAGCGGGGCAACAAAACTACAGTACTAGTTGAGTGGAACCAAAATGAACCAGACAAATGTTGGATCTGTGTAGAACAGGAAGACTCTATTCTGTAGATTCTTTAATCATCCTATGGAAAACATTAAACCTCTTCAAACAGGTCCACACCTGTGTGTTGGTTCAATGCTCTCTGTATAGGACACAGAGTCAGCCCTGTTTGCCAGGGCTAGAAATAACCTGCACTTCCCTTCAGGGAATCTAGATGCCAGCTAGACTCAGGACAGTTATATAAGAAGGAAAGAATCTTGGCTATAGGTATTTTATGAAATAATTCAGACCTAGTAAACAAAATTGTTCCAAATTGTAGAAAACAGCTTTGGCCATAATGTTTTTCTTTATACTTTTCTGACAGCTGTGAATATACTGTGGTCAGTGCAATCCAACAATATTCACTGAAGCAGCCACAGAGAGGTGAACATTACACCACCCTGTGCCAGTGAGGCTCCTTGCAGCACAGGGGCATTTACCCAGAAGAGGGCCATGCAGTGATTCTGCTACCACCTCTCCTTGGAGATTCCCCTGAGGGCAGCAGCTGTGACTCTCCTCAGAGGTCCATCAAAGTTCCATGCACAGACACACAACCACCGCACTCCAAGCCACCCTTCCTGGTCAGAATCCTGCTTTTGGGGCGTGCACCCACCCCCTAACACTCCCAGGTGCAAAGAAGATTTCAGTGGCTGTGTGCCACTGAAACCTCCCCCTAGCAAATTTTCTGTCTTGGGGGCCTTCTATGTCCAGCAGAAACCAGTATATACTTTCCATGAATCTAGCCCTGTAACTGTAAACCAGATTAGCTAAGCAAGTGTTTGTATAAAAATATGCTGCATTTTGAAGACACATGGACTAACCCACAGCTAACAAGGGTACCAGGTGGGGTGTTGGATTTTTTTTAAGTGTGGAAAATTATCCAGTAACGACTTGGACAACTAACTTATTTCACATAGGACACTAAACAGCCATCAACTGGTTAGAACTTTGTCCTTTCTGGCCTGCACAAGAGACAAATTAGTGAATCGAAGGTAAAATGCTAGTACCAGTTAGCAGTCCCCCAAAGTCTCCAAACCCTAAAAGCATTGGGGGAAAGAGCACTATGCAGTGCTCCAAACTTTCTAACGCAGGAATGGTAACACTGATCTATGGAAAAGCTGAAGGGCCAGATCCTCAGCTGGTGCAAATTGGCATAGTTCTATTTAATAACTTTATTCATACTACCTGAGGATCTAGTCTATGTGTTTGAAATGAAACAGCAAACCTACTCAGGATTTCCTTTGTAAATTATTTTGAAGGCAATATCTTGAAGCTTTCAACTCTTGCTCCATTTTATCATTACTAGAGAATTAGTACTTCACTGGTGCAAGCCTTTGAAAGAAATGAAAAATTAACTAAGCTGCCTTTGCAACGGACATGGAGAATCAACAAGCAAGCAGGGACGTAAAAAGCAATGAAGAGGAAGGTTACTATAGTATGGAAAACATAAGGAAAAAAACTGCTGCTTTGTGGTTATAGCAAAGAAAAAACTTCCTCAGTAGTTCTGGGTTGTTTATGTCTATTTCCCACCAAAGCTCAAACTGGGGAAAAATAAAATTAAAGTCAAGCCCAGGTAAGTAGTAACAAGTAGTTAGTGATGACTATTTAGGGGATGGTGTGAAAAAGGCTTGTGACCTTAGTTTAATTTTGTGTGTCTGCAATACAAAAACTCCCTTATAGCGGACAGTCAGTCATTCTGGCAGACTCAGAAGAGAGGCCAGGAAATGACTGAGTATAAAGTTCTCCAGATCAGTATTGATAGAAGTGCAAAGGGATGGTTTGAATATAGCTACCTATGCTGTACCCAGTTAGGCAAAACGCCCACTGAAGTGCATGGGAATGACAAGATTGGGCCTCCTAGGTTTTTATGGTCTTTAGTTAACATTATCTCAAGTGTATCCCATGTTTCTAAGTGCCATTTTTGTTGTCACTTCTTCTTTCTTCTCTTTGATCTGTCAGGCAAAAACAACAACAAAACCCTCCATGTGACTTTCTCTTCCACGCTTGTTGTACATCTAATCCCGGACACAAATTAACTGTCCTTCCTGAGATGAAAGGGCAATTCAAACATGTCAACATGGGGCTTTTGTCAAAGGCGCCAGAGTTTTTGCACTAAACCAAGCCACACAGATTCACAGGGGGAGTTGCTGTCAAATACTCCATGCTAGATAATGTAGATCTATACCCGGCTTTGATAAAACCAGGTCACAGAAACAATATTTCCTCCTTATGTATCATTTCACATCTGCACACTTTAGACCCTTACATGTTACTTCACACTGTAGGCTTTAATGATAAATGAAAAAAATTAGTCTTTTCCAGTAATGAAGGTTTACAAGTGAGCTCTGTCTGAACAACACACAGAGCATCTTTCATAGTATGCACAAAAGTAGGTCAAAGAGAAAACAGATCTAGGAGATCAGCTAATATTAGCTGGAGTAAAGACTGAAGATAGGTCATAAAGCTACTTATATTAAAATATGGACTCTTTGATGAGTTGCGCTTTTGTTTTTAGTAACGAGCTGCTACCTGTCTTAGGTTTTTATACTTCTGCCTATCACTGTACTATCTGAGCACCTTCCACATAAAATCAGTAGCAATAACTAGGGCCTGGTCTACACTAAAAGGTTATGTTGACCTAGCTACTTCACATGGGGTGTGAAAAATCCACACCCCAGGGCAACATAGTTAAGTCAATCTAATCCCTGGTGCAGACTTTGTCACAATAAAACTGGGCTTTTAAAGGGAATTTTTCAGTCATTTCCTTTGTATCTTTGAAGGATTAGTGTAAGACATCTGAAACTAGTGTGGCATGTTCCTATTAATAAAATAAGACAACTGCATTATACATGTACTTGCAATTGATATTAAATGGTTATTTAATAAAACTTCTCTTCTCCACCGAGAACTAACATAAGTACCAATCAAATATCTGCTCAGGCAAAGCTGTTACGGGTTTTAGGCAAATACAGAAAATATTTTAGCTAATGAGAACAAGTTCTGCAGCAGTTTCTAACTGTTTTACTTGTTCTACAAGAGGAATGGTGTCAATGGCATTTCAATTTTAGTCTGGCCACCGTTTTTGTTTTGTTTTTTCCCTTTTCTTTTCTTTTTTTTTTTTGAAAGAATGATTCATAAGTCTAGCAAGATCAGAGCACCTGGAGTCAAATATTGGAGTGTTCACTGGATGGTAATACAAAGAGAAAATTATTGCTAGATATTAAAAGCCCTATAAGCTGGCCAATATGTCCTACTTGGTATATTGCCACAGAAAAATACAATAGAAAATTGGTACCATGCAGAAGACTGTGCTGTTTGGAGATCTTTTGCTAATGGGGTTTGGCTCTTTACAATGAGTTTTTTAGCCAGGCCTCCTGCAGTTTGTTATAACATCAGTTTCTCATGGAAGCAGATGGTATGTGACGTATCAATTTACTATGCCTCTCTTTTGCAGATTTTTTTTCAGCTCCTTCTGTTCATTTTTAGTCAAAATGGGGACCATATGGCCTGTTGTGAGATAGTTTATAAATAGTTGTATATTTACAGTAGCAATTGACATAGAGTCAAAACACACACCTTAAAGAAAGCAGCTAAAAGTGGTAGGGTAGTGTAGGATTTTAAATTATTTCCTGACTATAGCACAGTGATGTACAATGAACAATTAAACAGTAACTGATTTCTTGTGCCTTCCTAACTGTACTCATTTTGCTGTTGCTGAAAAACACAGGGTGTCTAATCAATGCTGGTAAGAAGAGCTTGGGTTGCAAGCATCCTGAGGGTATTTTTGCCATTCCAACTGGAACAATGGGCCCATTCCTTGGCTCTGTCTGAACTGTGCTTGATACAGGTCATTGGCAAAGAACGGTACTTGGTATAAGAAGGGGTAAGGGAAGATGGCTTTATGTCACTGTGACAGGGTCTGACTCTATGGTGCCCCCTTTTGGGCCAAGGGGGCAATACTTCCCTGGTTGAAGCATCTCTGACAGTCAGTTGCCACCTCTTATGGGTCAAGTGCATACTTTGACCCACACCTTCTGAGTTATTAAAATCCAAAAATAAAGGAAAATGTTTAACTCAAAACAGTGTTGTTTGAACAGTCTTTGGCAGGACCCTGATCTTCTACGCAGGGCTTGTCTTCGTGCAGCGAGTCCCTTTAGTCAGTCTTCCTGCGCCCAGTCACCCCATGCCCTGGAAGGCTTGTCCAAGTAGCAAGCTATCTCCAGCTCTTGGCTGAAACCAGGCTTTCAGCCCCAAACTGAGCTTTGTCTTCTCCTTTTAACTGCCCATTGAATTAAGCCTCTCAACATCCCTGAGATGTGAATATTACTGTCCTCATTTTGCAGATGAAGAATCAAAAGCACAGAAAGACCCCACAGCTGCACCCACTGAATTTAGAATGAAGTCACCACTCAGGCCAGATTTTCCAGTGCTGAGCACCAATGACAGGGTGATTTTCAGAAGAGCTCAGCTCTTGTTTAAACACCTAAATGAGAGCTAGATTATCCAAGGTGCTCAACATCCAGCAAAGCCCACTGGGACATTTACGGCCAGATTTCTGAGAGACCTCAGCACCCAACATAGTTGGCTCTTTGGAAATTCTAGCCACTTATTTTTGGTGCCTGAAGAGGAGCTGAGCACTTTTGAAAATCTGGCCCTAAGGTCACAGAGGAAGCTTGTGACAGAGCTGGTCTCATAAAACCAGTCTTCCTGCACATGCACAAACCTCTGTATTTCAGTTCTCCCCACTTCCCTCCATTAGCGTAAAGACTTATTAGCCTTATTTTCTCTGAGAAATAATACCCCATACAATTGAACACACACAATTGAACCAGCTTTTTAGTTATAATTTTCTCTACTTTCTGCCATGTATCACTTCTGCCACTGATCTGTAATTTATGTGCAGTTAGTTACCAGTATTTCCAATAGAACTGCTTCAAGAAGCAGTTATGTTGTTTTAAAAATAGTGTGGCCTTTTGCAATAACTCAATAAAGGCTGTGTGTGTGTGTGTTTTTACACATGCACACATGTTACTCCTGGGGAAATTCCGCACCACTGCACATGCGCAGAATCTATGTCCCCTCGCAGATTTCTTTGCTTCCCTGCAGAAAAATGTCTTTCTGACAGAGAAGCAAAGGGAAGTCACAAGAGTGGTCCTGAGCCCCTTCCCAGCAGTGTGTTTTGGGTGCCCCGAGCATTCGGCAGAAAGGTAAATCACTGTGGGGCGGGGGGCGAGACTGGGAAGACCTGGCTGATGGTTCCTACCCTGTGCCGGGCTCAGCTGCTAGTCCCAGCTGGGCTGGGGAGGACAGGACTTCCTCTTCCCCTGTATAGCATCCGGGTCTGGGTCAGACCCACCCCCAGATTTTTCCCCTGGCTGTAGGAAGCTCTGCAAACTCCCCCCTGCCCCCAGTGCTTCCTGCACCCATTGCTCTTCAGCTGGGGGGGGGGGGAGGAGAAGAGAGAATTTTGTGTGTGGGGGGGGGGGTGTGAGGGATTATTATATAGGCTTCCCCATCTGCCCAACTCCTGTGCATCCAGATCCCCTCATACCCAAACTCTTCCACCGAGCCTCACTCCCCCCACACCCAGAACTCCCCCACGATGAGCCCCAGTCACACTCCCCCAGCACCACCCCGACGAGCCCCCCGCACCCAGATCTCCCCCAACACACACACCTAGCCCCAAACCAGCTGCACCTGGATCATCATCACTTCACTAAGCCCCACTCCCCCAGCATCTGGACCCCTTGCTGAGTGCCCCATACCAAGATCCTCCTGCTGAGCTCCATGCCCCCCAACCCAGACCCCCCACACACACTGAGCCCCACCCATCTTCACCTGGACCCCCCTGCAGAGTCCCATTACCATTGCACCCAGAACCCCCCCTCCCCCACAAGCCTCTGTGCGTCCAAATCCCCACACGCCTGGATCCCCCACGGAGCTTGCCTGCACCCAGGTTGCCCCACACAGTAACTTCTCAACCCACACCTGGAACCCCTGCACTTGGATCTTGCCTTGCTAAGCCTTCCTGCCTGCTCACACCTGGTGCACCTGGCAGAGAGGGGCAGGGCCCTGAGGTGTTTCTGGGGCAGGCCTGGTCCTTGAGCCTCACCACTGAGTCCATGTCCGGCGGGCGTTAGGGGGCGGGAGAGAGAGGGGGAGTTGCACAGCAATCTCCCACCTCTGTGCAGCAAGTGGTCTGTGCTCCCCAATGCCATTCTGGAGCATCCACATTTATTTGACAAATAAAATTTGCTGAATTTTAAAATAGTGTGCATAACTTAATTTTTTGGCACATAATGCCCTCAGGAGTAATATGTACAGTGTGAATGAAACAACACCACAAATTAGACATAATGGAAAATCCAGAATGAAGCCTAAGATTTTTTTGCTGTTGATTTTTCACGCCAGATGAGAGCCCCCATTTAAGTTGAAATGGGTTAACATTTGTACGCTGTGCTAAAGTGAGTTTTCATAAGGCATTTAAATGGGGGTGATCAGTTCTACGCAGTGATATATCAGTTCTTTCCAGGTGTATTTTTGGAGAAAGTCCATTTTATGGTTAATTTCAGTGGTTTTTAAAAAAAAAAGTCATGGATTGACAGAACTGAAGAAGACTTTAAAAACTACCTGTCTACACAACACACATGGCATGAGGAGAGCAATATCAGCTTCCTCAACCTGCCCTGGCAACGTGCCTCACCCTTGGCCTGGAGGAATTAAATCTTGGTGAGTTCATTGTCCCTGTGTACTCAGTTTTTCTGGCTTCTTTAGAAGCACCAAAAAACATTCCCATTATTGTGAACAGCAATGTAGAAACCTATACACTAGGAATGTGACTGACACATTTTGCTTGGAATACCAGATGTCTAGACAGTATCAGTCCACTTTTCATGCATTTCTTAATATTTTTAATTTTCAGTCAAAATATGAGATTGTTTTTAAGAGTGTGACGTTAATGAGACTATTCACATGAGTAAAGTTATGCACGCACTTAAATGTTTGCAAGATCAAGAACTGATTATACCCAAAGGATTGTCAAATGCATAAAACAGAATAAAAATAGAAAGATTACTTTTTTCGATCTCTTTCAGTGATAGAAACCTTTGGTGCTATTTATAATAATAGTAGGTAGAAGAATTCAAAGAGTTATTTTTTTTTCCATCTTATAATATTCCTTTAAATGTTCCAGTGCAGTATTGGCAACAGATATACAGTGGAACAGTACTGTGTTTCTACAAGAAATCCAGATAGTAAAACTGAAGCAATCTAGTAATCTAGCAAACTGTTAGCAATCTAGTTTCTTGGTCTAAAAACTGATTGAAATTGATAAAATAAGCAAAGAGCATACATTAGTAAAAGAGTATTAGATTAAAAATTCTGTTTTAATAATGTACAGTACTAATAATACTTTATAAGTAAAGGAAATAGATCTGTTTTTTTAAACAAGTAAGGTCACACCACCCTCAGTGGAGGTAAATTGACATGGTTCAATTGACTTCAGTGGAGCTAGGCTGATTTGTATCAGCTGAGGATTTGGCCCAAGGTTGGCTGGTTTGTTTATATATATTTTGATAATGTCTCTTAAATTCTGTTTGTGGTCTACTCCTTTTTCCTTCTGCAACAGCAAAACTATATGCCTGGCATAGTAACATGGCACCTTCCTCAAAGACCAGAAATTCAGTGACCTCACATTGCAAACAAGCAATTGTTGAAGTAAATGGAGTCTCTTAACTTGTCTTTATTAAGGCCATAGTCAATCAGAAGTAACTGACCCTTGTGGGTAGGATGTTAATTATGCTTTTGTGTTTCAGAGGGTGTAGAACTATAAACAGACTGTTAGTCACATGCCAAAAGTTCCACCAACTGTTTTACAATTGCTGGAAAATATGCACATCCCAATTTATGTTAAATATGTAGGGTCATAGTGAGCTCAATCCTGCAAGGTGATGAGCACAGCACCCCCAACTCTTACTGGGAATTAAAGGCCCTCCTATTGAATTTATGTTTGCCTGACTATTTTCAGGTTTTGTATAGTCCTCATGCCTGTAACATATAGGTCCTTCCTATGTAAATATTTTAAGAGGCTAGAATTATTCTGTAATGGAAGAAACTTTGATTGCTAACATCCAGTTACAAAATCACTTATGTCTATTTAGACATGGCACCAAGTAAAGTAATTTACTAAGCTACTTAAAAATCAACATGTAACTGATTCAAAAGCAAAGGACAGCTACCAATCAAAATGGTACAAAAAATGATAATGTACAATGGGTCTGCCTTCAGCAAACAGAATGAAACTACAATATGAGTAGCAAACAACTGTTTCATGCTGCCACAGTAATTTTAAAAGGAAAAAGTATTATTTTTTATTATATATTAAATGTTATTGTAATTTAGAAAAAAATATTAGTAATAACAATTACAAATTTTCAGGTTGTGTAGTGATTTACACCCTGTGCAAACACATTGATTTTAATGCGGAGTTGGACCATAAGGGGTCAATTTATCAATTTATCTAAATACTGCACGGGAAGAGTAATCTGTATCAAAACCGCCTATCCCTACTGTATCAAAGAATGATGTGCTGCCACCTACTGGTTACATATAATACCGCTGAACGATGGTTTTCAAAAGTCATTCATACAGGACTGGTTTCAGAGTAGCAGCCATGTTAGTCTGTATTCGCAAAAAGAAAAGGAGTACTAGTGGCACCTTAGAGACTAACCAATTTATTTGAGCATAAGCTTTGGTGAGCTACAGCTCACTTCATTGGATGCATTCAGCGGAAAATAGAGTGGGGAGATTTATATACATAGAGAACATGAAACAATGGGTGTTACCATACACACTGTAACCAGAGTGATCACTTAAGGTGAGCTATTACCAGCAGGAGAGCGGGGGAGGGCGGGAACGGGGACCCTTTTGTAATGATAATCAAGGTGGGCCATTTCCAGCAGTTGACAAGAACGGCTGAGGGGGGGGGGGGCGCGGGGCAGAGATAAACATGGGGAAATAGTTTTACTGTGTGTAATGATACATCCACTCCTAGTCTCTATTCAAGCCTAAGTTAATTGTATCCAGTTTGCAAATTAATTCCAATTCAGCAGTCTCTCATTGGAGTCCGTTTTTGAAGTTTTTTTGTTGAAGTATTGCCACTTTTAGGTCTGTAATCGATTTTATGATAGTCTTATATTTAGGCTTTCCTAACTCAATTGCAATAATTTTTCTGTACTGAAATATGCCACTAAATTAAAGTGTCTGCCAAGGCAGAAAATTAAGATTGTTCATCATGTTTTGTTCTAGTTGGAGCAATAGCAACCACCAACAGTTAAGGTGAAACAAGTGCTTGCATTTTAACCCCCTCATTTTAATCACTTATAGCCTGCTGAATCTTTTCCCTGTTTAACTACTGGAACAATTTACCAACAGTCGTGGTGGATTCTCCATCACTGACCATTTTAAAATCAAGATTGGAGGTCATGAAAAGAATTGCTGTTTTTCAATCAACGAGCAGTTGAAATTTTTGGAAAATTAAAAGTGTAGATTAAAAATGTAATTTTTTTCTAAAATTATTTTGCATATATCTACCCGTTTTAATTACTAGGAATCCAATGGAACGAGGGGAGGGGGGGAAGGTATCAAACCCCATAGCTCCTTGGAAAAGCATTTCAATAGCATTTTTTTCCAAAGTGGAGGCCAGGATGAATGGGCAAAACCAAAAATCAGTGCCTGTGACTAATAATGACTATATATGTTCACACCGCAGCTTTATATTTTATTTTCTATTTAATTTAAATGTCTCCCCCATAAATTATCTACCCATCTCTCCAGCCTACAGACGTGGACTTTATAGAGCAAAGCACCTATTATTTTCTTTTCCCTTTATTGAGTACTCTGATTCTGTACAACAAATGACGTCATAGCCATTCTATCGCCCTGCCTGTTTAATGTGCTTATGGGGCTGTTAGGAGGGCTAGTAGGGAGGCATGGGGTGCAATGTTTAGAGTATGCTGATTAAAACCAACTGGATGTCTCCATCTCATCCTACTTACTTCAGTGCCTGAACCAATGTCTAGTTAAGACTGGGGTATCGATGACAGCGAGCTGGCTGAAGTTCAACCCAGACAAGACGGATGATGGTGGGAGTGGGGGAAGCAATCAGAGAAGATGGTGGAGGTTCTCTCAGTCCCTTTGATTGAGGGAGTATGTCCACCATTTGTTATGTGGATTCACAACTCACAGGTGATTTTAGAGCCCCAGATGCTGTTTGACAATCATATTACAGTGACTCAGTCAGCTTTTTACCACTTGTATCTGGCTTGGAAGTCGCAGACTTTCCTTTGGGACGTGGACCTTGCCATTATTGTCCATGCTTTTGCTATCTCAAGATTAGACTATTGCAATGTGCTCTATATGGAGCTATGCCTTACAACCATTCAGAGACTGAAACTGGTGCAGAATGCTGCAGCTCACTTATTGAGCAGGAAGAGGCAGATTAAGGTTTCCTAGGGCAATGAGCAAGTGGGGGGCCCCTCCCCACCCCTTCTGCCTGCAGCCCCAACCATGGCCCCATCCTAATCTGCCTCTACCCCCATAATCCCACCCCATTCCAGCCCCTGACTGCAGCCTTAAGATGAGAGAAGTTCTGTCCCCTCGTTGTGACCCCCAGCCGTGAGGCTGCAATGAGAGTGAGAGCTCATCCAGTCCCGGAGCTGCAGCGTCGGTCCGGGTGCTGGGGCTTCCCCTGCTGCCCGGCGCTTCTGCTGGGGACCAGGGGTGGTGTGCAGAGACTTCTGCCATAAGGTTGCCAACTTTCTAATTGCACAAAACCAAACACCCTTGCCCCGACCCTTCTCTGAGACCTTCCCCCGCCACTCACTCCATCCCTCCCTCCCTCTGTCACTCACACTCCCCCACCCTCATTTATTTTCACCGGGCTGGGGCAGAGGGTTGGGGTGCAGGAGGGGATGAGGGCTCTGGCTGGGGGTGCAGGTTCTGGGGTGGGGCTGGGAATGCAGGAGTTTGGGGAATGCAGTTAGGAGTTTGGGGTGCAGGAGGAGCTTCTGACCTGGTGCAGGGTGTTGGGGTGCAGGAGGGGGTTGAGGGTGCGAGCTACAACCAGACGGCACTTACCTCATGCAGCTCCCAGAAGCAGCTGGCATGTCCCTCCAAGCGGCTCCTAGGCGGAGGTGTGGCCAGGTGGCTTTGCGCACTGCCCCCATCTGCGGTTCCCTGCCAATGGGAGCTGTGGGGGCAGTGCTGGCGCTCGGGGCAGGGGCAGCGCATGGAGCCTGTGGCTGCCCCTGCACCTAGGAGCTGGGCATGCCATCCACTTCCAGGAGCCATGCAGAGCCAGGGCAGGCAGGGAGCCTGCCTTAGCTCCGCCAGACTGGACTTTTAATGGCCCAGTCAGTGGTGCTGATCGATGTTGCCGCTTGTCACGGTCCCTTTTTGACTGGACATTCCAGTCTAAAACCGGAAGCCTCGCAACCCTATTCCACCACCTTGTGTCAGATTTCTGCTGGGGACAGGGCACCCATTTTTTTGGGGCTCCCCAACTGGCCAGGTCCCCTGCACATGGGCCCCATTGGCCCATTAGATGATCCACCACTGTGAGCAGGGCATCTTCTGGGAGCATATAACTAGTACTCCTGGATCTGCACTGGCTGCCCACTGGTCTCCAGGTAGAGTTTAAGGTGTTGGTTATAATCTATAAAGCTCTAAATGACCTGGGACTGGCCTACCTAAGGGGCTGCCTCGCACCCTGTGCCATACTGCCAAAGCTGCAGTCAGCAGGGGAGACTGAGCGGGATCCCCTCACTACAAAACAAACAGAGAAGGTGGCTGGCTCCCCTGGGTCAGAAATAGCCTGAATTTGGTGATGGTGCATTAGCTGCCGAATTCTGGGCTGCTGCATAATACATTTGTTGGATGGGGTTTTTGGAGAGAGCTGAGAGTATAGTTCCCAAACCGATGAAAGGGTGGGAAAAGAGTTTCTGTAGGCTTATGGCTGGCTGAGTTCCCGCTGGAATGATTATTTTAATGTCGCTGGGATTTCACTGTATTGTATAATTAATTAATGTGATAGGGCGCCTAGAACATTGGATAGATGTCCTTTTTATTATTTTAAATCTAAATAAATCAAACAGTATTAATAATTTTCAGCAGTACTGGTAAAATTCAAACAATGAAAAATTATGAGCCTCTATTGGAAAGTATTCTTGATTATCCACTTGAATGGAATTTTTATTATTAGTTATCCATGAGAGAACAAAATAAAACAAAACCACCAAGAAAAGCCTCAAGTCCCACAAATATAGGCCTAGATACGGGAAACAATTATTTACATGGTTCATGGTCATGCACCGCAAGTAGTTCCAGTGGCTTCATTGGAACTCATGGTGTGTAAAGTTAATCATAGAATATCAGGGTTGGAAGGGACCTCAGGAGGTCATCTAGTCCAACCCCCTGCTCAAAGCAGGACCAATCCCTAAATGGCCCCCTCAAGGATTGAACTCACAACTCAGGGTTTAGCAGGCCAATGCTAAAACCACCTAGCTATCCCTCCCCAACATGCACAAGTCTTTTTAGGATTGGGCCCACATTCAGGATGAATACCATATTTCATTTCCAATCCTTTTACCCACATGCACTCTCCATAAAGCCAACACAAATACAGACAAGGAGACAATGTATTTTTATGAATTTAGGAGGCATGTTGAAATGACATTTTTGGGTCTGTGCCAACAATTATTTACGAACCAGACAAATACACAGACCATGTATTGTAATTTTTACAGTATATTAAATGGATTACACTTAAATTTAATGGAAGGGCTATTTAGTTCTTGTTAAAGAAGAGACTGATTATTAGCCACTAAAAAGACACTATTGATTATATAAATCACTGATGTTTGTGTGAGTGATGCCCTCGTGTAAATCTGCCATTACTACTATGAAAATTAGTTTGTTAGATTGCTAACAGCACTTCACTTTGCATTGGACCATTAGCTAACAACCTCACTGTTGACTCTAAAGCTATTATTTTGTGGTTGCTTAGGGATTATTGCCAAGGAACTATAATAATGCAACCAAGTTCTGCTGCAGTAAATTTGTTGATATCCAAAGTTCATCATCAATCTAAACTTGTACTTTTATATTCAAATACAATACAATATAAAAGAGACCATCTACAAAAAGGGGGGGATGGGGGAAATTGGCTTTGATGCAACTCACATGAACTCTTATGCAAACATGTTGATGTGTGACCATAATTTTGTATCTAACATTATGGCCAACTTTTGGCTACACTCTAATCTTTAGGAGTTTTGCTCATTGTAACAGGAATTTGGTCCTATATGTGCGGAAATTATTGTTATATATTTATCTAAAGTGGCCTACTTAACTTGAAATCTAATTCATTTAAATAAAATGTAAGTTAAAAGTACTTTCAGGTGCTACACCTCCCATTGAGTCCTCCAGATAGTGGCTGTACATCAGCAATCACATTTTCCTGTTATCTGGGTTTTCCCTTTTAAAAAACTCTAACACAAAAGACTGGAAAAATATATTCACAAAAACAGAAGAAACTGACTGTACAGCAGAAACAGTCAAACTGACTAGATAAAAATAGGCCTGTCAAAATACATAAACTAAAAAAAAATAGTAGAGAAATACTCTAGTAGAATCTCTCACAGTTGTTGTCGCTTCTGCAGCTCCACCAGTGCTATCAACGCTGAAAGTGGATCCACTCCTGATGTCTTAACTACCAAGTTGTGTAACCTGGTTCAGAACAGGTCTACATGATAAGGTAGTTAAACTGGCTGTGACTCCTATTTGCACTCCAGCTCCTACTATTTATAACTGATGGAGTTAGCAGTAAAGTTTCACAGCTGGTGATGTAATTACAATAGCAAGAAAATTTGAGAAAAAAGTATAGTGTAGACAAGGGTTCTAGTAAGTGGAGAACTCATGAGATGAGACTTCAAAAGAAACAAGAGAGTGAATGTTGATCAATGGAGATGGGGAGGGATTTTTAGTTGAACTGCTTAAAACTTCATTGTTAGTTAATACCATTTAACTGCAATGACTAAATAACGTTCTGGAAAAAAGAAGAGGTCTTGTAAAGATCCAGCCTTCCCAGCACTTCAAATAAGGTGCGAGAGGCATCCCTAGAGCAAAACCAGGGAAGGCCAAAATTTTATATTCCCAATATTTTTAAGGAAATAAAATTCTGAAAAAAAAGAAAAGAAAAAACAAAACATTCTGGCCTACTTTATAAGTCCTAAAGAAGCAAAAAGGAGCACAAACCTAATTTAAAAAAAAAAATCCACTGCACATCAGCTTTCAGACCATGGGTTAGAATCATAGATCATCAGGGTTGGAAGGGACCTCAGGAGGTCATCTAGTCCCAACGCCCTGCTCAAAGCAGGACCGATCCCCAATTAAATCATCCCAGCCAGGGCTTTGTCAAGCCTGACCTTAAAAACTTCTAAGGAAGGAGATTCCACCACCTCCCTCAGTAACGCATTCCAGTGTTTCACCACCCTCCTAGTGAAAAAGTTTTTCCTAATATCCAACCTAAACCTTCCCCACTGCAACTTGAGACCATTACTCCTCGTTCAGTCATCTGCTACCACTGAGAACAGTCTAGATCCATCCTCTTTGGAACCGCCTTTCAGGTAGTTGAAAGCAGCTATCAAATCCCCCCTCATTCTTCTCTTCCGCAGACTAAACATCCCCAGGTCCCTCAGCCTCTCCTCATAAGTCATGTGTTCCAGTCCCCTAATCATTTTTGTTGCCCTCCGCTGGACTCTTTCCATTTTCCCACATCCTTCATGTAGTGTGGGGCCCAAAACTGGACACAGTACTCCAGATGAGGCCTCACCAATGTCAAATAGAGGGGAACAATCTCATCCCTCAATCTGCTGGCAATGCCCCTACTTATACATCCCAAAATGCCATTGGCCTTCTTGGCAACAAGGGCACACTGTTGACGCATATCCAGCTTCTCGTCCACTGTCACCCCTAGGTCCTTTTCTGCAGAACTGCTGCCGAGCCATTCAGTCCCTAGTCTGTAGCAGTGCATGGGATTCTTCCATCCTAAGTGCAGGACTCCACTTGTCCTTGTTGAACTTCATCAGATTTCTTTTGGCCCAATCCTCCAATTTGTCTAGGGTCCTCTGTATCCTATCCCTACCCTCCAGCGTATCTACCTCTCCTCCCAGTTTAGTGTCATCTGCAAACTTGCTGAGGGTGCAATCCACACCATCCTCCAGATCATTAAGGAAGATATTGAACAAAACCAGCCCAAGGACCGACCCTTGGGGCACTCCGCTTGATACCAGCTGCGAACTAGACATGGAGCCATTGATCGCTACCCGTTGATCCCAACAATCTAGCCAGCTTTCTATCCGCCTTATAGTCCATTCATCCAGCCCATACTTCTTTAACTTGCTGACAAGAACACTGTGGGAGACCATGTCAAAAGCTTTGCTAAAGTCAAGGAACACGTCCACTGCTTTCCTCTCATCCACAAAGCCAGTTATCTCGTCATAGAAGGCAATTAGATTAGTCAGGCATGACTTGCCCTTGGTGAATCCATGCTGACTGTTCCTGAGCACTTTCTTCTCCTCTAAGTGCTTCAGAATTGATTCCTTGAGGACCTGCTCCATGATTTTTCCAGGCACTGAGGTGAGGCTGACTGGCCTGTAGTTCCCAGGATCCTCCTCCTTCCTTTAAAAAAAAAAAAAAAAAAAAAAAAAAAAAGATGGGCACTACATTACCCTTTTTCCAGTCGTCCGGGACCTCCCCCAATTGCCATGAGTTTTCAAAGATAATGGCCAATGGCTCTGCAATCACATCCGCCAACTCCTTTAGCACTCTCGGATGCAGTGCATTCGGCCCCATGGGCTTGGGCTCGTCCAGCTTTTCTAAATAGTCCCGAACCACTTTTCTTCACAGAGAGCTGGTCACCTCCTCCCCATGCTGTGATGCCCAGCGCAGCAGTCTGGGAGCTGTCCTTGTTAGTGAAGACAGGCGAAAAAAGCATTGAGTACATTAGCTTTTCCCACATCCTCTGTCACTAGGTTGCCTCCCTCATTCAGTAAGGGGCCCACACTTTCCTTGACTTTCTTCTTGTTGCTAACATACCTGAAGAAACCCTTCTTGTTACTCTTAAGATCTCTTGCTAACTGCAACTCCAGGTGTGATTTGGCCTTCCTGATTTCACTCCTGCAAGCCTGAGCAATATTTTTATACTCTTCCTTGGTCATTTGTCCAGTCTTCCACTTCTTAAACACAAAAAAGAAGCTTACAAGATCAGCAAGGATTTCACTGTTAAGCCAAGCTGGTCGCCTGCCATATTTACTATTCTTTCTACACATTGGGATGGTTTGTCCCTGTAACCTCAATAAGGATCCCGATGAGTCGAAAGAATAGTAAATATGGCAGGCGACCAGCTTGGCTTAATGGTGAAATCCTAGCGGATCTTAAACATAAAAAAGAAGCTTACAAGAAGTGGAAGGTTGGATATATGACCAGGAAAGAGTATAGAAATATTGCTCGGGCATGTAGGAATGAAATCAGGAGGGCCAAATCGCACCTGGAGCTGCAGCTAGCGAGAGATGTCAAGAATAACAAGAAGGGTTTTTTCAGGTATATTGGCAACAAGAAGAAAGCCAAGGAAAGTGTGGGCCCCTTACTGAATGAGGGAGGCAACCTAGTGACAGAGGATGTGGAAAAAGCTAAATGTACTCAATGCTTTTTTTGCCTCTGTTTTCACTAACAAGGTCAGCTCCCAGACTGCTGTGCTGGGCATCACAAAATGGGGAAGAGATGGCCAGCCCTCTGTGGAGATAGAGGTGGTTAGGGACTATTTAGAAAAGCTGGACGTGCACAAGTCCATGGGGCCGGACGAGTTGCATCCGAGAGTGCTGAAGGAATTGGCGGCTGTGATTGCAGAGCCATTATCTTTGAAAACTCGTGGCGAACCGGGGAAGTCCCGGATGACTGGAAAAAGGCTAATGTAGTGCCAATCTTTAAAAAAGGGAAGAAGGAGGATCCTGGGAACTACAGGCCAGTCAGCCTCACCTCAGTCCCTGGAAAAATCATGGAGCAGGTCCTCAAAGAATCAATCCTGAAGCACTTGCATGAGAGGAAAGTGATCAGGAACAGCCAGCATGGGTTCACCAAGGGAAGGTCATGCCTGACTAATCTAATCGCCTTTTATGATGAGATTACTGGTTCTGTGGATGAAGGGAAAGCAGTAGATGTATTGTTTCTTGACTTTAGCAAAGCTTTTGACACGGTCTCCCACAGTATTCTTGTCAGCAAGTTAAGGAAGTATGGGCTGGATGAATGCACTATAAGGTGGGTAGAAAGCTGGCTAGATTGTCGGGCTCAACGGGTAGTGATCAATGGCTCCATGTCTAGTTGGCAGCCGGTATCAAGTGGAGTGCCCCAAGGGTCGGTCCTGGGGCCGGTTTTGTTCAATATCTTCATAAATGATCTGGAGGATGGTGTGGATTGCACTCTCAGCAAATTTGCGGATGATACTAAACTGGGAGGAGTGGTAGATACGCTGGAGGGGAGGGATAGGATACAGAGGACCCTAGACAAATTGGAGGATTGGGCCAAAAGAAATCTGATGAGGTTCAATAAGGATAAGTGCAGGATCCTGCACTTAGGATGGAAGAATCCAATGCACCGCTACAGACTAGGGACCGAATGGCTAGGCAGCAGTTCTGCGGAAAAGGATCTACGGGTGACAGTGGACGAGAAGCTGGATATGAGTCAGCAGTGTGCCCTTGTTGCCAAGAAGGCCAATGGTATTTTGGGATGTACAAGTAGGGGCATAGCGAGCAGATCGAGGGACGTGATCGTTCCCCTCTATTCGACATTGGTGAGGCCTCATCTGGAGTACTGTGTCCAGTTTTGGGCCCCACACTACAAGAAGGATGTGGATAAATTGGAGAGAGTCCAGCGAAGGGCAACAAAAATGATTAGGGGCCTGGAACACATGACTTATGAGGAGAGGCTGAGGGAGCTGGGATTGTTTAGTCTGCGGAAGAGAAGAATGAGGGGGGATTTGATAGCTGCTTTCAACTACCTGAAAGGCGGTTCCAAAGAGGATGGCTCTAGACTGTTCTCAATGGTAGCAGATGACAGAACGAGGAGTAATGGTCTCAAGTTGCAGTGGGGGAGGTTTAGATTGGATATTAGAAAAAACTTTTTCACTAAGAGGGTGGTGAAACACTGGAATGCGTTACCTAGGGAGGTGGTAGAATCTCCTTCCTTAGAGGTTTTTAAGGTCAGGCTTGACAAAGCCCTGGCTGGGATGATTTAACTGGGAATTGGTCCTGCTTCGAGCAGGGGGTTGGACTAGATGACCTTCAGGGGTCCCTTCCAACCCTGATATTCTATGATTCTTTAAAATACAGCCAGCTCTCCTGGACAACTTTCCCCCTCATGTTATTCTCCCAGGGGATCCTGCCCATCAGTTCCCTGAGGGAGTCAAAGTCTACTTTTCTAAAGTCCGGGGTCCATATTCTGCTGCTCTCCTTTCTTCCCTGTGTCAGGATCCTGGACTTGACCATCTTATGGTCACTGCCTCCCAGGTTCCCATCCACTTTTGCTTCCCCTACTAATTCTTCCCGGTTTGTGAGCAGCAGGTCAAGAAGAGCTCTGCCCCTAATTGGTTCCTTCAGCATTTGCACCAGGAAATTGTCCCCTACACTTTCCAAAAACTTCCTGGATTGTCTGTGCACCGCTGTATTTCTCTCCCAGCAGATATCAGGGTGATTGAAGTCTCCCATGAGAACCAGGGCCTGCAATCTAGTAACTTCCATTAGTTGCAGGAAGAAAGCCTCGTCCATCTCATCCCCCTCGTCCGGTGGTCTATAGCAGACTCCCACCAAGACATCACCCTTGTTGCTCATGCTTCTAAACTTAATCCAGAGACACTCAGGTTTTTCCTGCAGTTTCATACCGGAGCTCTGAGCAATCATACTGCTCTCTTACAGACAATGCAACTCCCCCAACTTTTCTGTCCTGCCTGTCCCTCCTGAACAGTTTATATCCACCCATGACAGTGCTCCAGTCATGTGAGTTATCCCACCAAGTCTCTGTTATTCCAATCACATCATAATTCCTTGACTGTGCCAGGACTTCCAGTTCTCCCTGCTTGTTTCCCAGGCTTCTTGCATTTATGTATAGGCACTTGAGATAACTTGCTGTTTGTCCTGCTTTCTTAGTATGAGGCAAGAGCCCTCCCCTTTTGCGTTCTCCTGCTTTCTCCCAGTATTCCACGTCCCCACTTACCTCAGGGCTTTGGTCTCCTTCCCCCGGTGAACCTAGTTTAAAGCCCTCCTCACTAGGTTAGCCAGCCGGCTTGCGAAGATGCTCTTCCCCCTCTTTGTTAGGTGGAGTCTGTCTCTGCCTAGCACTTCTTCTTGGAACACCATCCCATGGTCAAAGAATCCAAAGCCTTCTCTCCGACACCACCTGCATAGCCATTCATTGACTTCCACGATTCGACGATCTCTACCCAGGCCTTTTCCTTCCACGGGGAGGATGGACGAGAACACCACTTGCGCCTCAAACGCCTTTATCCTTCTTCCCAGAGCCATGTAGTCCGCAGTGATCCGCGCAAGGTCATTCTTGGGGTTCTCAAACTTCATTGCACTGCAACCCGTCCTGACAACAAAATTACTACACGACCCCAGGATGGGGGACCGAAGCTCGAGCCTGCCTGCGCCCCATCAGCCCGGGGGGGGGCAAAGCCAGAGACCCACCACCCTGGGTGGGGGGCCCAAAGCCCAAGACCTTCCGCCCCAGGCAGGGGACCTGTAACCTGAACTCCGCTGCCCAGGGCTTCAGCCCTGCATGGTGAGCTCAGGCTTCAGCCCTGGGCCCCAGCAAGTCTAAACCAGCCCATGTGACCCAAATTAAAATGGAGTAGCAACCCACTTTGGGGTCCCTACCCAAAGTTTGAGAGCTGCTGTTTTAGACACTCAGATGAAAAAACCAATATTGATTCAAAAGATATTATTAAATTACATTACAGTATTACAATATTCTACACTAACAGTTCAAAATGTCATAAAACCGCTGTAAGCTGTCATGTTTTGGTCCATCACTTTAAATTAGAAATAATCTCTTGTTTATCAAACAAGTCTTTTTTTATTGTTTTAAAAGTATATTCATATAGGAGGCTGCTGTATTCTAATTTTTCTAGCAGTTCTATCCCACAAGGATCAAAATAGCGGTGAAAGTTAGGGGCTCAGGCTGATATAACTCCTGTCATCCGCCCTGCCCCCCCCAAAAAAAGTTTGTTTGTAGTCAACATCTTACCTACTATTATAATCCAGCTGGCCTCATAAAGGATTAATTGCACAGGACTCCATCGTTTCCACTATAACCTCTGGACATACCCAATTATCTCTACCGTTTCTGTAATAGACACATGGGCTAGAGAATAACTGCTTTATCCAACTGAATTACTTTAAAATAGATCAGTAAGTGGAAATCTACCTATCTACCATGGACCAAGTAGTGCCCAGACTGAAACAGGTATATTTCTATGTCAAAAACAACACAACTTCTTCGTCGGGCTCAATGGGTAGTGATCAATGGCTCAATGTCTAGTTGGCAGCCGGTATCAAGTGGCGTGCCCCAAGGGTCGGTCCTGGGGCTGGTTTTGTTCAACATCTTCATTAATGATCTGGATGGTGGGATGGATTGCACCCTCAGAAGTTTTCAGATGACATTAAACTGGGGGGAGACGTAGATATGTTGGATGGTAGGGATAGGGTCCAGAGTGACCTAGACAAATTGGAGGATTGGGCTAAAAGAAATCTGATGAGGTTCAACAAGGACAAGTGCAGAGTCCTGCACTTCGGATGGAAGAATCCCATGTTGGGGACCGAATGGCTAGGCAGCAGTTCTGCAGAAAAGAACCTAGGGATTACACTGGACAAGAAGCTGAATATGAGTCAACAGCGTGCCCTTGTTGCCAAGAAGGCTAAAGGCATACTGGGCTGCATTAGTAGGAACATTGCCAGCAGATCGAGGGAAGTGATTATTACCCTCTATTTGGCATTGTGAGGCCACATCTGGAGTCCTGCATCCAGTTTTGGGTCGTCCCCCCCACTACAGAAAAGATGCAGACAAATTGGAGAGAGTCCAGCGGAGGGCAACAGAAATGATTAGGGGTCTGGAGCACATGACTTATGAGGAGAGGCTGAGGGAACTGGGCTTATTTAGTCTGCAGAAAAGAAGCATGAGGGGGGATTTGATAGCAGTCTTCATCTACCTGAAGGGGGGTTCTTAAGAGGATGGAGCTAGGCTGTTCTCAGTGGTGGCAGATGACAGAACAAGGAGCAGTGGTCTCAAGTTGCAGTGGGGGAGGTCTAGGTTGGATATTAGGAAAAAACTTTTTCACTAGGAGGGTAGTGAAGCATTGGAATGGGTTACCTGGAGGGCAGGGGTGTGGAATCTCCATCCTTAGAGGTTTTTAAGACCTGGCTGGACAAAGCCCTGGCTGGGGTGATTTAATTAGGGTTGATCCTGCTTTGAGCAGCGAGTTGGACTAGATCTCCTGAGGTCTCTTCCAACCTTAATCTTCTATGACTTTTTTTAAATTAACTGTTGTAGGGACCAGCCATTTAAACACTGTCATGCCATTTTTAAAACAGTATTTTCACTGGGGTCATGGGTGAAAAATGTAAATTATTTTCACTTACATACACCAGGAGGAAGCAGTTTTTCCTACCATGTCCAGGTTCTGCTAATGCCACAGTTTGCTATTTTTCAAGCACTGCTTTTCGTTGGTGTCACGAAGAGGAATGTTAATGAACTAATATTTCATTTCAGTCCAGAGTTCACTAAATCAGCCAACAGGCTGAAGTTATGATTGGATTAAAAAAAAAAAAACACGAACAACAAACAAACAAACAGAACATTTTCAATGGAGTGAAATTGAGGCATTAAAGGTTGGGCCTTACCGGGGAGCATATTTATAAGTGCAAATAAATATAAAATGGATAAATATAAGAAAATGGGGAAAAAGGAGTGCAGAGTATTCCAATTTAGGAAACTAGTGCTTTTGTATTCAGTATTTGCTTACTATGCACATTCTGGCCGTCAGTGTTAAAAGCTCCAAGCATTTCCCCTTTAGTACTTGTAATTTTAGTATACTCAAATTAATGTAATATCTCATAGCTTAGTGCTAGGATAAAAATAAAGTGCTAATGGGAACTCCTGTAGAAATAACTGGAGAATGGTGTCTCCATGAAGGAGTGAAACCCATCCCATTTCTTTCAGAGGAGACAACACGGTTATACTGTATAACACAAATTATGGCTCATTATCTCACATCCTGTTTCCCCTGTGCTCTAAAGACAGGAAACCTTTTCTTCTCCATGATATTCACCCTTGTTATTAATAACGCCTTTGATTTGTATAGTGCCTTTCATCCCGAAGGAGTCAGAACTATATTCATTCAGCACAACTGAAATGCAACCTCTAACTAGCCTGGTTAGGAAAAAAAAAGAAATGTTGTCCAAGGCTACTACATAAGCCCCCCATATCATATGAAAAGATTATATAAAGGATCTTTGCTACTCACAAAGAGCAGAGGGAGTCTCATTTTTGATGGTCTTATCTAAGAGCTGGCCACGCAGTTTGTCTACTTTGACTATACGAAGGATTGCCAGGAATTGATGTTGTAGTTTCAGGATATCTAGATGTTATGAACCTAAAATTTCTCTTCTCTGACAAGGGTTGTGAATGGTCTAATCACACAAACCCAAAAACACCCCGCCAGGCCCCGCCCCGGCTCACTCCAGCTCCCTTCCCTCCATCACTCACTCTCCCCCACCCTAACTCATTTTCACTGGGCTGGGGCAGGGGGTTAGGGTGCAGGAGGGGGTGCAGGCTCTGGGAGGGAGTTTGAGTGCAGGAGGGGGCTGAGGTCTGGAGTAGGGGCTTGGGAGGGGGTTTGGGGTGCAGGCTCCAGGAAGGCAGCGCTTATCTCGGGTGGCTCCCGGAAGCAGCAGCATGTCCGGCAACAGCTCAGTCTCCAGGGAAGCCAGGTGGCTCTGCATGCTGCCCCTCCCTGCAGGCACTGCCCCCGCAGCTCCCCCTTGCCAGCCAATGGGCACTGCAGAGTCGGTGCTCTGGGCAGGGGCCACGCGCGGAGACCCTCTGGTCACGCCTGCGCCTAGTAGCCACTGCCGAACATACTGGCCACTTCCGGGAGCGGCAAGGAGCCTGGGCAGGCAAGGAGCCTGCCTTAGCCCCACTGGACTTTTAGGAGCCTAAAATCTCATAGATTGGCTTCAATAGCCTCCAGGAATCGAGCCCGATTCCAGGAGACTCCTAGCCAAACCAGGAGGGTTGGCAACCCTCTCTCTAATCTGATTGCTCATTCAAACATTGTCCACCGAAGTGCAGTTGTATTTCCTCTGAAAAAGTAACACTGTAAAAGAGTATTGTGGGGTTTGCTTCAGCCTTATTGTTTTTTCCATTACCTCACATCAAATTTATTCAGCTCGCAAGGCAAAACATTTTTTTACAACTGCCATCTCCTGCAAACTCACCCAAGAAACTGACAGTCAAGCGGGATTCTTTCCCTCTCAGGCATTATCACCAGTAAAAAAAAAAAAAAAAAAAAAAAAGTCTTGTAGACCATAACCTTCTCTCAGTTATATCTGTGAAGTCCTATTAGAATTTAGGCACCCATCACTCTTTTATCTAAGATAGATGTTTGAGGTAATAGCCTACTACTGAAGCAAATTCCCACATTGCCTTTTTGAAATCAACAATCAAGGGGAGGCACTGTAGTTAAATTGTACATTTGTCCTCTTAAACAACAGTGGAAAGTAGATTCTGATGTATAAAAATGCAGCTGACGTTAACCCTAACTGAATGACCAAATAAGGGTGCCTCACTGACTGACAGCCTAAGTGAATTTTAAAGCTAACCTTTTGATTTGCTGTTTGGGAAATCTGTGCTTATGGATAGATTACGCCAAAACAAATGGTGTTATACCTATACTTTTCCTATTTGGGAAAGAAAGGGGACTTTGAAACAAGTTATTTGCAGCTGCAAACTGTAAAGTTGAGTGCTCAATTATTTTAATTGTGCAACCCAAAATTTTCACGTATAGGCTGGAATGAGGCCGCCTATTGTTTCTGATGTGACAGTTCTATTTCAGACCAATAGGCTGATGCTTCAAAGGTTAAAAAAGGTTATAATGCAAGGACCTTGATAACTGTGCCTTTCTATGGTGGACAGAATGAAAAGGTTCCTTCCTGACACCCAGAAACAATTAGGCACAGGCCTAGGGGCACAAGTATTCTAGGGACAAACAAAAATTCAAATGTTGCTGCTCCTGGGTCCCGGCTGAGGGTGTTCACCTGGCCGAAGGTGAAAAGATTTGTCCCCCTAATCCTGCATTTATCATCGGGTTGTTACAGTCCCAAATGAAAACATACAATGGGAGTAAAAGATTTATTAAAAACTAAGGATTACTAAAATGTCACTATACCATCTCAGATGACAGGAACAATGGATGCTCACAGACACAGCAGGACAGGAGGCAACAGGATTCTGAAGATGGGACTACAGACAGGTAGCTGCTCTTTCCCTGGCTGGCCTTCCTCATGAAGACAATTGTTCCGAACAGATATATTGGTCTTCTCCCTCTCTGGTGTCATGTGTGTGTAGCACACGCACTGCGGATCTTAAGGACAGCCAATGGGCTGCTATCCTTGTGTGCAGGTAAGTATCCCTACCCCTAAGACCAGAGCTATTATGGCCTAGCCTACCTTGCGGGTTTAGTCTTTCTAAAAGACTTGTGTGAAGAAATATTTCCTTTTGTTTGTTTTAAACCTGCTGCCTACTAATTTCATTTGGTGACTCCTAGTTCTTGTGTTATGAGAAGGGAGTAAACAACACTTCCTTATTTACTTTTTCCATACCAGTCATTATTTTATAGATCTCAATCATATCCCCCCCTTAATCATCTCTTTTCTATGCTTAAAAAAAAAACAAAAAAACCACACCTCAGTTTTATGACTCTCCTCATATGGCAGCTGTACTATACCCCTAATAATTTTTGTTGCCCTTTTCTGTACCTTTACAGAATCTCTCTTTTGTGAGAAGGGGTGACATCTGTACGCAGTATTCAAGATGTGGGTGTACCATGGATTTATATAGACAATATCATATAGCCTCTGTCTTATCATCTATCCTTTTCCTAATGATTCCCAACATTGTTAGCTTTTTTGACTGCTGCTGCACATTGTAAACAGCAGGAGGAGATCCTGTTTAGGAGTAAAGACACTGGATGTTTGGCGGGGGTGTGGCGGGGTGTGTGTGGCAGCATAACTGCATGCATAGGTACATCCAGGATCTTTTCACTGATGGAGCAAACTGACAGCATGACTTGTCTCAACAGAAAAAAAAATTACACCCAAGCATAGCTGTAAATCACTGGAAGGATTTGGGGTCAGATTTGCTTTTTATAAGACATGACAGGAACTAGTTAAGTCTCGGTGCCACAATGAGTGTTATGGTTTTAGTTATATGTAACTATTTGTTTCCAATATTTCCACTTGCATCTCTGTACTTTGTGAAATAATCTTACACATAATTTCAATATAAACATATCTGAGGGCCGTGAGTTAAGCAGAGCAGTGATCTGCGATGTAATTGGTAAGCTGGGGTGTGTTGTTCCTTTGGGAGTGTTCAGGGGATCAGCAGCTGGACACTCCAGAGGGATGCTTGGAGGACGCCTGTAGAGAGACAGCAGAGACCTAGAGGGGAGTGCTTGTGTTGCCTGTGACCAGCAGAGTCAGGAAGGGTGTAAGGCTGGATTTATCTGCAGCACTAAAGGGAGACACCGGAATGGAAACTGGCCTTTCATCCTCCCAGCTAGAGGAAAATTGTCACACAATGTGTGGAGGAAGAATCAAGAGAAGAACAGGAATGACAGTGTTCTAGAAGGAGAGAGAAATAGCAGATCACACTTAAGTATTTGTTGGCTCCCCAGATAGAAAAATATAATTATTTCCTTGTTTTAGTAATAATGTAACGAAGATCTGATTCCTGGACACAACTTAGCTTATAGCATGAATTGGTGCTGACAGTACTTTTAGATGCCATTCTATATATATTTAAATACAGCTTTTTGTTTTCCTTACTCCTTCACTCAACATTTTTCCCTTGGCTTGTTAATATCTGTACTACATACAGAAGCAATTTTAGAGACCAGAAAAAGCCCATCTTTTCACCAGGGCAGTGAAGAGGTTGGAAACAGAGGGAAGCAACTATTTATAAGGGATCTAATTTTGGTGGAGAAGGTCCTATCCATTCAGCTTTATTGACTTGGAGCTTTGCTGATGCTTTCCCGGCTCCCCCCACAGCTCTTCTTCTTCTATTGTACTGTTGTTTAAAAAAACATCAAGGTACCCAAAGTAGCAGCTGAGAATCTTCTAGTGCGTTTTTATAAGTCACAAGTTAAAAATAAAAATGAAGTGTTTCTGCTGGAAAAAAAGACTTCTTGTACATAATACCAAAAAAAAAAAAAAAATTAAGGGAGATTGGAGAGGGCTTTTACAAAGCACTGAGACAAAGCAGAGGAAAAACGGTCAACTTACAACTAAACATTTTAAAAACATAGCCATTAGCACATATCAGTTCTTGTCAATATTTTGAAGAAACCAGTTCACCGAGGGAGTTCTAGTCTTGGAATATATTTTGCACAGGTTTTAACCAAAATTCTTGTATGCAGGTCTTAGCCTGCCCCTAAATAGCACAATGCTTGCGTCCCTCATCACTTGAGTATCTGTTGACTCAGACTTAGCAACTCTACTTCCTTTTATTCAAACACATATATTAGTAATTGAGTGATTCAGTATTTTAAATTATGCAAGCAAAGATATGCTGCACAAAAATAAAATACCATGATCTCTTAATCAACCAAAGGACTTATGAAAAGGAGAAGCTTACATAAAATGCTGTAACTCTAAAATAATTTGACTAGTGTGGTGCAAGATGTGATGGAATATAAAGTACACAATCTAGGACTATTTATGTGGTTACTCATGAGTGTTTGCAAACAACTTTTAGGTCTTCAAAACAGTCTAAAAAGCTATGCTGACACAAATTTCTGCAAAAATCAGATCTTTATATCTATAGCTATAAAGAAAATATATAGAACAAGTTTCAATTTTTGCCTAAAATGTAGACACAAGCCAAAGCTGAACCTGAAAGTGTTCATTGCCAATACATTTAAATTATTTTGAAGTTGAAGACATTCAGGACTATTAGAAATGTCAACAGCAAAAATAAATTGTTCATCGCTTAAATAAGTAGCAAAAATTGGAGAGAGAAAATAATTCATGAACAGTACCTTCGTTCACTGGCTGATGGATACACTGGTGGTCGACATCACTCAACTCCACAACCGTCATTCTAAGAAGCACTACCCAGTATTACGTGTCTTTCCATTTCCCTGCCTCACTTCCACATTCCAGTGTAGCCAACTTGTGCAATTTTATCTCAAGTCTGATGATATCTAGAGTTTTTATGGGAAACCATGCTTCTGGAGACAAATTATTAGGTGTGAATCTCAGCTTCCATTAAGTTTCTAGCCCTCATGGTTGCACAGAAAAGATTGAAAATGTGATCTGAATGCATCTTAAAGGCTCAAAAACTAGAAGGCAAATGAAAAGAATCCACATTTTATATAAAGAAAACTTGTGATGTTTTAAGCCAACCTCATGATTTTTGGCGGCCTGGCTGAAGATATCTGAGTATCTGTTGTAGGCAATTCTGACATTCCCTTGCCCCCAGACTATCTACTTCTGCGCTGGGCCATTAGAGTTTGTTGAAAAAAATTGACCCTGTTTTTCACTGAACAATTTCCAAACTAGAATTTTTTGTCTAACTCTCCCCGCCACATTCTCCCATTTGGTTTCCCTCCACATTTCCTTTGTCCCAGTCTTCTTACTTGCTCCTACCCCAAGCTTCTCTGTTCCACCTGACTGCAGTCCTATTCTCTACAGCACCACATATCCCATCTTGTCTCCTTACTGTTCCCATGCAGAGATCAGAGGGATCACCACCTTTGTTTGATAGAAATAAGGGAAAACCACATGAAAAATAAGGGACAATGCTTTATTATAAAGGACATTTTAGGGAAACACCATTTCCCTTAGTCCATCATGTATTTTTTCTCTTAAGTATATAATACAATTACTATAAGCTTCAATTTAATGTTTAAAATGATACTTATCAATTTTACTATATTTCAATAAATTTTAACATAAGGGATGAATGGTCACCTGGAGGGACAATCCATGAAATAAGGGACAGTCCCTTTAAATAAGAGCTTGGTGGTCAATCTGAGGGTGGTCTGACTTCAGTCCCTTTGGAAATAATGGGAAACAGTAGCCATCTTTACTAGTGGCAGTCTCACCTCCTCTACAAAGGATTTTATGGGAATAGTGGCCATCTTGGTTCAGGACATTCTGTGGCTTTAGTCAAGTCCCACTATTACCAACCCCAAATTTCAGAAACTAAAGTCACAAGATTAGCCCCAAATCTTGAGATTTTAGAGTAAGATGATTCTTCTTCTAAAACCACTGCTTTTAATTTAAAAACCCTTTCCTTTATAACTATCTAAACTGGTAACCAAGGTTGTGGCCTGCCCTAAAGGAATTGCCAGGGAAAGCCGCAGCTAGCTTGCGCTTCCCTTGAAAGGGCACAGAAACAGCAATGCTTCAAAAACAGAAGCAATATTTATTTAGAAGTGAATGGTTGCAATATAAGAATACAGAAATATGGCAAGGGTAAGCGGCATGGCAACAAATAATGAAAGCAATACAATAATAAAAGAATGAAGTGGCATGGTAAACGAAAGATAGAGACTCAACACAAACTCAAAACTGTATAACATATCAATATAATAATAATCACTAGACAATAATTAAACAAGCAATACTTAGCACTAAACATCCAGTAAGCGCTAGCTAGGCAGTTACTAGACGGGTAAGGGAAAGATCTCGCTTAGACCACAGCCCCCCCAGCTTTATTTACAAATTAAACCCATATGTTCTAGGAACAAAAGGATTAAAAAAGAATATTCAACTTACAAAGGCTTCCTTAAAATCCCTCTGAGACTGTCTAAAAAGGTCCTTCTGCTCTGTCACAAACATAGGGAGTATTGTGTGTGAATGATAAACCATGGGCTGCTTTAAGTAGCTGCGTTGGTTGGACACCTGCTCTGGAGGTAAAACAACTCCTCTGGTAGGAGAGGTGATAGGCTGCTAGGGCAGCTGCTATAGTAGCCCTCTGCTGGCTGCATAGCAAAAGCAGCCATTGTCTAGGCAACTTAAAAATCTTTCGGTAGCTGCTGCTCTGCTTCTTAAAGGTAGAGATTTTCTGGAACCGCAGAGCAAGCCCCTCCCAAAGCCTAACAGGACTCTACCCAAAACCTAGCTAGTCTTGCTTGCTGCATCTTGATGCCGCTTGTGGGAAGCAGCTGTTCAGAATCCCCAGGCAATTCCCTCCCAAAGCCTAACACGACTCCACCCAAAACTGCCTAAGAACCCTCTTCTTCCTAAACAGGTTCCTTACAGCTCCTTCTCTCTTCAAGGTCCCAAACCCACTACAGGATTTAGCCTGTCAGCCGTTGCCCTAATATACCGGCTGGTCACCCAGGCTCAGCCAATCAGCTTCGAGCTTTCTGCTGGCTCTGCTCCTAGCTCTGCCCAGTCACATATCCCTACACTTGACTAATAGCTCCTCCTCCTCACCAGAAGTCCCTTTGTACTCCTATGGGCCACAATGTATTCCTATGGGGGGGTTTCAGCTGACCTGTGGATGACCCCAGCTACTTCCTGTTTGGAAGCCCTATGTATTTCTTTGGGCTACAATGTATCCCTATGTGATTTTGCTGAGTCATTCCCTATGGGAAGTGGTGTTTACCATTTCATCATAGGAAGTGAAATTATTACATCTTAGGTAATGTAATATATGTCTTAGAAATGGAATCTTCCACTACATCACCTTATAGCTGCTATTACTGGATTTTCTAATTTAAACTACTATTTTTTATTTCTCTTTAATTAAAGAATTATTCTTAAAACTAATTACTAGTCTAAGCATCCCAAAGGGTCCTGACACCACCACTGCTCCTTTTATGTCCAATTAAGCAAGTTATAATTTTTGCAGTTTTTAAACCTCCTTCACAAGGTTTTTCTGCAAACCTTCAATTTAAGGCAATTCAGACAAACTGAGGCAAAATCTTTTGTCACACTGCTGCCTCCTCACTCCCATCATGTGAAAATGGTTCTGTCTGCTCCTTTCCCTGATCCTCCTCTACCCAAAAACTCACCTGGGATCCTGAGTGGCGTGGGAGAGAGCTTCGCCCGCCCACTTCCTGGATCCCAATAAGGCTGCAGTTCTGATTGGCTGCTCTTCCCCAGGAGATGGGGACTTATGAGGAGCGATTAAAGAGGCTAGGACTTTTCAACTTGGAAAAGAGGAGACTAAGGGAGGATATTATAGAGGTATATAAAATCATGAGTGGTGTGGAGAAAGTGAATAAGGAAAAATTATTTACTTGTCCCCATAATATAAGAACTAGGCACCACCAAATGAATTTAATAGGCAGCAGGTTTAAAACAAATAAAAGGAAGTTCTTCTGCACACAGTCTACCTGTGGAATGCCTTGCCTGAGGAGGTTGTGAAGGCTAGGACTATAACAAGGTTTAAAAGAGAACTAGATAAATTCAAGGAGGTTAAGTCCATGAATGGCTATTAGCCAGGATGGGTAAGGGAATGGTGTCCCTAGCCTCTGTTTGTCAGAGGGTGGAGCTGGATGGCAGGAGAGAGATCACTTGATCATTACCTGTTAGGTTCACTCCCTCTGGGGCACCTGGCATTGGTCACTGTGGGCAGACAGGATACTGGGCTGCATGGACCTTTGGTCTGACCCAATGTGGCCATTCTTATATTCTTATGAAGTGGGAAAGGCAGCCAATCAGAAGAGGGGTTCTCCCCTGGGCTGGAGTGAAAATCTGTGAGGGGTAGAGTTTCTCAGTTATTGGGAGCTTAGTTTCAGCAGAGGTCACAAAAGCACTACTTATCATAAATTCGTGGGCGTTGGAAACACTGCCACGAATTAATCCCAGCCTTGCATCATAAGCAGCTTTATAATGATCTAAAATGGCAAGACTCACAATAATATAGGAAGAGTAAATAACTATAATATGCCCTGCAGGTGGTAAAGCTTCACCTAGGAGGCTGGGCAGCCAAACATGCAGCAGCTTTCTCCTCACATTATCTCCCATCCTGACTACCGCAGCTTCCTTATTTCTGGCCTCCCTCTTTCCAAAAGTGCAGCCTATTTAGAATGTAGCACTGAAAATCATCTTCCTCATCTACTGCATGGACTTCTTTTAATTTCCCGCCAGCTCCCACACACACATACACACAATAGTTTCCTCCTATCATCTGTAATAAGGGCCGAGCCAAAGCCCACTGAGGACACAACAGTCCATTCATCTATATGACCTTTGGGTCAGTCTCTAAATTAAGATTATTGTCTTTACTTTTAAGACTATGCACAACTACACCCCTGCTTATGACTTTACTCTTGTTTCTCACTATTTCTCCTTCACCCTGCTAGTGAAACTAATTTCACCTATCCCATCATCATCGAGCCTTCTTCCATGCTGTCTCCTATAACAGGAATATCTTCCTAACCCAGTGCAACATGCACCCATACTCACTTTATTTAAGTCCCTCTTGGGCCACTAACATAATCCACTTCCTGGCCCATTACCTAGTACCTTCTAGCCAGTGGAGATCACTCTGTGCCAGTTCAACATGTAGAAGGGCTCCGTAACCCCCAAACATACAGGAAAAGGAAGTAGTATATATATGCTGAGATCAGAAAACAGCCATAGCATACAGGAAAGCAGGAATAGCAGGCTGGAGGCATCAGGCTGGGAGTTGGCTGCAGAGGGAAGGCAGGGCAGCAGGAAGCTTGGGAACTGGGGGTGAGATCCAGGCAGTTATGCCCCTTTACTAGCAGTGGACCAGCAGTAATCACAGCAGGAGAATACAGGGCAGTGATCTTTGGGCAGAAGGGCAGTGTGGAGGAGTTACAAGACAGTTACTTGTATACTCCTGTACTGGACTGCTCTTAGGGGCTGGATTAGGAACTGCTGGTTTATCTTTTATTGTACCTTACAGTCATTGTACATAGGGCAGTTGTACCTTTTAGTTTTGGCAGCTAGCCAAGGAATCCTATGTTATTCAAAGCGTGTGAGTGTTTATGGGAATTCAGGGAAGGCTAAAGCCTGGAAAATATTTGGGCCACCTTACCGCCGAGCATGCAGTACACAAAACACACTACCAAATGTGTGGGTACCACAACACTCATAAGAACATAGGAACTGCCATACTGGGTTAGATCAAAGGTCCATCTAGCCCAGTATCCTGTCTTCTGACAATGGCCAGTGCCAACTGCCCCAGAGGGAATGAACAGAACAGGTAATCATCAAGTCGCCCATTCCCAGCTTCTGGCAAACAGAAGCTAGGAACACCATCATGCCCATCAGGGCCAACAGCCAATAATGGATCTATTCTCCATGAATTTAGTCTTGGCCTTCACAACATACTCTGGCAAAGAGTTCCACAGGTTGACTGTGCATTGTGTTAAGAAATATCTCCTTTTGTTTTAAACCTGCTGCCTATTAATTTAATTTGGTGTCCCCTACTGTCATAAATATAAAGGGAAGGGTAACCACCTTTCTGTATACAGAACTATAAAATCCCTCCTGGCCAGAGGCAAAACCCTTTCACCTGTAAAGGCTTAAGAAGCTAAGATAACCTCGCTGGCACCTGACCAAAATGACCAATGAGGAGACAAGATACTTTCAAAGCGGGGGGGGACGACAAAGGGTCTGTCTGTCTGTGTGATGCTTTTGCCAGGATCAGATCAGGAATGCTCTTCAGAACTCCTTAAGTTAGTAAGTAATCTAGCTAGAAATGCATTAGATTTTCTTTTGCTTAATGGCTGGTAAAATAGCTGTGCTGAATGGAATGTGTATTCCTGTTTTTGTGTCTTTTTGTAACTTAAGGTTTTGCCTAGAGGGATTCTCTATGTTTTGAATCTGATTACCCTGTAAGGTATTTACCATTCTGATTTTACAGAGGTGATTCTTTTACTTTTTCTTTAATTAAAATTCTTCTTTTAAGAACCTGATTGCTTTTTCATTGTTCTTAAGATCCAAGGGTTTGGGTCTGTGTTCACCTCTGCAAATTGGTGAGGATTTTTATCAAGCCTTCCCCAGGAAAGGGGGTGTAGGGGTTGGGGGGATATTTTGGGGGGGGGAAGACATCTCCAAGTGGGCTCTTTCCCTGTTCTTTGTTTAACATGCGTGGTGGTGACAGTGTAGGGTTCAAGGACAAGGCAAAGTCTGTACCTTGAGGAAGTTTTTAACCTAAGCTGGTAAGAATAAGCTTAGGGGATCTTTCATGCAGGTCCCCACATCTATACCCTAGAGTTCAGAGTGGGGAAGGAACCTTGACACCTACTTCTTGTGTTATAGAGTAAATAATACTTCCTTATTTATTTACTTTCTCCATACCAGTCAATTTATAGACCTCTATCATATCTCTCCTTAGTAATCTCTTTTCCAAGCTGAAAAGTCCCAGTCCAACTCAAAGCAACACCCTACAGTGGGGTCAGTTACAACTGCTTGTATCCACGCACCACAAGTTAATACTCTATTAGTAATCATGGCTACATATCATGTGTCATTGCCCTTGCCAGCAGCCAAGGCTGGCACATAATTGTCTTAGTCTAACCAGGTTGTAACCATGGGCAGCGTGTGGCTCTGGCATTTGGGGAGGCTGGCATGAGCACTGGAAGCTCCCCTGGTGCCTGGCCCGTGGCCCCGCTCCACCCCCACTCTGCCCCATGCTCCACCTCTGCTCCATCCCAGGGCCCGCCCATGTTCCACATAGGGGAGAAAGAGAAGTAGCGTGGGCAGGAAGAGACACAACATGGGTGGGGCCACAAAGGAAGAGCAGGAGCGGGGCTTTGGGACGGAGTGCAGGAGAGGCCCTGGCCCAGGCGTCTGCACTCTCAAAGGCAGCGCGTCAAAGCTGTTTGGGGAGGCTTAGCCTCCCCTGGCCTATTATACCCATTGCCCATGGTTGTAACAGTCATTTTGGGTTGGGCAGAACCCTAACCAGTCTCTATTATTAGGATAGCCAGGCCTAACTCCCAGCTCTCTGTGCTACATCAGAGTGCATTGCCGTATGTGTGCTGTTTCTACCACTCGGCATGCATGTCATACAATATCAGGGTTGGAAGGGACCTCAGGAGGTCATCTAGTCCAACCCCCTGCTCAAAGCAGGACCAATCCCCAACTAAATCATCCCAGCCAGGGCTTTGTCAAGCCTGACCTTACAAACTTCTAAGGAAGGAGATTCCACCGCCTCCCTAGGTAACCCATTCCAGTGTTTCACCACCCTCCGAGTGAAAAAGTTTTTCCTAATATCCAACCTAAACCTCCCCCACTGCAACTTGAGACCATTACTCCTTGTTCTGTCATCTGCTACCACTGAGAACAGTCTAGAGCCATCCTCTTTGGAACCCCCTTTCAGGTAGTTGAAAGCAGCTATCAAATCCCCCCTCATTCTTCTCTTCTGCAGACCAAACATCCCGAGTTCCCTCAGCCTCTCCTCATAACTCATGTGTTCCAGTCCCCTCATCATTTTTGTTGCCCTCCACTGGACTCTTTCCAATTTTTCCACATCCTTCTTGTAGTGTGGGGCCCAAAACTGGACACAGTACTCCAGATGAGGCCTCACCAATGTCCAATAGAGGGGAACGATCACGTCCCTCGATCTGCTGGTAATGCCCCTACTTATACAGCCCAAAATGCCATTGGCCTTCTTGGCAACAAGGGCATACTGTTGACTCATATCCAGCTTCTCGTCCACTGTAACCACTAGATCCTTTTCTGCAGAACTGCTGCCGAGACATTCGGTCCCTAGTCTGTAGCGGTGCATGGGATTCTTCCGTCCTAAGTGCAGGACTCTGCACTTCTCCTTGTTGAACTTCATCAGATTTCTTTTGGCCCAATCCTCCAATTTGTCTGGGTCCCTCTGTATCCTATCCCTACCCTCCACCGTATGTACCTCTCCTCCCAGTTTAGTGTCATCTGCAAACTTGCTGAGGGTGCAATCCACACCATCCTCCAGATCATTTATGAAGATATGTCCTCTGAGCTCTTTCACTCCTACTGAGGCACTATGGAAAAAGCTACCCAAAATTAACTGATTCAAACACAGGAAACATGGACAAAAATGCATGAGATGGTTGTGTTGTGAAAAAAAGCTGCTAACAGTTCAGATAACAGCCGGGTTCTTGTAGCGCAGATATGGACTAAACCTTGCTTCTTCTACAAGGCCGACAAATACTAACCCAAACCAGTAATTGCTATCACCACTCCATTTTGAACAAACCAAAAAATTCCCCAAATTAGCACAATTCTCGGTGTCTTGTGTGTGCAATTATTGTAGGTATATTTTTAGTCCGTAAGCCCCTTGTGGCAGGAACTGTGTCTTTTTTACATCTTGTAAAGCACCTTGCACTTAACTATTGGCGCTCAACAAATAATATAATAATGTTAAAATGAGGTAATCTGTTGGGCACATATAACTAAGAATCTTGTGACTTTCTTAGAGTATTAGGGCCCAGTTCTGCTAGGCCCAAAATGCTGGATGTGACTTTGTCCCTACATCCGCAGCAAATTCTTACGCTATGCAAACTGTGAGGATCAGAATCACACAGGGACTGAATAAAATTTAATAAAGTAAAGGAGGGTAAGGTAATGAATGCAAATCAATATGGGTTTAGAAAAAATAGATCCTGTCAAACTAACTTTATCTTATTTTGATGAGATTATAAGTTTGGCTAATAAGGTAAAAGTGTGGATATAATAGACTTCTGTAAGCCATTTGACTTGGTACTACATGACATTTTGATTAAAAAACTAGAATGACATAAAATAAACATGACACACATTAAATGGATTAAAAACTGGCCAATAGGTCTCAAAATGTAATTGTAAAAAGGGAACCGCCATCAAGCCAGTGTGTTTCCAGTAGAGTCCTGCAGGGATTCATTCTTGGCCCTATGCTATTTAACATTTTTATCAATGACCTGGAAGAAAACATTCTTTGATATAGTTGGCAGATGACACAAAAACTGGAGGAGTGGTAAATAATGAAAAGGACAGGTCTCTGATTCAGAGCGATCTGGATCACTTGGTAAACTGGACACATGCAAATAATATTTTAATACAACTATATGTAAATGTATGCATATAGGAACAAAGAATGTGGGCCATACTTACAGGATGGGAGACTCTGTTCTGGAAAGCAGTGACTCTGAAGAAGATTTGGGGTTTTATAGCAGATAATCAGCTGAACAGGAGCTCTCAGTGTGATGCTGTGGCCAAAAGAGCTAATGTGATCTGGAGATGCATAAAAAGGGGAATCTCAAGTCGGAGTAGAGTGGTTATTTTAAATCTACTTGGCACTGGTGCAACCATTGCTGGAATACTGCATCCAGTTCTGGTGCCCACAATTTAAGAAGAACGTTGATAAATTAGAGAGGATTCAGAAAAGAGCCACAAGAATGATTAAAGGATTAGAAAATATGCCTTATAGTGATAGATTCAAAGAGGTCAATCTCTTTAGTTTCACAAATGGAAAGTTATGGATGATGTGTTTACAGTCTATAAGTAACTGCATGGGGAGGAAATATTTAGTAATGGACTCTTCACTCTACCAGACATAGGTACAACACAATCCAACAGCTGGAAGTTAAAACTAGACAAATTCAGACTGGAAATAAAGCATATGTTTTTAACAGCGAGCGTAATTAACCATTGGAACAACTTAGCAAGGCTTGTGGTGGACCTTCCATCACTCACAATTTTTAAATTAGGCGGTATTTTTCTAAAAGCTCTGCTCTAGGAATTATTTGGGGGAAGTTCTAAAGCCTGTGTTTTAATTACAGGAGGTCAGAGTAGATCAATGGTTCTAAAACTGTGGGTCGAGACCCCAAAGCGGGTTGGCATTAGACTTGCTGGGGCCCAGAACCGGGGCCAACGCCTGCTCCGACCACCCTGGGTGGTGGGGCTCAGGGTACAGGCCCCCCTTAGGCTTTGCCCCCCTCCACCCCTTACATGGGGCAGTGAAGCTCAGCTGGGCTCAAGTTTCTGTCCCTCTTCCTGGGGAGGGGGTCACAGAGTATTTTTTTGTTGTCAGAAGGGGGTCGCAGCACAATGAAGTTTGAGAACCCCTGGAGCAGATCATCGCAAATCTCCCCTCTGACCTTGGAAACTAGGAACCTGGGTAAACCTTTCCCCTGCCCGACGTGGTCTGTCAAATCTCTCAAAAGCCCCGCTGCTCACGCAGGAGAGCCAGCCAAACACCACAACTACACACCGGCACGAACACCCGCTGTCTGGTCACCTGACCGCCGCCGGGCGAGGCCGCCCGCCCTGCACATGCCGCACAGCCGCTTTGTGCGCCCCACGGAAACAGCGGCGGGGCCCCCGGCGCCAGCGCCCCGGCAAAGGGGGAAATGCCCCGCTCCCAAAGGGGCGCCTGTTGCCATCAACCTCGCAGCGCCGGGGGCAGCAGGAAGCCGCTCACGCCCCGCACGAGGCGAGCACGAGCCTCCCGCCACTGCTACCAGCCGCGCCAGTGCGGCCCCTACGAGCCCCCGCAGCTCGGCACCGGGCGCAGCGGCCCGCGCCCCCCAGAGAAGGTTCCAGCCCAGCTCCTCGGCCTGCCCTTTCCTATCGCCGCAGCGACTGACCCCCACCCCCCGAGCTCGGAGCTGGAGGACCTTTCCCAGAGTGCCCTTGCAGGCGACGCGCGCGGGCCGGGTCGGAGGTGTCTCGTTGTCAGGTTGCGCCGCCCGCCGCCACGCTGTTCCTCTGTCGCAAAAGGCGGTTGGGCAGCGCCGCCGCGCGGCTTCCGTGGGTGCTGCGCAGTCGCCGCCGCGCACTGACATGTGGCCGGGGAGCCGCTGAGGATCGAGCGGAGTAGGCGGCAGTGGCGCAGCGCGCTCGGAGTCCGCCCCTCCCCTCCCCTCCCCTCGCGGAGCCTTTAGGCCGGGGACACGTTCCGGGCCTCAGCCGCGGAGAAGCGACCGCGGCGGCTCCCGGAAGTCCCGAGGCGGCGGCGCAAGGAGCCGGAGCCTCCATGTTGGGGAAGCTGGCAGCGCAGCAGTAACCGAGCCCTGTGGGGACACGGGGCCTCAACAGCCGGAGCCTCCGATCCTTGGCGCCAGGTACGCCCTGGGGGCGGCAGCCCGAGGAGGGGCTGGGGGAGTCTTAGGGTCCCTCCTGGGGGAGCGCTTGGGGAGGCGGTGTCGCGTGTCCTGGGACGCTGGTTCCCGGAGCGGGGGCGCGGGCGGGAGGACTCTCGGCAGCTCCCGTGTCACAAGTGAAAGTAGTTTGAGCCGGCTTCTCCCGGTGGGGCTGCGGGGCGACTCCCCTGTCCCGCGTCGGAGGCGGCCGCGGGGCCTTCACCTCAACTCGGAGCCCCCCGGAGAGTTGCGGTCTCTCTACTTCCCCCTCCCCGGGGCAGCGGGCGGGGTTTGGTGCCCGGCCCGCTGCGCCCCACCCCGCGCGAAGAGACTGACACGAGCCGGTCGGATCAAGAGTTTAAGACCAAACGTGACAGGCCGTTGCCCTGCAGGCGCTGGGCTCGGGCGCGCTCCGCTGCTTGGGCCCTTACCCGGCTGGCTGTGCATCTGCGCATTTCCCCGGGGCAAGAGGGAAAACAAAGGGGACCAGCGGCTGGAGTAACTGAGCTCCCCAGTCCCCGGGCCAGCCCCGGCCTCTGAGCCTCCGCCCGAGCACTGCTCCTCCTCGTCCCCGCTCAGCCAGCATCCGGGGAAAGCTTTTGTTACACAAACACAAACCACCAAAACAAATCCCGACTGTGTGTAATCGATAGGCACGGACCAAGCCTTGTTAAAATCGCATGTGTAGAGCAGTCCCGTGCACTGAGCTAAATGTTGCTCTCGTTTGGGTCGGTCAAAATCTTATCTAGACCGCTTTTGTAATAAAATGTTTGGATACGAGCTTTCTGTATTGGCAGCACCGTATCTGCACGTTGCATTCAGGCACCAAGAATTAGATTAACACCTGAAAGTTGTTGTAAAGTTAAAGGGAGGGATTTGGGATTTAGCCCAGGTATGATTGCCTTTATGCTGGAGTAAATCAGGAGTAATTTGTTGTTGGAGTTAGACTGGGATGAAACTGGTAGTGAGAAGAAAATTTGACCCTTTAATCAGTGAGACTTTCTACTTCTTGATTTTTGGAGGGAATGTACTGGTGGTCAACCAGGTTCCAATTTTTTTTGTTTGTTTGTTTTGCTTGATATCCATTAAAAGGATGTTGTTGGACAGATGAGGCCCCAGGTTTAAATGTACATATATATTTCACATTTCCTAATATTAATAAAAGTAACAGTAGTACTTTATGCTTATTTAAAATTGAGTGATTTTCATAGATTTTAAAATTTGCAGTGTTTGTACTACAAATGCTATGAAACTAAATATCCAAGAAGAGCAAAATACAGAAAGTAAATAGGCAAAAGTAAGGTAACTCTTTTGTGTTAGTAATCTTATGTGGTATTAGTATAATTGGTAAGGAAGCTTTTTTTAAAATATAAGTAGACATTACCCAGAAAAGAGAACAGGAGTACTTGTGGCACCTTAGAGACTATCAAATTTATTTGAGCATAAGCTTTTATGGGTTACAGCCCACTTCATCGGATGCATAGAATGGAACATATAGTAAGATTTTATTTTTTTTTATATGTGGATATATGTATACACAGAACATAAAGTGGAGTAAGAGGCTAATTAATTAAGATGAGCTATTATCAGAAAGTTCATTTGTGAATTTATTTTCTGTACTACTTATTGGAATACAGTTTTTTGTGCTTTATATAGATTTTTATTAATATTTATATTACAATAGTGCCCAAAGGCTGGGTGCCGTTGTACAGATATAATAAATGACAGCTCCTGCCCCCAAAGAGTTTACTGTCTAAGAACTATCTGGGATGGAGGGTGCAGTGCAATTTGACATTTTTTAAAATAAAGCTTCATGCTAAATATAAGATTCTTAATTACAAAATAAAACTTAAATATAAAGTTCAAATTTAAAGATTCATCTGAATCTTTAAAGTGGAATGTAGCACAGTGCAAAATTTGATATCAGGTAGAGCAGTCCAATAGTTGCATTACAGTTAAGGTTGAAAAACACTTATATTATGCTATTTTCTAGGTTCTTAGAACTTTCTGAAAAGATTAGCCTTTGGGCTCTTATCATTTTGGGATTTTACCATTTTAAAAAAAAATTCAGAAACTTTTTTCTTTTTTCATTTTAGAAGTTCAGCCTTGTATGTGTATACTCAGTGAGGAATGAATTCTCGAGAGAAGAGTTTTCAGAGTGGTAGCCCTGTTAGTCTGTATCAGCAAAAACAATGAGGGGTGCCACAAGGACGACTCCTTGTTTTTGCGAGAGAAGAGAAGTAGTGTAACTCTCATACGTGGTATGGTTCTTTTCTTACTACTAATGTGAGCCCTGATCCTGTATATACATCCTCACAGATTCAGCTGCAGCGCTTGGGAGCTTTGTTTTGCTAGCTTATACATATACTTGGTTTTCTGCATGTTGAAATAACCAATTACATAGATTTATTTGCATATGCAATTATGTACATAATCAGTTATTGTTCAGGTAATGCATATGCAACATGAAATGAAACTATATTGTGTATAAGTGAGTTAAATGTGGTTCCTGTAAGGGACTAGAACTTCTTATATTTCCTAACTTTTTTGTGTAAACTCTTAAATATAACTTTGCATTATTGTATTTTTTTTACGTTCTAATTATCTGATTGGACTACAGAATTGTGTCCATGATATTCTACACAGTTTCACTTTAAAGATTGACTTTATATGATTTTTAGTCTACAGAACTTTATTTACCAGTTATTTCAGCAGTTTTATAGCTTTTTAGGACTTTTATACAGATGAGTTGATATTCAGTAAGTCTAAAAAGAGCCCAGAGGCTCTTTTTCACTCAGTTATTTTTTGCACAACCACAGCATCATTCATATGATTAACAACATGTTGGGCTTTTAACACAACTTTTTCTTAAGGGGATTTAGCTTTTAAGGGAAAGACACCTAATTTAGGGCTAGCATATACTACCGCACTACATCAGCGCAGCTGCACCAATGCAACTGTGCCATTCTAGCGTGTCTGGTGAAGACGTGCTATGCTCATGGGAGAAACGAGAGGGGAAGCTATGTAAGCGGGAGAGCATCTCCCACCAACATAGCATGGTGTAGATACTGCTTTACGTCACTTGTAACTTGCATCGATTTAAAAGGTAGTGTAGACAAATCCTTATCCAAGTGGTACTGTCTGATGCCTAGTCTACATCTAAAACTTAGATCATCTTAACTGCATAGCTCCTAGTTGCGAAAAATTTTGCACCCTGTCAGACGTAGTTAGGTTGACCTATTTTCCCCCCCCCCCCAGTGCCTTTGTAGATGTAGCTAGGTTGGCTGAAGAGGTGGATTACCTACATCAACGGGAAAATCCTCCCATTGATGTTCTATTAGCAGTGCTATTGCTGCAGGGTTGTGGCTATGCTGCTATATTGCAGATATGCCCTAAAAGAGTTCAAGCTTACTATAAGGACAAAGAGTGGAGTAAATCCTTAACTCCCCTGCCCTGGCCTTCATATCAAAGCAATAACCTTGGCAACAGTAATTAAAATATCAGGATCTTGAGATGAAATGACAAATTAATATCACTAACTAAAATGTATTGGAATTTTATTTTGTAGGGATATGAAGTATTCTAACTCATCTTGTACTAATTATTGTGAAGTTATATTTGAAAGCCTAAAAATGGAAAAGTTATTTTGTGCCGTCTTTGGTTACTTTATGAAGTATTAAGAAGCCTTGAAAAATATTTTTCAAATTCTTTTTCCACTTATCTTTTACCTTAGCAATACCATGAAATGCAAATTTTGTCTTTTTTTTTTTTTTTTAACTAATGGTCTCCTTGGACGAGACCCTGGAAGTGGATTGGGAGCTTCCACAGTCTTTTACTTAAAGAGGTCAGTGTGTTAAATCTTTAACAAAGATATCTTCTCAATTGCTTGTTTTTGTTAATACACATCACAAATTTTTTTTAAAGAGCCCGAATAAAAGTTCTTCCCTTTTCAGCAGATCAGGTTTCACTCATACGGTACTTGTAATGGTATCTTAAAAGTTATCCAGTTTTACGTAGTCTTCCAGGAAAAAAAAAGGATGACAAGATCTGAATTTCCTGCATGTGTATGTGTTAAAGCAGAAAATCCCCCAAAATCCCTACTCCCAAGTGGTCTTAAAAGTAAGAAAGAAAACCCTTTAGACATTATAAAGAAGTAAACATAGTCATCCATTTTTCTTCTTATATGAGGTATCTTTAAGGCTGAGAGCCAGTTCATTCTAAACGTCTTCAGAAACTTTTCAGGCATTCTCAGGACTGTCATTTTATTTATTACTTGAATACTTTCAGGCACAATATGTTAGGATTGTATCCCATTAGTCTAAAACTGTAAACATTGAAACTTGTTAGATGAATGTTAACCTAATATTTACATGGTGTCTTCACAATCTGTGTTTATAGGGCAGTGGTTATCATGGTACCGTGTGTACCAGAAGCATGACTTCATATTTGTTGTGATTTTTAAATCAATAAATTTTGAGCATAGACCTCTATTCGTTTGTTTTAGAAAGGCTATAAGTAATTTCTGCTCAGGATATGTCTGGTTACAGTCCACCATATTTAGTTGTTACACAGATGCCTGGATGTATGTGAAAAATTATACATTATGAAGAATTCACCTTCAATATTCTGTGGGAAATTTTGAGAAGTCTGAAATTTTTTTAAAGAAATCATTCCAAATGTATGAACATTTTTAAAGATAATTTATCCCAACAATTAATTTGATGTGTAATTTTAAATAAAATAAGCTCTATTTCACTCAGTCTTGGGGTTTGTTTTTTAAATCCTCCTTTAATAGGGGTTCCCTCTGAGGGCAGGGGGGAGTGCAGTACCTTTGCAGAAAGTGTTATATGCACTTGGGCCGTGTCCACTAGTTTTCTTATTAGTGTGGTTCTCAACCTATTTACCATTGTGGCCGTATATGGAGCTCTCTATCTGTTGTGTAGGGCTCTGTGCCTATCACGGATTCAGGGCAGCCCCGGTCAGTGGTCAGGCTGCGGCTGGAGCAGCCTCGGGTGGTGGCTGCGGGCCCTCTCTCTTTCCCTGGTTCACCCCAGCAACACACTGTCTCCCTCCCTTGCGCCCCCCCAAGATTTAGTCACGGGTATTTTTAGTAAAAGTCATGGACAGGTCACTGGCCATGAATTTTTGTTTATTGCCCGTGACCTGTCCATGACTTTTACTAAAAATACTCATGACTAAATCGTAGCCTTAGTTAAGTGGGACACAGCCACACAATATATATACTACCTGTATGGTCCTGAGGATGTCACATAGGCCACATCTGTGTGTTGATTGGGCCGTAAGCAGGCCGCAGGTTGAGAACCAGTGGCATAAATGAACTCTGAAATAGTCATTAAGTGGATAACTCATTAAGATGGAAGAGTCAGTTTAAAACTCTGAGTACTGTACTAATGTTTCTGATTTGGGGTGTGTCTACGCTATGCGGACTGTACTGGCCTAGCTAGGCTCCTGTAGCTATGCTGGCATAACCCCATAATGTAGACTCAGACCATGTTGATGGAAGGGTTTTTTTCATTGGTGTAGGAATACCATGTACCCAAGCAACAGTAGCTAGGTCAGTGAGTGCATTCTTCCATCAACTTAGTTGCGTCCACACTGGGTGTTAGTTCAGGTGTTTTTTTCACACCCCTGGTCCATGTAGGCATGTTGACATAACCTTTAAGTGTACACAAGGCTTTTCTTTCAGACTTGGGAAGACAGCACTGAATTGGTTCACATTTAGAGACTTATTTCACAACCATAAAGACAAAACAAAAAAGTTTGTAATTAACAATGCATATAGTTTTTTACAGAACACTGTAGACACCATTAAACATAGAAGAGATCATGGGAGAGACCTTAAAAGAATTTCCACTGTCTGTATTTTCAGTGGCCTATAGTAAATTCAGTGATTGATTATTTTTCATTACCAGCAAATGGAGCTATGGAAACTGTTGTACTGTTTATCGAGGCTTATTGATGTTTCTTCTGATTATTTATGGCAGTTTTGCCTGATTTCTTTTGTTTGTGGAACTTGTTTTTGGAATTCCTTCACTAGCACTGTTCATTTAGTTGGGCTGTGCTTTGGAAAGTGTATAGGATAAATTACGTTCATGTTACTTGGGAAATTGGTTCATTTTCAGTATTAGGCATATTGGATGCACTGGTTAGTTGATGCATCCGTTATTTAAGTGCAGACTAATTTTCATGGTGGGAACTGATATATTTTACATGATAAAATACACATACTTACAGTCACTAAGTGAGCTTATAATAAAAACATTGCTTAAGGTTAGCAATCAGAAGTAATCTCCCTTAAAATCCCCCTAGATGGAGCTACTATAAGGTGGGTACATAACTGGTTGGAAAACTGTTCCCAGAGAGTAGTTATCAGTGGTTCACAGTAATTCTGGAAGGGCATAATGAGTGGGATCCCCAGGGATCAGTTCTGGGTCTGGTTCTGTTCTATATCTTCATCCATTATTTAAATAATGGCATAGAGCAGCAGTTCTTAACCAAAAAGAAAAGGAGTACTTGTGGCACCTTAGAGACTAACCAGTTTATTTGAGCATAAGCTTTCATGAGCTACAGCTACATGCATCCGATGAAGTGAGCTGTAGCTCATGAAAGCTTATGCTCAAATAAATTGGTTAGTCTCTAAAGTGCCACAAGTACTCCTTTTCTTTTTGCGAATACAGGCTAACACGGCTGTTACTCTGAAACCAGTTCTTAAGCAGTGGTCCAAGGCCCCCTGGGGCACCACAAGCAGGTTTTAGGGGGGTCCGCCAAGCAGGGCCAGCATTAGACTCACTGGGGTCCAGGGCAGAAGGTGGAAGCCCCGCCACCCCAAACCCCACCATCTGGAGCTGAAGCCTGAGCAGCTTAGCTTCGCTAGGCCCCCTGTGGCATGGGGCACCAGGCAATTTCCCTGCTTGCTACCCCCTAATGTTGGCCCTGGCTTTTATATGCAGAAAAATAGTTGTAGCCTGGGTGGGCTGTGGAATTTTAATAGCATGTTGGGGTGGGGGGTCAGAACGAAAAAGGTTGAAAAGCCCTGGCATAAAGAATACACTTACAAAGTTTATGGACGATACCAAGCTGGGAGGGGTTGCAAGTGCTTGGAGACTAGGATTATAATTCAAAATGATCTGGACAAACTGGAGAAATGATCTGACGTAAATAGGATGAAATTCAATACGGACAAATGCGAAGTACTCCGCTTAGGAAGGAACAGTCAATTGCACACATACAAAATGGGGAATGACTTGGGGGGTCATAGTGGACTACAAGCTAAATATGAGTCAGCAGTGTAACACTGTTGTAAAAAAAGCGAACATCATTCTGGGATGTGTTAACAGGAGTGTTGTAAGCAAGACACAAGTAATTCTTCTGCTCTACTCCATGCTGATTAAGCCTCAATTGGAGTATTGTGTCCAGTTCTGGGTGCCACATTTCAGGAAAGACATGGACAAATTGGAGAAAGTCCAGAGAAGAGCAACAAAAATTATTAAAGGTCTAGAAAACATTACCTGTGAGGGAAGATTGAAAAAAAATTGGGTTTGGTTAGTCTGGAAAAGAGAAGACAGAGAGGACATAACAGTTTTCAAGTACATAAAAAGTTGTTACAAGGAAGATGGAGAAAAAATTGTTCTTCTTAACCTCTGAGGGTAGGACAAGAAGCAGTGGGCTTAAATTCAGCAAGGGAGGTTTAGGTTGGACATTAGGAAAAACTTTCTAACTGTCAGGGTAGTTAAGCACTGGAATAAATTGCCTAGGGAGGTTGTGGAATCTCCATCATTGGAGATATTTAAGAGCAGGTTAGACAAACACCTGTCAGGGATGGTCTGGATAATACTTAGTCCTGCCATGAGTGCAGGGGACTGGACTAGATGACCTCTCGAGGTCCCTTCCAGTTCTATGATTCTAAACCTCTCGGTGAATAACCCCTCAAAAAATACTTTGATAAACAGATAGCATTACTACTTTTTCCAGAAGGTCAGAAAACTTGCTTTTTACCTGGCCAGTTGTTGGAACCTTTTCATTTGTACAGTTTGGGGGTTTTGGTAGTTTTGGTCTTCCACATAGGACTTTTCCCCTAGTCTGGTTACACGCATGCATACTTTAAAAGAGTTGAAAGTGAAAATTTGGCCCACAGCTTGGAACATGGACCCACCAATTGTGCATATGTCTGTGTGGTATCCCAATTCATGCTTATTTAGCCCCCTCAGCAAGGAGGTGAAGGCAGTGTATTTTGTTTTTGTAACACTGCAACCCATGTCTCCTATTTTAAAAATCTCCTATGATCCTTCATACACATGTATGGAACTCAGGGCAGAAGAACATTTTCTTAGTACTATCCACTGGAATATCTAAGAAGTAGAATTGCCCTCAAGTGGCTGCATTCCTCCTTACACTAGGGTCTACAGGCAATTAAGTGTTACCTTATCAACTGTATTAATAAACACTGATAGATGGAATATTGACACAGACAACTAATATTCATTTGTTACCTGGAGAACATGAACGCTTATATTTCAGTCTCTGTGGAGTTATTTCTTCAATGCTACTACTATTTTTTTTTTTTTTTTTTTTTTTTTACTATAAACACGCCTTTTAAATGTGATCCTCCCTCAAACATAATACCCAGAATTGAACCTACTGGTTCAGGAAATAAGAAGCATCAGTATTGAGTTGTCTCATCAATGTTATCCTAGAAAGGAAGACTTCAAATATATTGACATTGGTCTGATAGTCATTAATCTCCACTGTATATTTTATTTATGATGGACCAAGTAATCCCCGGAGCCACCTTCAGCCTGGAAGGACATGGATCCAAAGTACATGTTGTGGAATAAAGTTCTCCTAGTCTCTCCAGAGACTTAGATAGCAATGCAGACAAAAACTGAAGCCTTGAAGTCTTGGTATTTGTCTCTCTACACATTGCTCTGCCACCACAGAAGCAGAGAGGTTTACATGAAATGGAGCAGTTTTAATCTACAAAATACATTTATTTCCTGTGGGACGGTCTTGAGTCAGCTGCTGAAAAGAGACAGCCTGTGTTAATCAGTCTGGCCTGCACGCAGGACAAATCCACTATCTGCCATTTTCCCAGCCACTGCATAAAAATTTGAAAACTTTTCAAAGCAATTTATCAGCTTTGGCACAGAACTTCTGCCACTGGTCTGTTTCTTTTGCATGCTTCATTTGTCACTTGTAATCCACAACCAGTGGTGACCCATACGGATACATAGTGAAAGAAACGTCTAGGAAAAGATCCTGTAAAGTCCCTATAAAACCAACCATAAGACTGGTCTGTTGGAGGACTGATATTCTCTTTCAGGGCAGGGTGGATTAATTTAAATCACCAAGTGGAAAACCTCGTTTTTAAATCAGTGTTTCCATTTGTACTTCAGTTATTTTTCTACAGAAAGATGCGTTCTCATATAACCATTAAAATGTTGATTTACAGATAAACAGAGCTTTTACGCTAGATTTGGTACATCTTTTTGCTATGTAGAAGGGCACGCTATAAGTATTCATTTATTTAAGCAATTATATGGCTTAATATTTTCAGATTTTTATTGTACATTATTAGTACATTGGAAAATTGGTGAATGATATTGCTCATTTACTAGATAATTAACTTTTTGCTCATGGTCTATGGCAAACTGCATTAGGATGGTAGCTGGAATTTAATTAAACACACAAACCAGCATATAACATTTATTTTTATTAAACAAAATAACCGTAAATGTTTTGGATACGTAATCTTCTCTTATCAAAACAGGTTTCACATTTACAACTTAATGATTTATTAAATAGAGGGTTTAACTGTAATCAGTTTAAATAAATTGATTATTGCAGGCCAGCCTGGGAAAATTTTCAAATATGCCTATGTGAAAGTGACTGGAACTTGAGTTCCTATGTGCCTAAGTTTCTTGAAAATGAGACAGTCTTCTAAGCCGTTTACACTTTTAAAACTAGAGTATCTTGTCTCTCCTCCTCACTCCCCCTTCATTTTTATTCATACACTGGAAGAGAGAGACAAGTTTTCCTGCTTTTTCAACTCCCAATAGATTTCTTAACTTTGATAGAATATTTTCTTCATTTGGACTAATTCATTCTGTGCCTGCAGAAGAGGCTACTATTATGAAATACTGATTTAAAGCTTCAAAATTTCTGGTTCCAGATGCTTAGCTAGTTACTTCCACCAGTTCAGTGGTGTGACTTTCAAAATATAGTAAGCAAACATGTCTTGCTTGAATGGTTCACCTCCAGCTCTGAAGTCTAGTGTGGTTGGCATGATTGGTGTATGAATATTAGATGCTCCTGTCATAGCAGCATCTTCTTCAGCAGTTAGGCAACTACCTTGGAACTTTGAGTTGAGAATATTTTCAAGAAAACGAGGTGGAGTACTGCCCGCAGTTTAACTTTGTTGTTGGATATTTCTTTCGTCAGTGTCTCTAGAAGTTCTTTCCAAATTTCAACAGCATGAGCAGTACAGCAGCAATCTTCCTGCAATTTGTTCAAGGCTATGGAAAGAGATTTCAGTATATTCAGCACGTCTTCTACATTTCTCTTTAGTTTGTTGTTGACTACTTTGGCTGTGATAGTTCCAGGTATTTTGTCACATTTTTCTTCACAAATAGTCATCAGAATAGCCCAGTTATTTAATAAATAGGTCAAAACAATCAACCATTGAATTCCTTCATACATCTTGAGGAAGAATTAGTTTGGATCCTCCTGCTCTCCTCAGTGAAGCTGAAACACAGTAGCTGTTACAGAAGCATTTTGCGTACCAGCAAAACATGCGCAACACCTTCCCTGGAACGGACAGCAAGGTGATCAGCCTGTAGCTCTTACATTCGCTGCTCTGTCTCTTGCCCTTATAAAGTGAGATCACAGTACCGTCCTTCCGGTGGTTGGCAAGGTTCCATTTATTTTCTTTTATTCCTGGAGTTGTACGTAAGCTTTTGGCTAAAATATGCCTCAAATGAGCACTACGCCCATATGTTAGGAGTTTCAGGTTCCCTTCATTATTTTATTCAAGATTTTTTTTTTCCCCCTCCTGTCTGCTACATTTGCAGTATTGTCTGTGAGGAAGTTCCACACTTGACAGTTGAATTTTTGTTCACAGTTTGTTATAACAATTTACTGCTACTTTTAAGTATTCTGCTGTATGGGCATCTGATGTATCAGCTGTTTATGTGAGCTAGACAACCCTAGCTTCTGTTGTCACATAAGCATGTATTACTGGATCACTGTATACATTGCTCCAACCATCAAGATTCAGCTTAATGAATTTCCCATCAATGTTTTTGCACACTTTTCAATTTCCTTCTCATACACTGTATCTAGCAATGTCTGCTCTGCCCAGTGAAGTATAGCCTGGTCCTAATGATTACACTGTATAAATTAAATGTTTGCTCTGAACAAGATAAAAGGGAGAATTGGTTGCATAAATGAACTGAGCAATCTTCTCATCTGTGGAGTCTTGCTGGAGTTTGCTGATTTTGAACTCTTCCATGGTTTTACTGGATGATAAAGGTTGTCTTTACCTTTATTTTAAAAACAAACTGCCTGCTTGTATGTTTAGTTGCTGCACTGCTGGTGGTACTGGCAGATGATTTTGAAGTTGTAAACATTGCAGATGATGGATGTTCATAACCCCGTATGTCTAAGATGGACCCAAAACATAATGGTGTTTAAAAAAAAAAAAAAAAGTCGTTCTTGTTCGCTGGGTATTACTGAATTTATTGCTTTAAAGAAAATGAGATTGTATATGAAAGATTCCTCCTCCTGCAAGTTTGTACCACTTTTTAAATGATGTAATTTATTTTAAATCCAGTTTTATAGGGAAAATAGCTTAATAAATCATAAGGATTTTTTACATCTATTTAAATCCTTATGGCTAACAACATAACAACCAAACAGCTTGAAAAAAAAGTTAAATGTTAAAATTCCATAAATGCCTAAAACTTTGCTTTTAAACAGGAAACTTTCTTCTAGGATGCTTGATTATATTGAGCAAAAAATATAAAAATTTCTGAAGTCTAGCAGTAAAAATGTAATTGATAAATATCAAGAACATAAGAACGGTCTCAGGGTTTAAGCCAGTCTCTAACTATGCGAGCTATATTATCCCATATCTGCCTACTGCAGGGTTCTTACATGTTCCTCTGAAGCATGTGGTTCTGGCCACTGTTGGAGACAGGATACTGGCTTGGATGGACTTTTGGGTATGATCCAGTCTGGCAATTCCTTTGTTCCTAAATTCTTCAGGTGTTGGCATCGTCCTTGTTTATGTTTTGTTTTGCACATGCTATAGTTAGTGGGGGGAGGGGTGGTTTGTTTTTTGTTTTGTTTTTGTGTTGTTTGAGACAGGCCACAAACTACTTAAGAATGGGAATCCTACACGGATTATCTCTTTAGGAAAGGGGTCTTTTACCTCTTAATTTATCTGAAAATAATCTCTTGCAAGATTCTCACTAGTCTGCCCTACCTCTGCTGTTTGGAAGGAAATCTCATGGAATATTGCTTTTATCGCTGTAGCTTGCTGGTGGTTGTCCTAGTCTGAACATATCTTTACAGAAGTATGCTTATTTGTAGGTGAATAGTTACAAATTTGCCTATTCTAGAGACTCTAGCGAAACTATATAATTTTATCTTGAAAAGTGATTGAGCGGCTAAATGGGTTCCATGTTTGTGTCAATGATTTCCATATCGCATTTTGTCAGCCTACCAGTAAAAAGATAGCTTTCCCATTAGACAACTTTGAAACCTAAGCATGGAATCTGAAAATCTTTTAGCTTTTGCTGATATCAGTAATAATAACTCAGGCCAAATTCACCATCAGTTACATATGAGTAATTCAGTGTGTTCCACTTGGTAGCACAGGTGCAATAGCAGAACTCAGCCCTACATTTTGAATGTGGTGGGTTCTATTTGAATCAGGAATCAGAAAAACGTAGATTGCTTTTAGTGTGTTTGACTCTGTCCAGTTTAATAGGAGTAAAAAAGTGTGTGTGTAATTTTAGTTAAGCAACCAGATATGACTGTAAGCACACATTAGGAGCAGAACTGTCAAGGAAGATGGTTCTATTTTTATAGTCCTTCTTTGTAGCAGAGGCACAAAAGATTTATAAAAACAAAACTGAACTAGTGGAAAAATATGGTGTCAACACTCTCTAAAGATGTTTTACTTAAACCAGTGCAAAACCCCTTCATGCTTTGGTTTAAGAGTGGCTTATTTCAATTTCACTTAAACCTCTTCCTAATCAATTTACGCTAAACCAAATTTATCCTGTTTTAAACTGATACTGGATTGTTCACAAACCCTTTTGCACCTGTTTAAGTAAATCGGTTTAAAACCACACCTTAAGTTAAACTGATGCAATTCTGTATGTTGGAAAGTCCTTAGAGCAAGTTGAAGCATCTGGGGGAGAAGTTCTCATCAGTCATGATCTCCCACTTCATAGCAGTGAACTACATGGTTAAAGATTTCATTAGTTTATTGTTGGTCACACCTGGTTATACTCATCAAAAACAGGTACAGTCTTTTGGGTTTAGATGCATGAGTCTTGATTGCATGCAAGGCACCTCCAGTTTTGTTTTGTTTTGTTCTTTATTTTATCTGATTGATTTCTACACCACTGCAACTTTATGGTAAAGATTTTAATTTTAATAGTTTAAGGTATTCAAATGTGTAACTCTTTCAGCAAATCAAACTCTGATCCCTTCTGCCTGTTCAGTAATGTGTATTGTGCTGTGTAGTGTTTAATGCCTTAATAGATTTGTAATGTAACTAACTTAAGGATGTTCTAATTTGTCCTTACTCACTTATCTAAACCATAACACATTTACATAGTTTTACCATTTAGCTATTTCAAAAATAAATGTAAATGGTCACGCTAGTGAATATTTTCAGATGCATAAGATCAAGCTTAGAAATAACCACAATTTCATTTTATTCCTTAGGGAATATATGTGGCTTGATGTGGATCTGTTTAGATGTATGTATCTTTGGGGCTTTATTCCTCATGATAAAAGTGAAACATCTGGAACTGTACCTGGGTCCTTATTTTCAAATAGAATTTATTGACACGTGTCAAAGAACTTTGTCTTGCATTGACAGAGACTACAATTCTCTTTTTGAATCTAGCCTAAATCCCTAAATTTGAAATGTATAAACAGCTGTTTTAAAACTAAAGTAGGTCATATTTAATTGGTGGAAAACATTTTATGCTCAGTTATCTGAAAAATTGCTAACTTCATCAAACTATGGCCACAATTCATCGCTAGACTGAGATTAAACAAGAAATTACATGCCAAAAGGTAACTTCTATAAAAAGTTTTTATAAGTACCTGAAAAAGCATCTTTTCAATTATAATGTTGCTACTATTCTTAAACTAGGTATTTTGTATGTTTATCTTGTAAAGGAGATATAAATTAGAATGGATTTCTCTTGGTTTTGGAACACTTACATGGTGTGATCTTTGCTACTACTCTTTGCAAACACTCATTTCCTTTTTGAATATTCCATGTCAACACCTGGATGACTGTAGCTGCTTAAACATTGTGCAGTATCATGCACAAGGCAATCAACAGAATTTGATATTATTAAAACTCAAATAGAAAATTTCTCAGAACCTTACTGGACATTCACAATTTGCATGCAAAATCAGTTGTTGTTTTTTTTAAGAAACTGAGGAAATTGGACAGATGAATATTGTTCTCCATTTTGAATGCAAATTTTCTCTAATTACTTAAACTGATGTGGTATACAAGTGCAATACAATGAGCTCTGATAAGTGCTACTGAAATATTCTTAAGGTTTAAATTCTCAAGGTTTACTTTCTTGGAAGATATTTTGTTTTGGGGAAGAGAAGTACTTCATCTTCTAACAGTCCTTTCTCTCCCCCCACCCCCTTCCTCCAAAAATCTTAATTTGCTTTTAAAATTCTTTGTTTTCCACAGTTTATCAAAACTCAGCTGTTGAACACATTCCAGACTCCTTGGATGCTAACATAACGTAAGTGTCCTTAAAAATCTTTAACCGTGTTACTACTGTGTTCCTTGTAATACCCTTTTAAAACTAGGCAGGAAAAATAGCCTTTCAAAGTTCCTTTACGAAATAACTTTTTATTCATATTTTCAGTGAAATAAAAGCAAACAGCTCTTGTATTGGTTTTGTTGCTGAAAATGTTGGTCAGTTGGTGAGGGGGAATAAGATTAGAAATTTATCAACCTTGTTGGAATCAGCTGTAATCCTGTGGCTTCTCTCCATCAAAATGTTCTTTTTTTTAGAATAACACTCAGTGCTTTTTTTTTTTTCCCCTGCTAGGAAATCTTCAAAACAAGTGCTGTTTTTAATAATAACAATAAAAGAAAAAAGTTAGTCTCCATTCCCAAAAGGTAAAATGGATTTAAGTTATGTCCATCTCTCCAGTTCCATGATGTCCATGCTTTCTTCTTTATATTAGGCAATGTATTGACATTGCCAAGGTTTCTGCTCAAAACACTTCAGAATACTTGTTCATAAGAAGAGATCAGACAGAGGAAGCACCGGTAAAAATGCATGCTTTCAATCACAGTAAACCATGAATTTATGGGTCGGCTGCCGAAATTGAGGACCTTGGAAATTAACACTACTGCAACTCATGTTTGGAGGTTTGAAAGTTGACTGGTGGGTTTGCCTGTCAACCTAAACTTGGCTGCTTCCCTGGGGTTTATGCTATTACCACTTTTAAGCAGGGTGGATTTGATTTAAATCAAATTAGTGACTTAAATCATGATTTAAATCACTAGTCAAGAAGACTCGATTTAATCATGGTTTTCTGCATTCTTGTTGGTTTTTATAACCTTAATACATATTCTTCACAACTCAGAGAAAGATGTAGGTTTCATTTTTAGAAGGTACACACTATACATTTTTAAAGTGATTTATTCTGAAAACTTTTCAGATTAGTTTTACAGCTATATCAGAAAATGAATGATTGTTTGGTTATTTCATTTACCAAAGGTAATTGAAGATTATTTATGAAGTCATTGGGAGGTGAGCTATCTCCAATTCAACAGGTTAATCATTAATATTTGGAGGATTTTCTTTCCATGCTGTATTAGGAGGAGAACATCATCAGACATACATTTTAATTGTTTTATTTAACTAAAACAACAATGTTATGTATTCTGGATTTTATTTTTTCTTCAGTAGCAGACATAGAATATTTTAACAAAACAAGCAAATGAATTTTTTAATTTAGTTAAACATTCAAGTTTTTTAAAATCAGGTTTGTTTTTGTTTGTTTTTAACTAAAATAGTTAAATGAAATATTTTAAAAAATAAAAATTAAATCGACTATGTCAGCCAGGTCAACATGAGAAACTTAAAATATTGGCTTCAGCAGCTAACTCAATCGTCTTCACCTTCATTTTCCTGTTTGTTCATAATCTGGAAAAGAAAAATAAGCTTTCCTGCTTTTTCAGGTCCCAAACGATTTGTCAATTTGGAATGAATTAGTCCAAAGAAAGAAAATATTCTTTCTACACCAGCAGAAGAAGCTACTGCTGTTAAAAGTGAGATTATCACCTCAACAATCTCTGAATCCTAGTGCTTAAGTGACTTCCAACAGTTCACTGGTGTGACTTTCTTTAAAACGTCATCAGCAAACATATATTTCTTGAATGGTTATTATTCCTAAACTGGGTCTCTTACGGCCTGCTGCCATTATAGGTTTTCCCTTCTAGTGAGAGAGAATGGTATGGTAGATCTCAAATCAATGAAGGCTACACTCAAAAAGACCTCAAGACTTCTGGAATATGGTGCTCAAACAGTTTCACTTTTGTTTCTACTGCTTGTCCCTCCCTTCTCACATTTATCTCAAGACTTCTTCTCCTTGTCTGGATCTATTCCGCCCCCAACAATCTTCTATTCATTGAACTTTCTGAAACTTTGCACTTCTAGAGAGAGATAAGGGATTGACTCTGTGTACACAAATTTGCAGAGGGACAATAGGCTTGAGGTCTGTTATTTCTCACCTTTCTATGTTTGTTTGTTTATTTATTTTAAAACATTTTTGCTGTTAACAAGCATATTATCTCTGGAGAGACAAGTGCACAGTTTGAGAACTGCAAAATTAAGCATCTTTGATGGTAACTTCTAGACTGAGCACTGAGTTCCATTAGGTAGATAGAAAGATTAACCTAAATAATCTATACAGAAGTCCTGGAATCCCATAAAATTGGGTCCCTAATCCATGAACTGTTGGAACTCATTTAAAAAATTTTTCTTAAACATTAAATGAATATATTGTCTCATACTATAGAATTAGAATTTGTAATCCCTATTCCATGATGAGATACACTGTAGCTCAAAGGTATCTTAATTAAAACTATATTTAGATCAGTTTATTCCTCAAAAAGCAATTTATCAAAAAAATCCAATTTAAATAAAAAGAATTGATTTTTTTTAAAAATGTTTTAAAAAATCATTGATTTTTACCCATCCTGCTTTTAAGTACCACTTTTGTCATTAAAGGTCTCAAGACACTTTTTGAGAGATGGGGCATTAACCCTGGTGATGTTGCTTGAATTGCCATTCTGGTAACTACCTTATGCATATGTCAAACTCCCCTTGCAGATTATTACAGTATTTTGCACTTCCTGTCCTACATGTATCCATCTGCTGTGCAGTGATCATAGAAATCATAAGACTGGAAGGGACCTCGAGAGGTCATCTAGTCCAGTCCCTTCTACTTGTGGCAGGACTAAGTATTATCTAGACCATCCCTGACAAGTGTTGGTCTAACCTGCTCTTAAAATCTCCAATGGTGGAGATTCCACAACCTGCCTTGGCAATTTATTCCAGTGCTTGACTACCCTGACAGCTAGGAAGTTTTTCCTAATGTCCAACCTAAACCTCCCTTGCTGCAATTTAAGCCCCTTGCTTCTTGTCCTATCCTCAGAGGTTAAGGAGAACGATTTTTCTTCCTCCTCCTCCTTGTAACAACCTGTCAGTACCCAGCCCGAGCCGGGAAAGCTAATGATCCAAACAGCAGACCAAATTCACTGGTGAATCCTAGTCATGTGCCACCTGAGGCACGTTGCACATATATGCTGAGAAGATATCCTCTCACAGTCTTCTCCAGATTAAACAAACATCTTTCCTGAAATGTGGCACCCAGAACTGGACACAATACTCTAGTTGAGGCCTAATCAGCGTAGAGTAGACCGGAAGAAATTACTTCTCGTGTCTTGCTTACAGCACTCCTGCAAATACATCCCAGAATGATGTTTGCTTTTTTTTGCAATAGCATCACACTGCTCACTCCATATTTAGCTTGTGATCCACTATGACCCCCAGATCTTTCTGCAGTACTCCTTCGTAGGCAGTCATTTACATACAAGGGGATGAAATTTAGCACCATATGACAGCGGTGTGAACAGCTAGCTAGGTACAGTTGCTGTGGGAACCATATAACCTTGAATTTCATGGTTATTGTGCATTTAAAGGAGAGCTTCAGAGATGTTGATTAGACTTGTACATTTCAAAAAGGGAAAAGGACAATGTTTTAAAATATAACGAGTGCTCTATTTTAACAAAGCTATTTGAAGTCCTGAAAAGTCAAAATTGCAGATGTCTGGTTTCACTTCCAGACTGAGCAACATCACATAATTTAACAAAGGGGATTGAATTAGGGGTTTAGAATAGAAAGGCTGTTTCAGAACTTTGGTTTGAAACATTATGCATTCTGTTGGAGTAAACAGTCCAGATTTATCTGGAGCTAAAGGAAATGGTACCTATCACAAATCTTGATTTTAAAAACACCATTTCTCCTTTGTAGTTAGAGACACCTGTTCTCACAATGGTCTTTCTGTCCTCACAGCAAATGGAAAGCAGCAAAGGTGTTATTCACTGCTGGTGCTAGATCCAGAAAGCCCCTCTCAACACTCACTCTGTGTGCTCTTCTGAGAGCCAGAGAACCAGAAGTTACTCCCATAATAGCTTCACTATCTTGAATTCTTTCTACTGAGGCTCCCCTCTAAGCACACTCTGGACATTCAGTGACTTAGGGCTTGTCTACATGGGGAAGTTGCTCTGGAATAAGATAGGGTGTGAATTTAAAGCACAGTAGCTATTCCAGAATAGGTCACTGTATGGAAACTTTTACACTGGAATAAATGTGTCCACATAGAGAGCTATTCCAGACTAGCTGTTCTGGAATAGTTTATTCCACAGTAGCTATTCTAGTCAATTTCCCTGTATAGGCACGCCCTTAGCGGCCTGAAGTAGCCAATTAAATGGCACTACACAAAGCCACCAGCAGCAGTGCTGCTCACCTTGCTGTTCTTACCACAAGATTGGTAAACAGCACGTGGGAGTAGCTGGGAAGCCGGGGGCGTCTCAACTAAGAGTTACTAGCTGTGCTGAAGGGGACTGCTGCAAATGGGAATCCAAGTGCACATAAACATCAAATCTTAGCAGTAAGCAGCAAGGATAGTGAAGAGTTCAGAGAAGGGAAGGTTACCATGTTACAGCCAGTGGCCTTAGAGCAGCTGCAGGAAAGTGAGCTATGGCTTGGAGGGGCTATGTCTATGCTGCAGTTAGACACCTGTGGCAGGGCTGTTGAATTGCAGCGTACACTTCTGAGCTTAGGCTGCAGCCTGAGCTCTAGGACCCTGCAAGGTTGGAGGGTCCTAGGCTGCATCCTGAGCTCTAAGTAACTGCAGTGTAAACTTCCAGAAACAGCCCTGAAATCTGAGCTTCATGACTACAAGTCAGCTGGCACATGCCAGCCGTGAGTTTTTAATTGAAATGTAGACATACCCTCAGTCTATGGACAGGGTAAGTCACCTCCTCTCCCACACTCATTCCCTCTTATAGTCTCTATCTACCTCAGCTGCAGGAGTGGTACCAGAATTAGTTGTATATACATCCTTTTCAGGCAAGCAGGCTTCATACCTAGATACATCAGTAAATCTGTCTCTTAACTGGCCCTGGCAACAAACACATGGGACGTGAATTGAATCCATTCCTGGGTATTGTAAACATGTTTTAAACTATAAAATGTCTCCAACTTCTGCCTTTCTCATGGAAACTTGGATGTTTACTGGGGTTTTACCTCCTCTTCCCCTAAGACTTAGGAGTCTAAGATGCCGCAAGAGGAAAGGGCAATTCAGTGACACAATTCTTAGTGAGTTGCAGCAGGTGTTACTTTTCCAAGGCATCACCTTGTGACCTAAACAAAGATACCCTTCACAAAGAGAGAGAGGAAAAGACACCTATTTTCCATCCTCAGCTAAGAAGACCTGGGATAGGTATAGTGGACAGGCTTTCCCCAAAGATACATACATCCAAACAGATCAACATCAGACCAATGGACAGGCTGTCCTTCAAACCTGTTTTTTTCTTACATGGTAGCACATCAGTGCAGTCTGAGAGAATGGGATATAGGTCCCAGGGACCTCTCTAATCCTTCCCTTTTTTCAGTTAACACCTTTCCCTCTGGGTGATTATGTTAACTGTGTCCTCTATGCTGGTGACTCTTAAGTCTATACCTGCGCTTGTGACCTGTCTCGAATCTCCTATTTCAGCCTGCCTCATTCACATATCTTTCTGGATGTCAAGACAACACTTTCAACTCAGCATGGCTAAAACATTTTCCTGCTAAATCCTCTTAATTCTCACTGTAGTCATGCTACTATTTCTATTCTTCAGGCTTGGAGCATCATCTTCATCTCTTCTCACTCTTCCATGTACATCTAAGTGATTTCCAAATCCTGCTGTTCCCTCCCTCTCCTGCCCCACCCCTAGCTGCTGAGGTGGGAATGGCAGAGCATAGTTGCTACAGTTTTGCTAGAGATGGAGAATCCCAGTTACAGGTACTAAGGGGGCCAACTTATCAAGGAAACTTTCAAGGAAACACATATTTTTATTAATAAAAAGTAATACTTTTCCTTTTAGAATCTTACAAAAGTTTGGGGGATATTTTATTAAAAATTGATTTGTAGTTCACCTATAAAATATCAGATATAAAGTTGTATTAATATAGTTTTGATATTAAAGGATATTCTTTATTAGGTTTTACAGTGGCTAAACTATTTCTATAGCCATCTACTTGAGCTGGTCCAGTGAGACATTGGGATCAAAACAGGCTACAAAAATGTGCATATTAAATGATCCATATTCTGCTGCTTTCCCTGGCAAATACGTCTGCTCTCCAATTTATATAATAAAAGAATGGCGAGCGCTGGAAATTCTTTTGTAAAGTTGATAGTGGTTAATTTCTTTAATTGGAATGTAAACATATATTAAGCGAAACTAAATTGTTACTTCAATATTTTTCAGGTTGTATTTCCCAAGTAGAGATGAAGAACAAAAAAAAATGTATTCCAGATATTGAGGATCAAAAACATGAAGACATGGAAGGTAACGTGTGTGTGTGTGTATATATGTGTGTGTGTGTAACTTGTGCATGGTGTCCTGTAATAAAGTGACAACGTCTGGAATTACGTGAAATAAAAATGTTAGGGAAAACATGAAAATGTTTTATTGTCAGTAGTCAGGTTCAAGCAATATGCTTAGATTTTGTATTTGATCTTTCTCTGAATTAGTAGATTGTAGAATTTAATCTGTTAACCAAATTTTGCTAACCAGTGTAAGTTGTTCTTTTGTTTGTTTGTTTTTTCTTCTGCCTGGAAAGGTCCCTAAATCCTTTACAGCAACATGTTCAACCTGATCAGTTCTAGAAACAGAAACAGACCTCTTAGTCAGGTGCAGGCAGGGATTGGCCCAGCCCTGGGTTAGTAGTGTTTGCAACTTAATAGCAATGTAGTTTTTGTAAATTTTGAGTAATGTCTCTTCATTTGTGTTTGAATTATGGGTGAGTGGGAAAACATGAAAACACACTTTTGAGTGAAGGAATTAATATATTGTGTGAAAACTTTAAAGTTGATGTGTCATGAAACTAGTCCTTACTAACTGTTGAATTCAGTTTGGTCTGATTTGAAAATAAGTTTTGATTTAACAAAATTAAGAACGTTGCTGCATTTAGCATACACTGTAGATATTTTATTAGGTCAGGAGGAAGTCATGTGAAAAAATAATTTTAATTTGAATGGAAGTACAAAAAAGCTAAAATTAAGGATAGATGTTTTTGTTGATTTACAAGGTATTAGAACTGAGACATGCTTAACTCATCCCATTATTCCCAGACACCACACGCATATGAGGGGGGGCTTAAACAAAAGGGAACTCATTTTACATTGTGCATTGATTCCAAATAAAATAGGGCTAGATTGTTCAATAATTTAGCCTATCATCCCTGTGTTTATATTTTTTAAAACAAATGTCGAGCTAACTTCCATTCCTTTGAATGGAGAATACTGGTAAGGGTTATGTGGTTTTTCCAGTCAAGTTAAAATTCCTTTATTAACATCACTGTTTTAGTCAACAGCTTGACTAAACAATTGAAACATTGATAATTGACTTGCCACTCTGCTCTTTACTACAACTAGATGAGTTGTTATCTTGTACAAAAAATACAAGATATTAAACTTGAGGAATCAGGAAGATACTAATATGTACAGTTAAGAGTGTACACACTTATTTTTAACACACACTGTTGTATTCAAATCTAATGTAGTTCCAGAAATGAACAATAATTGAAAGTGTCAATGTTAATAACAGGTGAAGAGAATGAAGAAAGCTGTTCCTGTCCTACTGCTGTGTTATATGATGAAGCTGACAGGTGCCCGATCTGTCTAAACTGCCTTTTAGAACAGGAGGTTGGTTTTCCTGAAAACTGCAGGCACTTCTTCTGCATGACCTGTATTCTTAAATGGGCTGAAGTAAGTTTCAGAACAAAGATGTAATGTGTTCTGTGTGTCTGAAGTCTTTAATGGGAAAAATAACTGATTAACTGATCAAGTAAAGTTGTCACTAGTCACTTAGACCATTTATTTTAAATCTGTGAGTATGTGTTCTAATTGGATTCAAATTTTCAAAATTTTTAAATAATCTGTTTATAAATAGTGCTAAGTAGCTTTCTCCACTGTTCAAATAGTCTGATACATTACATTTTCTTTCTCAAGACCTCCCACCTCTTGTGATGCCTACAAGAAATTAGCCCATTAATTATTGGCTATTTTGAGGGGTAGATGGGGATAATCTCCACTTTATATTTGTGATTGCTAATTATATAAAAAAATTTTATTTGAATCCAATTCCACTAATTATTTATACTTCCCTTATCTTATGTTGTAATACTTTCTGGGCAGGGACATTGTCTTCATAGGTGAGTGTACAGTACCTAGCACAATGGGGCTTCCATTTTCTAACTCTCGAGTTTGCTGCTGCTCTCCAGGAATTTATTAAGAAATGTTGCTTCCTCCAGTGCTTCATTGTGGTAATATTAAAATCATAACCACAATTTCTCTGTTCTGTAACCAGTAATTATTTTGTAGGTTCTGTTTGTTTGTCTAAAGTAAGTGGAAAACTTTTTTCTGTCCTTAACTTTCTTTTTAATGGTTTTTAATTCTGTTCTGTATCTAGTGTACACTTATTCAAGAACTGAACCCACTGCAGCAAAACTATTATTTTTCTGAGGTTGTCAAACCTAGCTTTAGCTGAAAGTAGGTAAAAGCAATGGATCGTTTGTTTTATGTATCGCTGTTTGGGTTCCTAGTGTAAAAATGACATTGTTTTCTTCAAAAAAAAATTGTCTTTTTGAGTTAGTATTAAGTTTATCTCATTCGGTACAATACAGACCTATGAGAGTTTTCTTCTCTACAATCCTCCTTGCTAGAGTAAATGAGATTTTTGGTTTAAATACATGCTTTACCAGATCCCTAATCATATGTTTAGAAAATAAGATCTCTGCCCTTCTGTTCCCCTCTGTAATAGCTTTTCTTATTGTCATTGATTTCCTCTACAGTGTATAGGTAGCATCTACAAGGCCTGATTAGGATTGAGACTGCCATTGTATTAGGCACTATACAAAAGCAGAATAAAAGGTGATTTCTGCCGCAAACAGCTTACTGTCTAATTATTTAAGATAGATAAAGATGTACCTTTTCAGTTTGCTTGTATTTAAGTTTTGTTAGTTGCCATGGGGACCTGTCTGCTTTTTCCACCATGGCTAAAGATAAATGTGTGTGGAGGGAAAACCTCAAATAAATAACTCTATGAAGGTTCCTTTCTCCTCTGGGGCTCTAGGATACCTTCAGCCCATGTAATTATATAAATATAATTTAAAATTTCTTTGTAAAGTCTGGTGGGGAGACACCAAAATGCCATTGTTGGGGAAATTTATAAGTGGTTTTATAGAAGTATATTTTAAATGTGTGACCACTAGAAGTATGTTTATGTCATGTAGTTTGGTCATTACTTTTCCTAATTAATTAGTATTAAATATTTACTGTTAGTTTTAAGGGGTTTTTTTTGTATTTGGGTGAAGGAGTAGTTTAATATTTGCTTACCTACCTTGATCCTTCTGTATGGTCATTCATTTATAAATAACTATCAATTACTTTGACTTATGAGTTATGAGAAATCACCCAATTCGGAATATAGAAGATACATTATTGTCGTATCTTCTTTGAAATGTACAATAACTAGGTTTATACCACCATATACAAGTTCTTGAAGGTTTGTGGTTTATTTTAAAGGCAAAGCTACATCCATTGGGGTGGAAAAAAACTAAGCAGTTACCTGAAAATTCTAATCTGAAAGACTCTCCTCTTTCCCCCACCTTCCAAAATGGAGCCTATTTTCAATATATTCTGTAAAAACTGAGGATAAAAAGAGTTGCTCAATATGACTTGAACTACTGTCAGATTTTTATTTTCTACAGAGGAACCAACTTAAAAACACTAGTATATACACAGTGACAAATGACATTTTACAGTTAATTACAGTTAATCTGCTATTATTTTAAAGAAACTGAAAATTTAAAAAGAAAGGTTTCCTGATTTCTTTGCAGTCTCTGCTTTGATTGTGTGGGGGTAGAGTAGTGTCCTAGGAGAGAAAAGACTAGTACACAGCAATAAGAGAATGTTACTCACCTTGAAATTCTATTTTTGTGAAGCTGTTTTGTAGGATTCTTCCTCCTGGATCTTAGCTGTCTAGCAAGAGTCAGGTGGTACCCACCAAAATTCATCCCCATATCTGACAGTCTTATCTCACTATGGAACTTAACTAACAGGAAAACCGAGAAGTCTGCTGCTTGCCAGGGGCTAAGATTCGCGATGTGATGGAGAGACTGCCGAGACTCATCAAGCCCTCTGATCGCTACCCCTTCCTGCTTCTCCACGTGGGCACCAATGATACTGCCAAGAATGACCTTGAGTGGCTCACTGCGGACTACGTGGCTCTGGGAAGAAGGATAAAGGAGTTTGAGGCGCAAGAGGTGTTCTTGTCCATCCTCCCCGTGGAAGGAAAAGGCCGGGGCAGGGACCATCGAATCGTGGAAGTCAATGAATGGCTACGCAGGTGGTGTCGGAGAGAAGGCTTTGGATTCTTTGACCATGGGATGGTATTCCATGAAGGAGGAGTGCTGGGCAGAGACGGGCTCCATCTTACGAAGAGAGGGAAGAGCATCTTTGCGAGCAGGCTGGCTAACCTAGTGAGGAGGGCTTTAAACTAGGTTCACCGGGGGAAGGAGACCAAAGCCCTGAGGTAAGTGGGAAAGCGGGATACCAGGTGAAAGCACAGGCAGGAACGTCTGGGAAGGGAGGGCTCCTGCCTCATACTGAGAATGAGGGGCGATCAGCAGGTTATCTCAAGTGCTTATATACGAATGCACAAAGCCTTGGAAACAAGCAGGGAGAACTGGAGGTCCTGGTGATGTCAAGGAATTATGACGTGATTGGAATAACAGAGACTTGGTGGGATAACTCACATGACTGGAGTACTGTCATGGATGGTTATAAACTGTTACTGTTCAGGAAGGACAGGCAGGGCAGAAAAGGTGGGGGAGTAGCACTGTATGTAAGGGAGCAGTCTGACTGCTCAGAGCTCCGGTATGAAACTGCAGAAAAACCTGAGTGTCTCTGGATTAAGTTTAGAAGTGTGAGCAACAAGAGTGATGTGGTGGTGGGAGTCTGCTATAGACCACCGGACCAGGGGGATGAGGCGGATGAGGCTTTCTTCCGGCAACTCGCAGAAGCTACTAGATCGCACGCCCTGGTTCTCATGAGTGACTTTAATCTTCCTGATATCTGCTGGGAGAGCAATACAGCGGTGCATAGACAATCCTGGAAGTTTTTGGAAAGCATAGGGGACAATTTCCTGGTGCAAGTGCTAGAGAAGCCAACTGGGGGGGAGCTTTTCTTAACCTGCTGCTCACAAACAGGGAAGAATTAGTGGGGGAAGCAAAAGTGGACGGGAATCTGGGAGGCAGTGACCATGAGTTGGTTGAGTTCAGGATCCTGACACAGGGAAGAAAGGTAAGCAGCGGGATACGGACCCTAGACTTCAGGAAAGCAGACTTCAACTCTCTCAGGGAACGGATGGGTAGGATCCCCTGGATGAAGGGGAAAGGAGTCCAGGAGAGCTGGCTGTATTTCAAGGAATCCCTGTTGCGGTTACAGGGACAAACCATCCCGATGAGTCGAAAGAATAGTAAATATGGCAGGCGACCAGCTTGGCTTAATGGTGAAATCCTAGCGGATCTTAAACATAAAAAAGAAGCTTACAAGAAGTGGAAGGTTGGACATATGACCAGGGAAGAGTATAAAAATATTGCAAGGGCATGTAGGAATGAAATCAGGAGGGCCAAATCGCACCTGGAGCTGCAGCTAGCAAGAGATGTAAAGAGTAACAAGAAGGGTTTCTTCAGGTATGTTGGCAACAAGAAGAAAGCCAAGGAAAGTGTGGGCCCCTTACTGAATGAGGGAGGCAACCTAGTGACAGAGGATGTGGAAAAAGCTAATGTGCTCAATGCTTTTTTTGCCTGTCTTCACTAACAAGGACAGCTCCCAGACTGCTGCGCTGGGCATCACAACATGGGGAGTAGATGGCCAGCCCTCTGTGGAGAAAGAGGTGGTTAGGGACTATTTAGAAAAGCTGGACGTGCACAAATCCATGGGGCCGGATGAGTTGCATCCGAGAGCGCTAAAGGAATTGGCGGCTGTGATTGCAGAGCCATTGGCCATTATCTTTGAAAGCTCGTGGCGAACGGGGGAAGTCCCAGATGACTGGAAAAAGGCTATAATGTAGTGCCAATCTTTAAAAAAGGGAAGAAGGAGGATCCTGGGAACTACAGGCCAGTCAGCCTCACCTCAGTCCCTGGAAAAATCATGGAGCAGGTCCTCAAGGAATCAATCCTGAAGCACTGACATGAGAGGAAAGTGATCAGGAACAGTCAGCATGGATTCACCAAGGGAAGGTCATGCCTGACTAATCTAATCGCCTTTTATGATGAGATTACTGGTTCTGTGGATGAAGGGAAAGCAGTGGATATATTGTTTCTTGACTTTAGCAAAGCTTTTGACACGGTCTCCCACAGTATTCTTGTCAGCAAGTTAAAGAAGTACCGGCTGGATGAATGCACTATAAAGTGGGTAGAAAGTTGGCTAGATTGTCGGGCTCAACGGGTAGTGATCAATGGCTCCATGTCTAGTTGGCAGCCGGTGTCAAGTGGAGTGCCCCAGGGGTCGGTCCTGGGGCCGGTTTTGTTCAATATCTTCATAAATGATCTGGAGGATGGTGTGGATTGCACTCTCAGCAAATTTGCGGATGATACTAAACTGGGAGGAGTGGTTGATACGCCGGAGGGCAGGGATAGGATACAGAGGGACCTAGACAAATTGGAGGATTGGGCCAAAAGAAATCTGATGAGGTTCAATAAGGATAAGTGCAGGGTCCTGCACTTAGGACGGAAGAACCCAATGCACAGCTACAGACTAGGGACCGAACGGCTAGGCAGCAGTTCTGCGGAAAAGGACCTAGGGGTGACAGTGGACAAGAAGTTGGATATGAGTCAGCAGTGTGCCCTTGTTGCCAAGAAGGCCAATGGCATTTTGGGATGTACAAGTAGGGGCATAGCGAGCAGATCAAGGGACGTGATCGTTCCCCTCTGTTCGACATTGGTGAGGCCTTATCTGGAGTACTGTGTCCAGTTTTGGGCCCCACACTACAAGAAGGATGTAGATAAATTGGAGAGAGTCCAGCGAAGGGCAACAAAAATGATTAGGGGTCTGGAACACCTGACTTATGAGGAGAGGCTGAGGGAACTGGGATTGTTTAGTCTGCAGAAGAGAAGAATGAGAGGGGATTTGATAGCTGCTTTCAACTACCTGAGAGGTGGTTCCAGAGAGGATGGTTCTAGACTATCCTCAGTGGTAGAAGAGGACAGAACAAGGAGTAATGGTCTCAAGTTGCAGTGGGGGAGGTTTAGGTTGGATATTAGGAAAAACCTTTTTCACTAAGAGGGTGGTGAAACACTGGAATGCGTTACCTAGGGAGGTGGTAGAATCTCCTTCCTTAGAAGTTTTTAAGGTCAGGCTTGACAAAGCCCTGCTGGGATGATTTATTTGGGGATTGGTCCTGCTTTGAGCAGGGGGTTGGACTAGATGACCTCCTGAGGTCCCTTCCAACCCTGATATTCTATGATACCACCCTGGAACATTTTATTCATTTCCTCTTGACAGGAAAGGTTCCCCATAGAAGATACACCTCTTCAATTATTGTTCCTGTTCAGCACCTACTCTGCTTTAGTATCTATTCTGCATGCCCCTGTGCCTTCTAATCAGGTCTTGTCCTCCATTATTTAAGTTTTATTTTGGTGACATCAGGGCAGGACTCTTCAGCCATCACTAGATCAGGAGCATAAATAGAAAGCTAGTCTCTGAAGATCTTAAAGAATCCTCTGATGCGTTGCGTAAGTTCTTCCTTTTGGCACTGAGCACTTTGGCATTGTTGCTTCAGCACTTTGGCAAATAACACAATCTCCCACCAGGGTTTAATCCAAGGAAAGGCACAGAGAGGATAGTTTTATCATGTGGAGGGTGGGGTGTGATCCAAGGAAGCCTGTAAGGTAAAAGAATAAGACAAGAGGAGTATAGCAGGGGTCTGTGAGAAGCCAGATCCAATTAAACGGGGGCAAAGGGAGACTAATGCCTAGGAGTGGTAGGAGCCATTTCCTCTCTGCAGCAAGAGAACAGCATTACAGTTAGTTAATTACATTTACATTTCAGTTAGTTATGAACTTCATTTCCTATCCTAAATTGTCATAATGATGCTATGCGCCATAAAAAAGCTGATGAGTTCCACTGCAGACGTGGCTGTCCTTTAGTAGTGGGCAAAGTGACTCATGTACAGTGTTTGTAAAGAGCTGTGGGATCCCTTTGGTATGAAAGGCACTATATGAACATAAACTGTGTTATCCATGGTAGCACGTTATAGAAAAATTGAGTTCTGTGAACTTTTTGTATATATGCTATGACCCAAGGAACCCTGAATGCCAGCTGGCAAGGGGGTTACAAGAACATTCGGATTCTGGTAGGTACATTCTGGTTCACCAGAGAAAATCCTATGTGGGCTTAAATGAAAGCCAGGGTCACACCAGTCATTGTCATTGTTATGAAATGTATGTACAGATGCTATGTAAGGAGTTATGTATGTCTGCTGAAAATATGTTCTGTATCACAGCAGAGGTGCAGAAGCAGGTTTCCTGTCAGACAAAAGATGTTTATTTACCTGTCTCTGTTAAAATGTAAATTGAGTTTTATCTGCTTCACAGTTGGTCTTACATTACCCATCAAAGCTAAATGCAGATGAAGGATTGTAAGAATTTCGGAAAGGAATGAACAGGTATAGAAATACAACAGGGGAAGAGAACCTTATCTTGATACCCTTTAAAGGTTCACTGGCTGATATTTTGGGAACAAAAAAGACATCCTGTCATCCTGCACCTAGGGAGTAAAAGTGCAGTACATTTACACTCGTGAAAATGGGATCGCTGCCAGTTTGGTTTTAAGACTCTTCAAAAGGCTGTGAGTGAGGTTAACTTCATTAGACAGGTTAACTAATAGTTAAGTTTAGTCTCTAGAAAATGTTATATTTAAAAAAAAAAAAACCATAACTTTTTCTTTCCATTATCCTTGCTCACTATCTCTTGAATCATTGGTAATAAACTTATCGTTGTTTTCACTATAAATATATCTAAGTGTTGTGATATTAAGTAAGGTGAGTTGAAGTTGATAAACTTTTTTCAAAAAGATTCAGAAACTGTATTTTTTATTCAGCGTCCTTTATACCCCACATCTGTGAAGGAAAAAAAAATAGGTGCAGCTAACTTCATGTAACGTTATTTCTGGAGAGTACCTGCTGAACTAGATATTTTGGTACATTCTGTTTCACATATAGCAGTTTTGTCCTTAATTAAAAGTTTAATGGTTGGGTGAAATTATGAGTCTGTACATGACAGCTTTTATGATGGTTGATTAAATTTTACTAGGGTAATAAATGCAAATCAGTTAATATGAGCCAGTTGTAACATTGCATGTTTCGAGCAACTTACTTTCATTTTTGTGGTTTTTTGTATTTTGTTTAGGGAGTCTTAATAGGTTTACATACCATTGCCATGTAAATATCAGAAACAAAATAATAAATCAGTATTAGAGGAACAAGGTAGGTGAGGTAGTATCTTTTATTTATCCAACTTCTGTTGGTGAGAGAGACAAACTTTCGAGCCACACAGAGCTCTTCTTCAGGTGTGGCTCGGAAGTTTGTGTCTCTCACCAACAAAAGTTAGTCCAATAAAAGATATTACCTTACTCACCTTGTCTTCCCAATATTCTGGGATCAACATGGCTACAACTACACTGCATACAATAATTAGCATGTCAATGAGCTTTTGTTTAGACACATCATACAAAAATATAGTCATCAAATCTTTCTTTAACGAAGTGGTACTATATTATAAAGTGAGCCTCCTTACATCTAAGACATGGTTCTAGTGATCTTATTAAATTGAGTAAAAAGAAAAGGAGTACTTGTGACACCTTAGAGACTAACAAATTTGTTAGTCTCTAAGGTGCCACAAGTACTCCTTTTCTTTTTGCCAATACAGACTAACATGGCTGCTATTCTGAAACCTGTCATTAAATTGAGGGAAATCTGCTCATTGAACAGAATAGGCATGTTTATCCAATATTATTTTATTTTTAAAAATATTGAACAAGAGTGCTGGGTTATTTTATAGGTGAACGTACTTTGTCTGAGTACTGAATAAAAGATAACCAAATATCAAAGTATCCATTTGCCCTCTGTCTGTTTTTCTGGGTACGTAATTAGTGTGTTAATTTTTCCATAACAACTTCCCATATTTATTGGATCCGTTCCTCTACGGTTGGACTATTTTTCTTTTTCCATTGAGAGGCTATCAATAGCTGAGCAGCTAGTAGAGGGTGAGAGATTTCTGCTAAGAAGTCCAGGAGAATTAAATGAATTAAAAGTCTAGACAATTAGGGTTTTTTTCCTAATTTGGTGTAAATCCTAATAAATGAAAAATCTTCTTTCAGGTTATGGCTTCATGTCCGATTGATCGCAAACCTTTTCAAGCAGTATATCAGCTTGGTGCATTAAAATACCATATAAAGGTAAGTCCAGAGTTCTTTTCTTTTTCAAATACATTTCAGTTGTGGGCCATGCTGAAGCCTGTTGTTCATAAATTACTATTATTAGCTAAGACTCACTGGTTAAATACACTGCATTTTTACCCAATATTTGATTACATTTAAGTTGTTTTTGAACAAAAAAATTTTTTTCTTCACAAACTTTTACAGTATCCCCCAAAATAGGCATTTTCCTTGCATCTTATCTTCACTTAAAAAAGAAAATACTTAAGTGTCTTTATAAGCTAACCTTGTATAAATTTGCATGTAAATTATCCTTTCTCAGAAAAAGTGCTGCTTGTATGTACAGGTTTTGCTGTTCTATACAGTCACCAGTAAAAATTGAAATTTCAAGTATCAAGAAGCTTTGCCGCAGCCAGATGTTTAAGTTTGAGTGACTGTGAAAGGCTCAGCTGTATACAGTGGTTGAGGTGGAGCACACACAGAGAAGGGCAGTTTTTCAGAGAGCGGTAGTTTTTTCAGATAGCTAGAAAAAAATATAAAGTTTTCATGGGTCAATATCAACATCTTGAATTGCACCGGGAAGCAAGTAAATATGCCTAGTGCAATTCTTATGTAGTGTACTACTTGTGGTTAACACAGCAAAGCAAGCTGGCTTCAGCATTCTTCAGAAGCAGTGAGGTAGTTTTTTTGCAGTTCAGTGGAATATCAGGTTGAGACACTAATTATCAGGTGACCAATTCCTGTCAGCTGTTTCTAGTGTCTCCTGGCAATGCAGTTTGTCTTTGATTCTGTTATCATTGACCTATAGCCAATAGCCTGCCTCCCATCAATAGAAAACTACTTTTCAATCCCATTTTATTCCTGAATTCTCTTCTGAAGAACCAAGGAAGTGGCTGATGCAAGATAAACTAAGTTTTTGAGGATGAGGGTTTTGTATTGGTTGTGGGAGAAGATAAACCTAGCTTCTAATGTCACAAAGAGACTGTTAAGGAGTGACTAGATCACAGTCTATATGGGAAACAGATATTCAGTCTAGCAGCCAATAGCTGGCAGTTGATGCTAGACATATTCAGACTGGAAATAAGGTGTGGGTTTTTTTAAAGAACAAGAGTAATTATATATTGGAACAGCTTACCAAGGGTTGTAGTGGATTCTCCATCACTGGTGATCTTTAAATCAAAAGGTGAAGTTTTTCTAAAAGAGATGCTATAGTTTAAACAAGTTCTGTGACCTGTGTTAGACAGGAGGTCAGACTAAATCACAATGGCTCCTTCTGGTCTTATCTGTGAATGTTCAAAATAATTGCATTATCAGCTGGCAAACGGGGCAGCAAAATAGGGCTTTTAAAACAGCAAAAATTCTGGATGTTCATCTAGCAGGACAGTTATGAGTAAGATTTGCATGAGGCCACAAACAAAATTTTGTGTGAAGCATAATGATCTATTGTTTAGTGTTCCTGATATATGACTAGTTTGAGTATTACAATAGGATAATTATTTATTGTATAACCATAGTGCCCAGGAACCCCAGTCATGGACTGGGACCCCATTGCACTGAGGTCTGTGCAAACCCAACAAAAAGAAGGTCTCTGTCCTAAAGATCTTACAAGCTAAGTACAAGACAAGAGACAACAGATGGATACTGACAGATGGGAGGGAATACAAGGAAACAATGAGAAAATATTCGTTAGCGTGGTAGGCTGTGATATCAGCACACCAGTGGCCTAACTATATAAGTAATATATGGATTACTTGATGATTTTTCATGTGTCAGAAGTATTTTAAAAGTTGAGTCTAGAACAAGGAATACACAAAAGTATAAAAATGAAGGATTTTCATTTTTCAAAAATGATCAAGTGTAATAAAATGCAGAAACTTGTTGTGGGGCCATGGTAGAAACTCCCTGATTAAGACTCTAACTTAATTGAAAGTTGGTCTTGTAATGGAAACAGTGCTCCTTCCCATTTTCACATACTTTCTCAAAGCTCCTCTTTATCGGAAATCTCTCATGTTGTCTGTAACCAACAGGAGAATCTTTGTTGGAATGACTGAGATAATCGAGCACGGTCCTTTTAAGAGATGGAACTATGGTGGGGGTGGGTGACTGTTCTAATTTGGAAAGTATTCAATTTTTGCACTGCAAAAACAGCTTAAACTAGAGACTTCATATTTGCTAATTTGTCTTTCTTCAAGTAGATGCAGATGTGTATTCCACTTTGTTGTGTACATGCCCAGCACACCAAAGCCGGAGATTTTGCCTAGCAGTACCCGTAGAGGCTGTGGTCCCTTCTCTGGTTATATTAGGAGGTGCTGTCCATGCGCCCCCTACCTCCTCCCCTCCCTCTCACGCCTCCCCCTCCCCCCCCGCGTTCCTTCTTACCGCCTGTGTCTGGAGTTGGAGCTGTGTGGTTGTAACCTCACAACCTTGCAATCAGTCTAGATTTTTATTGTATATAATTAGTGTTAGTAGTTTTAGTGTTGGTTAGTTCTAGTGTTTTTTCCCCTGGTGATACCCTCACTGGGGTTTAAACACTGTCCTTCGTATAGGAGAGCGATCCCTAATAACAATCCCCACATACAGTGCCTGCTTTGTCTTGATAAGGCCCACCTCAAAGAGCACTGTTTGATCTGCAGGAACCTTCACCTCAGGCAGCATCTGCTTGAACAGGTCATGTGGCCTGATCCAGTACCAATGCTGTCATCCAGCTGATAGTCACTCTCGGGCTCTGAGAGTGTGTCTGCTTCATGTTCGGGAGTAGCACCTCTCCAAAGAAGTGGAGGAGCTGTTCCCTGTCAATTGTGCCAAGGAAAAGGTCACATAAGATCAATCAAGACCGCTCCAGGTCTCAGGGTGACTCTTTTTTGCCTCCCCCAGGAAAAGCATGGACTGGCACGGAGCTGGTGCTGGCGGTCAGGATGGCACAGGTAGCTTTAAGCCTGCTACAGTATCAAGAGGGAAAGTCAGAAACCCTGTACCGTTGAGTCTGGTACCAACGAGGGGGATGTTGGTACTGACTGTGTCCATATCGTCAGCATATCAGATGGCCGCAGACATCATGTGTCTTTTGGTCCCAACTTCACCACTGGTCCAGGATCAGGATTTTCCCAGAGCTGCACCACCTATAGCCCCTCCAGTGGAGCAAGCCGCTGTCAGCAGTTCATCCCAGTGCTCTTCTTCCAGTAGTGGGGGTAGAGTTAGTATCAGAATTGGTATGAGGAACCTCCTCAGCACTGCCACATGTGTTTCCCTGCCAGCTTTCACCACCCTCAGTGTCGGTACAGTCAGGTACTTCGGTGCCACTGTTTACAACTCTGCATTCGGCACTAGTAGGTTCAGTACCAACAGTATCACCTCCATCTGATGCACTGCTTCCTGCCTCATTCTGGACAATAGCTGAAATGGATCACTTCCTTGCTCCCTCTGGTTTAGCTCTGCCCCGCCTTGCCGGAATCCCAGAACTCTTCCACAGCCAAGTCAAGGTTATCCTGCTCTGCATCGTCCAGTGAACACTGAGGACCACTGATGGACTGTTACGGTCCGTAACATTGGCAAGCGCTCCCTGGCCAGGCGCCTACTGGCCACCAATGCCCTATCCATATCTGTGGCCTCCTTGGAATGAGTGGGATGCCCCTCGTTCCTGCAAGACCTGCTATTCATCTCGTTCAAAGACTAAATCATCTGCCAGCTCTGCAGTGATGGCTGTAGATCAGCTGTGGATGCAGAAATCAGCCGTTTTCCTCCCCATGGAGCCTCCAGAGCCCTCTTGTCTGGGTGCATCATCCCTAAGACAAGATCCAGCCTTGGCTCAATTAAGAGCCTTGTCCTCGTCTCTGGATGACGCTATAGTACTGAGTTCATCCTTCCCTTCAATAACAGAGACCTCAAGAGATATCAAGACCTTTATGCCTTGTGGCCTCATCCGTGGGCATCCAGGCAGAGTTCCTGCATAAGAACACCCACAAATTGGTGGACGTTTTGCAGCCATCTGCCCTTGGGAGAGTTGCCCTCCCAATCAACGACATGCTCCTCAAACCAATGAAGTCCACCCCCAAGGACAGAGACTCTAAGTGATTGGACTTTTTGGGCAGGAAAGTCTACACATCCTCATCCCTATGGATGTCAATTGCTAACCAACAGTGTTGCTGTCCAAATATAACTTCCTTAGTTCGGCCCTTATATTCATGTTTGTGGACCAGCTTTTGTCAAGAAAGGCTGCTTGGTGGCCAGAACATCTCTGCAGTCCACCCTTGACGTTACAGACACTTTGGCCAGGGTGATGGCCTCTGCGGTCACTATGAGGAGGACTAAGTGGCCGCTAAATTCCAGCGTTGCACCTAATGATTGAGGACTTGCCTTTCAACAGGTGAACCCTGTTTGCAGACAAGACCAATGAAATCCTTGACTCCTTCAAGGACTCTAGGGCTATCCTGAGATCGTGGGTATGTACACCGTGCCAGTGCACAGGCACCACTACGGTGCTCAGTATCAGCAGTATCGCCCACTGTGTAACTTTGTGGAGCCCTTTCCCCTGAAGCAGCAGAACTGACCTAAGAAGAGGGATAGATCCCAAAAGAGAAAGCGGTTCAGCCAGCCTACGCACCATCCCTCGGTGGCATCTAAATGCCCTTTTGTCTACTTGGTCCTGAGTACTGTTCCAATCGTTACTCCTGCCTCCTCATCTTCCCATCCCTTTGGGGACAGACTGACCCTTTTTATAGCGGTTGGGGCTTGATTACTTCCAACATCTGGGTCCTGGACTCTGTTAGATTGGGTTATGCCATCCAATTTGTCTCCAAACCTCCTCCCCACCCTCCCTTCCTGTCCCTCTTCAGGGACCCCCTCATGAGATACTGTTCACCAAGCATTGGTGTTGGGAGTGGTGGAGGAAATTCCACTGGAACACTGAGGTCCTGGCTTCTACTCCCAGTACTACTTGATACCCAAATCCAAAGGAGGCTGAGACCTATCCTTGACCTTTTGCAGCCTCAGCAAACATATCAGATATATGAGGTTCCAAATGGTCACTCTTTCGACTGTCCTCCCTGTGTTCTCTCAGAATGATTGGTTCACTGCTTTGACCTCCAGGACCCCTACTTCATAAGAACAGCCATACTGGATCGACCAAAGGTCCATCTAGCCAGTATCCTGTCTTCTGACAGTGGCCAATGGAGGCTGCCCCAGAGGGAATGAACAGAACAGGTATCAAGTGATCCATTGCCTGTCGCCCATTCTCAGCTTCTAGCAAACAACTTCTGTGTAGCAATTCTGCTCAGCCACAGGCAAATCCTTTTGTTTCATTGTAGAGCACCATTTTCAATACACAGTGCTGCTGTTCAGCCTCTCTTACACTCCCTGAGTCTTCACCAATTGCGTGGTGTGGTTACTATATATCAGGGAATCCATATCTTCCTGTACCTCAATGACTGGTTATGAGGGGCAGATCCAGAGAGGAAGTTCTCACTCACATCAGTACCACATTGCACTTGCTTAACCATCTGGACGTCATTCTAAATGCTGGAAAGTCAGCTTTGGCTCCCACTCAAAAAGTCAAGTTCATTGGGGTCCTTAGATTCCACAAGATCATTCCTACTGATTGACTGCTTTCAGACAATTTGATGGGTCTGCCTCAGTCTGCAATCTCTGTCTTCCATGACAGTCCAGGTGTGTCTGAGCCTATGGAGGCACATATCCGTTTGCATGCAGGTGGTTCAGTTAGCGAGGCTGAACCTCTGCCTCCTTCAGATGTGTGTCAAGATGGTCTACCACCCCAACCTTGGTTTGCTGGAAAGACTAGTTCATCTCTCTCCGCTAGAACTAGACTCCTTACAGTGGTGGATGTGCCCATAGAATGTTTGCCTGGGAGTTCCTTTCACCCAGCCCTCACCCACCTAGTAAGTGATCACCAGCGTTTCCCAGCTAGGTTGGGGGGCACACCTGCCTTGCTGAAGGTACAGGCATTGTGGTTGAAGCGGGAGGCCTTGCTCCATATCAACATGCTGGAGCTTCAGGCCATCCACAATTCATACTGTGCCTTCCAGTACTGTATAAGACACTCAGTGGTTCACTTGCTCACCGACAATACCACTGTGAAGTACTGTGTGAACAAGCTGGGGAAGCACATTCCAGATTGCTCAGCCTAGAGCGGGGTCTCAAACTCAGTTTACCTTAGGGCCAGTGCCAGTCCTCAGATCCTCCCAGTGGGCCACTAATGTTACTGAAGATGGTGTTCAGAAAAGAAAACGTTTATATTGTATTTTTTATTTTCATTTTCTTAGAAATAATAACTGTCATACAACTTCATGCAATTCTTCGCCTGCCAGTGTGTTTAGTGTTTGCCAGGCGCCTGGCAATGCTTCAGTTCTGTGAGTTTGTTGATGTTTGACCTCAGTGGCTGAGCAGTTGAAACCTTCAGGATTGCAGCAAGGTGTGCATCAGATAGTTGTGTTCGGAATTTTGACTTGTTTATATTCATGGTGGGGAAAAAAGTGACGCCTCCATGGCTGACTCTGCCTGGCGACTAGTGATGGTATCACTGTCCCCGAGCCAATGGGAGCTGCATGGGGCGGTGTGGCTGCATCTGTCCTCCGCCGGCAGCAGTGGGGAGGTTCTCAGGCTGCAGATGGCCCTCAGGCCGGGACTTTGAGACCCCTGGCCTAGAGGCAATCAATCTGTGGCAATTTTGCACTGAGGAGGACATTACTCTGATAGCTGTCCACTTACCCTGGGTTCAGAATCATCTCACGACCACCTTAGCAGGTATTTTTCCCTGAGTCACGTGTGGTCCCTGAAGACTAGTGTTCTCCAGGTTGTCTTTGCAGTGTGGGGCATTACCATGGTCAATCTGTTTGCCACAAGGGAAAACGGGAAATGTCAGATGTTCTGCTCTTCGGGGGGGGGCTCCGTCCAGGCTCCCTCTCAGATGCTTTCCACTAAAGTTGGCAATCAACTCTCTTGTATGCCTTGCCCCCAATCCAAGTCATTCCCCAGGTCACCGTCAAGCTCAAGGCGGATCACGCGAAGGTTATCCTCATAGTCTCATTGCATGTATGAAGGCAGTATATGAGATAGCTTCGGCTGTGCCTCCTCAGCAGGTACAAGCTCATTCGACGAGAGCGTAAGCAATGTCAGTAGAATTCCTCAATGACAGTTCCATAGTGGACATTTGCAGGGCAGTAATGTGGTTGTCCATACGTACATTTACAGACATTATGCTATTGCCGCATCTTCCAGAGTGGACACAAACTTAGGAAGGGCAGTACTACGATCCCTACTTCAGTAGACTCATAGTCCCACCTTCTGGAAGGGATACTGCTTGCAAGTCACCAAGGTGGAATAAAGATCTGCATCTACTCAAAGAAGAAATAACGATTGATTACTGTAACTGGTTCTACGAGATGCGATGTAGACATGTATTCCACTACCCACCCTCCATTGCCTCTGCGTCGGAGTCCCCTTATATGGAGGTTTGGTGCAAAGGAACTGAGGCCACTCGGGGCAGCACTGCCTTATATAACCCCAGGGAGGTTCCACAGCCATGAATTGTGTGCACCATCCCTCTGCGGGTACCGCTAGGCAAAATCTCTGGCTCTGGTGTGCTGGGTGTGCACACACCTAAGTGTATTACATGTCTGCATCACATCTCAAAGAACCATTGTAACTGTAACTAACTATTTCTGATTGGGAAAACATAATGCTGTTTTTTAACAAACTTGGATGGATAATAATGGAATTACTTGCTATGAAAATCTGAATCTTGACAGATTATGTAACCACTTTGATATTGCAGAATTTAAATGCATGATTGACAAGGCAGTAAGTCCTTATATATCAAATTAAGATTTATAAAAATACCTGACAAGACCTGTACATTTTGAGATCCAAATAGCTATCTCTTAAGGAAGTTTTTCGTACTTTCCTAGTGGAGCTTGTAAGATTCAGGAATAAATAAGTCCTCATTCATTAGTTTGCAAATAATAATTTTTACACATTATACTGTGCGCTCTAGTTCCAAGACTGACTTCATTTTTTTTATTGCAGGTTCAGGAGAAGATTCAACTAAGGGAGAAGGGAGAAAAAGAAAACTGCTGCTGCAATAAGGAAAAATATTACCACATGAATACAAAAATCTTTATGAGGTTGGTTGTGCTCTGAATGTAATATGTGGTAATATCTGAATCCCAAATATAAATATGGCTATCAAATTTACAGATTGGAGACAGTTTTGAGCATCTTTTTCAATTTTAATAAGTTTTAGATATGGAGTGCAAAATGTCCCATTCTCCCGTAAGTGGTACATAAATTTGATAATGATGCCATGTCTGCTTGATTGTAGTAAATATTGGATAATGGGTTAAGAGTCACCATTTGCTGTTAACCATTGATACCTGGGCTGGGAGGTTCTTCAGAAGGCAACTAACTGCATGCATCTATGCCTTTGCTGAGTAATTTTATCAAGGCACTAAAGAAATATGGGTAGATTGCAGTGAAATTAAATTTCTAATATTTTCATGATTCTCCTTTTAATACAACCTATGAAATGACGTGTAAAATAACTTATGAATGTATATAGGCTGATATTTTCAAACCAGGTTGGGGATTTAACACATCTTCTATTAATTTTAATGAAGGGGATGTATGGCTAAATCACCTACACTGCTTTGAAAATATTAACTTTAGATGTATAATGGATATGGCCCCTTTTGGGGAAAAGCACTTGCCACCAAAGTAAAAGCACTTCCCCTCCATTACCTTGCTAATGGGATCTCTGGCAATACAGTCAGATGAACATAAGTCATCTCTTTATACATTGAAAGAAACCTGATCATGGTTAAAACTGGTGCATATGGCATTGCTTTAAAAAAAAAGTCATTAGCTTTTACTGATCCATATGGAGGAAGGGATGCTAGTGTCCTATTAAATCTTTGGTATATTGTAAAGTCTCTACACCATTGGTATAAGCACTAGTTTGGTGGTGTAGCGCTTTACTTAACTCTGTTTATGGTTCTTACTTCCATGTCTAAATGAGCTTATTCAACAGCAAAATAAATTGACTATAAATTAATCTATGAATAGAACAGTGAAGGAGTCACAATAATACTTTGCTGACTTTGTTGCTTCTGATTTCATCTAAGTTGTGATTTCAGAACTTACAGTAGCTCAGAAAGCAATTAGCAGCTGTTTCTCTGATATGCAAGCATGCAGATTTAAATATTAAAGTTTTATGTGCCAAAATATAGTAAGCAAATTCACCAAGAGCTGTATACTGAATTCTTAAAATAAACTAGCTTATTTGAAAACCAGCGTCGATGTATTTTCCAGAATAAAGTTTTAAATTCCCTTTTTAAATTTCTAAAACTATTAAAAGATTAACTGCAAAGTTTTGCTGAAAATTAAAAACATGCGAGATCTTCACTTGGTGCTCTTTGAAAAAGCCTAACAAATAAAATAGTCTGTATACCCAGTACATTGTTTCTCAGTGGTTCTCAAATTGATCTAATAATTGATAATATAGTGAAAGTTTTTTGATTCTTTGCAATTATAAGACTAATTGCTTGAAACAGGGCCAGTTAATGCAAAATTTTGCATTGCAGATGATGTGAAGTTGCAAATCTTGGCTCTGGTCCTGCAGTCTGATCCTTAACAATCCAAGTGCTTTAAACCTACCAAGGTTTTAAAGCTCTTTAGGGCAGTGACTGTGTGTGTCTAGTGCAGTAGTACCCATAGGTGCTATTGCAAATAACTCTTCATTAATATTACAGAAGGGATGTACGTGCTGACAAAGGACCATTAATAGAAAAACTCTGTAAAGGTTTGAAGAACTATAGTAAGTTGATACTTTTCTTTCTCTTGTTGTTACTTGTAGAGCCACCCCCATATTCTAGGATTATTTTCTTACCTTCGTTTTCATAGTTCTTTTAAGATTCTGTCAATCTTGTATCATTTACATGTACAAATGGAACCCATCTTTCTATTATTCAGAATTTGGATGTAAAGGGAAAACTTCTGGTTTTGGTAGAACTATATATACGCTATACTGTGTAAGTTAATATGAAAGCTTTCTTTTTAATCATAATGAAACTGGCGTATATCACAAGTGAAATGGATTTGGTTTCAACCTACCAGGTGGTGTTCTGCACCATGGAGCCACTGCACAGTTTATCAGAAGTCAACACATTGGTAGTCTCTGCTAACAGGAAGCCCACAACTAGGTTATAGCAGTTCAGAACTGAGTTGCTTTAGCAGTATTTGGGGGGGACATTTTCAGAGAGCCTTTCTCTAGTTAATAGTACCAGCATCGCTTTTTTTAAGAGCTTTATAGTTCACAAAATTCAGCCAAATTTTGGAAACTGTAGCCTACTTGGAAAAAGGCCATTATCAGGTAGCTTAGAAAGTAAACAGTATTGAAGTGATTTTAAAAAATTATTAACCTAAGGTGCTACAACAGTTATTTTAAGAAGTTTCCTTTGCTTGACAGTAGCCATTTAATCTGATATAATGTAGAGACAAAATTGCAAGATGACATTTTCTTTGTTATATTTTATTAATAGCTATAAATAATAACACTTAAAGTTGGCTTGTGATATTGAAGTTGATCTGTTACAGTACAGCTACATTGCAACAAAAAAAAAACAAAAAACACCCCCCCAAACCTTAGCACTGAGTCTCAGAGCCCATGTTAATTGACTCAGGTTCATGGGCCTCGAGCTGTGGGGCTACAAACTGCAGGTCAGATGTTCAGGTTTAGGCTGGAGTTCGGGGTCCGAGTCCCTTTAGGGGGAAGGTCTCAGAGCCCAGGAACCAGCTCAAGCCCAGGCATCTAACCTGCAGTTTGTAGTCCCACAAGCCCAAGTCAGCTGACCCGGGCCAGCCGCAGCTGTGCCATGGGTCTTATTGCAGTGTAGACATACCCTTAGATTTTCTCTTGAATTGATTGGAAAACATTCTTTTTATCTGGTGGTGAAATGCAGGCTTTATGGACCTTCACAGAGCTTCAAGCAGAAGGCTTAAATCATCTGCTGTGACCTTCTGTATATCACAGGCCATTAAATTTCACCCAGTTATCTTGTACTGAGCCCAGTAACTTGTTTAATTAAAAACATACCTCCCAGAAAGGCATCAAGTCTTGATTAGAAGACATCAAGAGTTGTAAAATCCACTGCTTCCCTTGGCAGTTTGTTCCACTGTTTAATCATGCTCACTGTTAAAAATGGGTGCCTTATTTCCTGTTAGAATTCGTCTAGCTTCTACTTCCAGCATTGGTGCTTGTTATGTCTTTCTCCACTAGATTAAAGAGCCTTTTAGTACCTGGTATTTTCTCTCCATGGAAGTATTTATACACTGATTAAGTCACCTCTCAGCTTTCTTTTTTATAAACTAAACACACTGAGCTCTGTAAGCCTCTCATTGTAAGGAATTTTCTCCAGCCCTTGAATCATTTTTGTGGCTCTTCAAAACCTCAGAACTCCCAGTACAATTAATGGAAATGGTATACATGGACAGTTTGTTAAATCAGCCGTGTATCTTGACAATATTGTCAGTTTTTTCAATAATCCAAGAGTTCACAAACCCTTTCATAGTGTTGGCCGTAACTAAATAGAAGAAATATTGTGTCATTGATCCCTTTTTCTCTCTCTCCCAATTTTGTATCCCCTCTCCTCCCACTCATTATTGCATATAATCCTGGTGTCAGGTATAGCAATTGCTGTGTATTTATTGTATTTTATTCTTTCTATTACCGTCATATTAGGAAAGTGGTGTCGTATTTTTCACTGTCTGTGAAGGTAGTTTAGTGGTTGGAAATAAGGAGAGCTATTACTTTGACTAGCTCGATCTCTGTGGTTTACAAGCAGTTGGTCCATGGACAAGTTTAAGAATTGCTTTAATAATCTATTTCGTTTCTAAATAAAAACTGAATAACTCTGGTAATTTGGAATGCATAAATTTAGTTCTATAAGCATCTCTCCAATTGACTGCTGAGAAATTCTTTGTGGAAAAGTATATATCACAACATAAACCTAGTTTGATCGGTGTGCCTCTCTCTCTCTCTCTCAAAATGAGATTATATGTTTATATTCTGATTTATATAAATTAATGGACTACTCAGTATTTCATTTTCCAGTCTTGTATGCGCTAGTAGCAATTTCTTCTCAAAGCAGTTCCCAACAATTTACTGGTTATTCTCTATAAATTACTTCTTGGCTCTTGCCTGTAACAGTTAAAAAAAAAAAAAAAGTAGTAGTAGTATTTGGAGAGAGTCTCACTTGACAGTGCATATTATAATGCTGTTGCATTAATGCTCTTAAACATACAATTAAAAAAGAGCAAAATGTGTTAAAATTTAGACCAAAGCGTGTCATCTTGATTTTTGCACAGGTGGTATTTCAGATGATGAAAGAAATAAGGAAACTGCATCTGTGAAGATAAACAAGGTTTGTTCAAATAACTGGAGGAAATATCGTGGTTGAAACTAACTAGGAAGTGAAAGTGTCAAGTTTTTTACACTGTAAATTATTTTGAAAGTTAACTTGTCTGTTCTATCTAAAATACTGCATATCTGTAGTTATTTAAAAAAAATTAGCAAGTGATTTAAGTAATACTGGTTATGTGAACTTTGACAGTCTGCCTGCAACACAGTTTTATACTGGTCCATTTTGTTCACTTACACTAAAATGTCACAAGGGTACCCTGCAAATACCTAAAAGTAAGTTGCAGTATATTTCCAAGTCTTAGCTTGTGGCATCTGGAGAGCTCAAAGAAAGGTCTTCTCTAAAGAAAAATAGCTTGGAACTTTATCTTCTCACCAACTTGCAGCATCAGCCACAAGCTCTTAGGCAGAGAAATTAAAATATGAAGGCCACGGAGAGAGGAATGCCTGAATCAGCAGATGTACTTAACCAAGTAATTTGCTATGCGAATAAACATTCAGATTTAGAAAAACTCCATTTTTGTGGGATTATCTGAAGATAACGAATTAGCATCTTCCAGTTCTTTTGCTTTCTTTGTATAATTTAATGTTACACCAGAGGTTCAGAGCCAAGGTCACAAGAAGCCATGAAGTCTCCAGCCAGTTTCTTCCTTTTCATCGCTAGCTGTGGTTATAGAGACCTTCACTCTGTGCCCAGAGTTTTTCTTGGATTTTGCCTAAGAATTCTTTATCTGTTAGTTGTTTTTAGACAGTTACATTTTTAAATAGTTGTAGGTTTCTGTATCATGCATAGTTTAGGTTTCATGGCCCCAGTTTTCCTGATGTAAGATCCACATACCTGGTGTCTGGTGGGCCTTGAGGATATTTGTTTTCTGGATGATTGTTTCTTGTGTTGGGCCTTTACCTCTTGGAGCCCAAAAGTAGTTCCAGGCTTTCTCTTCCTGTGATAGCCCCCACAAGCCAGGTCTTTTGATCTGTTTGGGGTCTCATTCCCAAGCAGATATCAAAATTATCATTCATCCACTTAAAAGCATCTGAAGTCCAGGGAAAAGGCCTTTGATGTCGGATCAGCCCCTTAATCTGGCTCTGGGATGGATGAATACTCTGGGTGTCCAGTCCTAGTGCTGTTTATTATACCATCTTTGGAATAATCTTAATCATTGAAGCTGAAACCTGTTAATAGAAGGCAATATGCCACATACATAAGGTACCCAGTCTTTCTGCAGCAGAAATCAATAGAAAAAAGACTCCTATTAGTATCACTGGAAGAGATCCAGAGCTCAGAATTATCCACAACAAAATTATTTGTTGTTTACTTACAGCACCTATTTACTTTAAATATAGCTAGTTTTCACGGATATTTAACTATGGAAAGAGTGAAAAGATGGTAAGCAATTGAGACTAGGGGTTCTATCTATACCGTCACAAGACATTGTCCTAGTGCAAGTTTCCATAGCAAATACATCCTTTGGTTTGACAGTTCTTCAGTCATCAGTACTGCATAGGTCCTCACACCTTCCTCCTCAGTGAGTACTGTCTCAGTTACCCATAGTGGAATACACATAGGGAGTTGAAGAAAGAGGTTCTTGCCTTGTATGGTAACTGGGTTCTTTGAGATGTGTGGTCCATGTTTGTATTCCACTACCTTCCCTCCTTCCCCTCTGCTTCAGATTCTTGACTCATGATTTGCAGTAGAGGAGAGGCAGCCAATCCACACCGCCCCTTCTACTCTCAGTTCAGAGCACAAGGAGATGAGGAGCGTAGTCACAGACCAACAGATACTGCTAGCAAAAAATTTTCAGTCTTATCGCGTGTGTAGCCCCAGTGAAATGCAGGTATGGACCACATGTCACAAGGAAATGACCTGCTTTTGAATTTTCCTTTTATTTAAAAAAAAAAAATTAAATACTTGAAATTGAAACAAAACATTAGTTTTGCGTCAAACACATACTCTGTTGTTCACACAGATCTAATAATGAACACCAAATAGACATGGAAAAAATATCTTCAGTGGTTACACATTAAACTTCAGGAATTTTTTTTTGTATTGTTCTCAAGTGAACAACAGCGTCACTTTGTAGTTTTCAGAATGTTTGAACCATGAAATCTTTACTCTTTGGTCCAGGGAAGAGGGGAATATGGATTATTAGGGCTGTCAATTAATTGCAGTTAACTCATGCGATTAACTCAAAAAAATTAATCGCACTTTTAATCATACTGTTAAACAATAATAGAATACCAACTGAAATTTATTATAAATATTTATGGATGTTTTTCTACATTTTTAAATATATTGATTTCAGTTACAACACAGAATACAAAGTGTACAGTGCTCACTTTATATTATTTTTTATTGCAAATATTTGCACTGTAATGGAATGGTGGTCGAAGCATGAAGGACATATGAATGTTTAGCACATCTGGCACGTAAATATCTTGTGACACCGGTGCCATGAGAATGCCTGTTCTCACTTTCAGATGGCATTGTAAACAAGAAGTGGGCAGCATTATTTCCTGCAAATGTAAACAGACTTGTTTGTCTGAGTGATTGGCTGAACAAGAAGTAGGACTGAGTGGACTGGTAGGCTCTAAAGTTTTACATTGTTTTATTTTTGAGCGTAGTTAATCTTTTTATATAATTCTACTTTTGTAAGTTCAATTTTAATGATAAAGACCTTGCACTACAGTACTTGTATAAGGTGAATTGAAATACTGTTTCTTTTGTTTCTCTTTTACAGTGCAAATATTTGTAGTCCAAAAGTAAATATAAAGTGAGCTCTGTTCACTTGGTATTGTGTTGTAATTGAAATCAATATATTTGAAAATACAGAAAACATCAAAAGTATTTAAATAAATGATATCTATTAATATTTAACAGCGCGATTAATTTTTTTAAATCACTTGACAGCCATATTGATTATCCAATTTTTAATCTGGTGTGCATTTATAAACCGCAATACTGGGCTGTTGAGTCTCCTGCATTGTTGGGTTATTCATAGGCATAAGAACTCTGAAATCTGCCTCCTGTTGCTGTTATTACTGAGACTTTCTTGTAAGCAACTGTGATTAAACTTTTATGGTTCATTTTTACTAAAGTTGGGAGAAATATTTGCTAGTGTAATACACATTTTTATGTTCATGTACTGTAGCATGAACTTGCCTATAAACTCTGCAATCAATTGCTGATTTGTATCATGTTTCCCTGAATTAAAAAACAAAACACAACTTCACAATTGCAAAAGCAAACTACCACAGTAATGATAAATTTAATTTTTTTACCTACTGGTGATATTTATTATCTAGCATCAAAAATGCGATGGACAATAGGAAAACGAAGTATGTACCCAAGGACCTTAGTGGATTTAGTTATCCCACCATCCAGAAACTTCATAGAATTTAAGTTCAGGCTGCTTATGTACAGAACTCATCATCACAATCACTGAAGAGCAAGGACATCTCCAATTTGGGCAACCTTATTGAACATGCTGTAACACCACACATGATATTATGCAATCACTGACAGACTCTGCACCTCTGCAAGATGGTTCTTGACACTTCTAACTTATTCAGCAACACAGTGGATGCACAGCATTCCTCTAGATTGTACTCTAATACAGAACCTGATCCTCAACAACGTTGTAACATTTTCTGTGGTGATATGAGCAATTAATATGCGTAAGTGGTGGTTGTTCATGGGGAAACGTGAGGTTGGGGTTAGTTTTGCATTCAGAAGCGATTCAGAAGAATTTAGTGTCTTTTTGTTGGAAATGCAGTGAACTGAGGCACAATCACTGAGAGTGTACAGACTTGGGGCTCTCCCCAATTCTAGGCTTCTCCGAAAAGTCTCATCCTCAACTCACCCCCCGTGTCCTGTTCTCCCCAAACATAAAAACACTTCTTCTCAGGACATAGACACCTATTCTCCCCCCATCCCTTGCAAAATCTGTTCCCCTCTCTGCTTCCTTCCTTGTATGCTCCTGTCCATGGTGCTGTTGCCTGGTTTGCTGGGGATCCCAGACCGCTCTGAAAGCTGCTGCTTCTCCTGCCCCTTTATAAAGCCTCTTCTCCCCTGCCCCACTGCAGATGTGTAGAATTCTGTATGCCCCACAGACCCCATCTGTCCCTACCTACCTACAGTCCTCCTTGCTCCCCAACTGCCTCTTTAGGGTCTCTGTGCTAAGTAGAACTGGTGACTCCAGGCAGGCTGACAACATTGGAGGAAGGAAGTAGCTGAATTTGATTTGTGCATTGACTTTTTCTAGCAAAAATGATGAATGTGATGATACCTAACTTAAGCTTTCTTAAACCCACAAAGTTTAAAACTTGTCATCTTTCTGAACTCTTTTGACGATGTCTCTGTGAGTGGGTTTGGATGTTCGTTGGTACCGTAGCTCATTAGCTAGAGGAGTTAGGAAAAACCATGAGACTGGAAAAAATTCAAAAGGGTCTAATTTTTAAATGTTTCCTGTACCAAAGCTAGAGAAAATCTGACTATGAAAAATTAAATTGGCCAATGAAGAGCATATGTATAAAACTTGGAGACTGAATTCAAACATTTGGGTATAAAAGTTTTAGTCCTGCATTAACTGCACATCTCAATACAGTTTTAACTATAAAGCCTCTGTAATATACAAATCTTACCAGTGTAATTTAAAGTCTATGGACAGTTATGTATTAAGCGCTAAAGATGCGGAAGATTTAGTATTGGCTCTCTTTCATTTACAATTTTATTTTGTAGCCCAGAAGACAGACCTGCTCCAATGAGTGCTTCAGAAATCATTTTTGCAATAGATCTCCTTCCACTGGAGAATCCTTCTCCAGCTATAGAAATGATTGGTGAGTATTTGCTAACGCTTTACCCAAATTACCATGTAAGTTTTAGCATTGTAGATGCTGTAATTGCAGTTAAGGGATGCTTTCATTTATATTTTATTACCCCCAAATACATGTAATTTTCTTACGCTCATTGCTAAACAAAAGCCTGCATTTTTCCTTTAAAATCTGGTATTGGAAATGGAGACCTCAGTTCAGCAATCCATCCCTGTTCACCAAAGCATGTGAGTACATGCTTAAGTCTCACTGGTTTGAATAGAATTTAACTACATGCTTAACTTAATGCTTTGCTGAGTTAGATAAGACCAATATTAGTTGACTCTCAGAATAATGAGAGAACACTATTCAGAGCAAGGGCAGAGTTTAAAAAAAAATTAGGTTGCTCATGTAGCAGAGAAAATCTTCTGTTGTTGATCTATCTTGGCACAGAGAGGAGTACTTTTCCATCTCCCTGAACCATCGTTTGCTAAATGGCCCAGTACTTTTAAGTCAATAAATAAGGAGATCACAAATATTTTGGGGTTGTTCAGGTGGGTGGTCATGATAAGGGAAAGTTTGGGAACTCATGATGCGTACAAAATGTCTAAAGAAAGAGAAAAATAATGAAAACCTTGAACACTAGTTGGATAACAAAACAGGGAGAAATTATATGTCATTATTTAGTACTGTATAACTTAAGAAATGCAATTCCTCCTCACTTGTCCCATATAGCTTACCAATACTAAATGTCAGGGTAACCAAGTTTCTTCACTCCTTAACCTCATCACAGACCTTTTCTTCAGGCTGTATATTTGGGAGTCTTCTAGAGGATTGATGAATGCTGAAACTCTACTCTACTCTTCTCTTGAGGAGTTCATGAATTTAAAGTCCCATACTCAATTCCTTCATAACCTTATGAGATGTTATCCAGCACATCACTTCCCAAACCTAATCTGTGTGTCTGTTTATGACCCAGTCAAAAGATGTCAGATATTGCATTCTGCTGTCATCTTAGTAATTCCTGCTTTTCCTTAGTATCATAGCTTAACATGCTCTGGGACATTTTTACTCAGTTGTATGTTCAGGTGGGTGGGCATGAAAAAATCTTGAAACTTTAAACATGTAGAAATATTTTAAAACTAATTTAGGAATAATTGCCTTTTATTAAATTTGCTTGTGTCAATTACTGACATGCATAATATCCAAGACTGGTATAATGCAAACTGTTTAAAAAAAGTTCTGAAATTTATCTTGCAGTACAGAACTTACAGAAATTCATACGGTGATCAGACAGAAGAGACGAGAACTGGAATTGTTGTCATCCTCTGTGTTAGCTAGAGTTCAAAGGTAAATAAATGTTTCCTATCCAAAGTGTTCAATGGTTTTAAGTGGATAAAAGTTTAAATGGATACTCAGATTTGAAATCACATTATTCAATTGTTAGAGAAAACTAAAATCTGTTTTCAGATCATAATTTTCTTCATTTTCACAGCTTATTTGCTACTTTTTATGTAAATTGAGACTTTTTATTGTACATCCTGGTACTTGCTTTTCATGTGCATCAGTGCAATAACCTCGCTGTGCACTGATCTGTGAGCCTACATGTGCCATTTTTCATACGTGTGAGTTTAATTTTAGTTTGCATGATTCAGGGAATGTCAGTGTTTGTTGTTGTTTATTTTTAGAATATTCTTCTGATTTAAACGCAGACTACTAAATCTCAAGACTTAAACCTCAACTTTAAACCAGTTAGGCTTAACCTCTCCCATGATTGGTTGTGACTTTCTTCAACCTGGGGAGGAAAAAAAATCCACATTTTTCACCCCATGGTGGATAAAAAATGGGGGAGATGGATGGACCTTGACAGTGTTAGCAAATGAAACGCAAAGCACATTCAATTTCAGTTTCTTCTTCTTTTTCATTGTCTCCGCCTATGACAGAGGTAGGCAGACTACGGCCCGCGGGCCACATCTGGCCTGCGGCACTGTCCTGCCTGGCCCCTGAGCTCCTGGCTGGGGAGGCTCGCCCTCGTCCCCTCCCCCGCAGTGATGCCGCTGCGCCGCTAGCACTTTGGCCTGCCACTCCTGCTGGGCAGCACTGGTGGTGTGGCTGGCTCCAGTGGGGCTGTGAGCTCCTGTTGCTCTGAGCAGCATGGTAAGGGGGTGGGGGGTTGGATAAGGGGCAGGGGGTCCTGGAGGGCAGTCAGGGGAGGGGGAGCAGGGGGTGGGGGTGGTTGGATGGGTGTGGGAGTCCTGGGGGGGCCTGTCAAGGGGCAGGGGTGTGGATAGGGGTCAGTGGATGGGAAGCACGGGGGGTTGGATGGGGGTGGGGTCAGGGGAGGGGTGGGTTGGAGGTTCTGAGGCGTGCGGGGAGGGGGTGGGGGCCAGGCTGTTTGGGGAGGCACAGTCTTCCCTACCCGGCCCTCCATACAGTTTCGCAACCCTGATGTGGCCCTGGGGCCAAAAAGTTTGCCCATCCCTTGCCTATGACCTTCTAAATTTTGAGATCAGTTATACTGGCTGTGTAATGGAAATGTTCTATAGCTGCTTTGAATAGTTCCTCAGTTTTGTTCTTGTGTGATTCCATTTGTTAATTAGATCAAGCCAGATTTCACTGAGACTGTGCCAATAATGCCATCAGCTCATCTGTCAAATCCCTCCAAAATTTCCTTCAATTGCATTTGTAAGTTTAGTGTCTTTCTGTAGATTCTTTTGAGTATGCTTGGTTTTTTGCATTGAGCAATAGAGGACTTTGATCGAATTTTCACACGCCCTTGGTAGTTCAATGCAAAGGTAGAGATACAATTTTCCTGAGAGCTCAACTGAATATGATTGCAAATGGGAAGATGGAGCATCAGTCTTTCATTTTCTAACAGCCAAATAGGGTGATAGTTGTTGCAGAAGTCTTATTTTTGGACTTCAGATGTGTTTTACGAGTGTGGTAAGTGTTACTACTTTATCAAAAAGACAGTGCTGAACACACATTCATCAGAAATTTTCAAAATAATTGCATGAGGAGTTCTCTCATCTTTTTTTTTTCTGTCTTTCAATTCTTTGTTTTCTGAGCAAATGGGAGAGATTTCTTAAACTTCCTTCTGTGTGCTTAGATGACATACATAATCAGCAGTTTGGACCACTTTTCTGCTGTTTAAATTGAAAACAGAATCAACATAATTAAGAATAAAATGAAATCCCTCAACAGATGAGTGTAACTGTTAATCAGACACAAGGACTAACTCAATACCTTGCATTAATATCAGTGTTGATTATTATAGTTTTTCTTTTTTTCCTGTATTTTTTTCTCTTGCAACTTCTAGTGCTATACTTAAGTTATTCTGTCTGGTGGAGTAAACTCAGGGAAAAATACTTCTATGTAGAGGGCTATTTTGTTTGCGTATCACAAGATTGCAACTTTTTTGTCAAGTTGAATTTAAGCCTGTCGTTTGTTGAAAAGTCTTATTGATTGATATTTGCTATTCTTTTTGTTTTTAACGAGAAAAGACAGCTCCTGATAAATCTTATGTTGTAAACCTGCTGGAAGTCTTGGAACAACATTTAACTTAACCATTATAATTTAGATGTTTACTTCATGTGCTGAGAATCATGATAGTATCAAAAATGTCATTTACAGAATCCTCAAACTCACCTTTGTTCTGCTTTTCAATTTCATTAGAAAGTTTAATTCAAAGTCATGCTTGATGTTGAAGAATCCAAAAAAACCCATATGAAATGAGCATGAATTCTTTGTTTTACTACTTATCTCGTTCTGACAGTGTTTGTTTTAGTGTGGAAAAACAGTTTTAATTACTTCAGTTCATTCAGTGAATTATTTCCTACTACTTACTTCAGCTCTAGGCATATTGAATGAGAAATTTATACATAGGTGTTTAGTAATCATTTCCCTAATCTTCACTTGCAGCGTTAATCAGCAGATTTCACATTTACTACAGGTAAAACTAGAAATGATCTAGTGAAATCAACCGTGTGAAGGGAAAAAAAAAAAGATGAACTAGCCAGCTTTTATGTTGAACCATGTTGTCAGATATCCTGTTTACTTTCTAGAAGTATCTGGTTTCTAGTCATCTTAGCTCTGTTAAAATTCATAAATCCACCTTGTCTTCAGCACCCGATGACAGTTGACTCTGTAGGCTAGCCACACCACTTTCCCCAGTCACCAGTAACTTTACCCACTTTTCTTCCCCTCTAGATTTCTAGGCAGTTCTGTAACTTTCTTATAGTTTCCTAATAACAAGATCCTTGATGATGTCACCACTTCCCTTTCTATTTTTAGAATAGTTTTCCTTTGCTGATATGAGGTGTTTAGGTTCTAATTTCAGAGTGATACAGAAATTTAAAAAGATAGATCAGTGGATGGTGTGTTTTGGGTTTTGATACCCCACTCTCCAACAACTCTGCCCTGCCCAAGCAAAACCCATCTTGTTATGTCCATATGTTCTCCATATTAGTGAATATACCAGTATTTGTTAACTTCCCCTGACCGCAGCAAACCAACTGACTCTCCATATAACATGATATGGCACACTGGATTTCTTACATCTGTGGTGGAAACTTCTGGTTCTTCCCTACATCCATAAAAGAAACGTTTCTGGAGAAAATGATAACTCTTCACTCCCCATACTCTTTTTCCAGAACTTCTGTGTCTGAGGGAGAAGGAATCTCTCATCCCTTCACTGTGCTCCAGCTGGAGATGGATTCTCTTAGTAGTATTTCTTCTGCTTAGCCAATGGAGGGGAGATTATTATTGGACTGACTGTGAGGGCCTACAGCAGGACTCTGGATTTTTCTACTGAAACCTTGCTTCAGGTTGTTATGTCTGATTTCATCTAAAGGATTGTAGGGAGTTAGTTAGTTTGGCTTTTGTCAATGAATAAGGACTCCTGAAGAATACATCTTTCTGGGAAAGAAAGCCTACTCATCAGCTTTGACTCTCTGTATCACTACCTATGAGGCAGTCCTAAGTATAATGTTCCATTTGTCAGCATGGTGAAACATGATATTACATGCTTAGTACATTAAATGACATTGTTATATCTTATTTTTCTAAAGTTCTTCATAAACCATTGTACCTTTTTCATTGCTTCATTGTTTTTTAATATTACAGAAGTCCCTTCGTGTTTTGTGAAGCTGAAGCGGAAACCTTTCTTCTTGCTTCCAGTGTAATGCCAGGGACTGTTTTTCCAACATATACCACGCCTTTGGAAAATTTTGGTAAACTTTTTTTTTTGTAAGTTTTATTTATAGTTCATATAAACTGTTGTCCCACTATGATTCTCTAAATTAGATGAAGTGTTCAGTTATAAAGAAAAATTGTAATCAGATGCAGTACAATTAGTACGCTTCAAACCCAGATATTTTCATAATCAATTTTCAAGGTTAAAATTTAGGAGGTAAACTGTTGTGCCAGTTTCCAAATAATTGGTCAGTTACATAAAACACTTGTTTTCTTCATTTAGTGAAGAGCAAAATGTTTTCTATATAAAATTTTCTTCTGTATATCAAAATTATATGAATCTTATATTTACTCTTGTAACCTTATCAAACTTGTCGAAAGGATGGATAGCAGCTTTGCTGATATGTTTATATATTATTTAACAACCTAGACTGTCAGTGCTCTATTAAATGTTGTGAAGGAAGCAATCTTGTACAGGAGCAAGAGGAGTGGTTTAGATTAGTATTTAATTGGTGGGGCACAGCCCATCACCAAAAGGTGAGGGGGAAAAACTGGCAGAATTGTTTTGATCTTTAAGTAGGAATTTGGGGCTGGGGCAGCAGTGAAGGAGCATACTCTCCCTCCTGCTGCGGTAACTGCCATCTAGTCCCTGCTCTAGTCCCTTCTGCCCTCAAACCCAGTTAGAACGGAGATCTTCCTCCTCCCCATAACCTGCACAGCTTTGAGATGTGGGAAGCAGAGCTTTCAGAGACAGCGGAACTATCATCAAAACCTCTTTGAAGCAGTATTGCCTCAGAGCGAAGTGCTGGGCAAGCAGAGAGAGACTTTGGGTCTTCAATGCTAGCGGCAAAAGCAGGGAAACAGCTACCAAGGGACAAGAGGAGGGGGTGAGAATAGCTCCAGCAGTAAAAGTACAAAATTGTAGCAAGCAAAAACTTTACCCCTCTCTTGGGTGGGGGGAGGGAAAAATTGACTCGTCAGGGCTCCACTGTTTAGTAGTGCAAGTTAATTGGCTCTCTTTCCCCTCACTCCTGTCCATGTTCCTATCCTGCATCCAGTAGTGATAGGAGAACATGTTAGCTGGATGCCGCCGCTAAAATTCTCAGTGACTAAATAGTTAATATTGACATTTAAATTATAACTATTTTCAACTGGGTGTCAACTTTGCAATTATTAAAGCTGTATAATGTCCCTCAAAGCTATTGTTTCACTCCATCTGCAGATTCAGGAGCGCATTTCAGTAGTTCATATTTTAAAGGCTTTCTTCACCTTAAAGGGGGTAGAAACTTAAGGTTTGTCCACACCTGGGAGTTATACCAGGATAGCTACAGTTTTATAGTTATTCTGCTATAGCTGTGTTGGTCAATTTCGCCATACAGCCAAGCCCTTAATGTGCTTTAAATTAAACTCAGACAGAAATTGGAGCCAGTAGAGAGAAATTCGGGAGAAACGTAAAAGCTTTATTATTGAGTCTACTTTTAAAATTGGGGGAGGGGAGTACATTTAAATATAACTTGAAAAATTGGTTAACTTTCATACACTTCCTCTCTTTGGGGCTGGTCCTATTTTGTGGTTGCAGATATTTGACTTAGGAACTTGATCCTCTTAATTGAAGGTGGGGTCAGCAATTAAGAAAAGGGCTCTTCTCAGGATGCTTAGGGACTGCCCTTCAGTGATTGAGATGTGGCATAGGAAAGCGCATGATTCCAGCTGCTCTTTTTTTAAACATGGAGCTAGGTTGATGGGAATCCGCTGCAATGGAATGCGGGAGTGCTAGACTTCTCCCCTGAAGTGAGGGGCTTCTCTATTAGACTGCACCAAAAGTAGAAGTGTATACATTTTTTATTTGAAAAGTTAATGAAATAAAATATTGAACATTATTTTATTTAAACAGGTCCCAAATTGTTATTCATATTGGGCCTAATTAGGGTTGATAACGCTAGCAACTCTTCAAGTGTTGTTGACACTGCATATACCTAATGCAAGACAGGGAACTAAAATCTTTCACATTGCCCGCTAGAAGAAGCACAAAACACTGAGTTCGGGTCTTGCCAGGGAAATGAGAGGAAATGATTTTCACACCATTTTAAAATTAAAAAATCTGTGGTTTTTTTATCATGCCTATTCATTTGTTCTCTTTATTAGAATTCAATTTAGTATTTACAAGTATTTCACTGACTTGAAAAGGGAGCTTGGACGGACACCCACGAGATGTTCATTTATATATACCTATGCCTTGTCTGAACTAGAATTTAAAGATGTTCTTAGCTAACACATTTTAATAGTCTAATGTGAACAAGGCAGTGTAGGGTTTAATGCATGCTGAATTGGGAGAATTGAAATTTACAGAGCAACCTCATCAAGACAAGACCTTAAAGAAAACATTGTCGGACCTAATCCAGGTTTTCACCATTCAGGATGTAAGTTCTGCTTGAAGACTTTCTTAGGCCTGGGTCTATGCTATAAACTTTGGGTATTATAATAATTTACAGATGTGAGGTTTTTACAACATTTTTATATAGAGACTGCTTGCTTGGTGATATCATTTCAAATAGCTTTAGTTACTTGGCATTCTTTCTAAGAGTTTGGGATCTCCATTTAATATCCATTTGGTTTCCTCTTCATCTTAAACACATATTCCTTATAGTAGTCACCTGTCACAACTTGTCACCTGTTGTGGCAGATTCTGTCACTGGAAATATTTTAAATCAAATTTTTTTTCTAAAAGAGGTGCTTTAGTTCAAACTGAAAATAATTCAGGATATTCTTATTGTGGAGCTGTCAGGAATTTTTTTAAATAGTTTGTTGGTTAGAAATTGCCAATTTGTGGAAACCAAAACTTTTCCTGTGGAAAGGGTTTTCAGGTCCAGGATGGAATTTCAGGGGAGAGAGAAGATCCAATAGTCAGGTGGTTAGGACACCCACCTATATTGTTAACGGTTTCACTGCTGATCATTGTAGCAAAAAAAGCAAATGTGCCTACCACCCCGCATGCTTTCCTGGGTGTTAGAAGTCCCCACTGTCCCTTTTCCAGCTACCAAAACCTCCACTTTGTGATGACAACTTTTAGGCAATGCCAGTACAAAAATATGTGGCACGTTGAAAATTCAAAATTATGGGTAATGCAGAGTAAAGGGAATATAGTATCATACCAACAAAAAGGGTACTGTGCTTCTTATAATATTTTTCATATTACTTCATTTTTAAATTTGCCAGAAGCTGCTGCAGAATTTGTTGTCCACTGTTAGTCACTGTAGTGCTGCAGAATTCAGGGAGCCTTGCAACAGAGTTTGGGTGCTCCATGGCAAAGTGAAATTAGAGTCCTATTTATAAACTGTGAATTTAAGATTTTATTAGGAGTTACGCTATTATTTACATTTGTTAATTAACCACTTTTCATGTGGTAATTCACAGTTGCATTGATGCCCATTTAAAAAATGCATCTTGCAGCAGCATTGAACGTTAGCACTCTGGAGCTGCAATAAGTCTTATGCTTGAACTGGCAAATTCTGCTGTAAATTAGCCACTATAGGTGGTGAACAGTACCTTTTTTTTAAATGGCATTCATTCTAACTCTTCAAATGGTAATAGTAAGACTCACTGTGGTGAAACATGGTTGCTTGTTTTGTTTTTGAATGCAATTGCTACCAGGGAGCCTTGCCAGTACATCTCCAAAATGTTATAGTTTTAGTCTATTTCTCCTTTTGAAGAAACAGTATAAATTGGACAAAATGCTAGATTTTAGCCCTGCAGGTATCTTAGCCCAAAATTTATATTGTGCTACACATCAATATCTGTTGTTCATTAAACTTAAAATACCACGTTTGCATTCACATTACATTTAATTAATATATTTACTAAATTTACTTTTTTATATTAGATCCTTCAGGAAAGAGATATGCTGTTGCATGTACACAGGAAGGAGAGGAGAAAAAACAAGCCTCTGGCACATCTGGTACTAGAGGAACAAGAAAGAAGACTGCGAATACTACTCCTAGAAGATCTGCACGGAACAGAAAACCTGAGACTATGACTCAATCTCGCAGCTCACCAAGATCAAGTAATTCTGGATGTGATGCCCCCAATGATGATAACTCAACTATAAATGTTCCTTCTGCAGAATCAGAAAAACCACTCTCAAAACGAAAGTCTAAAAGAGGAGTTAAACAGCAGGTACCTTTGGTTAAAAAGAAACTTAGAAGTTCTCTGCGTTCTGAAAAATCATCCAGTGATTCAGTGGAAGATGACGAAGCTGCGGAGTCTGATACACATCCAATATTAGATAAAGACCACCTGTCGGATATTGAAAGTAGTAACTCTTGCCTTATGCACAAAAATAATGCGGAAACAGAGTCTGCTAATGGCTTGGAAAGCTGCAGTGAACATGTAGAGAGTGAGGATCTTACAAGAGAATGTGACAAAGAACAGGATACCCTAGAAAATTCAGATTCAGGTTCTTATATCCAAGAACCTCCTGTGTTAACCTTAGAGACTCAGAAATGTGAAATAAAAGATGTTAATAAAAATGTTACAGATTTTGAAAGTAAAGATGTCTGTGAAAATATTCCTGAACAAATAGAACAACCAGTGGCTAGTCACAGAGATCAATTACTTGAGGATTCAGTAACATCTACAAAAGTAGATCAGACATTAGATAATCCCCAAGATGAATCGTCTGAGTATCCAGAATCTGTGGCAAAAGTAGATCCATCTTTAGATAGCCCCAGAAATGAATTGAGTGAGCATCCAGAATCCATAGAAATTGATGATTCTGAGGACAAAGAACAGTCAGCAAATTGTAACACTGAAGATATTGAGAACATAAAAACTGTTCAAGATACTGAAAGAGCTGTATTAATAAATAATGTTTCTCTAGACATTAACAAATTGGACCAGTCTTTAGAAGAGGAGCCCATACCTGTATGTGAAGAGGCCAAAACTACAGAGTTACTCAAGGTGAATGTTGAACAATCTAATAAACATTTTAGTGAGGATAACAGTGAAATGATACCAATGGAATGTGACTCATTTTGCAGTGACCAGACTGAATCTCAAATTGAACAGCCACCACTGGTTGATAGTATAAAACAAGAGGAGGCAAGCTCATTGCAGCAAGATTCCGAAAACTGTGTATCACACTCAGGTCTTTCTGACAAAAAAGATGAAGCTTCTTCTCACGAAACAGAATGCTCAACAGAATTTAAAAAAGATAAAAAACCTCGAACTAGAAGGTCTAGATTTCACTCTCCATCAACAACTTGGTCTCCTTCCAGGAGAGAGGGTGGGAAATCTCAGTCACCATCTCCCAAAAGGGAGACTGTCAAGGAGGGCAGTTGGTCTCAGTCACCCGAAAGGGAAACTGCCAGGGAGGGCAGGCGATCTCCTTCTCGGTCTCCAAAAAGAGAGACTGTCAGAGGGGGCAGGAAAACACCATCTCGGTCTCCTAAAAGGGAGACGGATAGGGAAGGCAGAAGATCTCCTTCTCGGTCAAGAGTTAAAGATTCCTCTCCAAGGCAAAAATCTAGGTCTCAAAGCAAAGACAGGGATAGTGATAGAGATGGACAAAGGAGAGATCATGACAGAGAGAGAAGAAATAGGAGATGGTCAAGATCCCGGTCACGATCTAGATCAAGATCCAGATCAAGAACAAGTAGTAAGGGTCCTTCATTCATTAGGAATGAGAGAGATGGTCACTCTCCTCGGTGGAAAGAGAGATGGACAAATGACAGCTGGAGAAGTCCCAGAGGAAATGATAGATACAAAAGAAGTGAACAGGAGAAACAGAATGAAAATCTGCAAAAAGAAAAAGACCATACAGACAAAAGTACTGATGAGCAATGTTCTTCTGAAAAGCATAAGAATGATTGTCCAGACTGGATAATGGAAAGGATAAATTCTATTCCCGAAACTAGGAGCAGAGAGAGAGACAAATTTAAAGATCCACAATGGGAAGAAAATAGACATGATAATTCAGGACATTCTTGGAATAAAAACTTTGGTTCAGGTTGGATTTCAAATCGTGGCAGAGGCAGCCGTAACAGAGGTGGCCGTGGCAGAGGCGGTTTTATGTATGGAGACCAGAATGAAAACCAATGGCAAAATAGAAAACCCCTCTCAGGAAACTCAAATAGTTCCGGGAATGAGACTGCAAGGTTCCCAGAACATCAACCATACAGGCGTAAGAGTGAACAAGATTTTTCTTTTGATACGCCTGCTGATAGGTCTGGGTGGACATCTGCATCTAGTTGGGCTGTAAGAAAGACTTTACCTGCAGATGTACAAAACTATTATTCAAGAAGAGGGAGAAATTCCTCAAGTCCACAGTCTGGATGGATGAGGCAAGAAGATGAGACATCTGAGCAAGGTATTCATTTTTATCTGATTTTCATAGTATTTAAATGGAGAAAATGCCCCCCCCCCCTTTTTTTAAGAATACTACAAATCCTGTGTGAATTTGACACTGTCACTTTACTGTTCTGTGCAGCAAAGGCTAACTAGTAGTCACACAACAAACAAAATTGGCAAAGCCTACTATGAAGAGAGGCCTTTTTTTCTTCACCCCTGTTTGTATGCTACAAACACTCTTGGGCTGGATGTTCAGTAAATTAAGAACTGGACTTTGAGTCTTCGGGACTAGGGTGCAACCAACCAAATATGTTCCTCAAGAAAAAGAAAAAACATCCATGTATATGTTTTGCTCATTTGAGTTTACACACACTGTGGTATTGTTGGTACAGAATGAACAGGAGAGAAATGTAATGAGCTACTTACTGCCTTTTTTTTAAAGGGTGATTTCTTCAAGGAAGACTTAATAGTTACCAATGAAAACGTATACAAATTATAGATTTGATCATGTGTTAACTTGATTGCGCTAACTATAATGTAGCAGTCAGCATTTTTAGAGTGAAACTGGCTTTCATGTTATAAAGTATTTATAAATCCAAAAATGTCTCATGCTCTTACTAATTAGCAGATGGCTCTTGACTGACCTAAAGGGAGTCCTTGTTTACCCCAGCTTGATCCTTTAGTTTTTGACATCACAATTATCACTGTGCACAGACTGTTGCAATAAACATAGGATTATTATTTAATTACAAGAGCAAACAGACAAAGAAGTCCTCATTTGTACAGAAGATAATTTTTTCAGATATACACAACTACAGTAATATCAAAGGGCATTCAGAGAACTAGGCGTAAATAAAACATTTTATATAAGTATTACTCTTTTCCATATTTGTTACAGTGAACATCCCCACCCAATGGGACTGTAATATCATTTTCACTGTTTCTTGTTAAGTTCATAAAAATATTCTGGGCTGAATAAACTATGAAGTAGAAGGCTGAGGAGTCATTAGCTCAGGATGAGGTTAATTCTGAATTAGTGGAAAGCTCCCTCAAGTTACTGATACTCTGAAATTGTTATGAAATATGTGAATTAAAAAATGTAAGCTACAGAACACAAATGGGATGTTACATAAAACTTACAAAAAAATTCCTACCTTTGCTCTCGTCCCTGTTTCTTCACCCATTTTTTTTCTTTCTCCATCTCTATTCCTAATCCCTATTTCCTACATGTCCATAAAATCCTCTTCAAAATAGCCCAGTGTATTTTTGTTGTTAACTGAATTTGGAGGTAGAGGATTAAATTCTTCCATTATAAACTCAGTAAGACGGAGCCATGTTGGCCTATAGAAAAGGAGGCATGTGTAGGGAGGGTGAGGCATAAGAGAAAAGGTCAAATCTTGATCTCCTTGAATTCAGTGACGCAGTTCCCACTGATTTCAATTACGTACAAAGAAGGAAAGTGAGCCAATGGATTTTTAAACAGTGCTGCAGTTTCACAGTCCCAGCTTCTTAGCTTTTGGGGGTTTACTACTTATATGTCAATTTCATTTTTTTTTTAATGTATTTATTGCCTTCTGTTGAAGGGGGGAAGTAAAGTTGAAGTTAACACTTATTTATTTCTGGCACAAAGTGTGACCATTGTGAGTAAGGGAGCATATCACTATCCTATACAGTTAATATTCCTGAAGTCTGGATAATAAGCACTCTTAGCCAATCAGAGTATAAATATCCTTATACTATAGAACAGTTATTAGAAATAACTATAGCATGGTTGTGCAAATCAGACGCCCAGAATTGCATACATGGGCAAATGTATGCTTATGTTTCAGTAGTGACAGTTTGGGTGATGTGTGTTGCATTCCTGCACTTTGACTGTAACAAATTTTAAGCTGTGGTATAAATGAGTAGTGGGGGAATTCAAAGCAAAGGCTCTCGGAGCAACCTAAACTTTGTGACTCCTTAAACCTCTAAATTGGTGTTTCTTGGGGCGTCTCTGTTCTCTATAGAAATATGTATTTTGTACTTTAAATATTCTGTTCTTTTAATAGATCCAAACCTCAAAGACCAAACAAACCAACCAGGTGATGGCTCTCAGCTACCAATAAATATGATGCAGCAACAAATGAATGTAATGCCACAAGTGAACGCACAACACCAGCCTATGAATATCTTCCCATATCCAGTGGGTGTTCATGCTCCTATTATGAACATCCAACACAATCCATTTAACATACATCCCCCGCTGCCCTTGCATCTCCATACAGGAGTACCTCTCATACAGGTAGCTGCTCCTACCAATGTGTCTCAGGGATTACCTCCACCTCCACCTCCTCCCCCACCATCTCAGCAAGTCAGCTACATTGCTTCACAAACAGATGGAAAACAATTGCAGGTATGTTTTTTCAGAAATCAAGGTCTAAGCAATATAGCCATAAAACATAGTTAAGCAGTGTTGCATCTATCAAGAGTATCTTGTATTAACATACTATAAAACTTGTCAAATATATAGTAACAGTTCTTCCTTCCCCTGAAAAAAGGTGATAGTGAAGTATTTATGGCAAAATGGATTGGCTCTGAAACCACTTAAAAACGTTAGTCAGAGTACACAATTTTTACTCTTTATTTATAGTTCTGTAGCACCCAGAGATGTCAACCAAGAATGGAATGTTGCATAGTTTTCTCATAGTTTGTCCACTATCAAATTGTGTATACACACAAGAGATTTCAATTCTAGTAGTTTTTAGAAATTGGATACTAAATTATTTTGAATATTCTTCCCATTTCAGCAGAGTGATGGCTTTATCCTCTGGGAAAGCTTATATATTTTGTAGTATGAGGAAGCTTTTGTTGTCTCATTTAACAGTCCTCTAAATCAGTGGTTCCCAACCTTTCTGTTGGAGCCCTCTCTTGGGGTGGATCAGCCCTATAATGTCCCCTTGCACCATTTCCTTATGCCGTTGCTTGTGTCTGTTTTTCTTTTCCACTCGCCTTTTTTTTCCATGTCTTCATCCTTGTTTCCTTCTAATCATTTTTACTTTTTTTATTTTGGCTTTTTTACCTATTTTGTCTAGTCTCTGTCCCTCCTCTTTGATGCTGTAGTCCCTACCCCATTTCTCCAGTCATCAGAAGTCTCAGTTCTGCTGGAGATAGTGGGGTATCTCTTTGTGCCTCACAAAGTTGGTAGTTCCTGTGGTGCTCCAGAGAAGTGACCTTTGGGCTGGTGGCCTGTTGCCTTAGCCTTCAGCTCTGTACATGTGAGCTTCTCCCACAGTCAGTCATGACATTAGGAGCCACACAGGAATGCTGAGGAACAATGGGTGGCTTTCAAGAGGTTACCTAACACATTACTAGAACACACAGCAGCACGTTTGCAGTGTGTGGAAGTGGATCTGGGGTTCTGCAGATTTTCTCGTCTGTGCTGATCCTCAGCCTTGGCCTGTGACCCCAAACTAACCTGGCATCCTTTCCTCTGCATCCTAGGTTGGGAAACTGTTCTAGAAGATGTTCCTTTTCCATTGCTGTCAGTCATTAATATTCACAACCTCAACATCACATAAACAAATGGGAACAACCATAGGAAATACTGACTTATATGAATGAACATGACACATTTCAAATGTTTTGCAGACACAATGGTAAAATACTAGTATAACAGACAATCAGCCTGCATTTTAATTTGGTTTAGGTCTGCTGTCTGAAACAATTTAAAACTAGATTTTTACATTGGGAAATTAAATATTCTAATCCCAGAAGCATGAGAGAGCTGAAGTGTTTCTGTGAACCCTTCACTAATGGAATTGTCCAGTGACTCAATAAATGACTGTAAAGCCAACATATTTAGTAAAATGTGTTGCTCCAAAGTATGCTGAGGAACTGAGACTCTACTGATGTCTGCGTGCTGCCCCTCTCTATCACTATGGAATGGTGTCTGTGCTGAGTCCTGAATCTGTTAGCACCTTGTAATGCCATTGACTATGAGAGACTGAGGCCTGATCTACATTTAAATTAGATCAGCCTAGCTATGTGGCTCAGGGTTGTGAAAATGTTGCACCCCAATCATCACAGTTAGGTTGATTTAACCCCCAGTGTAGGTGTAACAGTGTTGACTGAATTCTTCCATCAGCCTAGCTATTGCCTTTTGGAGAAATGGATTAAATATGTTGATGGAAAAACCTCTTCTGTCAATGTAGGAAGTGTCTATGCTGTAGCGTAGACATGCCCTGAGTTGCCTGAAGGGTCTTTTGGGAATACCTCTCTAATAGATTTGCTCCTTCTTTAAAGAGGGGTTTGAGGGTAGTGTCACACAGTTACTTGTCCTTGTGAGTCCTGCAACATTCTTATAAACACTGAATAGGAAGGAAAAACTGGAAACCGCTAAGGAAGGTTAAGGATTGTTTTAACTGAATTCTTGTCATTGTAATGTTGATATCCAGCTCTGTATCTCCTTTTCATTTGAACTCAAATTCTAGTTTCACTACTGCCCAATCTGGATAAATATAAACTGGCTGTGACTCAACCTGCCTAGTACATAAGTGATGCTTGTAGGGAGAAGTGTTTGGAGCAGCAGGCAAGAGGCAGCATTTGCACCAATAGGAGCTGTTGGCACCATTGTTGTTCCCTGATTCCAAGGAAGCAGCAATGGTCCATTGTGCCTTTTGCTGATATCTCAGAATGGCTTTTCCCCGGGTGTAGACTTCAGTGGTCATTTGATCTCTTCTCGTCTTGACTGAGCACTAGCTATGGCTACCCTTGAAGTTTACAAGAAGCTCCATCTCTTGCGAAACACAGAAGCAAACCTTCTCAGACATATGGACAAACATTCTGTCACCTAAGCTCAAGCACTTGCTTAAGCTCTCATTTTTGTGTATGCATTTCAAAGTGTTGGGGTCTAGGAACTGATTTACCTAACAGACACATTCCTGTACATGGCTATGAGAGCCAAAAGTGTCTGGGAAGTACCTGCCTTCAGAACTTAAATTTGAACATGTCCATTTCCATTTGTAGCACCGTTCTTGGGAATTCTTTCCCAGTAGGTAGAAGTCCACCAGAGCCAGGGTCTAGCAACTTTAATGATATGATGTAAGGTGCATTTATTTTGTTCAGGATTTCATTAACTGTTTTTGTTCTTATGTGTGTTAATCTTTATATAAAAGTGGCTGACTGCTATAGCAACAGCTGATGTAGAAATTAGCTGCTAAACCCAAGTACCTGTGGTATTCGTGCATTTATTACACTTGCTGAGAGTTCTAGAAAGTAAGTTATTGAATATCTGAAGAATAATGTATTAACTGCTGGTAACTTTTTAAAACAGGGTATTCCTAGTGCTCCTCATGTAAGTAATAACATGAGTGCACCACTCTTGCCTGCTCCAACAGCAGTCCTGGGAAATGTGGGAACAGTTCAGGGACCAAGTTCTGGTAATGCAACATCATCAAGTCACATCAAAACCTCTAATGCTGCTGTAAAATTTGCAGAAGGCAAAGTAAGCGTTACGGTGGAAGCCAGCGCAGATAGCTCGAAGAAAGACCAGGCAAGTTCAGAGTTGAGAGCAATATATATAAATCTACAGTGTTAAAAATTAGAGAACAAATGTGTCGACCTCCTTTTTAATGTATGGGATACTTATTGCTGTCATCCTTAAACTTCCATGGAAACTCTATAACTACAAGCAAATTAACTTAATTTTTATCTAATAAAATATTAATACTTTTAGAGCTGCACTTCTGTAAGTACTTTAAAATATTTTAAAGTGTAATTAATTAGTAGGGCCACGTTCTGCTCCAGATAGGTATGTGTGGTTCTCATTGACACCTGTCGAAGCTGGTTGTGTGTTCAAATATTAGGGCAGAACTTTGGCCCTGGTTCCGACAGCATTAGTTTAAGAGAAACTTTCAGTCTGCAAAGCCTTTCTTACTTTGATTGTTAGAATTAACTTGAAATAATCTTTTTATGTTTAAAAAAAAAATTGCACACATACTTACCTAAAAATCAGGTCTTTTTCTTTTGACAGAAATTATTAATTCAAGAAAAAGCAGCACAAGAGGTAAAACTGGCTATTAAACCTTTCTACCAGAATAAAGATATTACCAAGGAGGAGTATAAAGAGATTGTGCGGAAAGCAGTAGATAAAGTAAGTTGTATTGAGGAATGACTTTTTAATAGTCTAAAAATATACATACATTAATATTTTAATTGATTCCGCCCTCCTCCCACCTCCCAGCAATATTGGAAAAAGGGTGATGAGTTGAGGGTGCTCAGCACCCTGCAACATCAGGTACATTTGTTCATTCCATAGACAAAATTATAACAGTGGCGAGTAGGTAGATATTGCCTCATTAAATTAATAAAACAGCCTTCCTGATTTAAGTTTTGCCCATCTTGGTGAAAGTAAGCATTATTTATCTGTGAGTGACTCTTTACTGACAGCTGTGAAGCATTGACAATGGTGTGTGTGTTTGTGTGTGTGTGATACATATATTTCCTGTTGTAGGTTTGTCATAGCAAGAGTGGAGAAGTCAATTCTGCAAAAGTGGCGAATCTAGTGAAAGCATATGTAGACAAATACAAACATTCACGGAAGAAAAATCCGGAGGAAGCAGTCTCTGCTGAAAGAAAGAGAGAATAAAATGAAAAAGAACTGAAAACATGGTCAAGATTAATCTGCAAAGTGCAATTTCAACATGAACCATTAACTGAAGATTATACAATTGATTGGAATCTGGTTTTGATAAAATTATTTTTCAATGTAGTATATGTTTTGTTCTAAATAATTATAGATCTAACTGCAACTTCTTTATCCCTTTTCAAAAAAAATGCTTAAAAGAAAGTAAAAGGTGTAAAGGAGGGTGCATTTTTATTAGGAATGTACGATTGTGTGGATACTAGCAGATGTACAGCATTTTGACTTGAATAATGAAGTGCGTAAAATTAGAAACTTCTAAGTACATTGGTTTTGGAACAGGTATGTACAGTACATGTAATCAGTCAGGTTAAAGATATTAAAGTAAGATTTTTCTCTTTGATTTTCCCCTAATTATAATAAAGATAATGTATTCCCCTGACAAATATTTCTAGTGTTAACTGGACAGATTGATTGCAGGGGTCAGTGTGTGTATATAAAAAAAAAAAACCACATGGCTATGTCTGAACAGAAGAACTGTTTAGATACACACAAAAAAAAATTAAACAGTAAGATTCAGTGTCCAATATCATGGGCGCTGTAATACTATTGTAACACCAAATAAAGGTTATGCTGCTTGTTTTTGTTTTGTGACTTTTGTTTTAAGATGTTGGGACGAATCTGCTTAATTCTTATGGAAATTAACTGAAGGCTTCATTCAGTTCCAAGAGTTATGGTTTAAGCAACCACAGTACATATCTAATTCTTCCCTCATCTGGTAAAAGGACCTAGGAAATTATCACTCTGTAGGGTTGGATATTCAGGAATATAAGCACTGGGTTTCTATAGCTCTTCAACTATAGTGAACAAGACGGACTTCTGTATTAAGTCTTACTAGGGTCTCTAATGACCAGAGGTTGCCAGTTGTGCCAATTTTAGTTGTGAGGTATTTTATTAACATGAACTATAGTTTTCAAGGGAATACAGCATAGACCACCAAACTTGTCACTAAAACTGCACACAGGTATCCTAGGTGACAAAATGTAGTTACATATGGTAGCTTTCATATTTCCCAAAACACTTTGGACTATCTGCACCTAACTCTTTATTGCAGTCATTCTAAAGGTAAATGTGGGAGCCATTAAGTGTGTTACCGGAATGCTTGCAATGTTGAGTAGAACCTGCTTTAAACTGAGAGGGTATGTTTGTCAGGACCTTGAGATTTTTACCAGCTCTATGGAAAGAGCACCTATTCAGCTCCTTTTAACTTTCATCAGGACAGTGACTAGGGGTGCGGTAGACAGGACCTTGCTTTCCTTTTCCTTTTGAAGGGCAGCATTAACAAAAGCAGTGTGAGTCCCTCAGTACTGCACTCTGGTGATACTGTTTGTGAGCCCAGGACCTTTGTGCTCCAACTAAAGGTCTCAACAGTGTGAAGGTGCCATGCTGACACTTAGTCCCTGCAATGTGGTGTAATATACTTCGTTTTACCTTCTGGCATGTTACCATCCACATAGCCGTCTTTGATAGGGGACTTTCAAATGCTTGTCCATTCCCTTCCATGAGATGAAAGATAAAATAAGGGATATAGACGTGTGTAACTAAATGTTGTCACAAAACAGTTGATCACTTGTTTTTAACTTTCTGCAGACTTACTGAAGCATTTGACTTGCTATATTTATTTTTGTGTGCCTAAATCAAAATCTTATGTAAATTGGAGACTGATGGTATAATACATTTTCTACAGTCAAGCCATGTTTTAGATCTTTCAAAAGTGATTCAGTTTTAGACAGTTGTAGCAATTTGTATGAACTCTCAATCTATTTTAAGCTAAAATTGGTTAGCACTTTTTGACAAATCTTGTAGCAAATTGCTATGTCTATCCTGGTTAATCACGCCATGCGTACTTACTTTTATTGCATTTTCCTCCTCTGGTGAATTTTTGGAGTTTAATGATTTTTATATCTTTTTACTCTATACAGTTGAGCCTCACTATAATGCTCCTTTTAGGAAATAGGTAATTGTCCTTTTGAAGGGAAGTAGGAGGTGAAGAGCTGGAGGGATGGTTGCTTTCAACATGTTGCGGGCGGGAAGGGAGGATTTGTTAATTTTTGTTTCCACAGCTCCTGTCTGGAAGACAAGATGCCACTTACTACCACATTCTAATTGGGGCAGTGATTATTATAGTGATGCTCCACTGTATTTCAAATCCTAATGAAGAGTATCTGGTAGATTAGAATGTGATCAGTAAACCTTATTTTTTACAACTGAAATATTTAAGAATTTATCAGAAAATATGCAGTCCGTTAAAATGGATGTGTTTAAATTAAAAATGCATTGCCTTAATACATAGACTATCCTATATTTTTCCAGAAAAATCAGCAAGGTCTACTTTAATATGACTGCATGAGAAGGCATGTGCTTTAACTTTGTGAACATCTTTTTGTTAAACAACTAGTATTAAAGCTGTGTTCCTGTTGATATTTATTGAAACTCTGTGTTAACCCCTAGTTGTTGGGATTTCCCAACATGCACTAATGCAAAATACAAAGTGGCAGCAGGAGCTCTGGGCCCAGTTGATGCTGAGAAGGTTGAGAAGACAAATTCATCTTATCTAAATTGCCTCGAGAAAATGTTACACATTTTGTGAATTTAGGCAAATCACAAGGAGTTTCCCCGCACTCCTTCAAATAGTTTCACTGTGCATGCTGCTTGAATGTCTCATCCTAAAGATGTATCTTCAGGAGCACAGTGGCTGGGTCAAGTCTATGCTGTGGTGTTTAAGGCTCGAGTGCTGTCTACTGAAATAATATTCTAAAAATAGTTTTATGTAGTGCATAATCTTTTCTAATAAATTCTTTTGACTAAACTTCAAGTAATGTGTCTTTGGTCTTAAACTATACTGGCTCAGAAGGTTTCATTTAAATGGCTAAATCTCCCACCACAGTCTGTCACAGGAGAGTTCTGAAATGAATTGCTGTTTTGTAGGCATATAAAACTAAATGGAAATTATGCTGCTGTATTTGCCTTCTCTAATCCCTAACTCTCTCTAGTTAGGATGGTGGTTTTCTGTACAGCTGTACTTAATTGTGCTTTATAATGATTAGGTAAACAAGCTGTTGTATTTAACTTTTGGGAGACATGCACAAGTGATGAAGTGTTTTTGCCCAGTGTCTAACTGTAACAAGAAGGTTTCACACCTTTCAGGTGATGTTCTGGGAAAGGGTGTGTTTAAGTACAGAGGAGTCTAAAGGTTCATCTTTGTGCCCAGAGGGGCCCGCAGCTGGATAGTAGGTTCCAGCTCTTAGAATGGTGTGTTAGACTGCAGGTCTGCACGCTGAGTTGTGTGCCTACGACCTCCAAGATTGAGGTAGTGGGTAGACTCCCTTAGGGAACCAGAGGCTTGATTTCCCCTCACAGCAGTCTGGTAGGTGGCCAGCAAGGGGCACCTGACCCATTAAAACTACAAACCTGCCTTGTCTGTATAGGAGGTGAAATCTTGACTCAGGAGTTTTTACATTTACTTTAGCAAGGCCAGGTTTCATTCTACTACTTTAGTAATTGTTGATACTTTTTCTAGTGTAAAAGTGGCCTTGGTAGGGGGCAGTTTAGCAGTGGTGAGGTACTTTCAAATGAGGGCACTGTAGGAGGGCATGCAGTTGCCTTGACTATGTGACCAAGGCTTTACTGTTGAAGGAACCTCAAGCCCTCTGTTTCCTATTCAGGCTTTATTCTGTGGCCTCTCCTGAAGGACTCCATGGACCACAGGTTAAGAGCCACTGATTCTATCTGAAAAACTACTAGAAGAGCTGTGTAAGCTACTGCTCCAGGATATGAAGTTACAGTCCATTAGACTTTGACAGGCGACTGTTGTAAATGCAGTGAGTCACACTGGAGCTGTAACGTTAGGAAAAGGGGTGGCCATTCACGATGATCTAGCTGGGAAGTAGAGGATCCAGGATGAATAACGCCCTGAGGTAACTAGGAGAAATATGCACTCCTGTAAAAGGAAAAAAAAGAACCTTAGTCTTCTATTTAAACTAATGAATTTAACCTCAGTATTCTATGTTTTACAGGAAGCTGTTGTACAGATTAAATATACAGTTTACTAGCCCAAGAGCACACAAGAAAGCCTGTAGCAAAACTGGAAACAGCCTGACTTTCTGATTCCTAGTTTTGTGCCTTAATTATAACCATTATTCCTCCCCAATGCCAGTCAATCTCTAAATAATATCTAGCTTAGATTCTCCAACTGTAGTTCCAAGAAAATTAAGACAAAGGCCTTGTCTACACAAAGTTGGTTTAATGTGAGTCTGTTTTTTCGCAGGGTTTGCCCTGGGTAACATTGAGTAGAAACAGGTTTTAACGACAGCATTGAAACTAAAATAAATGCCTACTCAGAAGATTTCATTGGTTTTAAATCACGTCTTTAAAATCTAATTAAATCAGGCAAATGGCTCTTAATTCAGTAATAAGCTTTGTTTCAAATTGCATCTGAGAGCCTGGTCTAAACTATAAAATTAAGTTGGCATAACACTGTGGCTCAGGAGTGAAAAATCCACACCACCCGAAATCTGTAGTTAAGACAATCCAACCCCCAGTGTAGACAGTGCTAGGTCAACAAGAATTCTTCCATCACTCTAGCTATCACCTCTCGAGGAGGTAGGTTAGCTACATTGTTAGGGAAACCCCACCTGTTGCCGTTGGTAGTGTCTACAATGAAGTGCTACAGTGGAACAACTATGCTGCTGTAGCATTTAAAGCCCATAGTTAGACTGGTTTAACTTTCTTATGTAACACAATAAGCAGCAGGGTTATGCATCCTCTCTTGGGAATCCAACTGTTCAGTGCAGTGATAGACCCTTTCCACAGCCACCTTTAGTTCCTTTCTGCTGCTGAAATACCAGCTAAGGCCTTTAAAAAGGGAGGAAAGAAGCCTGGATGAGTGTGACTCTGCACAGGCAACGTACCTGGGCAAACTCCAATGACAGGTGAGTAAACACTTTTCCCTCATCCAGAGCCATCTTTATAGAGCCCATGTTTGAGATGGACCAACAAGAACAACCCCAGAGAGGAAAGCCAAGTGCTTGAAGCCTGGTCAACTGCTCTCCTGAAACGGGTATCCCAACTTGGCTCCCCAAGCAAGGGCAGAGTGGAGCAACATGTGACCTGAACTTCAAGTGGCATCTTTGCAGATTTAAGCCTGCGCTAGAAGCTGCTTTACCCGTAGTGTAAGGGATTCTGGTCTGGCACAATTGCCTTTATTACAACTCAGCAACTCGTGAAGCGTTTTCTTGCCTCTTTGTTTCAGGGTTCATGTCACAACACTCTGGAGACTTATGCAAAGGATTTCTGCTCGCAGAGAAAAGCTTGCATGCGCTTTGTTGTCTAGTTTCTCTATAAGAAAAGCAATGTTGAAAAGAAAGGCAATGTTGTCTAGTTTCTCTATAAGAACACGAATATTTTTAAAGATTGACCTCTTCATATTTCCTGCCCCTAATAGTGTAAGGCAAAATTTTTCAGCCAGCCTCAGCTCTAGTTTTATACTTGCTCATTTTATGCATGCATATTTTAGTTATGTATATGTAAGTGCAGTAATAAGGTGCTTTGTTACTACATTTGTCTGTACAAAAGCCTTTTTGTATACGCAAATATGCATGCAAATATGTGCACGAATAGGAGAAACAAAGTTTGTTTCACCCTAGCATTATGCGTCTGACACCTGGCAATAAGGGGTAGAGAACCCAAGTGAGCTGTAGCTCACGAAAGCTTATGCTCAAATAAATTGGTTAGTCCCTAAGGTGCCACAAATCTTCCTTTTCTCTTTTCACCTCATTGGAGTGAACGAATACACAGGCTGAAGAGGCTACTTATCTGTAACTGGAAGTACTTGGACACCTGTGGTCCCTATTTGTATTCCATGGGGGGGTGCGCATGTCTGCCCTGCACCTGAGTCCAGAAGTGTTTCTTAGCCGTGTCTGTTGACCCCAACGTGCCCAGTGTGGCCCTTTGCACTCTCAGCAGAGGGTGTAATAGGTCAGGCAGGGCCATGCCTCTCTAGTGTCCTGTTCTTACTGCTGCATCCAGGACTGCACAGAAAAGGGGATGGAGGGCAGGTATTGGAATACAAATAGGGACTAGGCATTTTGAAGAACCGCCAGTTACTGGTAAGTAACCCCCTCTTCATTGTCGAGTGATGGTCTGTATATGTATTCCATATGTGGGTGATTAGCTAGCAAGCAAGCGTTAGTGAGAGAATGCAATAGGAAGTGAGGTCTGTGGTACGGTTTAGCTTACAGCAGTGTCCTTAGCTGCTACTTGTGCGAGGGTGTAGGGGGTCATGAACATGTGGACAGAACACCAGCTTGCTGCAGGACAGATGTCTTGCCACGAGACATCCGGGAGGCAGGCAGAGTGCACTGGCATTCCATCAGGCAGGGGTATTTTGAATTGTGTGTGGCATTCAGGGATGCACCCAGTGACCCATTTGGAGATTCACTGCAGGAAAAGGGCTCGGCCCTCAGATTGGTCGGCAATGGACAAATTAGTTTCTGTGATGCGCAAAAGGAGCGAGTCCTGTGGAGGTAGAATGCCAGTGGACGGCCATCAGTGAGGAAGTGCAGGACCCTGCCTGCGTGGGAGACGTGGTTTGGGGCAGAAAACAGCTAGGTGGATGCACTGAGTTAGGAGAAACTACTTTTAGGGGGTACTGGCAATGACACTTTGTCCTTGTGGAATACAATGTTTCGGGGGAAGGGGGGCGGAAGGGCGTGTCTGTCATGGCTGCCAGTTCACTGACCCATCTAGCTGAGGTAATAGATAATTCTTGGCTACCAAGAATGTCACCTTCATGGAGAGGGAACATGTTGCCAGTGGCTCAGAGCGTGAAAGAGAAGGAGATTAAGGTCCAAGAGGCATGTGGGTCTCAGTATTGGCAGGAAGGCATTGAGTAAACCCTTCATGAAATGGATGATGATAGTGTGTGCCATCCCCAGGGGGGAGAAAGGCACTGAACACTGCCAAGTAGATCCATGAAGAGCTGAGGGCAAGGCCTGACGTTTTGAGATTTGAGAAGGGAGTAGAGGCGATAGGTACAGATATTATACTCAGTGGGTGGTGATGGTGGTGAGCCCGTGGCATGAAGCATCTTCATTTATCATGGTAGCAGGCCCTGGTCGACGCCCTCCTGCTCTGGTTAAGGATATGTCACACTGGGTGGAGCAAGCCATCTACCCTTGAGCCCCATCCAAATACCAGGCTAGGGGTGAAAAGGGCCCAGATTGGGATGCTGGATCTTGCCCTGATCTTGTGTGAGATCTGGCAGTGTTCAGAGGAGGAGCAGTGTGCAGGTGCAGAGCCTGAGGAGATCCATGAACCAGAATGGGGCTATGAGTACCACGGTGACTTGATCCCAGTGGATCTTGTGGGGAAAGGCAAAGCAGATGTTACTCATCCAGGGGAAGAGGAAAATGTTGCCCTGTGAGTTCTCCGCTATGGCTCCCCTGGAACAATAAAGTGGCAGGTTTTGGTTCTTGGGAGTGTGTTACCAGCACACACACACCTAGCATTGAATGGACATGAGCAACACATCTTGAACAACAGTTATGGAAGGTCAGTAACCGTTTTTTCCAAAGGCAGACAGACTCAGAGCAGAGGGAAGGTGACTTAGCGCTACCATGCTTGTTGATGTACACAACTGCTGCAGTTTTGTTGGAGAGCAATGGAACACGGTGGGACTGGATCAGAGGAAAAATTGCCTGGCACGTGAAACAGACTGCCCACAGTTCTAGCATGTTTATATGTAGCCTGGATTCCTGGGGTGTCCAGACACCCTGGCCATATGATGATCTAGATGGGCTCCTGAGGGAGGCCTTCATTGTAATGGTGGCCTGTGGGGTGGAAGGGAAGAAGGGGGTGTTGTCCACAACTGTGGACGGATCTGTCCTCCCTCTAAAGGAGGCTAGCACTGTCCAGCCAATGACCGTGGCCTCCACATGGTGTGTGTTGGGGCTGTAGATGGAAAAGAGTCAAAAGTGGAGGCAACACATGCGTAGACATTCTCTCCTTGGACATATAGCAACCTGGGCCTCTGTGGTAGTACATGAGAGAATGGTGGACTGTGGTACATAGCCTGTGACACAAGTCCATGATAATGGTTGTCAATGTTGTGAATTGGTCCACCTGAAGAATAGCCCATGCCACAATGAAGTTGAGCTGTGCTCCAATAAAGTGGATAGTCTCTATAGGTATCAACATAAATTTTTTCCTTATTGACATAAATACCTACAGATGCCAGGAGAGTGCAAAGGGTGAGGATGGCAGAGTTGAGTCATCTAGAGAGGGGTATACTAAGTAGCTGTGATGGCTCATTTGTACTGCTACCATGGCAAAGATCTTAATGAAGACTCACGGAGTGTTTCTGCTAGGGGGATGCTGATGCAGGGAGAATGAGAGAAATTCTATGGAATATCCATGGTGGATGATCTTGCCCCAATTGCATGCAAATAGGCAAGACAGCCCCCAAAGATGACATGGGGCATTGAAGGTGGCATTGGGGGAAGTTCGCAGGTCCCGACTGGCGTGTCAAAACAGGTTTTGGCTGCTGGTGGTAGGGGGTTGAGAAGGTGGTTGTGGCAGAAGCAGAGAAGTGTGGGCACTGAGAGCAGTGCCATTTACATGGGACTGCCTCCTGATGGTAGTATGCTGGGTAAGGCGCGTACGGGTGTGGATGGAACTGCTGCCTCTTGTCTGCATCACATGGTGGCGGGTTGTATATACTAAGGGCCCATAATGTGCAGTCCTTCAATGAGTGAAGGGATTAGTTGGTGTTGTCACGGAACAGCTTGTTCTCATCAAAGGGGAGGTCCTTGAGTGTATCTTGGATCTCTTTGGGGAAGCTGGATTGGAGCCACAAGTCCTAGTGCATGACAACCCTGCTCATGAGAGAGCAAGAGCACGTGTCAGCCATATCCACAGCTGCCTGGATGCCCATCTTGGCAACCAAGCACCCCTTGTCTACCAGTGCCTGAAATTGCTGCTGTTGGGGGCAGCTTGTCCCAGAACTCTGCTAGCCTACCATAGTTATTAAAATCATACTTGCCTAGCAGAGCCTGATAGTTCACAATCTGGAACTGTAATGCCACCGAGGAATATACTTTCCTCCCGAGCAGTGGAGGATGGCTTCATCCACATGCTATGCTGCCCGATCTGGAGGGGTTGACTTCTGCAGGTGCTGGCATGCCTGCTCTTCTGCTGTGTGGTTGACAAGAGAGTTTAAGTGTGGGGGCACAGGAGGCAGGGGTATGCCACACCACCCGCACTGGTTGGAGGATGGCTTCATTAACAGGTACAGCCACCCTGGAGGGTCCCTGAGATTGGAGAATGTCCAAAAGCTGATGGTGCTGGTCCTGAACCTCCTCCAAGGGAATCCCTAGATCTGCTGCTACCCTCTGAAGCAAGTCCTGATGTCGCCCATGATTGTCCAGTAGAGAAAGTGAGAGGGGAATAAGTGCCTCATCTGGCAGAGAGAAAGAGGCCCTAGGGGCTAGTGGTACCAGTTCACTATCCGGCTTTTTCTCGAAGGCGCTGCTGGAAAAGCAGGGGCTGCACGATCAGATGCATGGCATTGATAGTAAAGGTCCCAGGCTGCCCAGTTCAGACAAGGGGAAGGGATCCATGGATGCAGTGGGCCCCGTAAGTAATGGTACCAGACCCTCACTGCTGGATCATAGGCCGGTGGGGACACAAGTCCAAACTGTGATGTGACATCAGGGAGAACCACGGTTCTGGCTCCAAAACTTCCTCCGATTCCGAAGACAGTTCTGCCACTGAGGGAACTGTCAGTGTGGGAGGGCTGTGGGTCAGCGCTGGAGGGGGCCTAGCTGGCAACAGCAGAAGTTTTGTCTTCTGAAGCGGGGACATCTCGGCTGAGCAAGGGTTCTGAGAGGAGAGGAGATGGCAGTACAGGAGTATCAGCTCCACTGCTGATGAGAGGCTCTGAGCAGTCAGCAGTCTTTGGTGTGCCCATGGAGATGCCAGAGGGCCCCAGCAGCATGAGCAGGGCTAGCTTGTCCAGGAGGCATGGGGGGGTGGGAGCCGTGGCATGGGCGGTATGTATGCTAGTGAGTGCTCCAGACACATGGATACCATTTGCAGATCCTGTTTGCTCCAAGCTTTACCCTCCATCCAGGGTAATGTGATGGAAACCACTTCAAGAGCGGTGGGCGGCAGCACCCCCTGCATTCCTAGTTCCATCACTTACGTATGGAGGTGCAGCTCCTGAGCTTCCCAGGTTTGGGGCAGGAAGGACTTACAGAGGGAGCAGTGAGCCGCAGTATGTGCCTCGCCGAGGCAGTACAGGCACTCTGGTGCTCGTCGCTCACAGAGAATGAGCGCAGACAGGAGACGGTTTTTAAAACCTGGAATCCAGGACATAGGCAGGTGGTGTGTGTGCGGGGGGGGGGGCGGAAGGAATAGGAAATGGTCCTTAATTGGGGAAAGAACTTCACTACCTAAACTATCTACAACAAACGGACAGTAGTCACGCTCTTAATGAAAACTAAGTGTGTGAAGAGGCAGGAACAGGAGAAGCGACGACCCACACGACCTCTTATACCCTCGGCTGCAAGCATGAGGGATGCATTACCCATGTGTGGGTCAATAGCCACGGCTAAGAAACGCTTCCGGCTCCGACGCATGGCGCGCATGTGTACCCCAGTATGGAATACAAATAGGGGCCATCACTCAAAGGAGATTTAGTTTTAACGAGGAAAATTAACAAAACTCCTTAGCTGTAATGCTACACAAAAGGGTCCTCAAAAGCCTGTTGCCCGTGTGCACACACAATGTTTTTATTCAATTTGATCTATTTTGGTATGATGGGTGAGAAGGAAATGTTCCATTTGTTTCTAAAGCAGGTCCAGCCAGGGCTGTGATAATACCACCACTTTGTCATTGTTCCTCCACCCTGACAGTGAAAGAACTAGCTTTAGGCTTGGCTTATGCGCACAAGTTACATTGGTGCGATGTTAAATAGGTCTAATTTTATGTGTGGACACTAACAGCAAATTAAACCTGGCTGATAACAGTCCATCTGGTTTTGCAAGTGCAAGCTAAAATGCTGTAAGTGTCTGAGTACAGAGCAACACTGATTTAACATCACACCTATAGGTAAACTGGTGCAACTTCTGTGTGCAGGGCAGCCCTTACTCCTGATCTATACTACAAAGTTTTGGAAGCATAGCTATGCTGGTTAGGAGCGTGGGGAAAAAAATCACCCCTGCTAGCTGACATAGCGGTGCCAGCAGACCCCGCAATTATAAATACAATTATGCCAACAAACAAGTGATTCTGTTGGCAAAGCTAGGCTTGATCTACAGTTAGAACTGATTCAACATAACTATGTCAGCCAGGGGTGTGAAAAAACCACACCCTTGAGTGTCCTAGCAATACCAACTCCACCCCCAGCTGCTAGCATGGTGACAGAGGAGGACTTCTGGCAAGGTAACTATCTTTGTTTAGGTGGGTGGTATCTACACCCACAGAAAAGTACTGTCAGTCATCATAGGCTGTGTCTACACTACAAGGAGATGCTGGCGTAGTTCCTGCAAAACAGACTGCCAGCCCTAGTGCCATTCGTGGAGGTGGTGTTACTATGCCAGCAGAAGAGCTCCTTCATAGATTCTAAGGTCAGAAGGGACCATCCCATCTAATCTGACTTCCTGTATAACACAGGCCTTAAAATAATTTGTTTTCTTGGCATATGCTGCATCTACACAGGAGGGGCTCTGCAAATACAGTGTAGAGCAAGACCTAAGTGAAAGCTTATGTTTGCTCCCCATTTGCCCCTTTATCTCTCTGCCATGACCGCTAATTAGCATTAGCTGCAGTGGCAATTTTGTGAAGTAGACACCTGAAGCTAAATCCTCAGATGAACTAGACCAAAGCTTTGACACTTCAGTGCTCTCCTGAGCCCAGAGGCCAAACCAGGCCCAGCGCTTAAAGTTAGAGCAACTAAGAGATGCCAATGGATTACAGACTTCAAGGGACTGTTGCACCAGTCAATCACAGGATCAGTTTACATTCCTGCTGCATAACATCCCCCAAACCTGGGGCAAAGAGGATATGGCTCCCCCACCAGAGCTTCAATAGGGCAATGCACTGAATTGGACTGAGACTGTTATCTTATTCGCTCACTGAGCAGCCATAGAACTGTAAACATCTTTCAGTCACTATCTGTCGGGGCTACATTTGAATGGTTGCCTAAAGGTGAAATGCTCTATACTTTATCATCACTATTCCAGGCTCCATAAATTGTGCATTTAAGATTGTGGCTTACTTGTTAAAACAAAACATTTCCAAAACTTTCCAGGTTGTTTGTTTTGTTGGTTTTTTGGGGCTGAAACTATTTGCCAGATTTTACCCAAATTCTCTCCAGCCCAGGATCAGGAGGGTGCAAATGTGATTTTAAACCAATTTAGCACACCCCTCAGCCTGGGCTGTGAAATCTATGCTATGGCGCAGAGATGCAGCCCTGAATCTTATCCTTAGCAGCCTTTACTTAGTAGAAAAGCATTGTTAAACACCGTGGTAGTACTTCTATGCTTCATTAAGCTTGTCTCATAGTTACTGCACATTGTTTCAGCAGCTGAAATTCTTTGCTACAGATCTAACATCTTTGATGACATCAGACAGAACTGGAATCAAACCAATGAAATGTATTTATTAGGTAGTTAGAGTGATAAAACCTGGTAGAATTTAGTTGCTGGCTTTTGAACAGTTGCTGGAGTTGTTTCTAATGAAACTTTTGACATGGCCACTATTGGAAATGTATTGAGTAGTTAGGTCTGTGGTTAGTTTAACTGCTTCAAAACCAATAATGGCCAGTAGGGACCCAAAAGTGAATCTTACCTGTTACATCACTCATCCCCTTTGGTGTTACAGTAAGGACAGTTGATACGAACTTTTCTATAGTTGCTCCCTTCGTGACTTTGTGGTTTTTTTCTTTTAGGAGATGTAATCAAGGAGCAAAGGAGCCTCCTGAAAGTACAGAAACACATTAGAAATTACAGGAGGAAAATACCCCACGAACAGGAGGACCTGTACTGTGGGCTGCATGCGGGAATTGCTTGGCCCCAAAACATACACCCATGATGATGCAAAGACTTACTCGTGTGTCTAATTTTACACATGCTGAGAGATCCCATTCTCTTCACTGGGACTACTCAGAATGTTAAGCATATGTGTAAATCTATGCAGGATCAGGGCCTCAGCGACTTACAAGTGGTAAGTATGAACAACCTCTATTAAATTCAGGCCCCACTCCATAAATTCTTAAAGGATGAGACCAATGTGAGCAAAGCCTACTTCTAAAAATGTTGCTGATTTATTTCAAAAGCTAAATCTTGGGCTTAATGACACATCACATCAACTGTAAAGCAAACAAATGTTGACTGCAGAGCTATGTAAATCTTTGTTGGTTTGTGTCAATGGGTGAGCATCTATAGTTATGCTATAGCTGATGGTAGGTGGTATGAGTTGTTAATATACATTGCAATGCTGACATAAATCAGAGAGCTTAACAACATGCATATGAATAAGATGCAGTAAATTGGACAGCTGATTTCAATAAATAAAACATATTTACTGGAGGAAAAATGTTTTAACATCAGAAATGGAATTTACTATGTGACTATCCTGGGGTTAAACATTTAAACTAGAACTAAAGATAAAAAACAAAAAACAGCTCAATTGCAGAGTAACCATAGGCTACAGTGGAACATAAACTTGATTCAGATTTTGCAAATTTTACTGAGCCACAGCTCCCACAGCCTTAAATGACAACAATAACATTTCAACCCAATCTTCACTTTAATGGGTTATCAATGCAAGTATGCAAAGAATGGGATCATACAAGAGTAAATAGGACTATGAATAAACAACATACAGTCAGTCTCAGTGGATTGTAAGCAGTCAGTACAGGACCAAGAGCCAGCAAAGGGAAAGTTTACTGCTGTAGCTGAGAACATGGACTAAAGTTTTGGCAACAGAGTGTCATATAACAAAGCAGTCCTGAAGTGTTACAGAAATGAAGGAACTGACTTACTGTGGGAAATAGCAATCAAAACAGCTAGTGATTCTCAGGTGACAATGCACAAATAACATACTTTAGGGGCACAACAAAACAGAGAGGTGTCTAAATGCTAGAGCCTTATAACAAGAATTAAGCTTGATCTATAATTAGCATAATACATCTAGTGCATCCAGTTTATAGCTTAGATACAATGTATGTTCACAGTTAAATAGTTTTTAATATCAGCAGGGATCCTGTAACAAGTCTCAGTATGCAGTAATAGATCAACCAGCTCACCCCAGACCAGTGGTCCATCTAGTCCACTATTCTGCGTCCAACAATACTGAGTACCAGATGCTTCAGCGGAAAGTACAAGAAACCATGCAATGAAAAAACTGACCATAAAGAAAATTAGTTCCTAGTGGTTGGCATCCGCTCTCAATCATGAGGATTTATAGTCCTTACTTTCATGATAATATTTCTAACCTGAGACCCTGGATGTGCTCATTCTCCCTATAAAAGTCTAATCCTGTCCTGAATCCTACTAAGATGTTGGCCTTAATGAAATCTAAAAGTTATTAACATAATCAGCTGTCCTGGGTAGGAGGTATGATCTGTGATAACTAAGAATCTAGCTGTAATGCCTTTGGAGACCAAGATTTACAAGCAAGTAATTTTATTTCTTCAGAGGAACTAGTCATGATAGATCTCATTCTGGGTCATTACAATCTGGAAGGATGTCTCTATCATTGCACCTGCATTGTCTAAAGTGATGTTGAGCCAGGAAGCCCAGAATATGACAACCAGCATAAAATAATGGCGGAAAAGGCAACACCCCCTCCCAACAGAATATGATATAAAAGATGGACACACAGGAGCCAAACTACTTGAGTGGTAAATAGAAATTTAACATGATCCTAGGAAATTGAATGAAGGTGACCATGGAGAAATAAAGGTCAGACTATGATGCCCTGCTCAGGAAGGGATTCAAACTGAAGTTTTCATTGTTAGAAATGAATATAAACCAATTCTGTCAGCCCACACGGAAACTAGTGTTACCTCCTTGCTGCAGGCAGTTGGGGAATGCCCCACAGTGTACTCTGGCAATATAGGGAGAAATGTACTAAACATTCATGAAGATTTACCCTTTCAAAATGCTGTGCTGCCAACATCAGCAAATGCAACCTTAACTGTGTGAGTTATCTAAGTTTTACCCCTATTTACAGCTGGGAGAACAGACACAGGTTAATTTCCCCAAGACCGGAGAGCAAGTTGTGACAGAGCGAGGATTGGAATGCAGGAATCTTGACACACAGCCATATGCTCACTCCCCAGCTTCCTCTCTAATGCCTTTTCATGATGGTGGCTCCTAAAGAAAGACTGGGGAGACAACAGGAAAGCACTTGTTACTAACTCCTCTGTCAAGGTTCCTCCCCCACTCTGAACTCTAGGGTACAGATGTGGGGACCTGCATGAAAAACCTCCGAAGCTTATCTTTACCAGCTTAGGTCAAAACTTCCCCAAGGTACAAAATATTACACCCGTTATCCTTGGACTGGCCGCTACCACCACCAAACTAATACTGGTTACTGGGGAAGAGCTGTTTGGACGTGTCCTTCCCCCCAAAATACTTCCCAAAACCTTGCACCCCACTTCCTGGACAAGGTTTGGTAAAAAGCCTCACCAATTTGCCTAGGTGACTACAGACCCAGACCCTTGGATCTTAAGAACAATGAACAATCCTCCCAACACTTGCACCCCCCCTTTCCTGGGAAATGTTGGATAAAAAGCCTCACCAATTTGCATAGGTGACCACAGACCCAAACCCTTGGATCTGAGAACAATGAAAAAGCATTCAGTGTTTTACAAGAAGACTTTTAATAAAAAATAGAAGTAAATAGAAATAAAGAAATCCCCCCTGTAAAATCAGGATGGTAGATATCTTACAGGGTAATTAGATTCAAAACCATAGAGAACCCCTCTAGGCAAAACCTTAAGTTACAAAAAAGATACACAGACAGAAATAGTTATTCTATTCAGCACAATTCTTTTCTCAGCCATTTAAAGAAATCATAATCTAACACATACCTAGCTAGATTACTTACTAAAAGTTCTAAGGCTCCATTCCTGGTCTATCCCCGGCCAAGACGACTACAGACCCTTTGTTTCTCTCCCTCCTCCCAGCTTTTGAAAGTATCTTGTCTCCTCATTGGTCATTTTGGTCAGGTGCCAGCGAGGTTACCTTTAGCTTCTTAACCCTTTACAGGTGAGAGGAGCTTTCCCCTGGCCAGGAGGGATTTCAAAGGGGTTTACTCTTCCCTTTATATTTATGACATCCTCACACACACCTGGTGTGACTAAGCCCCTGCTTCCCAAACCGAACAATGGCTAAGCAATTAGGCCAGCTGCTGAAAATGGATTCACATTGAGCCATGCCAAGAAACCCACTTTATTTCTGAAAACCAGGAAGAAAAATATTTCAACTGTCCTTGTTCTAGAAAGTGACTTTATGATCCTCATACCAGTATAAACGCCTTCCCTAGCATTAGAAAATGAAATCCGACAGCTGCTCATAGACTCATAGATATTAAGGTCAGAAGAGACCATTATGATCATCTAGTCTGACCTCCTGCGCAATGCAGGCCACAGAATCTCAACCACCCACTACTGCCATAAACCTCTCACCTATGTCAAATCATGGTTTAAAGACTTCAAGGTGCAGAGAATCTGCCAGCAAGTGACCCATGCCCCATGCTACAGAGGAAGGCGAATCTGCCCTGGAGGAAAATTCCTTCCCGACCCCAAATATGGCGATCAGCTGAACCCTGAGCATGTGGGCAAGATTCACCAGCCAGATACCCAGGAAAGAATTCTCTGTAGTAACTCAGATCCCACCCCATCTAACATCCATCACAGGCCATTGGGCCTATTTACCATAGAATAAATTCATGCCAATAAAAAAGCCATGTCTTACCTAGGTAGGGTGACCATACATCCTGTTTTGGCCAGAACAGTGCCTTTTATAAGCCCTGTCCTGGCCATCCCGACTTTTTTTTGGCAAAAGTGGACATTTGTCCTTGCTAACTGATTAGGTTTCCAAGAGCAAATGGGACAAATGCCCACTTTTGTCAAAAACTGGAGTGCAGAGGAATGTGTATGTGTGTGTGTGTGTGGGGGGGGGCAGCGATGCCAATCCTGAGCATGGGGGGAGGCAGGGCCCGGGGGGCAGGTGGGGCTCAGGTGAGCAGCAACACCAGCCCCAGCCTCACATGCAGGGGGAGGGGGAGGCAGGGCTTGGGTGAGTGATGACACCAGCCCCAGCCTTGCCAGGGTGGGTTGGTGGGCAGGGGGGAGAGGCAGGGCTCAGGCGAGCAGCAACTGTCAGCCCCAGCCCAGTGTGTGTGTGGAGGGAAAAGGGCTAGCATTTTCCATTGTGAAATATGGTCACCCTATACCAAGGTTAGAGAGACATGAACCTGGGAATAAAAGTGCAACTGAAACTCAATTTACTCCCTTAAACATTAGTATTATTTATTTGTATTGCCATAGGGCCTATAACCTCAGGCATGGACCCCCTCTTGTGCTAGGGGCTGTACAAACACAGAACAAAAAGAGAATCCCTGCCCCCAAAAAGCTAAACATCGCTGGCAAGGCAAACCAGAGGCTGCTAACACAGAGATTTCTTACACACTGTTGCAAGACACAAACTGAGAGAAGCAGCACCGTTCAGTGTTTAGAAGCCGTGACAAAGTGGAAATTTTTTTGTAATATTTGAGGTACACATAGGAATCAAAGTTCCCCTCTGTACTTCGCTTTGCCACTAGTGCGGGTAAAAGGGTCAAGTCTTCTCCTGGAACAATGCAGGAGATATGAGGTGTGTGTGTCACCTCACTGCCTGGTGGAATGAATGAGTCATTAAAGAACTGGTTGAAACTGACCCAGTTCAACAAAGGAAGCCCTCACTGACCCAGCCACACTCAACGGCTGGAGGCTTCAGCAGCAGGGTTGTGAACTCATCATGGACCCTGGAGAACAAAGGACTGAGAGGACCAGCAGGGGACAAAGGCTTGGCCTCTGGAAGAGGCTGACTGCTGTCATCTGAGACCAAAAAAAGGGAGAGACACAGGAACAGAGATAGGATACAACAGGTTGGCCGACATTTGCACAGGCTTGGTCAAGATGGACTATGTCTTAACCTTTCCCCCCTGTGCTAACCCAAAGATTTTCAGATTCTGTATGCCAGGTGACTAATAAATTGTTACCTTGCTTTGAAAAAGCTGACAAGCTTCACTGTATACGCTCACTGAGAGCATTATGCCCCCTTGTTTGTTGATGTAATAAATGGTGGGAGTATTGTCCAACATGATAAGAACATGATGGGAGCAAATAGAAGGTAGAAATGCTTGACATTCTCATTGTACTACCCAGAGTTCCAGAATATTGATGTGCACCCTGGATTCTGAGGTCCATGTCCCTTGCACCATGAGGTCTCCCATATGCACTCCCCATCCTGTGAGCAATGTGTCTGTGGTAATCGTCCTGCCTGGAGAGAATGGGAGAAAAGGGATACCTGTACATACCTACCACGGGTCCATCCACCACTAAAAGGAAGAGAGCATTATGGGGGGAACTTTCAACATAAAGTCCATGCATGTAGCATGGGTGAGTACGCTCTCTGGAGCCACATCCAGTGGTGATGGAACAATTTTTAGAGTGGGGATGCTCAGAGCCATTGAGCCAAACTGTAAACCCTGTATATGATGGAAACCACTTCAAGACACGGGTGCAGCAGCATCCCCAACACCCTTAGTTCCAGCACCAATGGACATATCTGTAATCAGCAAAGGTGGAGGCAAGTGAAAGCAGTGATGTACATGTAGTCTGCCATGTGGCCCAGGATGGATAAAGAAGTCCTGACCAGGACAGATGGACTGTTGACTACCTGGATGATGAGTTTCTGCAGAGTCTGGAACCTGTTTCTTGGTATGTAAGCTCAGGCTGTGATTGAATTGATGGGGGCCCCTATGAAGTCTAGGAACTATGTGGGAATCAGAGTTAATTTTTTGACATTGATGCTGACTCCCAAGGATGAAAGGAGTCTGAGCAACATGGAAGTTGAGATTCAAGCTTCATCTCTGGATTGTTCTGCTAGAAACTAGTTATTGAGATAGGGAAAAATAAGGACCCCCAGAGCGCCTCCGGTGGGCTACTATAATATAGAAGATTTTGGTAAAGACCCAGGGAGTAATGGTGAGTCCAAATTGTAGAACCCTGTACTGAAAATGCTAAGGGCCTACCAGGAACCTCAGAAATCTTCTGTGGGCTGGATGGATGTCTGTGTGAAAACAGGCAACCTGCATATCGAGAGCCATAAACCACATGCCTTTTTCTAGTAACAATATAATGGCTGCTAGGGTGACCATCCAAAACTTGGGCTTGCAGATGAAGAGCTTGAGGTGACAAATCCAGGATTCATTTCCACCTGCCCTTCTTCTTGGGTGCCAGGAAGTAAGTTGAATAGAACCTGTGACGTTACACCCCGTATTCTTCATAGAAATATTGTTATGATATGAATATGGCATGACTAAGATATGTTTTATGCAAGTCCTCCAATCTTCCGTAGTTAGGGAAGTCATATTTGGCCAACAAGGCCTGGTAGTTTGAAATACAAAATTGGAGGCTTGCTGAAGTGAAGACCTTGTGTCCCAGAAGGTCTAAGCATTTGTCTTCCTTATCTGTCGGGGTGGAGTGTGAGTGTTGCTGCCTGGACTGTTCCGTTGCTGCTTATACTACCAGGGAATTGGGTGGAGGGTGTAAGAAAATAAACTCCGACCCCTTAGCTGGTATGTAGTATCTCTCCCCTTGGGGGTAGGCATGCAAGTATGTGGTATGTCAAACTGGTAGAGCTGGTTGGAGTATGGCATCGTTGATTGTTAGAGCAACCCTGCTCAGTATTGAGGAATGAAGCATGTTCAGGATCTTATGCTGCTTGTCTTGTACCTCCTGCAGTGGAACATGAAGCTCACTGCCACCTTTTGTAGGAGTTCTTGGAATTGCCGAGTCATCTGGAGGCAAAGGGGAGGCTGATGTTACTGCAGCATGTGGAGAGGATGATGGGAAATGCTTTTGCTCTGGCAATACCGACGGAACCAGACTGAGTGGTTTGTCCTCGATAACCAGTTCAGAGTGCCTGCTCAAGGGTGCCCTTAGCAGGGACAGGGTGAAGACTCCCTTGCTGAGCGGGTGAATTCCAAGAGTGGTACTGGGGCCAGGATCCCCAATAGGACCAGCAAGACTGATCCGGCAGATATTGTGGCTGGCCCCATGGAGAGAGCAACTAGCGACTTCCCTGCTGCTGGAGAGGAGGATAATGCCATGCCGATGGTGGTCCTTTTGAATACTCGTACCAGTGGTAGGAAATGGGCAGCTCTTGTGCTGCACTGGAATCCTCTGATGAGGAAAGCTCAGATCCTGGGTCCAATGGTGGTACTGTTGGAACCGGCAGAAGCATGTAAACCACAGGAGGAGGAGTTGAAGCGCAGCCTGACTGTGGCAAGTCCTTGATAGGAGATCGGACCTCCCTAGGTGTGGATGGCAGAGGAAGGCGTGGATATCTCAGTTCCCTTAGGGTTAACTGCTCATGTGGCTCTGGTGCTTTCTCCAATTGTCCTGGCATTAATGGCACCCATTCCATAGCCAGAGCCAGAACTGGAGCAGAGGACTGTCCGCAGATCCTTTGTCATAAGGGAGGCTGACATTAAGGGCATGTGGGGCTCAGGGCTCGGTACCGGCAGATCCAGCAGTCTACGTGACTTCTTGTCATCCTTGTGCACCTTGGAACACACTGCATCTCTGTGGCCAAAATCTTGTGGAAGGTGCATCATTCTTCTTCAGTTTGGAGGAAGACTAACTGTCATGCTTATGCACATGCTTCCTTGCCTACCGAGTAGGCTGTGGCACAGGGTTCGTAGCGGTGGTACTGCCAGAGCCAGACTCAATTTCTGTAGCAGGAGGCACACTCTTGACTTTCTCAGGCCAATGTGCTGTGGTGGTTCCCCAGTCTGTTTCTGACTGAGGCCTGATGGTGACTTCCATGAGGCACTTCTTGAAGTGAAGAGCCCAGCCTTCTCGGGTACGGCTTGGGAAGGACTGGCAGATACTGTAGCTGGATGAAATGTGGGCTTCTCTTCAGGGCCAGATTAAGACCTTTAGAGGCCCTAAGCACTGAAAAGATTATGGTGCCCACCCGCCCCCATATGTAATTCAAAATAAAAACAATACTATACCGTAAAATAAAATTTTATTTTCCGAAATGACACAAAACTGACGTGTATGCTGAAATTAAAATTCTTTCTAGATTTTCTGATTGCAAAATTCTGGATAAGTTCACCTCTCCTCTTCATATGAGCTTCAAGTGTATCAATTATAGTGTAGTAAGTAGATATGGGAAATTTGTCTCTAGGATTCAATGCTGTTTCTGTTGCACTGTTATCATTTGCTTGGTTTTTCCTGATTTGCTTCAGGACTGGGCTTCTTTGTAGTTAGTATCAAGCAACATATCTTTTGATATGTCTTCAAATCTTTCGAAATCATTCCTCAATGTGTGTAAGTGGTCTGCTAATGATTGACAGAGGTCAGTACATGTTTTCAGATCCAATTCTTTTTCTTGGAGAGCTTGACTTGTGTGGTAAAAGTGTTGTAAAATTTCATTCCACATGGTCAACATGAATACAAACTCTAGTTCTTGCATCTTGTTTGCAACGTTTTCTGCCTCTTGTATAGTTTCTCCCTTTTACGATTGTTCTTCAGCTACACTTTCTAATGCATCCACAATCTTCGAGTAGAACTCCAGAATTGCACTTGTTGCCACTGCACGTGCCTCCCAGCGAGTATTAGAAAGAGATTTCAACACAAGAGATTTCAACAGAAACAGATTTTGATCATTGCCCAAATATGTTTTAAGAACTGCCCATCAGTGTGTTGAGGCAGAGAAAAATGTATAAAGTAACTGGACTGTTGAGAAAAAACTTACTGCCACTGGACAACAATCAACAGCACCACGGCCAACAAGATTGAGAGTGTGTGCGGCTCATGGTATGAATATGGCATATTTGTTCTGTTCTAAGAGCTTCTTCTGCATTCCTTGATAACGCCCTGACATCTTGGTAGCGTTGTCATAAGATTGACCTCTGCACTTTGAAAAATTTATTTTGCAAACTTGGCACAGATAATGCAGTACTTGATTTGCCATTTCTTCACCAGTGTGGCTCTTCAAATTGAGGAATGTTATAAATCGTTCAACAGGTTTTCCATCTGTGGGAGACACATATCTTCGTACAATACTCAACTGATCAGTATGTGAAAGATCAGATGTAGAGTTGACAGATAAACGGAAGTACCCAACAATACTTATTTCATCCACAATAGCTGAATGAACTTTGTCACTCATTATACCAATGAGTTCATCACATATGGTCTTGGATAAGTATGATGGGTTACCTTTGCCAGCATTCCCATATTTTGAGATATGGCCTGCTAAAAAAAAATCTCTTTTTTTTTTTTGATGCCCCCTGCTTTGCTGGTGCCCTAAGCACATGCTTAGTCTGCCTATTGGGTAATCCAGCCCTGCTTCTCCCAAGCAGTAAAGGCAGCATTGGTGCTTGTCGCTGACTGAGAACAAACACAGGCAAGAGGTGCAGATCTTGAATCCTGACATCTCTGGAATAATCCAATACCCGCGTATGTGTGTTCGGGTGCAGTGGGAGGTGGGGAGGAAACCAGTAAACAGATTCCCCTGAAGTCCCAGTCTTTCTAAAACTACTACTTATTTATGTAAGAAATAATAAAACAGGAGAAGAAAAACTATATATACAATTTTAAAACTTTTTTTAAAGTGCATTAAAGAGGAGAGAATACTAGCAGCTCTGACTGAGAGCATGCAGTGATGAGAAGGGACTGGAGATGCTGTTGGTGCACCCAGCCCTTTATAGCCTCAGACAAAACTGTGAGGCGAAGAAAGAGAGCATGCATGGACCAATGGACGTTCCTACTTTCAAATTCTCTGGCTCCGGACACATGGCACACGTGTAAACCCTCAGTGGAATACAATAGACCATCACTTCAAGGTTGCCATGGGAGCACTTCCATTCACCAAGCCCCATCTAGCTATCTTAGCTCCTTATCCTGCCATTGCTATTGTATCTGAGCACCTCAGAATTTCTAATGTATTCATCCTCACAACACCCCTGTGAGAAAGGGATGTGCTATTATCTGCATTTTACAGTTGGGGAATTGTGACATAGAGACTAAGTGATATGACCACGGTCACAGGAAATTTATGGCAGAGCTGGGAACAGTATTCCCAGGCCTATGTCCCAACCACTGACCATCCTTTCTCTCCTCCCTTTGTCTGAAGTGTGCTCCAATGCACTGAGGAGATATTGATGCCCTTTGCAGAAGTGCTATATGCAAGAGAGTCCCAAACTCTCCCTGTACTAGGACGATAGTGGCTACCAGTGTCTCCTTATGCTTAGACCCTCATATACTGGGCAGTGGGGAGAATGGAAAAATGCTCTGAAGTTTGAGGTGCTTTCTTGTGTCACAATTCACCTCTATATTAATTCCTAGCACTACCTGCAACTTGCTTCTTGGCATACACATGTGGTATATATGGCTTCTTAAAATCAGCTGTCCTGTCCTAAACAGCCAAGACTGATGAATCAAGGCCCCTAATTCCAGCCATATCACTGCATTAATGGCACAGGCACAAGACTATTGGACTGAGGAACACAAAACAGCTGACAAACACCACATACCTCCTTTCAAGAACCAGCACCCTCAGATATTGCTGCCTGAACTTCCCTTTTCTCACTACCATTAGTCAAGATAAGACAGGCATGTCAGCACCAATGATATACCAGCGTCCAGATATGATATCTGGATGGTGGCATAGAGCTCTCAGTTTAGGGAAATATGCCAACTCCCATAGGGAGCCGACCTGAGGCCTGGTCTACACTACAGAGTTTGGTCGACGTAATGCGGTTTATGTTGACCTAACTTTGTAAGCGTCTTCATTATAATGTTGCTCCCGCCGATGTAAGTCGCCCACTACACTGACCTAATACCTCCACCCTCTGTGAAAGGCATAACACTTAGGTCAAGGTAGTTAGGTGGATGGAGTCTCCATGTATAAGCTGCATTGCTTACATCGCCTGTTGCTGTCTTTGACAGTCCAAGCTCCACCGCTGTGGGGCTAATAGCTCAAGCCTACCCATCCCGGGCTGGTCAGCCCAAGCCCCACCGTCCTGGGCTGGTCAGGTGGGGCTGACAGCTGGAGCCCCGCCACTCTAGGACCCTGCAAGGTTGTCAGCCCAAGCCCCGTGAGCCCAGGTCAGGTGGACTGTCCAGCCATGGGGATCTACTTGCAGTGTACACATACCCTCCAAGGCTGGAGGATGGGCAACGCTTGGAGCTTTCCTCTGGCCTCCCCACAGCACTGCCAGCTCCCTACTGGTCCCCTAAAAGTTTTGAGCCCACAAATGCCTTGTTAGTTAGGGCACTGGCCAAGGCATATGAGGAGAACAGGGTGTCCAGGACCCCAGACTCCAACAGTTACCCTCTGAGCAAAGGAGGGAGAAAGCTGATGAAGAAAACAGTTTATAGTACACAATTAAAACATGATTACAAGTTACTTCTGAGCTAATGTCAGAGCTGCACAGCCAGCTCCTTTCTCTATACGCAGCAATAACAGCAGGCCACACCAGGACAGAGGCATTCTTTCCCCCTGCATTCTACATGACTGCCACTATCTCTAGAGTGCTGAAATCTTTACTTTCATTATAAAGCTTCTGCATCTCTTTACAGCCACCACCAAAAGCCAAGAATGAGGAACTGTGTAACTTGTGTCTTTAGAGACGGGAAAATGAGTTACCTGTAATTTTGTTTCTTTGAAGATGTCACTTTATGGAATTCTCAGTGTCTGGTCCCCTTATGCCAGTATACAGGGTGGCTTGGAGCCCTACATACATAAAGTGATAAACTTGCAAGATAATATCTTTAAAGAAATAAACTGTAACATGACAATGAAAAAGACAGCAGATTACCAGACTCAACATGTATTTTTGATGTCATAGTCCATTTTTAAAGATTTTGGGAGCAAAGCTATGACAATAATGATAATCATTTATGTTTCTTGCATTCTTGAAATGTTTGATAGTAACGATAATCCATCAAGATCAGCTTTGAGTTCTCACCACATACCCACTTAAAAAGAATTGATTAGTTCAAAATATCCCACTTAAAACCCCTTCTTCTTATTAACCTTACATCGTTCGTTATTTCTATAAACCAAATTTTAAAACTTGAGTGATTAAAGGCGGGCAAGTTGCTATGCTGGGCCATAGGGAACAACCTTAAGCTTTCAGTTCCCTGGACTGGTGATCACTAGCCATGTTGAGCTGATTATTGGCCTTGCTGTAGGCAGCACAGGAAGACAGATGGCCACTGCACATGCATTTGTGACTACCCACCAAATGAAATTATACCAGCATTGAGACTGGAAAAGGCTGTTCAGAACCATCCAGACAGATAAAACTGTTTGCCACCATGACAATGTAGGTGGAAAAGGGCCCAGGAGTGAAAAGAACTGTGTTCCCCCAGTGTGACTGGATAATACTTAAGGCCAGAGACCACCTGTACCTGCTGATAGTGGAAGGTGGGGGGGATGGAATGAGGGCAGCTGCTTCAGCTGATGTTACTGAGCATGCTCAGTACAAGCCAAGTAGCAACTCTTGTGGGGAGGTGCGGGGCACATGACCCTCCGTGCCCCCTCTCCCCAATGTGGCGCCTCTGCTCAAGGCCCTCCCTGTGCACAGGACCAAACATAGATGGAATGAACCAAGACACTTTGATGGTATGTGGGTACCATTTTGACCCCACATTGCTATAGCCTCTGAACACCATTTATTGATTTATCCTCATGACACCCCTGTGAGACAGTGCAATTCTATCATCACTATTTTACAGTGAGGCACACTGACATTAAGCAACTTCTCCAAAGTCACACAGGAAGTCTTTGGCAGCACCAGGAAGTAAGCCAAGTTCTGAGCCCTTGTCCAGTTCCTTAATTCCAAGGCCATTCTTCTTCCTCTCATGCTAAAAGGCAGAATCATGCACTGACAAAAACAAGTTCATAATAATTAAAAAAGCAATTAAAAAAAACCAGAGGAAAACAAAGTCATGTTGGCAACATAAAATAGTTTGGGTCCAAATACTGATTTTGTCCGAAATTGAGAGCAAGTTGTTCACTGCTGTGCCTTCACAGTTCTGGCATTATACATTTCAGAAGGAAGCAATGGACAATGCATCAGAAAGAAGATCTTAGTACAAATGAAAGAAGCAAATGCTGACTCTAAGCTTATCAGTTGTGACTTTCTTCCTCCTCGCAGGAGAAGATGCTGCATTACTGTTGAGCTGGCCTTAGTAGAACATAGATCAGTAAAAGCAGGCGGGTCTTTACCACACAGCTGATCACGTACAAGCCCTAGAAAAAAATAAAAGGGTAATTTAAAAGGAAAAATACTTACATAACTGAAAGAGATTCTATTAACCTACTTAATATAATTAGAAACACTTATGGCAAACAATGAGAGAAATCTGAACTAACTCTGGTAAATATCAAGGACTTCTTTTATTTTTAAAAATTAGAATGTTTTTGTTCAGAAAGTAGGCAGCTGACAATTAAACAATATTACAGAAGTACTTATGCTTCAATTATAATAAAAGCATTTTTATTAAAATAAAATTAAAATTATATCAGTTTTTATTCTACTCTTATCAAAGTGTTTTTTATTAGCTGTCAAAGACCTAAGACAAGTCAGAGCTGCTCTAAAAGTAAGCTGAAGTGGAACCAAAGCCATGAATGAAAACATTGCAGGAAAGAGAAATTCTTAAAGACTAAGGGCCTGATCCAAAGCTCACTGAAGTCAATAGGAGTCTTTCCACTGACTTTGATGAACATTAGATCAAATCTGAAGTAACTTCCAACAAAGAAAATACATATGATTTTTCAAAAGATAAACATTTGATTCATGTTATTTTCTGTTTGAAAGTATAACATGAAATACAGAAACAAACAGATTATCCACCAAGTTGCACTTTGTGAAAGTAGGCTTACTCCTGCGATCTTGGAGCTGATGTGGCTAAATGACAACTCCATGCCACCAGATCTGCCCCAAAATCCTATTTTTATATTCCCCAAACCTCTGGCAACCTCCATAACAAGTACTAAAATAAATAATAGTTAAGGATTTGATCACACTATACAGCAGCATGTATATTTACACTACTAAGGGAACTATAATTTTTTTTATTTTTCGGTATATACATTTGATGCTGATTATTCTCTTGAATAAGTGGTCACCACATATTTCATGACAACACAAACATAATACAAAAACCTTAGCATCACAGTTCAGAATAATACACAACCGTACAACATATATTTCACTTAATACTCACTACGTGTATTGCCAAACATAATGGCCAAAGGTCAAATCACCTTGAAAATGGGAGACTGTCAAGTAATCAATTGCAATGTAAATCATTCCAGTCATTGGGAAAGACATTTAATTGAAGCTAAGGAATGACAGATAGAAAAGCTCCATTTAGTTTATTGTGTCTATAGCAGTCATAATGCAGCAGTGTTTTCTGTAGTATACACAAAAGCTTTGTCCAGTCTATTTTTAAAATGGGTCAAGCACCTCCCTTTAAAGGGCATTCCAATAGTCTGTTTTTAACATTACTTACTTTCATCGCATTGTTCCTTGCTATATCTCCTTGGACCACCCAAACAATTAGTCTCTCTGAGTTGTTTGTGGACTATACCACATGTTCCATAATCATTTGGTAAAGCTATATATATTTAAGTTTGATTTGTGAAGAAAAAGTATATCCCACCAGCTCCTTAATTATTTTTGTTAAACAATTCACAAATCCACCAATTAATAAAAAACTGTCACTACCCTTTCTGTAACTGTTCTTCCAGATGTGTTGCACAAGTCCATTCCAATGTAGGTGTGTGCGTACCCTGAGCACAGCTACCAGCAATTTTCTCCTCAGTGGTACCTGTTGCATCAGCTTTGGCGCCCTCTGGTGCTGCATGCTCTTAGCATCAGTATAAAGGGCCTGGCCAACCCTGTGCCCCTCAGTTCCTTCTTTCCAGTCAACTCCGAATTGGGGTAAGAGAGCAAGTCTTGGAATGTGCAAAACATTTTGAAGAGCAACAGTTACGGAAAGGTTAGGAACAAGTTGCCAATGGGTCAAATGGGGTAGGTTTGATAAAACCAGGTTGAGGTCCCGGGGGGGGACTGGTTGCCTCACATGGGGGTACAACCTCTCATGGCCCTTAAGGAAATGATTAAAGATGTCATTCGAAAAAACGGATTGGCCATTCACCCAAGATGAAAGGCTGAGTTTGCTGCCAGGTGGACTCTAATAGATGCCACAGTTAGACCTTGCTGTTTTAAGTGCAGTAAGTATTACAGAACGAATGACAGTGATGATCGCATAGGTGAGACACCCTTCTGGGAAGACCAGATAGAGAACCGTTTCCACTTTGTGAGGTAATTAGTCCTGGTGGATGGCTTCCTGCTTCCTAGTAGAACTTTGCGGACCTGCTCCGAGCAGGCTAGTTCTGTGG